>NC_140586.1:107806228-108406228 GCF_964204655.1 Triturus cristatus
TAAAGCATAGGCTTTGAGATGCTGTTCTTCAAAGTGATTAAAATTGGTCTCCATTGAACAAAATGGACTGCCGGGGAGCCATGAAGACGGGTCTAAGGCAGTGGTAATTTGTAAAAAATTAAGTACCACGGCCAACTTATTGGTCAGGAGCCCATCGAGTTTCACACTAACCACTACCCCTGCCAGGCTTGTCAAATACCAGTGCTGACGCTACCTACTAACCATCACCCTGATAGAAGTGAGACTTTTTGGACTATTCCAGGTCACCTCAACTACTAAGAATGGGCTAGACGCACTAGTTCATTATGGACTTTTAAGTATATGGAAATGTGAAACACGTTGCTGGTCTTAAATAAGGCAGACAGTGCCACCATGTTGTGGAAAGCCATAATTTAGTACAAGTCTTTATAAATAGATGCAGCTGGGAAACACTGCCACAAATTAAGCACTGGTCTAAGGAGTCCTTATTTCTCATCCCAGTTCCTTAGTGTGCGATAAGACGATTCCTTCCTAGCAACTCAGTTCAGCCATATGTTCCGTCGTCCCATTTGTCAATCTGGAAGCACTGAGTTTTGGGCAGAACACCAGCACTAGGCGCTATCTAAAAAGCGAGACTGTGCTGTTGAGCTTGAAAGTGCCTGGGAGTGATTACGTTTGATGTATTATGTTGCACAAGGCTCCTCACCCAAGCAGAAAACACAGGACATAACTTTCCAGCCCCATAAGTCTACCATTGATAGCTCAGTGTGCTGATTGCCTGCTGCGTAGGCCTGAATGTGTGCAAGCTAAAGGTTGAATACTTGCACTATTGATTGTGCTTTTTCCTTCTGAAGTCAACAGACTGAGAACCAATAACCAAACCTAGAAACAAGAGGCAACATAGTTTGTGTTGGACACAAGGAAATGGAGGACAGCACGTCCAAGTGAAGGCAAGCATCTTTCTTACTGGTGTTGTAAATATGTTTTTTACTGTGCATTATGTAGGCGTTTTTGTAAACAATTACTTTCATTGCAAGTAAAACACTATTTTCTATTGCTCATTGACAGAAAAATACCCAAAGTTTCTGCTGGAAAAAGCAGATAGTGATGTCACAGACAGGAAGGTAGGTCGGTGGGAAAAAGCTCCTGCTGTAACTGAATATGTGCAAACTTTATGATTACCAGGGAAGGCAATAAAAGCAACAACTGTCAATAACACGGTTTTCAAGCTGCCAGACAGTGGTAATGACTAAGCAGTATATTAAATAACTATTATTATTATTAGCCGGAAACACTGTGCAATGCTATATAGCTCTGGACAACTGCCCTCAGAAAAGCAAAAGCTCTGTTTATGTTGAAAACAGAACTGGTTTGTATTCATAATTGCATTGGAAAAATAAAACGTAAGACTCATTTTTAGGTCTCCCCTAGCATTGCAGTGCGCATGCGCTGCTCGCTCTGTGAGACAAATTTGTAGAGGAGATTTCAGAAGGGGACTTGAAGCCCCGCCCAATTTTTTCATTGGCTGGCGTCATCGTTTAAGCTAAACGGTGACCCCCAATTGAAAAGGAGGCTTCTTTCTTACCGCCCTGTCTCCTTTTGGGACGGCCCATCCGGACTGGATCATTTGCTTGACAGCTGTCATGAGGGTATTTCTTATCTAAAGGAGGCGTAAAGTGATGGATCATGTTTCCGAAGTCTTGTTTTTCAGCTTGTTTCACTCGCCTTTGGCAAGGGCTCCATAAGTCGGTAACCACTTTTTTTTGTTATTATTTGCAGCACGGTCCTCTTTCAGGTTGGGGACCGCGCTTGTTTATTTAATTATTTAGCCACGCAATATGCTCTGCCCCAGGGGGATGTGAGGCATTGGGGGGTCTCGACCGGAGGTTGCTCGACCGGAGGTTGAATTCCAGTCCAGGTGGCCAGACTCAGTCGAGCGCTCCTACCCAGGGGCACCCCCAGCCTCATCGTCAGTGTTCAGCGAGAGCTGGGCGCGGGCCTGCTTTGCAGGCGGAGTGGTGCGACTGGGCACTTTCTCCCACGGATGTTCGGGGCTAGAGCCGCGGAGACCTCGATATTCAAGGGTTGGGGAATGGTTATGCACAGCGGTGATGTGCAGGGGTGTATCTGGCGAGTGGTGGTAGCTGCTTGGTGTGGCGCTGCACTCTGCCGGACGCTCCCCCCAGGACCTTCCTGGGGGTCGCGCTCCAACACGGAAGCAGTGGCACTAGCCGTCTGAGGGGTGCGCTGGTTTGTTGTGCCCGCAAGGGTCATGAGTACGATCCTCACATGGGGGCAGGTAGATGCGAGAGGCAGAGCTCAAGGCCAACGAGGCTCGGTGTGATGCGTTACAGGCAGTGTTCAAGTGTTAACCACCAGGCGTAGGGTCTGGGGCACGTCCTTTCCCTGTCATGCTGAGTTCTTGGGAGGACCTGAATTTTGACTCATGAATAATAGCTGGCGGCCGCACACCGGACCCCAATGGCAGCACCCAGCTAGTGATTTAATTCTACTGCTCAGTGCAGGCCCTATTGGAGAAGCGTGCAGCAATTACAAAGTCAGAGCAGTTCAAAGAAATACTTTCAGCAGATATAATTTTGTTGCATGTGTGGGAACGAATGTCAGCTTGAAACTGTTAGGGAAATACCCTGGGTTGTTAGTATCTGCGGCAAAGAGAGAGTGACTGAACACACAAAATCGGCTTTCATTCGGAATAAAGAGATAAGTATTGCTAATGCATAGGAAGTGATCGCCCAAGTCCGGGCTATAGGATGTGCTGCAATACTGGCTCAATTGAGGGAGGAAGCTTATATTAGCTTTTGTGCCTTTTGTGAAGATATTTATTTCCAGTCACAGTTGCAGGTTCATAATTTTGAGTATAAAGTGGAATTTAATAGGACAATCGTTCCATGCAGCTGGTCACATTCCGCAGTCAGTTAAAGTTAAAGGCCGTTGCTTATAGCATTGAGTTCAGAAAACCTAACCTATAACTCTACACTCACCACAGGCCACATCTGTGTGTGGGGGGAGCCGCTCGGTGCGTCTGTCCTTCCAAAACTGCAAACTTACAGCACTATGGGCCCTTCCGTTTCTGGTGCTTTGCAGCAGTCATACGCTCATCTTAGGGGTTTTGGTGCTCGAATTGGTACAATTTCTGATATTTAAATGTTTTCATCTTTGTAGTGCTAGAGGCACTCTTGTGGTTTGACAACCTGTAATGACCTTTGACTACCATTATTTTAACTGACTTGTCTTTCAGTGGGAGCTGTCACGGAGTAGGACAGCCTTGCCAAAAACAGAACATGTGGGATGTGCATTTGAAAGCGAGAAAGGGAGAGATAGTTGTGGAATGTACTTTTTGGTCTTGAAGTGCAGTGTTGTGGGCAGTGATGCACACATGTGCTTGATGTTGTACATTGAGAGATGTAGTGTGTGAATCTATAAGCAGTTGTGCACAATTGTGCATTGTGTTGTACATTGATGAGAATTATGAAGTTCTTACAATTGGCTTTGACATGGCCTCATGTCATCCTTTTTTCCTGACTTTGCCTTGCTTCAGCTTTTCTGCGTGCAGAGCACCGATTGCAAGTTGCTTGGGTTATTCACGTTCAAAGTCTTTCTGTTTTTGTGAGGGATTGTTTATGTACTCTGAAAGGCTTGTGAACTTCATCAAGATAAAGGCTGGAGCATGCGAGATTTGAAGAAGGGGACGTGAGAGCTCCTTCCTGCCATGGGAATGCTTGCTTGGAACCTGGCCAGTTCTGGTAAGATTCCTCTGGCCCGGGGGGAGGTCTTTCATGAACCTAATGAACATATGGTATGTGCATTATGTGGTGTGCAGTTGATAGGCTGGATACATTAGTGTTATAATGAAAGGTTTTGTCTGATGTCCCCTTCCCTTCCACAGACGTCTCAACTCTGTCCAAATGCCAAACCACAAGCACTGAGTTCACAAAATTACAGAATTTAATTACGTCATACTTCCACAGTTGACATGGAGTAGTAAACTGAGCAGAATCTCAACCACTTTGACGTGGATGTCCGCACAAAGGTGGGTAGTGAAGTAAAACACTTAGGAAAGACCAAAATATTCAGAGGGAGGTAAAGGTATACAATGCAACCTCGGTCGCCTGTCCGTGAAATGGATTAACATTGTGAGGTACAATATGACTATTTCTGCATTCATCTACAGATTAGTATAATTGATATACAATTGTATATTGAATACTGCAGGGGCAGAGATTCCAACATTTTCACCCCTGCCAACAAAAGTCGGGGTTTCACACTAAACAGTATGGGTATAGTTGCAAACATGAGGCACGCAGCGGGTACACACACTATGTAAAGATGTAGGTAGATCGAACACACACTCTGTATAGAGTAGGCCCGGTACACGCAGCGTGCAGTGCTTAATTTGTAAAAACAATAAGTGTCAGGGCCCTCGTGCAGAGGCCACTGCAGATTGCACCACCTATTGTCCTGCCAGCGCTGCCAATAAAAGCACCAGCACAATTGTGTGAAGAGCAACAGTTGTTTGTGCGTTTTATTGACAACTCCTGTTTCTTCAACTGAGATGAAATACCACCGGTGAACGGGTCCCTTCACTTTGTGACAAACGTCTGTTTTCAGGTGAAGTTGCTGTCCGTTCAGTATTCTGAGGTGCTTTCATCTACGTCACTCAGGGTGTTTGCTCTTTCACCTGATATATCTAAAGCGCCCTTTCTAGATATAGATGGTGAGGTTCATTGCATTTTTTAAGCTACTAGAATTGTAAATAACAATGCCTTGCATTTATGTTTTAAAACCCAAAACATAAATAAAAAGGCATTTTCATTTACAGTGTCAATAGCTCAAAATTGTGTGAATGCGAGACCTATTGCATTGCAAATGCTTGTTAAAAACCGCAGCAAAAAATATAAAAAATGAAGACAGTTGCATTCCCCCAAGAGAACATGAACAATGTTCTTTCTTTGAAGTGCTTCAATCATTCTTGTGGAGTTTTATAAAATGATGACTTGGGATGAGGAACAGGAAATTCTAGTTCCAATCTTTGCACTCCCACTTAAAGGAAATGATCCTGGGCAAAAGGATCTATTTTCCTCTTCCTCAGTTTTCTTTGCTGCACAAATGCTGCCCATTTGTGTGACCCCAGAGGGTGCAGGGGTTCAGTAACATTTGTTCCAGTACGAGGAGGGGAGTTTCAGGGCCCAGGGGAGTTGAGGACAGGTTTATAGATAGGCCAAATGGCAGCAGGTGTGGTACACAGCTGCAGAGGCACAGACCCCATTAAACACCGGTCCACTGTAATGACGTCTTTTAGACTAATACCTTCCTAGTATTCGACCCAATATCTGACTTTTTCAAAAACATTGACGATATTCGATATATCACTGAAAGCTGCAGACAGAGTGTAAGGAACCTGTTTGTTGTCCTCATTCGTTTTCACGTAAAGTACTTGGGGAATTATTTACAAGCTTCTTGTGCCGCTCGTGCATCACTTTTAATATGGGAGAAAGTAAGATACGCGGGGAACAGGGGGCTTTAAATGAGCCCCCTGGTGCTTATATTTAAAGGCATCTCTCCCCCAAGTCTTTTTAACGCAGTACATGCTCTCACCTTAATGTGTTTGCCTTTTGTTGCTATATTTTGAGGGTCCTCTTACTATTTCTTGTTATGTATTAAATCAAAATAGGAGGGACAGCAAATCTTGGGGGAGCAGGGGAGAAGCACACTAGAGAGAGCTTGTAACATGAGGGAGACAGCAAGATGGAGCATAGCAGAGTGGATTCTAAGGTCGGAGACAGTGGGGTAACAATAGTCCCTGCAGCCCCCGTGGTGCGGGGAGTCTCCAAGCTCCGGGGGCTCCCTCCGGCACGGTGCACGGGCATGCCTGAGAGGTTCTGACTGGGTCCAGCGCATGGGGGGCCCCCTCTTTTCACTTTGCTTGGGGGCTCTTGCAAGTTTTGTTATGCCACTGGATGGAGAAGCATTCAAGGAGGAGGGATGAAGCATACGATGGGGAAAGCAGCACAAAGAAGCACACGAGACAGAGCTTACAGCACACAGGGGAGGCAGCTAAATGGAGCAGGGGGAGCAGCACAAGAGAGGACCAGAAAAACACATGCACTATCATTGAGTGCTTGAGCAAATACATAAAAGTAGTTCCCTAAATGTGAGCAGTGGACGGATAGAAGCAGCCAATCACACACTTGGTAAATAGGCTGCGCTCCAGAGGAGGGAAAAATACAAGCTGGTTAAGCTGGGACAAGGAAAGCCGTTGAATAAATAGCAAGGAAATTAGACTAACAATAATGCAAGCCAATGGTAAATGGTGGGCTATGGGCCCTTGTATACCCTTGGTCAGCTCACAATAGTTCTTTTGGAACCAGGCAGCTGTGTTGTTTGGTAGGCTTGACCTAATAGGAGGGAAAGGAAACTTAGGCAGTCTTAGGCTCGTGTCTGTGAAAACTGTGCTCAGGTGTTATGTAAACTTGGATATAGCAGTCCCAATCTTCACCTTCTCTTCCACCTGGGTTGTCTGACAGAATATTGAGGACGAAAATTTTGTGGCTATATAGATTTACTATTCTTAACTGCGCATCTACACACCTTGAAGCTTTCTCTGTGGAGTTGAGCATAGTAAACGTTTGCTTACCCATAGAAATTACCTTCATGGCAATCTTTTCCTCGACATTCATGCCACAATATTTTAGCCTCACAATAGTTTATCTTTAATAGTTTGGTCAATCACTTCCTCTTCTGCTTGGAAGTGACTCTTTCACTCCACTGTTTGAACAACCGCCCTTGCAACCATTCCAACTGGCTCCATGTCTAGATCCAGTATATGAACACTGGCCATCAAGAGAACACATGCAAGTCGTGAAGTGAAAGGTCTATGGGGTAGATTTAAATACTGAAATACAATGGCAGATGAACAAATTGCATCAAGCTCTAAGCAAGTATGCCGTGTAAACTCTGGCTCACATACTTTCAGGACGTACTTTATGGCACGGGCAGCTTTTGTATACACTAAGCATTATGCTTGATGGCCAGAGCTGCTGTCCATCACCCCCGTAGCTCTGTGGTACTCATAGTATGGCACGCTGACCTTGCAGGTAATGTACCCCCCGCCCGCTTTTCACGATTTCCCACAAATTTAGGCAAGGTGTGCTTGTTGCTATTAGCTTTGCTGGTGCAATTTTGAAAACGTCCAGCCATGGGAAACTCATTATTATGAGTGACAGAAGAGAGTGGAGCGAGAGAGTGGAGAGAGAAAGAGAATGGAGAGAGAGAGAGTAGAGAGAGAGAGTGGAGAGAGAGTGGAAAGAGAGTAGAGAGAGAGACTGACTGACTGACTGAGAGACTGACTGACTGACTGACTGACAGAGAGACTGACTGACTGAGAGAGAGGCTGACTGACAGACTGACTGACTTTGAGAGAGACTGACTGAGAGAGAGAGAGACTGACTGACTGATTGAGAGACTGACTAACTGACTAAGAGACTGACTGACTGAGAGAGAGACTGACTGACTGACTGAGAGAGACTTACTGAGAGAGGGAGATTCCCTGACTGACAGAGAGAAAGAGAGTGACTGGCTGACTGAGGGAGGGAGAGAGAGAGACTGCGAGAGAGAGAGAGAGAGACTGGCAGATACTGACACAGAGAGAGAGTGACAGAGAGAGCGAGACTGACAAAGAGATAGACTGGCTGACTGAGAGAGAGAGACTGACTGACTGAGAGAGAGAGACTGAATGACTGAGATAGACAGACTGACTAATAGAGCGAGACTGACTGACTGACTAAGAGAGGGAGAGACTAACTCACTGATAGAGACTGACTAAGAGAAAGACAGACTGACTGACTGACAGAGAGACTGACTGACAGAGAGACAGACTGACTGACTGACTGAGAGAGAGACTGACTGACTGACAGAGAAAGACTGACAGATTGAGAGAGAGATTGACTGGACTGACTGAGAGAGAGTGAGACTGACTGACTGACTGACTGACTGACTGAGAGAGAAAGACTGACTGACTGACTAAGAGAGAGACTGACTGGCTGACTGAGTGAGAGACTGACTGACTGACTGACAGAAATAGAGAGAGACTGACTGACTGACTGACTGAGGGAGAGAGCGACTGACTGACTGAGAGAGACTGGCTGACTGGGAGAGAGAGACTGACTGACTGAGAGAGAGAGACTGACAGAGAGAGAGATAGAGAGACTGACTGAGAGAGAGACTGACTGAGAAAGAGAGAGAGAGAGACTGACTGACTGACTAATAGAGAGAGACTGACTGTATAAGAGAGATAGACTGACTGACTGAGAGAGACTGACTGAGAGAAAGACAGACTGACTGACTGACAGAAAGACTGACTCATAGAGAGACAGACTGACTGACTGACTGACTGACTGAGAGAAACTAACTGAGAGAGAGACTGACTGACAGATAGAGACTGACTGACTGACAGAGAGAAGAGAGACTGACTGATTAACAGAGAGAGACTGACGGAAAGAGAGAGAAACTGACTGATTGAGAGAGAGAGCGACTGGCTGAGAGAGAGAGAGGTACTGACTGAGAGAGAGAGAGAGAGAGAGAGAGAGAGAGAGAGAGAGAGAGTGAATAAGAGAGACTGAATGACGGAGAGAAAGACTGACTGAGACAGTGAGAGACAGACTGACTGACTGACAGAAAGACTGACTCATAGAGAGACAGACTGACTGACTGACTGACTGACTGAGAGAGACTAACTGAGAGAGAGAGAGAGAGAGAGAGAGAGACTGACTGACAGATAGAGACTGACTGACTGACAGAGAGAAGAGAGACGGACTGATTAACAGAGAGAGACTGACGGAAAGAGAGAGAAACTGACTGATTGAGAGAGAGAGCGACTGGCTGAGAGAGGGACTGACTGAGAGAGAGAGAGAGAGAGAGAGAGAGAGTGAATAAGAGAGACTGAATGACGGAGAGAAAGACTGACTGAGACAGTGAGAGAGAGACTGACTGACTGCCTGAGAGAGAGAGGGAGAGAGAGAGACTGACTGAAAGAGAGAGAGAGAGAGACTGACTGAGAGGGACTGGCTGACTGAGAGGAAGACTGACTAACAGAGAGAGAGAGAGAAAGAGAATGACAGAGAGAGAGAGTGAGAGGCTGACTGACTGACAGAGAGAGAGAGATTGAGAGAGAGAGACAATAGTACTTTGTGAAGTCAGTACTTTGTGCCAGAGGGAGGAAGCAATAAAAGATAACTGTAGGGGAGAAGCAAGGGAAACAGCATGAGCCAGAAAAGGGTAAAGCTAAATAAAGAGAGAAATTTTGGGGAAAGAGCAGGACATGCACTTCCCTGGAGTGGTAAACACAAATGGTAAAGAAATAAAAGAAAAGTTGTTCGCTGATATCAGCGTTCAAGGAAACTACTCATTCAATCAGCTTAAAGCAACATTTCTGTAGGAGTGGGACCTGCAAAAGAATAGAGAGAAAAGACATAAAACCAGTATCTGGCAATGGAATGGACAAAAAGCCTTGCAGTCATGAGCAGGGGGCTGAACCAAAGCCCACTCTATGTAATATTGTATGCAAAGCTGTGAAAGACTTCTGAAGCTGTCTATAGCGAGCCACAGAAATGATCAGAACAGTCAGCTACACTGAGTGTGCCTATGGGTAGTAGATTCAGGGTGTGTGATGACAGTGTGGTAGCGTGGATATGAAGGCGTCCGCCTTGCAGGATGCTATGGCAACAGAACTGCAGCCAACAAAAAAGTCACCTATCAATTTGCTAATTCCTAAAAACAAAAAGCACAAAATACTTCAATGCATGCTATCAATTATTTGTTATGTATTTAAACCTTTTCTTACATGATAGCATATCACAGATGAAGATGCAATAAGTAACATTAATTACTATTACTATTGACAAAAGCAACCCCTTACATATATCAGGGAGAAAGGGTGAAGTAAACAGTGAAAGAAGGGATGGTGTTCATCACCATGGCAGTTTGTCGTATTTGTATTGCTTCAGTATGGCTGGATCGCCATCCCACGTCGTTCCAGCAATGGCAAGGGCATGTCTTAGAGTCTGCACTATAAGAGCATAAAAGGAGGAAGGCCAGGCGGAAGGGGCAATAAATCTGGGGGCCCTCTCAGACTGGCCTCAGCGGTCATAGAGTTTGCTCCAGGAATAAAAAGTAAACTCTTGGAGTCCTCTTGACATTCTTCAGTTTTTGGTCCTTGCCTTTCCGCCATTCCGTCAAAGTGTGTATGAAGCTATGCAATGCCTCTTAAGAATGCTATTGTCTGCTAATAAAAATGTATTATCAAAAAGTGCTCTTAGTAGTTACATCTGCTTTTGAAATAAAGCATTGTCACATTGTCTTATGTTTTGAAACAGGTTTGATTTTTTTTTTACTCTAGCCCTGCCCCCGACTGACGCCACCCCCACTGACCCCACCCCTACCGGTGCGGACGTCAGCCACAAACCACACTGTAATTTTGGCCCCGGACAGAAAGTTTTTGAGTACCCATGTCCTAGCTCAATAAATACCATTATATTTGCTTTCTCTTATGCAAACATGATTCTTCCTCCTGAAATGCAATCCTGCATGAATATCATCTGTAGTTAGTATGGATTGTGGATTATTCTGAAAGCTCAGTTAAAATAGCTAGAAAATGTAACATATTTTAAATAGAGATAAGGTAATAGGGGCGTATACACAGAATTATCCATGTGGAAGAAATAGCAATTAAGGCAACATTTCTCTACATAACAAGATATATTTGTGTGCATTTTATGTAGATGATCTTTAGGCACGCAAACTCCCCACTAGTTTCCTGCTTTTGAGTGCTGGATAAAATTAGGCCTGTGTGAAAGGATTGTTGCGTAAGCAAAATTTCGCAAAGCATGTGCATTTCATATTATGCACATTTCACAATTTGATTTTCATTTTGTGGTTGCACTGTTACAGAGAAAAATTGCCTGGGGATTACAGATTCATGCAGAAAATGTCTCAGTATTGCAACTGCGGCAGTCGGACTGCCACGAGACTGCTGAAACCCTCAGAAAACTGCGTTCCCTGGTGGTCCTGCGGTGGTCTGAGGGCTGCAATATGCTTGGTGGTGCCCTGAGGCATGGCCAAGCATGTTACGACTTTCCTCACTGCCAGCAGTAAGAGCCTGTTGTATTATGAATACTACATAGGTCTGCTGCAAGGATTAAATTTATATTGGGTACTTTATGCATTTTTCTTGGGGGACTGTGATTTTAACTACTTGTATGTTCTTACTTATGGACTGTATTTTTAACTTCTTATATTGTATGTATTTTATTGCATTGTACTTCCATGGATACAGCTTGTATTCGATAAAAGGTTTTGAATTGAATTAAATTGATGAAATACTAGGAATTTTAATTGGACACTCATTCAACTAATTTTGGTTAAACTATTGAAACAATTCATTGTGATTATTTGCGGGATGATTGTGTGTATTTCAGCAGCCCTCTGTTTCATGCTTTATTAAATACAATAAGAATCAGCCCTGCTCACTTTAACGAAGACTTGTTGAGAAGCAAGACAGAGGTATATAAAGCCAGAATTTAAAATGATCAAAGTTGGATCATGTTAAGATGGTAGAGTACATTGTGGGTGAAGATTTAGAACAAGGAGTGCGCTTGCCTGTTAAACTCTTTCCAGGTGGAGACAAACAGTACATCAGATGTCAGAAGCTGAACTGTGAATGGTATTAGGGCTCAAAGGAACTACCAAGAGGAGGTAACATCTCGAATTACCTGGCCAAATCTAAGTTCAGATACTGATAAACTCTTTCCTTTCAGTCTGTCAGCAGCATAAGCACCAACAAACATGTTTCTGTGTGCAAGAAATAATATATGAGCAAAACCTTGACCATTTCCACCTTATTGAGTGCAACCTATGAAAGGTTTTCATTGTAACAAGCTTGGCTCCGATCCTCACAATATGAAATCTTTATTGTTATCTACTCCCAAAAGCTGATAGGCATATGGAAAATCAGTCAACACAATAACAACTGTTAACTATTTAGACAATAAAATTTTTATTTCGTGAAAAAAAACAAAATATTAAATTGCAATAAATTACAAGATATTTCTTGTGGGAAGCAACTGTTGCCACTGCTATGAAAATATATTAAGAAAAATTAAAGAGGGAGTGCGAACCACTGCAAAAGCACATTTTATGATTGTGAAGTAAACACGTATGCAAAATAATAAGCCTAAGTGGCATATTTACAAGCCCCTATCGCCCCTAGAACGTCACTTTTTGGGACACTGTGGTGGCGATACAGGCCTCGCCTTACTTACAAGGTGGTGTTATGCCACTTAACGTGGCTTAATGCTGCCTTCTACATAAGTCACCCTTTCACACTATACTTAGTGGAAAGGGGTGGGCAAAGGGTGTTGCGGTGGGCAGTCTGCCACAACACACATTGATGTTGATGTTGCCCCCATATGTCCAAGAGTGGCGTAAATATGGGGCAGCACCAAAATTAAGATCAAAACAAACCTGGTCTTAACATGGCGCAACAAGAAGAAATGCTTCATTTCTCCTCGTTTTTGCTGTTTTTATGTGTGCTGCATAGTGCAGCACACATAAAAACAGCAAAACGCCATGTATGATTATTTATTTAGAGGAAGGTGTCCCTAACTGCACATAAAAAATCCTTTTGAAACATGACGAGTTGCAACTTCTATGTGTGCTGCACAAAGCAGCACACATGGAAGTTACAAATCGCCATTTAAGAATGCTTATGTGCAGGAAGGGACACCATCCTTCACACAAACAAATCATTCACCACAAAGCGGGCATCATTGCACTATGGTGCACGGGTCCCTTCGTTGGCACTAGGCGGCTGAAATTAGAGCCAGCGCAGGGGGAAAAGAAGGGCTGCACTGTATTGTGAAAAATACAGTGCAGCCCTGCATTTCAGAAGTGGAGCCAAGAAAACGAATACCATGCCCTGTCACTTCTTTGTAAATATGCACCGAAATGCACTCCTCTGGTTCTTGTGCGAGTTGTGTCAATTACCTTTTGGTCCAAAAGCTGACAGACCTATTGCCCCGCATTCTCTCAATTGCAATGAGTCAGTCAGGGCCGGACTGTGAACCAAAACCGGCCCTGGCAAAGTGCTCGGCCGGCCCCCCCGGGCTTGGGGGTGCCACCGAGCTCTTTCCCAGGGCCGGTTTTCGGCCGATTTTGTTACAGGGCCAAAAACGGCCCTGTAAGAAAAACGGCCCCCAAGGGCTCAAAACCGGACCCCACCCGTGCGGCTCACTGGGGGATTGCCCGGTGCCCGCAACGGCCAGTCCGGCCCTGGAGTCAGTGATGCATTAGTTCACAGATGGTCGACTCTGCAGTATGGGCATGCCTGTGTTGATGCAGCTAGGAAACGTCAGCTGGTACAGGTGCCTGCTGCCTCACACCAGCTCCCTTCTGACATTGGTGCCCCCACTAAAACACCTGTATGTGGCCAACTTTCTCCTTTCATTTGGCCTGTGACGCTGATGGTGTAGGCTATAGCATTCCCAGCTGCTTGTATACTCCTGACGGAAGAAAACCACTAATCTGGTCATCTGCTGTAAGCGTTTGTTGGTAAAATTGATTGTCAGAGACTCAAATGAGTCAAGCAGAGCACCATGACCCATTTCCACTGTGCAAATATGCCCACTTCAACTACTAACTCATCCGTTTCCAGGTGGCAGAACACCCCTGATCCTTTTTACTTTGCCACATGTATCTCTCAAGTAAAATGGGGCCCACATCCTTCCTTTTTCCTCCTTCCATTTCTCCTACAACTATTAATTCTTTATTGTTGGTGTCATAGAAGCCTCTGTGGAAAAGAAAATGACATCCTGTTCTCAAATATAGTGCTATAACCAGACAGACAGAGAAACAACTGTGCCAATTGTTTGTTGAATTGGAGAGACATTCTGTTTTTATCGTTCATTACACCATCCAACACATTATTTTCCAGCCACTCAGTGAAACTAAGTTAAAATAATAGAATTGGAGAGTGCAAATGCAGAGAACCACAACATAGTATAGTGTTCCACCATGCCACCTCTATGGCAGGCGCCATGTACGACACCTCGACAACGAGGCTGTGAAAAGGCTGAACTCGAGTAAAATATCCCCTCTTGATTCAAGCTTTAGCACAGTTCTACCAACCCACATTTGTTGTTTGGGTTTTACCAAGCTGTTTTCCCTTTCCCAAATTTGAAAGGCAATGCCAAACCTCTCACATGCCCGTAGGATTTTAGGTATGAGCAGGGCCGGACTGGGATCGCAAACCATCCCTGGCAATTACATCCGACCGGACTTGGGTGGTTTGGGGGCCTCAGGGCCGGAGGGCTGCGCTTTTGATACAAGGGGTCAATTTTGCAGCACTGTTGCAAAACCTGCACCCAGTAACAAAAACGGCCTTTAACGTTCCAAAACAAGCCCCCTCCCTTCCGGCCCACTGGGGAAATGCCCGGTGCCCACTACGGCCTGTCCGGCCCTGGGTATGAGTCAGGATTAATAAAAGACTTGGTATGCCACGTCATTTTGGTGCTATTGCCAGACAGCAGCACTGCAGATGCTTTCAAACATCAAGTAAACAGGAAAATACGAAGGACAAGGAAGAGACTGTAAAATAAGAAAAATATTCGAATACATAATTCACAGGAAGCATCACTATAATGCTAAGGGATCCAGAAGGGGACTAAAGGTCCAGCACGGAGGGTCAAAAAACATTCAGATTCAAACTGGCTGCATGTCATATCATATATTTCCACACCAGAAACCATGATAAAAATACCTGCAAAACCTACATTTTACTCAGACTTTTTTTTGCACAGGGCATTTTAGAAAAGTAAAACGTGTTTTCTGAGAATAAATATTTCTACTCTACAGTTTTAGGGGAAATATGATAAGGTGTAATAACAAAACCTGTATCTGGTAAAAAAAAATCGCCCCTTTTGTGCTTTAACATATTGAACAGTGCAGAGCAAAGTTTAACAGTGGAGTGCACTGAAGAGTATTGTAATAAAGATGATGGCACAACAGTAGAATGGAGCACACTGCCCAATTGAGTAGATCCACACACTATACTGGAACATTTGTGGGGTGTAGAATAAAGCTCCATAGTTAAATAGTGAAACGTAGTACTGGCATCGAATTGTAGAATGATAATGTACACTGTAATGTATATACGTGCCAGTCCCACAAAAAAGCAGCAAAAGGTATGATTAATAGCGCTCAAACCAAACACTCAGGGACAGAACTAATGACTTTAGAAATAAGGAGCCACATTGAAGGCTTTACGGTGGCTCACCATCCTGTGGTTCTGGGCAAACTACGTAATCTCCCCGTGCCTAAAATTTGAATGTGACCTTGTGTAATTTACTGGTGCTCAAGTACCTTTGGGTAGAGTTTTCCCTATATAAAACTGCGACAAAAAAACGAAAAATATTTGCTGACTCCCTTTGCGCCATCATGGATGTAAATTCATGACTGCACAATCTTTGTGACTTATTCAGAATCTAAAGAAGCTTATATACATTAAGGTTAGAATTGTCAAGTCTCTCAAGACTTCACAGAACAGCCCTGTCATCTGTATATGTCTGTATTAAAATGGTAATACTATAGTTTAATTGACTGGCATTAACCTGCATTTATTAACTACAGGTGTGTGAAATTTGTGAAAATAGGCAAAATTCAAAACCTGCATTTTCTCTATATTGAGCTTGCATTGCACCCTCACATCCATTTTTGAGCTACAAAAACTGCAATTGACACAAGTCTCACAACCATCACCCACTCGAGTTCCGGTTGTTATCTTTGTTCTAATGCTAATTGTTAGGTTGGGCCTAGGCAGCGCATGTGCTGTCACTTCGAGACATGCTGTATTCAGTCTGTGGGCTTACAGCCTGCCCTTTGGCTTTTTATTCATCTGTAGAAAACTGCGTTTTTGTTGTAGTACCCCCCACCCACACTTTTTGCCTCATTATTTATGCAACTTTGACTGAAGTGATCTGGATCCCGGCTAACAAGGCTCCCAGTACCAGTGTTCTTGCCCTAGAAATGTATAATTGTTTCCCCAATTGGCAAAGCCTTTAGCACCCTCTGTAAGTTCCTAGTAAATGGAACCCCTGATATCTAGGGCCTGAGGTAGTAAAGCGTGCTCTTGAGAGCCGTAGCACAAATTGCGCCACCCTAAGGGACACAAAAGTGAAAACAAGACATGTCTCACATCCCTGTGTGCCATGTCTCCTACCACTGCATGTGATACTTGTAACTCACCCCTACAGCAGGCCTGACAGGGCAAGGCAGGGTGCTTAGTACTACATGTGAGGGCTTACCTGCATGAGCAGATAGGCCCTTGTGCTGGTTAGTTCCATTACAGCCAGTAAGTGACGAGAGAAGCTACTTTAGAGGATGTGCTGGACGCTGGTGAAAATGAGTTCCCCAGCTACGTGTTGGCTTCACTGAAAATAGGGATGTTTGGCATCAAGCATCTTGTATTCGCAAACCCACACTGATGCCAGTGTCTGATTTACCAATACATGCACTCAGAGGGCGCCTTTGGAATGCAAATCTGGCTCTCCTTAAATGAGAGGAAGCCACCACTCTCGTCCAGAGCCCCCTTGGCATCTGGAAACACGGGACAATTAGCTAGTCAGATAGGCATGCCACTTCCAGGCTAGTACCACCCCTAAGGTGGGCTACTGTGAGGAAGGCATGATTTTTAAGAAGTAGCCATCTTTGTGATGGCAAACTTAAGAACTCTGGGACAGGGTTATGCCCATTTCCCACAGGAAAAGGTCATATAGGGGCACAGTATCCCAAAGGTCAGTAGCCCATTGGCTACTACCCAACACTCCCCTAATTCCCCTAAAGTATTTAGGGGGAGTCCCTGGCACCAGAGAAGCCGATAATGATGACCTATGAAGAAGAAAGACACAAGGAGCTGCAAAAGCAGAATACTGAACAGAGCAACTGACTTGGCCCCCGACCTTCTGTCCTGCCTGCCGGTCACTGTCGACCCTGCGCCAAAGACTGCAGCGGAGTGGCTCTGAGACCTGGGAGGACTGCATACCTTCAATAAAGACCAAGGCCTCCTGTGAACAGCAGACCTCTTGCAAAGAACTCCAAATGGAAGGCACTGAGGACTCCAGAACAGGCAAAACCTGACACTCGAAGCAACAACTGCACCCGTCGATTCCGACCCGAGTTGAAGTGGGTCAACGGTCCTAACAAGGTTCTCCAGCCCTCCAGAGTTCCAGACCATTGTGGTCTCACCCCTCGTGGACTCCCCGACATCGGCTGCAGCCTCTGCGCGCAGGCCCCCTCTACCGCTACTGCTCCCGGTAGGAAAAACCCAACGCCTAAGGAAACCTCTGCATCCATCATCCTCAGCCACTGGAGAAGAGGACCCCAGGTGTCCCTACGTCCCAGAGCATCACAAGTCTTGAACCCCCCCACCCCTGTTGGTTCAATCCGACTGGCTTCCTAGCTAGAATCTGCAGCCTCTTTTTACAAAGACCCATTGAAACCTGTTTGGCTCCCGATCCTGATTTGTACCCTGCACCTGGCCGCCCTCGTGCCGCTGGTAGTGTACTGCTGGTGCTGCCATGGACCTTGCCCACCACTCGCCTTAACTCTGGGAGATACATCCTGTAAGTCGACGTACTGTACCTGTTTGCAGAACTTGTTCTTCCTTCCATAGGAATACATTGGAGAACTCAAAAATTAAACTGTGACCAATTTTTGAACTGAAAAAGATTTATATTTAAAAACATACTTACTTAAATGATTTTTCTCTGATGCTTGAACATATATAAAGATACCTGCTTTTTTATAAATTGGTGTGGATCTCCTTTTTGATTCATAAAGTCATTTATTGATAATTGCATGTCTTTGAAAATGTCTTGCACTCCTCTGTGTTAAGCCAAAGGCTACTCGACCACCCTACCCTCTAATAGAGCACGTTGGGACTGCAAAGAAAGCCCCTGTCAACTCATAAGGGAAGCCCTGGACTCTTTACATGGTATATCAAGTTATTGATAAATCATATAAAGAGCTAGCTTCCTACATCATCCCTTTGATTGCCGTTGAAAAATGCATGCTTGCTAGTGGTTAATCCTTCCTCTTTGTGCCTCCATGTTGTGTTTGGTTTCCTCCCTCAGAGCACCGCCCAATTACTGTTAACATTACGCTTTTGTGTTACTGTGTTCATTTGGGGGACTATTTTTTTCATTGATTCCTGCTCTTGTCACGTTTTGCCAGTCTTCTGTGGATCAGCATTTTCAACCGTCACTTAATCTCCACGTCCCGTTCAAATACCAAGATGAAAGTCAGATGCTCCAGATGCTGTTTTCGAGGGCGCCTGTGTAATTTTCTCTGACTTCCAAGTGGGAAGATGTCCTCCAAACCTGTCTCGCTTCGCTGCTTTTTGCTTTAGTGAGCCTTGGTCACCTGATCTTCAGCAGCCCTACCTTGCAGCACAGTAACAGTTAAAGGCAAGGCTCGGGCAACTCCCGTCGCATTTTCTCTGACGCTTGTTTAAATGATATGAACTCAAATGACCTGTAGGTGTTGGAGAACTTTACATGAGCACTAGTTACATTACACAATGTCAGATTAATGTTTGGGGGCATTTTTATAGAGCTCAAACTCGACAGACCCAACGGTATTATAGCGCTATACAAAAGGGCAGGTACATTTTTTTGGCTTGAGGTGCATGGAGATTAAGTGATGCCAAAGCCATCACTGTGTATTCATTATTTCCCCTTTACCTCACAAATGGGAGCATTTTGTTGCTGTTGCTATGTCCAGTGCTCCTATACCCAGGGTGCTGGGAAAGAGGGTGGGGATGGGGGCTTGCTAGTAAATGGACGGTGCAAGCAGTGTTTGAATGGAAAACTCTGGTTAAGGACACCTGGTGAATGGATGCCTGGGGGAGGAGGGATGTGATGTTTCACCCATTGGAAAGTACGTTGTTTCTTTTTTTATAGTCTGTCCAATACTCTAGTGATGCAGCCACACACAGAATGTTATAGTGCTATTGCCTTGCATCGAGGCACTTGTCTTTCTGACTGTGCATTAAAAAGCCTTGGAATGTGTCAATAAAATGTTTCCTGAGGCAAGCATGTAATCCTGACTACGACAGCATAACCCAGTGTGTAGTAATTGTATAGCTCTTCAATCCCTGGCAGCGCAGCACCCAGGATAATGGGCTGCATGGCTAAACACTCATAAGGTCCCAAAGTCGAGACCTATTGGCTATGCCAATGCTTGTTTTTTCTGCACACGCTATGCAATTAAGCTACCTGGTGTAAAAGCATAATTCCATGAATTTCACTTAACATAAAATGAAATTACAGAATCTACACAAGGTTCTGCAAGCGTAGCAGAGATTTCACCCGGGCCTCAATAACAATAGTTTTTATCAGCCTGATTGACAGGAAGTTGATTCTGATCATGCTTCCTGACTCCACGGCATCTCCTATAACACCCACATCTCCCTGCGCTCCCACATACAAACACTCAGCTCCCAACACCACCTCTGCTCAGGACATTCTACCACTTACTTAAAGTCCCTCTGCATCCCACACAAAGCCACTCGTCACTTTCCATGTGGTTTACTGTATTCACTCACAAATCACCTACCTACAGTTCACCTAATCCTGATCTGGATAATACCTGTACTCTACTCCCTGCCCACATACCTCATCTAGCTCTACCCACTTACCTCAAACCATGACAATAAACATTCTACAGATGTTGGATTTATACTGCTGCTTATTTCTCTTCCTCTCTCACCTCACCTTTTGCCCTGACTAATCCTGACTAAAACAATGAGGTTTTGGTAAAACCCTCAAATCTGACATCAAAACCCTCCTAAGCAAAATTAATCACCTGGAACTGATGGTTTACATCACCCCAAAGGAATGTCTAATAGTATCCAGCCCACTCTTCCAAATTGCACCCACATACTCTTGTTGAAGGTAGTAGGAGTCCTGTACCCTTTTGCCATCTCCCTATCATAGATGAAATGTATTTCCTCAAATTGTATTCTGCTAAAATATCCACTGACATCCCCACGTCAACTCAAGAACTTCATACAGCCACCTGCATGAAAATCAGATCACTGTGTCTCTTGCCAAAATCATTAGCTTTACCTACTCACAGGGCTTGACACCACAGAGCCAATCTGAAATCATTCTGTTACAGCAATTTCATTGCTAGCAACATGTCTAAAGACCTACCAAATTATGCCGTTATTTCACAGATAAATACTGCCTTAATTAACTGTAAATCTGCTATTACCAACACCTCCATATCTGCCAACATGATTTTCTAGCTGTTCCTCAGACCTCACTTAACCTAGTGTTACAAACCAATATCAACATACACCAAACTACAACATCATCAAACTCATTCCTTCTAATCTTTTTAATCATATGAAACCCTGCCAACCAACATCCGCACAACATGGAACGCACATAGCAGAATAAGACACATCTGCCCTGCGCCAACAAATATTAGCAATTTCATCAAATATTTTATTGAGTTTATGGATAACCAAGTGCATTAATTCTCTGTAACAAAAGAAAGAATAGACCACCAATGATTTGAAACGCTTCAATGAAAAAAACATCTAATTCACCACTCAAGATCCAACAAAAGGCTCCGTCATTAAAGTTTTGAACAAACTCTACCTCCTCTCCAGGTAGATTAGTTTGACCATTTAAACTTCCCCTGTTTCTTCACATCGGTATTCATGCAAATTACACCAAAATTAGAAACACCCTAAGAGCCATCTGATGACTCAAAGATATTGACCCCAGAGTTATTAATGTCACTCAGACACCATACACAGTTCCTGAAATTCCGACTAAAAATAAAAAGCAAATTTAACCAGTATCCCAGATATCATCTCCCCCTGCCCACTGGCTAAGGTAAAAAGAGCAGGAAAAAAACTAACTTTCAGTACCATAACCAAGTCAAAACACTGTGGCATATGCTGAACAGAGTAGCTGAAAGAAATGGGGGCAACGCTCATCTGATGACTCTATCAAATAAATCAAGACACAGCTAAAAAATGCTTCCACATAAATTCAAGTAAACATAACTTAAAAGCAGACTGAATAACATAAAGAATTTCCCTAAAGACCAATTCAGCATCCTAAAGCAGCAATCCTCTACTCCCGCCTTTAAACTCAACTAATACAGATGTGATCATTTTGGAAGCGACAAAATCACGGCTCTCTTGAAAGAGATTGACAATATACCCATTACAATAGAAAGCCTTCCAATCTTCACCCCCAGAAACGTCCATGCTACATGGAGCACTTCAACCCTATCATGCTAAAATGCCTTGAAAGAAACACATCTGAAAGCAGGCTGTTGCATTACATAGAGTCTTATCACTTTGTCCATGACCAAAGAGCTCAGAATGCCCTCTCACCTCTTTCACAATCGTAGCACTTGACCCCCTCAAACTTGCTCATGTGCATCCTCTACTAAAGAAGGTGGACTCTTACGCTAGTAAAATATATAATGTGAGATCTATTACCAGCCTCCCATTCCATTCCTTTCAAAACTACCCAAAAACTATGTGAATACCTAACTTAGTAAGCAGCAGTGGTACGTGCAGGTAAGCGTGGTGGGGCGGGGCGGGGGGTATGTCGACAGACAACGGAATAGGATTAATTTATTTATTACATTTTCTCTATTCTGTCATCTGTTGACTGCAATGCCCTCCCGCCCTGCCCAGCTCCACCGCAACACTGCGCTCACATGCACGGACCACCTCAGTCAGTAAATAAATTAAAAAAATCAACACCAAGTTGCGTCCAATTCAGATCCAGGCAGTGCACAGAAGCAAGTCTTCTCAAGATCGTAGGTTTTTTCCTTTGGAAACTCATGACTCTTCATGCTCCTTGACCTCATGTTTTCACTATTATTGTTCGATGATCTTCCTCGTGCTTCTACAAGAAGGTAAGGACTATAATCAAAGTTTTCTGAACTGATGCTGATCCTATCCTGCAAACACATTTCATCAGGTGAAGATCAGCGACTCCATTTCAAATTTTCTGTCTTCACATTTTGGTGTGCCACAAGCCTTCATAGCGGCTCCTTTCTAATCCAAACTATTTATGGAACCTTCCAGGTGAAATCCTGCGGTTACATGGTTCTGCCTCCCACCAAACGCGAGTTAGGTTGCTCCAAAAGCTTCCCTACTCTAAAGAGATTATAGTCTGAAATTCAGAATTGACTGAAAAGTATTAAACTAAATCTTAATACCAGGAAAACAGAATTCCTCTGTCTCTCTTTAAAACAATCTGACTGATTTGAACATCTCACCAATATGAGCATCTCTAATGAGATAATCTCATCAACTAGATTCTCAGTTGTCACCCTGGATTCAAGACTCAACTTGAACTCCCACATAAAGGCAGCAGCTAACAATGCCAACTACCATCGCTGAACCTTAAGAAATGTTAGATATTTCTTTCCTAAAATTGATTTAAAGCCTTCATCATTTGTAAAATTGAATATAGAAGTGTTCCATTCAGTAGCCTCCCCAAATGTCTCTTTGCACCATTACAATCTTTCTTCCACTCAGCTGCCTTCTTTCTAGGATGTACAAGTGACTTTGACGACATCACTTCAATTCTTGCCTATCTACATTGTCCCCATTTTGAAAATAACCCTAGCTGGAGGAAGCAAGTTTTTAGGAGGGAACGCATCCTTTATCGTCAGCCGAATACATGTTTACTGCAGTGGATCACCATGCACCCTTAAACTAAAATTGTTGGGTGGGGCACTGTGTAGCCACATACTCATATAAGTCAATTAGTGAAGGCAGCTTCTCCCTGCCATTGCCTTTGCTATCCCAACAATGCCCTTTCAATTCCTGGTCTGAATGACCATGAAAGAAGTGGGAGATATAGAAACTTAAAATGACTCAAATAGATGCTTACTTTCTGGAACTCACACACCTTACTTTTCCCCAAACCCATGTCCATCCCATATAAGGCTGTGGGGAGGTTAGGAGTGGGACAACTGCCAATCGTGATCTAAATGGGGTCCAAGTGTGCAAGAAGTCAGTTTTGCAACTTCTGGCATTTGGCCAATCGATTTCCATGCACCTACTGCTACTCTGCGGATTTCAGACACTAAATAGGTATGCAGACTGCAGAGACAACTTCCCAGAGACAGAACGGGTTGCATTGCATTTAATCACATGCAGTTTTTCTATCTTAATGGCATTTTACAAGATGAGCAAATCTTAGCACTGAGGCATTTTCATTACTTCCAGCACAACAAATCAATTTTTCTCAACACATTCTCATAATTATGCAAATGAGGAAAGACAATCAGTCCAATAACAGAGGCATCTTATTGTAAAGCGCTGACATTCCGATCAAATCTGCAAGACAGTCTGTGCTTTATAAGCATCTTGTCACAGATATGAGTCTGTCTATCTGAGTCCATAAAATAGATGCCAGGTATCTCATTAAAAAAGAAGGCATAAGGGCACTGTGGAAGAAAACATATTTCAGAAAGTTTCGGTTTATAAGGTCTGAATTCAGAGGAAACTGAACACAAGTGGGTAAATCAAAGGCTCGTAGCAACTCACAGAATTTAGAAAACAAAGAAAGAAACTTGGGGATGGTCCCCATTTAGGTGTTGTGAATTGGGTTACTGGTTGTGGGGGGGTGAAACCCTACTCAAGCAGCAACCACAATTCCTGTCAAGGTGAAGTCACAAGCAAACCCCAAATTAACCTATGCTTATGCCTCTGGTAGCCGGACACAAAGTGGTTAGGCTTAACTTAGAGGCAATGTATTTTTTCAGCACTTCAAACAGTAATAAAGTGAAAACACAAAAAACTCCCACGCTAATTTTAAGACCAAAATTACAAAATTCCAATCAATAGAACCAGAGATCTGCAATTTTGCAGATTTAAGAGTAAGTAATGCCTAGAAGTACAAAAAACAAATGCAATTATCTGGTCACGCCAGACCGGAACAAAGTCACAAGTTCAGGCCAACCAAGATGGAACGATAGAGTGTAGGCCGGATACAGGGTCCAAGTTAGGTCAGCTAGACAGTACAGTACCTTCAATCCTGGTTGAAGAGCGTTGTGAGATCCCGCACCAAGGATGCGTGGTGCAGCAGCGGTTCTAATGAAGCTGCCGGCTGCAATGCGGAGAACTGCTTCATCATTGAGGATATTGTCGATGAGGGGCTTGTCATGCAAAGTCCTGCATCAAAGATGTGTCATGCACCCGAGGTTATGAAGAACCTGTGGGGCTGTTATGCGCACTCTTGCCTCATGTTTGAGGATACTGAAGACGAGGGGCTAGCATTGCAAAGGCCTGCATTGAGAATGCATCTCGCAGCTGCGGTTTCAAGGAGACTGCTGGCTGCTATGCGAGGTCCGGCGTCTGGGATGGGTCGTTGAACGGCAGTTCTGAAGCAGAGCTGTAAGGAGATGTATCACGCTACATTGGTTCTGACCATGGGGCCACACCTGGCTGGCAGAGCATCTTCAGGCCCCCTTTCAAGAGTGCAGGACTGGCGTGGCACCACTTGTGGTGTAGGACTCATAGAAGACAGAGTCTAGGTGCTAGGTTCAAGGTGGTTGGAGCCTTTCCTGCCTTCGTGGCTCCGATCAGGAGGCCAGCCAACCAGCCCTTGGAGTCACTCTGGTGGCCCTAGCTTCAATATGCAGGTCCAGTCCTCAGTGAGGCAGTAACCGATATGTGTACATGCTTCACCTCATGCATTCTGGCTTTCTCAAGACAAAACTTCAGGCATATATTTTACATATAGATAGAGAGTTATTATGCAAGTAACAACATGTCATTTTGTAGACAACTGAAATTTTGAGATTCCACTTTCCCAAATGTTTAAAGTCATAGAAACTACCTTAAGCTCATATTATTAACATTCTTGATCTAAGCTGAGTCTCATTTTTTCTGCCTGATGTGCGTAGCACCTCAAGCGTGTGAAGAGATAGTTACCTCACAGCATTATTTTATTTTTATTTAACTGTTTCTGACACATTGGAGGAAATGCCCACTTTATAAATGGCAGTAGCAGGGGACCAATAGACAAGTTAAATACCGTTCACCCCCAATTAATTGTTAGTTTTTTTTGTGGGGGGTTACATAGTGCGCACTCGACCCAAAGGTATCACAGTGCTTTACATGAGCACCAGTTGCGTTACAAAAGGACACATCATTTTTTTGTTTATTTGTTTGGCAAAGGAATATTAAGGGGCATATGTATCAAGCTCGTTTCCCGTTCGTAAAAGGGCCGATTCTGAGAATCGTCCCGTTTGCGAATGGGAAAAAGCCCTTTGAAAAGTATCATCCCAAAAGGCCTTCGCAAAATAGGGAATCGCAAAATGTGTGATTCCATATTTTACGATGCATTTAAGGAATCGTAAATTGTGATTCCTTAAATGCAATGTAGGAAGCACCCAAGTTGTGCAATTTTGGCTTAAGAAATCGCAAATTACCTCCAACGTTAGGTTGGTGGTAATTTGCAATTTCTTAGAAAAATTCACTTTTTTGCATTTTTCAAAGTGCCATGTGGCACACATACATGCCCTTAGGGCATATATGTGCGCCAGGTGTGCACACATTCACATTTCAAGGGTGCAACAGGGCGTCCTTTTGCTAACCTTGCACCCTTGAATTTGCATGCGCAATTTGTGAGTACCTATTGGGTACTCACAAATTGTGCATGCAATTCCCAATCATTCCATTTGCCTATTGGCCCATAGAAATGAAAGGGAAGCCATTCCTTAATTGCGACTCGCAACTTGTGAATCGCAAGTAAGGAATGCTAAGAAATCGCAAAATATTGGCTAATTTTTAATTACAGCTCGTTTTGCGATTTTCAAATAGTGATTCTCTAAATATTGTTATTGGAGAATCGCAAAACCATTCTTTGATACATATGCCCCTTAGTGATTTACATAAAGTACAGTTCAGTGCCCCTTTAAAACACATGTGTAAATTATAGGTAAGCACGAGTGGCGTAGGAACCTTTGCTGCAGGCTACCAGTTTCATAGTGCTTACGGTGCTGACTTTATAACCCTAAGCTCCAAAGAAATGTGGAATCCTGGATTTCTGAAAAAGCCTTTTTCATGGCCTTCTAAACATCAGATTGAAAATTAGAAAGAAATCAAATCTGCGAGCAAGGCTCATCCGTGACTTCAATTACAAACAACCCACCTCATTAACCTTAAAATCAATACAAAATAAAATCCGTGGTTTGCTGTTCTAAACCTTTTCAGTGCTGTCATCTTTTGAGGCTTCTGAAAACCTTCTCTGCAAATTCCCTTATAGCCCACCCCTAACTTGAAAGTATTTGAGGAACATATGGAATCATGTACAGGGCATCTTCCTTTCAAACACAGGTCCTCTGCCACTGAGATTGGAAGAAAATGTGTAGGTTGAGCCCTCCTGAGAAAACTCCAATAAATAAATTGCAAGCCCTATGTAAACCTCGGTCCGCATACCTGTCGAAGGTAGTCAGAAGGAGTGGCTATGCTTACCTCTGAGGCAGCAACTCTATCCTTAAGCTGTCTAGATGTAAGTGTAAAAAGGACAATTGATGGATAGAATGCAGAACAATGTCATACATTCACCCCAGTACAGAGATCTGGGCCTAAATCCATAGTTTTTCTCACCATGCCATTCCAGTTTGAACTTAGCCACATGCAAATCAATCTTGACCCTGTGCCCAATAGGAACAGTCCAGCTGGAACTGCAAGGCCAGGTCCTCCCTGGACTGGAAACAAGCATCCTAGGACCGGTTTCAGGGTTTCACCCCTCATCAGCCAGGATACCTTGACTCCAGTGGCATGTAGAGGACGGGACCCACATCTTGGCATACCCATCCCACTCGGGGTGAAAAATGCAAAAAGAACAATTGATGGACAGAATGGAGAACAATGTCATACATTCCTCCCAGTACAGAGATCTGGGCCTAAATCCATCCTTTTTTTTGCTCACCATGCCATCCCAGTTTGAACCCAGTGATATGCAAATTAGTCTTGACCCTGTGCCCAATGGCAACAGTCCAGCCCGAACTACAAGGCCAGGTCCTCCCTGGACTGGAAACAAGCATCCTAGGACCGGTTTCGGGGTTTCACCCCTCATCAGCCAGGATAGCTTTACTCCAGTGGCATGGAGAGCACCGAACCCACGTATGGGCATACCCGTCCCACTCAGGGTGACAAATGCAAAAAGAACAATTGATGGACAGAATGCAGAACAATGTCATACATTCACCCCAGTACAGTGATTTGGGCCTAAATCCATCCTTTTTTTTGCTCACCATGCCATTCCAGTTTGAACCCAGCCATATGCAAATCAGTCTTGATCCTGTGCCCAATGGGAACAGTCCACTCCGAACTGCAAGGCCAGGTCCTCCGTGGACTGGAAACATGCATCCTAGTACCGGTTTCAAGGTTTCACCCCTCATCAGCCAGGATAGTATGACTCCAGTGGCATGGAGAGCACGGGACCCATGTGTGGTGAGTAAAAGAATGATGGATTTAACCCAGATCATTGTGACTGTGGGTGAATGCTTGCATTATCCAGCATTCCATCCATCAAGTGTTTCTTTTGCATATGTCGCCCTAAGTCGGAAAGGTATGCCGAGATGTGGGTCCCGTGCTCACCACACCACTGGATTCAAGCTGACCTGGTTTATGAAGGGTGATGCCCTGAAACCGGTTCCGGGATGCTTGTATCCGGTCCAGGGAGAACCTAGCTTGGCAGTTCGGGCTGGACTGTTCCCACAAGGAACAGGGTCAAGGCTGATATGCATATGGCTGGGTCCAAACTGGTGTGGTGTGGTGAGCAAAAGAATGTTTCTTTTGCATAGCTGTAAGTGTAAGCAGAGGGCAGCATGACAGAAATCAAGGTTCCCCTTAAGCCACTGAGGTTCTGTAGCGATCCGAACCCGTGAATTCGGTATCGTAGTACTGACACGATTTTGGTACCAATGAACCGCAAATGATCCATTATATACATGACAGTGTTTTCGCTGCGCAACTAGCATGAATTCACTGGAAAATAGGGCATTCTGTCACTAAAGTCATGGCACCCATTTTAGTCACGGCATCCATTTTGTTTCTTGCCCTCACATAGTCAATGAACGGACGATGACCCCGGCAGAGTCACCTTGTTAAGGACACGTAAGCTCGAGCCCCGAGAAAGGCTGACGCTACATGACTAGGCAGAATCAAGCTGCCTCCCTTGCCTAAGGCCAGTCCTGCTATACTGGTTCTCGTGTCCGTTGTCCTGACTGAAAGGCCGAAGACGGTAGCCATGCCCGTTTATGATCCATAAACACCTCTTATCCTACATTTCAATCCTTTGCACCTGGCTCTGCTCCTTACCTTCTGGGCTTTTACAATGGGGAGGTTACGATTTTTATGATGGGGAGGATCGGGCAAAGAATGGAAAACTGTCGAGAGGGCCTGATCGAATACCGAAAACCTGCGACTAATTATTGTTTGATGTCAAATTTACTGTTTGTTTGGGATACCGGGTTAGGCATGAGAAATATTCGTGTAATGTAGCCCAAAGACATTTTGCATGTATTTAAAGAGTAACCCACTTAATGCAATTTGAACAGTCTCGTAGATTCTGCCTCTGTGTGGTTCCTATGATTTCTGTGTCCCTGCAGTAAATAAACCTTGGTCTTTGACGCCGCCATCGAGAAGCCCGTGTCTCTGTTTATTCGTGCACCGGGACAGGAGGAACTCAGGGGTCTTCGGGTGTTGTTTCCCTGACACCTCTGGACTCTTAAAAGTCCAGAACCTCAAATTGGCGCCCAACGTGGGGCGACGTCATCCGGTACCGGTCCAAAGCCTGAAAAGTTCGAGAAGTTTCGTGTGAAGATTCCGGAGGGAGGTACCCCGCTTCATCGATCCCTGCATGTCGTAAAAGTGGCCCGACGATCTCTTCCACGAGGGTTCCCGTTCCCAGACGGCTACAGAGGACCGCTGCCTTGACTGTCGCCCTGTCTTGGACCCGAGGTGCAGACCTTAGTACGGCGAGACGTAGACGGGTTCTCCTTGGTGACGTCTTCCACATTTCAGTTAAGTATTAAGTGGGCTACGCTCAGTTTGGTTGTTCCTTGTTGCTTTGGTTTAATTCGTAGATTATCATTGGTTGCTCTTGTTTAGATAATCTTTGTTTTGGTATTGATTCATTTTGGTAGGCCTAAGTTCTCTGCGCATTTTGGTTGGAATTTGTCTTTGTTGTCATGACTACCAGTAGTAACTGTTTTTTGTCCTGGTTACGTTGCAACGGGGATTCCCGGTTGGAGGATTCGTGTTTGGTTCCTCCGATTGGAACTCCTACATATGAGCTCTATTGTAAACATGGTGTAGGTCCTATTGCTTATAATGAAGTATGGGTCCGTTATACCAAAAAAGATGGTGTCCTTAGTTGGCCACCGCATGGTAGCTTCGAAAGTGAAATTCTAGACAATCTAGAAATGAAGTTGTTTAAGAGAAAAGCCCGGCCGGCAATGTTTGATTCTTTTCGCGTATGGCGCAAAGAAGCCAAACAGAGAGAAATTAGGAAAACGAAGAAAGAACAGAAAGAGAAAGGGTTGACTTTAATGGAGTCTGCTAGGCAGCTGCATGTCAACGAGACTGAGAAAGCAATGGAGATGGAGAATAGAAAATATAATTTGGCAATTGATAAATGTTACCCTGTATTGCCATCTTGTCCTACTAAGCCGATGGAGGATCATGAAAAGGATCCTCTGTTGTCTTACCTGTTGAATTCACCCCCACCGTATGCACAGGTTATTACAGTACCACAGTTACTACCTGTTGCACAGCCAGCTGCTGGTCAGCCTGGAATAGTTGCTCCACTTCCTTTGATTCCAGCCCCTATCATTCCCGTGGTTAATGTTCCTTCGGCACCCCCTCTTCCTGGGGCGCCGCCCGTTCCGCCTTTGCCTGTAGTTTCGCAAACTGCTTTACCTGCTACTCCTACCCTTACTATTTCATCTGCTTCAGCTGTTCTGTCCCCGAACCCTGTGAACATTCTGACTCCGCTTTCCGTTCGTCGGAAAATAACCGACTCTGTAACTAATATCTTAACTCCTCTCTACAGGTCTTTAATTGAGACCCCCGTTTCTGACTCTATACAGAGACGTAGCCAGTTTCCTGGTCCCCAGGAACGAGACACGTTAGTTTCGACAGCTCTTAGGTGGATGTCGAAAGCTGCGAAGTATGATGCACGAAGAGTGTTAGATACCTTTATGCAATGGAATGAACCAACCCAACGTTATGTTTTTGACGTGAAGTGTTCTCTTGTACGTGAAGAATGGGAAGATGATAATTTAGACTCCGTCCCCTCTGACCTGATAAATATTCAACAGAAATTTGCCGCAGGAATGGTGATAGGTCCAGAAGTAAGGGGAGCGATAGAACTGATTTTAGCTTATAGGGATGAGTCCCCTCTTCGAGCGACAAGAGACCCTGATGGTTCACCGATTACTACTAGGAAAAAACGAGGTCAATATCCGATGAGGGAAGTTCCACCGATATGGCGTGATGCAGTTGCAGCTGATGGGAACTTGGGTATTGCAGCTGCTCCGGCACATTTCCAGAGAGTGTGGATACACATCCCTTGGAAACGGGCCGAAGTATTAGCCGTAAAACAAGCATTACCAGACCCAAGAGTTAACGCAAACAGTTCAAGCGTGTGTCATGAATTTAGCAGACATTGAAATGCTATTTGGTAATGTGGTGCCACAGCCTATATGGGCCAAAATTCGGCAAGAGAACCACCCAGTCGCCTTAGGAGGTGATTGGGCAGCTATTATAGCGGCAGATGCGCAACAAATTGGCGGTACTAAACCTGAACCTCTGATTGCTGCTTTACCTGGCAGAATAATTACTCTAATGAAAACGCTGATGCCAGCGTTACGAGTCAATTGGGATAAATTATCGGCATGCAAGCAAAAGAAGGACGAAAGCGTCTCTGACTTCTTCACTAGATTTGAAGAGACCTTCGTAGATCACAGTGGGCAAGATATGAGTACTGAGGGAGGCCAGAGATTGTTTGTCGACAAGTTCGTGTTTAATTTACTACCTGAGCTTAGTAACAAGTTAAAGGATTCTGAAAGTGCATGGGCAGTGTCGACGACAGCACAGATACTTGCAACTGCTCAGTATTACGAGAATAGAGAGAAAGAAGAGAAGGAAAAGTCAGAAAAGAAAACAAAAGATTTAAAGACTAAAGTTCTTCTGCAACAGGCGTATCCGCCTCGTTCGAATCAGTCAGATTTACGACAGCAACCCCAGTTTCAGCCACAACCAAAATTCCAGCAAGGGACGGCCCAAGGATTTAATTATAGTTTTCCGCGACAACAGTTAGCATGGAATCAGTGTGCTTATTGTAAAAAGGAGGGTCATTATAAGAATGAGTGTCCAGTACTGCACCCACAAACTAGTGGTATCCCAGCCCAGAGAGGTAATGTAGGGTTTATTCAAGCTCCTAGAGGTAGAGGACGTGGGACGATGACACCACAGGCCGATCGCCAATCGACTTATTTCGATCAGCGAAATGCACAATCTGCGCAAACAGGTAGATCTCCACAGTACCACGTTGAAGATTACTATGACCATAATGAGGAGATTCAAAGAAGCGAGCACTAGGACAGCCGCAGGCAAAGAGAGGGAGTAGTATCAGTTCCAGTTGATCAGAGTGGACCTTATGTCGCAGTAGTTACCTCAGGCGTGGTCGAACCGTTTCTGTTGGATACTGGTGCGGCAAAAAGTTCAATTATGCATGCGAAACTCCCTGGCGCACCTTTGTCTGGCTTAACGAACACTTCAGTAGATTTCTCAGGCGCCCCTGTTCACAATCCTGTTTCTAGTCCTTTGTCAATATCTGTTGGACCATGCGAACTAGAAGCACCCCTTATCTTAACAACCGGTTGTAATGAGAATCTGCTTGGTTTAGATCTGTTGAAACGCCTGCACGCGACACTGTACTGTTCCCCTTCAGGAGTACAGCTCACATTAGGCAAAAGAGTCATCTCTCCAATGTATATGTCAATGGATAAGCTCCCACCGGAGCTGCGTTCTCTCCCTGATACTCTTTGGGCGACTGGTCCTAACGATGTAGGCCTCTTGGACATTCCCCCTTATGTGGTAAGTCTGAAAGCTAATGTTAAATTCCCACGAATCCCACAGTATCGGATTTCGAATGAAGGGGAACGAGCACTCCTATTGATTGTGAAAGACTTGATACAGAAAGATGTGATTGAGGAAACTAGAGGGAACGTCTGCAATAGTCCTGTTCTGCCGATTTTGAAACGTACTGACCCTTCCAAACCTCCAATTTACAGATTTGTGATTGACCTCTTAGAAGTCAACAAAATAGTGATTCCACAGTTTCCTGTAGTCCCAGATATCACTGCATTACTGACGTTGATTCCTGCCTCAGCTTCATGGTTTACAGTGATCGACTTGAAAAATGCCTCTTTCAGCATTCCCATAGCCGAGGAAAGTAGAGACATTTTTGGTTTCTCCTTAGGAGGTCACAGCTTCAGGTTCAAACGCGCTCCACAAGGTTATTGTGAGAGCCCTTCAATTTACAGCCAAGCATTGAAGAGTCAATTAGATGCCCTTGTACTTCCTCATGGTGTTGCTCTGATCCAATACGTAGACGATCTTTTACTGGCTGCTGATGACAAGGAAACTTGCAAAGCAGCTACAATTTCTTTATTACGTCATTTGTCAGACTTACATCACAAGGTGTCACCTTCTAAACTGCAATATTGTTGCCAAGAAGTGACCTACTTAGGTCATCTTTTGTCAAAGGAGGGAAGAAGGTTGACCCCAGAGAGAATCAAAGCAATTTCACAGATGACTGTACCAAGCACACAGAGAGAAGTGCGTGCGTTTTTGGGTATTACGTCATACTGTAGGCAATGGATCCCAAATTTTTCTCTCATGGCGAAACCATTGGTAGCCCTGACTGGAAAAGGTGTTCCGAGCCCTTTGCCATGGTCTGATGAATGTCAACAGAGCTTCTCTGACTTACGTGATGCGCTGTGTTCAGCTCCTGTGTTGGGTACTCCTGACTACTGTAAGCCGTTTACTCTATATGTCCATGAAAGAGAAGGTTGTGCTTTGAGTGTATTAACGCAACAATTTGGTGACAAACAGCGGCCTTGTGCATATTTCTCATCCACATTAGATCCGGTAGCCAGAGCATTGCCAAGTTGTTTGAGAGCTACAGCAGCAGCTGCAGTATCTATTCGACAGTCTGCCGGACTAGTCATGAACAACATGTTAATAGTCATGGTTCCACATGCTGTGGATACACTCATGAATCGAACGAAAACTCAGCACCTCACCAGTGCTAGACTATCAGGCTATGAGCTGACGCTTTTGGCAAGTCATATACAGATCAAGCGATGCAACATATTGAATCCAGCAACATTGTTGCCGATTACTCAAGAGTCGAGTGATTCAGAGCCCCATGATTGTTGTTTCAGAACTGAGGAAGAAACAAAAGGTAGGATTGATTTAAAAGACACTCCATTACTAGATCCAGATGGCACTTTATATGTCGATGGTTCTTGTTTCAAATTACAGAATGGTGATGTGACGGCCGCGTATGCAGTTACGACCTTGAGTACGATTGTTGAGACTGCAAGAGTAAGTCAGAATTCTGCCCAGGCCGCAGAATTAATTGCATTAACAAGAGCGTGTGTTTTAGCTGAGGGAAAGAGAGTGAATGTGTTTACTGATAGCCAGTACGCCTTCGGCGTCGCACACAATTTTGGGCGTCTCTGGAGAGAAAGACTGTTTTCTCACGTCCCATGGGACTAAGATCCAACATGGACAGTTAGTCAACGATCTATTGGAATCCCTGACTCTACCGAATGAAGTTGCAATTGTGAAGTGCAGTGCACATCGGAAGATTACGGATGATGTTGGCCGTGGAAATGCGTTTGCTGATGAGGTCGCCAAAGAGACGGCCAAGAACATGACGAGCCGAATGTATGTTGCAACGTCTGCAAGATGGATTGCTGAATCAGGAATGTGTGAGAATACGATTGAAAGTGTGAAAACAATCCAGAATGAAGCAACTGAAAATGAGAAGAATGAATGGAAGGAGAAAACGGGTAAAATGGATTCAAGTGGATGTTGGGTCGATTTGTCTGAACAGCAGCGTTGGATGTTACCTGATGCGTATGTACTTGCAGTAGTCACGATGGCGCATGGAGCGGCGCACATCAGTTCGAAAGGGATCTGCAAAATGTTAGCTCCAGTATGGAAGAACGATGGAATTACTAAGTGTGCAGAAAGAGTGGTGAAAAATTGTATGGTATGCCTGATGCATAATCCTGGCAAGGGAACCCCAACCCCAGCTGGCCATTTTGCTCCCCCTTCTTGTCCCTTTGAAGTGATTCAGTTGGACTATATCCACATGGATAGATGTAACAATCTCAAATACGTCCTAGTGGTAGTCTGTGCCTTCTCAAGATGGATTGAGGCATATCCGTTAAAGGACAACACTGCTATGTCCACTGCCAAAATCCTCCTCAAAGAATACTTCCCCAGGTATGGTATGCCACGGATTGTTTGGTCGGACAATGGAAGTGAGTTCGTAGGGAAAGTTATGAAGAGTGTGTGTGCGGGTCTGGGTATTTCCCAAAAATACCATAGTGCGAATCACCCACAATCAGCGGGTTTGGTTGAAGGGTACAATGGCACCCTGAAGCTGAAACTTGCAAAAATTCAAGCTTCCACCGGTCTCTCTTGGCCAGACGCACTGCCTTTAGCTTTACTGTCCACCAGAGCGACTGTACACTCTCGAGTAGGGCTTAGCCCATATGAGATTGTGTTCGGCCGCCCTGCTAATGTTTGGGGAGTCCCTAGGCCAAAGGAATTCAAACAGATTGAATACCCAATGTTGATTGATTACCTTCATGATCTGACTGCTAAATTGAGCCTTATTCATCAACAGGTATTCGAATCCTTGCCTAAACTGCCGGAGAGTCCAGGCCACACGTTGAAACCAGGCGACCAAGTGGTGGTTCGGAACTTTGAACGTACCCGAAACCTCCAGCCAAGATTCGTTGGTCCGTTCCAGGTCCTCCTCACAACAAGAACTGCAGTACGCCTAGCTGGAAGGAAAAACTGGGTGCACGCCAGCCATACGAAGCGTGTCCCTCTTCCACTCCCCTATGATAACTGGGTTAGACAGGGAATTGGTATATCTGAGACAGAACCTGTTCCTAGGCACATCCCTTTCAGTGATGCAGAATACATAACGGACCACCCACGAACGGAAACACAGAACTTTGACACCCCAGCAGCAACTACTCCTTTGAATCCCGAACCAAGTACTGTACAAAGTGAACATTTGTCGCCTGTGGAGTCGAACATTTCCGCACCTATAGACCAGCTATTTCAAGACCAGACAAGACCCGGAAAGTACAGATATAATCTACGTTCTCATGTTATGAACTAATGACATTGCATAATTACCATTCTGTTTGAAAACTGTTTTGATCTTACTGCATTCCATTCAGTCAGGAAGTTTGCTCAAAATCTTTATCTTTTTGTTTTTTTATTATTTCTCTCACCTTGCCATCTGGGTTACCGTAGGGTCGTAACGTGTGCCTTGTTTTAATTTGCAGGGAATCAGACACTAGGTCGGTTTCTTCTGTTTGTCTTGGGAACTCCCAGGATAAACAGAGGCATGTTTTTAACAGGTACAAACCATCCGTTGCGAACGGTTGTAGAAGATGGAGCTTCCTGAATTACGACGGGTTAATGTCATAAATGTGCACAAGACAAAGCTATATGACATATTTTATAGCAAATGTTTTCTAATGCAATGTACTCTGACACTTCTAATTGTTTTAATAACTTTGGCAGGCGGAATTATTTTTGGTATTCAGTTGATCTTTACACCTGTTGCATCTACAGTATCTCCCCATGCTCCTGTTTCTCCGACTGTTGTGTCTCTTCATTCTTTCCATCCTTTTCCTGCCCACGAGCAAGCTCGACGCTCTGAGTTTATAAATAACACTTTCATTCAACTCTTGCACCAACATCAGCTAGTGGTTAATACAACAAACTGCTGGGTGTGTGGTTTGATACCACATACCATGGACAAAGGCATCCCCTATTTGGTTCTGCCTTTTAGTTATAATGGATCATTCTGGGCATTTCAGACCATGTTCGCTTATGCCCTAGAGACCTATCCTCCACGACCTCCGCGTTCCACCCGGTATAACTCTGCTAACAGAGCCTTGGTAAAAGGAATCACTGACATGGTGAGAGATGTCAATAATACTCCGTTCATTCCCAAGGATGAATTGCGAGTTTACATGGGTTGGAATGTTACGGAATATGGCATTACTCTGGGTGAGAACAAACGTAAGAGCTCAACTCCGATCTGGGTCGTACCCCACCAAGGTCAAGTCTGTTTGCAAGGAAATGGGAGGAATCGGAAAGCTCGACTAGGGAAGAGTGACTGTATCGAAACATATGTTTTTCCGTCACAGTCTTCCCCGGCATTCTTAGCCGCTAAGGGTACCTATTTTGTTTGTCAAGACAGAGCATACACATGGCTGCCTGCTGACTTCTCAGGCTCATGTTACATCGCTCAACTGTTACCTCCGACATATACTGCTGCACCAGACTATCACAAAACTAGAGTTGTGAGAGGTGTTTTCAGTAAAGAAGATACTGCTGGCCAAGAAGCAGGAGACTTTTTCAAGGGTTTCCTCCCATTCTGGGGGCCTATGGCCAACAGTAGAAACTTACGTCAACTAACACGGGTAGTTGAATCCACTATCACTGAAACGGCGGGTGCTCTTAGTAACCTGACAGCTGAGCTTCAAGCGGATCGCCTCATGACGTTACAGAACCGTATGGTCCTTGACGTGTTACTTGCAGATCGAGGTGGAGTATGTAAGATGATCCAATCAAGTTGCTGCGTTTTTATTCCAGATAATGCGCCAACAGTATACAAGGCCATCTCTAAGTTACAAAAGATTTCTGACTCTATTCATGTAGAGGAAGGTGACTGGTCATTAATGGGATGGTTCTGGAGCCTGTTGTCTGCGTGGGGATGGAAGGTTCTGATAGTCACTGGTGTTGCATTAGTATTTTTATTTTCGTGCTGTCTCATTGTTCAGTGTGGTCCTGCCTTATGTAATCTCTGCATTTCTACATGCGTAAGAAGACCACCTGTTTTTAGAGATACGCCACGGGATAGAGTAATGCTCCAACAACACATCAGTGACCTGATGAACATAGAGATGGACTCTGACATAGAGTGAGTTATTGCCTATGTAAGGGCAAAAGGACGGTCTGAGGTTCTGTAGCGATCCGAACCCGTGAATTCGGTATCGTAGTACTGACACGATTTTGGTACCAATGAACCGCAAATGATCCATTATATACATGACAGTGTTTTCGCTGCGCAACTAGCATGAATTCACTGGAAAATAGGGCATTCTGTCACTAAAGTCATGGCACCTATTTTAGTCACGGCATCCATTTTGTTTCTTGCCCTCACATAGTCAATGAACGGACGATGACCCCGGCAGAGTCACCTTGTTAAGGACACGTAAGCTCGAGCCCCGAGAAAGGCTGACGCTACATGACTAGGCAGAATCAAGCTGCCTCCCTTGCCTAAGGCCAGTCCTGCTATACTGGTTCTCGTGTCCGTTGTCCTGACTGAAAGGCCGAAGACGGTAGCCAAATGTAGCCCAAAGACATTTTGCATGTATTTAAAGAGTAACCCACTTAATGCAATTTGAACAGTCTCGTAGATTCTGCCTCTGTGTGGTTCCTATGATTTCTGTGTCCCTGCAGTAAATAAACCTTGGTCTTTGACGCCGCCATCGAGAAGCCCGTGTCTCTGTTTATTCGTGCACCGGGACAGGAGGAACTCAGGGGTCTTCGGGTGTTGTTTCCCTGACACCTCTGGACTCTTAAAAGTCCAGAACCTCACCACCATGGAAGATAAAGTAGAGATCCATCAGCAGACTGCAGGAATTAGCAGCATTGAGCAAGGGTGTGGAAGGTTTGCGGTCACTGAGTTGGTAAGCGTTTGTCTGTGTGAAGCCTATTTGACTGGGTTGATGGGGAGAATATATAACATGGGGCCTAGAATGGTATGAAGATGGCCATGTCTACTTTTGGGAGCGGTGTGTCTTGAAGTAGAGCGGACCTGTCTTTTTTATTGCAACGTACTAGATGTGCACAAGCAGTAGTTTCTCTTAGGTGTGATATTCTCTCCACTATCAAGCATATATTATATTTTATATTATGACAACAATCTTATATTGGCCTCGGACTGGCATACCTTCTAACAAAAGTCTACCCTCACATCCGAATAGCTTATGGAAGGCTAAGCATACAGTCCTCTATCATTAGAAGTACCTGATATGTTTGGCAACATTTACTTATGCATAATAATTAGTAGAAATACATGTATTTTGTCGATTAATAAAATCATTATAAAAAATCAAAAGAAACATTGCAAATATTCTGTACATACCTACAAAACATATAATAGTCGGAAAACAATTGGACGAAATATACTAGAAACTCTGTAACTTTTTTAACAGAAACTAACTTCCAATAGTAAGCTAAAAATCAATGTTAAAACTCATTTGGTCAGACTTCAACAATTACATATGGAAATGACTATGGCATATGTTTGCAGCACCGTGGATTAAAAGGGAATGAATTTAGGTTAAATTTTACTTTCTGACACCTAAATTGTCATGGGTTATCTACTGATGGTCAAGATAAAAGCATATTATCTACACAACATATCATATTTAGACCACATGATATATTACAATTTATTATGTTTGATAAAAGCCTTGTAAAACCCAAACAGCATTGATATCAGCAGGGTCATTTGGACTCTGGAGGGTGGCCTGCCAGTGAGTGGCAGTCCATTGCCACCGCCCGCCTTAATAAGAGATCCCTGCTGTGTTGACAGCGATTGCTTTGGCAAAGGAGCTCATGCAATCATGGGTAGCACACTTTTGTCAAAACTCTAATCCCAAATATTACTTTTCCTTGCAGAAACAAATGCCAAAAGCTGTGGTTTATTTCTGCAAAAAGAACAAAGCAATGCCAGTGATGCGCAGAAAAGTTTCTCCCAGCATGCAGAGGCTATTGATTTTCCTGGCTTTGCATGGCAGTCCTGGAAAGAAACAATATGTTTTGTAATACTTATTCTAAATAGAGTAGGCGTCCAATACCTTGACCCAGCAGCCTTTAAACAGATGGCCTCCAGGCGTCCTAGGATTCCAACAGCGTAGCCAGCTCAGGCTCCGCCTTTGGAAACCTATGAACAGCGGCAGCTCCTCTTCTAAGGCAGATGGACGTCACCCCACTGCTCACTGAGCAGTGCAAAAAGGAAAAATCTAATGATAAGAACGCAACGTTGTAATCACTTTATTTTTCCATACTGCAGTGGCTCAGTTAGTTTCATGAGGGGCGGGGCGGGGGGGGCTGGCCAGAGCAGGGGGAGGAGTGGTGACAATCGCTAAGTGCGCATGATGGTTTGGCCAGCCATCTTGCGCCAGCCTAACAGTCATGCACACTTAGCATGTTTTCCACCAGGCTGTATTGTACAGCCTGGGTCGAGAGCATGCTCAGGCTCCCACTCCCTTTCTGAGGGCTGAACACCGGCACTCAGACCAATCACAACACTGCTTTTGTGCTGCTGACAGCAGCGTTGTGATAGGCTAGGGGAGTCTGGGAGCCTGTGTGCTTCTGTGCTGCCGGGAATCGAACCTGGAAGAAGAAGAGGAGGACGGATGAGGGGCAGCAACCAGCTGTACCCAGGTGAGTGCTTTTTTTGTTTTTTTAAATTCCCTTCCCACCCGCCCTCCCCACCCTGCTTCACCAACCCTTTTTGGTAGCAGCCGCCACTGCCTATGAGTAACCTTACCTCTACATAAGTGTGGGGAACCAGATGTTTTGCCAGCAACAGGAGCAGCCTGGAGCTGTTCCACGGCAGTGGTTACTTGTCCAAGGGCCTTGGCCACATCCCCACAACAATGGCCCATTTAAATTTGCATGGCCATGGAGCGACATGACAGCAGCGCAGTGGTGTTGCAAAGGTTGTTGTTGGTCCTGATATAGCCAGCCATGCGCATCATGAGCTGCCGATGCCTTCTCCTCTGTGTGTCGTGGCCCTCAAGCATCACCCTGGTCAGCTCCTGCATGCTTGCGTTGGTCTGCCTATTTCCCTCCACCACTGCTGTGGTTAGTTCCCGCACACTATCTGTCATGACCGTGATGTTCCTGGCCAATTTTGTTAGTTGCAGCTGGTTTGGCCCCTATATGTCTTGCTTGCAGGCGCTGGACCATCAACATCTGGGACTCCACGCCACCCCACACATTTGGAGCCTGGTCATCCTGAGCAGCAATGTGGGCCCTTGAACTGCGCCTCCCTCTTTGTCGGACCTGTGCCTGGGGTGTAGGTGTTGTGTTCACACGAGGCTGGCTAGTCACAGGCGTGGGTGCAGGAGACAGCTCAGATTCAATGGGCTGCAGTGCTGTAACTTGGGCCCTGCGTTTTGTGAGTGCGGGGAGTGTTCCTGCTGGGGCAACAGGTGTCTCCATGTCAGTCTCTGCAGGAGTCTCCGAGATGTGTAGACATTCACTGTCTTCAGAGTCTCCTTCTGCTGCATCTGTGATGTGAAACAGTGCAATGTTAATTTGTGTTAAGGTTACTGTTGTGTGACATTAAGCATACTTGGCTCACATTAAATCACTGACTGCAATCACTGTCTGCCATGCAGTGTTGGCGTGTTTTACTTACCATTGTTGTGTTTGACTACCCACTTGCCTGACATTCCTACAACTCCCATAATGCATTTGGCATATGAGGGAAAACGTGGACTGGGGTTTGACCTGCACACTGGGGTTGGACTGAGGGGATGTGCACAATTGAACAGTACTTTGAAATGTATGGTTGAATGCATCTTACCTTGTGTGCTACTGGCCGTTCCGGATGTGTCTAGCTGGGTCACTCCCACCACTGCTTCTGGCTGGATTGTGGACCCCACCATGTCCTCCAGGGCTGTATTGTCGGGAACTGTAGCTGTGCCCCCTCCAGTACTCCTGGCCTCCTTCAGCCTTTCTGCTATTTACTCCTTGGCATGGCTATGCAGGTCATACCATCTCTTCTTGAGGTCATCTATACTGCGGTGTGTGACCCCCACAGCATTGACCTTGCTCTTGATACAGAGCCATATCATGTTTTTTTTTGCCTCTGGTACTTTCAGTGAGAGTTTCCCAAAGAGCTTGTCATGGGTCTTGGCCACCTCCTCTATGAGGTTTTCCAGTTCCCTTTCGATTCATTTCAATTTGCGCTTCCTAGGTGTGGCACTCTCCCCTGATGTTGGTTGATCCATTCTGGTGCACAGAAAGTTACCGCAAACAAAGTTGGATGGTGAATCTACTCATCTCCAGCACTCTGCTTCCTGCTCTCACTTTCTCTGGGCACTGAATGAAGCATGGACTGGATGACTTCCAGGTTGTGATGTCATCAGCATGCTTCCAATGCGACATGCTGTTTGTAATTTCGCAATTTGCGGTGTTGCTTAAGGCAAAATGTCTTTGTCGGAATTTGCGCATCTCATTTGAAAAATCGCCATTCACAATTGCGATTATTACCGATTTGGTGAATATTCGCGAGGGGTTCATGAATTGCAGATAGCGATTTCTAAATATCGATTCCTTATTAATCGCTATTTGGGAATTGCTAAATCAGATTTTGATGCATGAACCCGTAAGTTCTTACTGCTTGGACTCAGGTAATTTACAGAAGGATAATACCAAGTTCCAGACATTTTCCCACTATCAGCTACCATGTATAAGCAAATTTGCAATGCCAAATTGAGCTGTACAAGTTGCTTTCATGCATCAACAGTAAGTGGACCAAGCAACCTTTGTATTTTTGTTGAATTTTCCTAGATTGAACTTCAATCAATTTCTGACCTTGAATATGGTCAGGTTATATTTTCTTTTTTCATTATACTCAACCAGTGACACTGCTTGACATAGGTCGCATATCAGAACCTTACAAAAGCCAGAGGGAAGCAAAACAAGGATGTCCTTTATCTCGGCTAATTTTCACTCTGCCCATTGTCCTTTCAGAAATATAACCAGAGTGAGGGGATGGAAAGAAGTTTATCTATAAATTGAGTAACATTATCTATCTCATTATAGGACACCCACATAACCCCCAAATAAATGGAAAATCTCCAATGAGCAAAGAGACAAACAGAAAAAACGTCCCTGGGAGTAAAAGAAATCAATGGAGGATCACTTTTGGCTGCAAGTATTATATGCAAGCAAAAGCATAACTCAAATGATTTCTGGAAAATGTTTATTAGTATTAAGGAGGGCCCTCATACCCTAAATAACTCAACAATCAAAGAAGCAACCTAGGAGGCCTTCTTGAATACTAATTTTGGCCTGTTCTCGGGTAAAGCTACACTAAAAACTTCTTTCAGCTTAAAGAACATTACCCCCAGAAAGCACTACAAGAACAACTCAGACCCAAATATCTTGATGTGCTTGGAAAGTGTTGGAAATGCAGCAGAGCAAACCTAAAAAGAAGACACTCTGTCATGCTCATTGATTCAAATTAGCAAGTAAATTGTGAATGGACATCGCAATGGATGGCACAACAGTACCCAATGGCATCCCACAGGCCGTCTATAAGACTGCACCGTCATGTTTGGCTACCAATCTGTCCCCAGTATTTAATTATGGAATACAGAGTGAGGTGATACCAGATCCTGAGGAGGTTCTTTAACCAACCCTTTCTATAAAGCGGAAGGTAGATCATTACTGAAGCACTATAGGTTTATTGCGCTTTTAGACGATAAAGCTAAATATTTCACCTCTCTGGTCATGCAGGACGTAGCAACCTGAGTACCGAACAAGAAAATAATACCAATGAATCAACTGACTTCAATAAAGGGACAGCGTCATCAGTCACATCCTAGCACTCTTAATCACGATCGATCAAATATTGATGAGGCGGTCTTCATTGCATCTATGCTTTGTAGAATTTAGGTCCACATTTGAGTGTTTGAGGTGGAACAAACCATGGGCAAAATTGGGAAAATGGGATAATCCAACTCACCTCCTTAAGGCTGTTCAATTATCAGACTCCAGTTTAATGGTAAGAATAAGGATGGGCAACAGTTCCTCTCTTTTCAAATGGATTGACACCAATTCAGGACTGAAACAGGGGTTTGTTTTAGCCCCTCCACTGTTTAATCCTTTCATGGTGAATGGATTTTTGTTGGCTTTAGGGCTCTCTGCATTTTACCACTGCAAACCAATGCTACCGTGCTCTCTCCTTTAAACATAGTCAAATTGGATTACCCCTAATTGGCACATGGAATTCATCTATAGAACCCTAGTAAATGGTGCAACCAGTACTCAGGGCCTGTAAATGAAATGCTACTAGCGGGCAACACCACTCATTGTGCCACCCACTAGATGCTATGGTCTGAAAGAGTAGATGGCCCGTAACATTCACCCATGAAGACTTACATGAAAACCTCCTTGGAATCACTTGAGATAAAGACACTCTGTGACATGCCTACCACGTATGACATTTAAAAAAAGTCACTGAACAGTGACAGAAAACTGAACAATATTATTAATAAAACCTTTGCTATTCCAAGATAAAGGAGCACTTGATGGTGCTAAATCATTGCAACATCTTCAAAACCCAACCATATCTTGGAATAGGATACTCATCCTATCTAAAACATAAATGTATGAATTTTTGATTTAGCCATCTTCCCTCTCTTAACCACACTCCACCACGGTTAAGGAAAAGAAAAAATATGAACTGTAGATAATGTGTAACGGTAAAGCAGGACTTGACCCACCTAGTCTGTATATGTCCAACTATCATTAAGGCAAAAAGAACAATTGATGGACAGAATGCAGAACAATGTCATACATTCACCCCAGTATAGAGAACTGGGCCTAAATCCGTAGTTTTTTTGCTCACCATGCCATTCCAGTTTGGACACAGCCATATGCAAATCAGTCTGGGCCCGAACTGCCAGGCCAAGTCCTCCCTGGACTGGAAACAAGCATGCTAGAACCGGTTTCGGGCTTTCAGCCCTCATCAGCCAGGATAGCTTGACTCCAGGGCATGGAGAGCACGGGACCCATGTCTGAGCATACCTGTCCCACTCAGGGTGACAAATGCAAAAAGAACACTCGATGGACAGAATGCAGAACAATGTCCTACATTCACCCCAGTACAGAGATCTGGGCCTAAATCCATAGTTTTTTTCTCACCATGCCATTCCAGTTTGGACCCAGCCATATGCAAATCTGTCATGCCCCTGCACCCAATGAGAAGAGTCTAGCCCGAATTGCCAGGTCAGGTCCTCCCTGGACTGGAAACAAGCATCATAGGACCGGTTTCAGGCTTTCAGCCCTCATTAAAGCGATACCAAAGGGGATGATGGACAGAGCGTTAGAGCAAATCAAACACTCACCCCCAGTCAACTGATCTGGGTTTAATCCATCATCATTCTTTAGCTCACTCCACCAACCCAGTTCAGACATGGCCATATGCAAATCAGTCTGACCCTGTGCATCATGGTAACAGTCCAGCCCGAACTGCCAAGCCATGTCTTCCCTGGACCGGAAATAAGCATCCTGGGACCGGTTTCGGGTCCATAACCCTTGTCAGCCAGGCTATCTTGAATCCAGTGGCAAAGTGAGCAAGGGACCCACGTCTGGGCATACCCTGCCAACTTAGGGCGAACAAAGCGATACCAAAGGGGATGATGGACGGAGCGTTAGAGCAAATCAAAGACTCACCCCCAGTCAACTGATCTGGGTTTAATCCATCATCATTCTTTAGCTCACTCCACCAACCCAGTTCAGACATGGCCATATGCAAATCAGTCTGACCCTGTGCATCATGGTAACAGTCCAGCCCGAACTGCCAAGCCATGTCTTCCCTGGACCGGAAATAAGCATCCTGGGACCGGTTTCGGGTCCATAACCCTCGTCAGCCAGGCTATCTTGAATCCAGTGGCAAAGTGAGCAAGGGACCCACGTCTGGGCATACCCTGCCAACTTAGGGCGAACAAAGCGATACCAAAGGGGATGATGGACGGAGCATTAGAGCAATTCAAACACTCACCCCCAGTCAACTGATCTGGGTTTAATCCATCATCATTCTTTAGCTCACTCCACCACCCCAGTTCAGACATGGCAATATGCCCTCATCAGCCAGGATAGCTTGACTCCAGGGCATGGAGAGCAAGGGACCCACGTCTGAGCATACCCGTCTCACTCAGGGTGACAAATGCAAAAAGAACAATTGATGGACAGAATGCAGAACAATGTCATACATTCACCCCAGTAAAGAGATCTGGGCATAAATCCATCGTTTTTTTGCTCACCATGCCATTTCAGTTTAGACCCATCCATATGCAAATCAGTCTTGACCCTGCGCCCAGTGGGAACATTCCAGCCCGAACTGCCAGGCCAGGACCTCCCTGGACTGGAAACAAGCATCCTAGGAACGGTTTTGGGCTTTGAGCCCTGATCAGCCAGGATAGCTTGACTCCAGGGCATGGAGAGTATGGGACCGACGTCTGGGCATAACCGTTCCACTATCATGAAGGACAGGAAGGAGCTATTACATCACAATTTTAATCAACGTCACAACGTAACATTCAATCTTGCAGACAAGCAATGCTAGAGTGCTGTCATTTGTTAGACATAATCCCTGACTATCGATATATGATGTTCTTGACAAGAATTGGGAATACAATTAAGACCCTCTTGTGACTGCTAAAACGTGTAAAACCAACACACTGTGCTTAGCAAGTGCTTTCTGATAGCATGTACTTCTGCACTGTATTTTTTTTATCTCTGTTTGATATAGTGCAACAATTTGATGATTTCTTTCCTTTATTTTTTATTAAACTTTATATTTTAATTTTTTTATGCAGTGATTTTAATAAAAATCGATTTATTGAACGATAAATCTGTTTGTGGAACTGTCAGTTTTGAAAATTAATTGGTTAAAATCCTGCCTATTCCTATTAAGATCATATATAATTTCGGTTGGGAACAGCACAATTTTCGCTATTTATATGTGCAGATCTACCACTGAGAATTGGCAGTCTCTTAGGCAGAGCTATATCATCATTGAGGAGCGGTGTATTCTTTTGGAGTACTTTAACTCTCTTGGTCATAGGAAGAATATTGCTAGCAAGCGTATTCTTATTATATTTATTTTCTTACTTTGCTACCCTGCTGGTGTACTTACCAGGCAAACTTTTAAGATAATTAGACTCGGTTCGCATCACCCTGATTTTGTGCTCATAGAGACATAAAGTCACAATACAAAAGTTTAAATTTCTTACACTTGGAGTTTAGGGGTTTGCCATTATGAGCTGTATTACATAGCAGCACATCTACAGTGTGTTGCAAGGTCTTTCTCAGACAACTCTTCACACTAACTGCTCTGCTTTTGACACCAGAAACTACAGTGGGTAGGCTATCTCAATTAGTGAAAGTAGTAGGTCCAGGTGGAATTTTGATTCCGCAAGCGGAATTTGAAAAATTTGAGGAGAGTCTGTGTTACGCTTGTGTAGTGTTGTGTAATTAAAGAAGGACAGAACACTTTTGGTTCCGGAAGGTACCTAGTGGGCTAGTTGGACCCTAGGGACCCTCAGGATTCAAATGAACTTAATCTCCCAACTAAAAACTGCCACAGTGCGTGTTTACACAGTGGTGAAGGGAGGGGACGGGGCCTGAGGTGACGTGTGCAAACACTCCCTGTGGCGCGTTTTATGTTGGGGAAATAATTCCCCTTCAATCCTGAGGGACCCTGGGGGCCAACTAGCCCACCAGGTGCTTCCAGATACGCCACTGCGCTGCGTTGCAGAGAGGTGGTCTAGGCCGTGCCCCTTTTTACATCTCTCTGCAACGCAGCTCTGTGGCGCTTACTGGAGGTACCTAGTGGTCTAGTTGGACCCTAGGGACCCTCAGGATTCAAGGAGACTTAATCTCCCAACTTGAAACGGCCACAGGGCGTGTTTACACAGTGGGGAAGGCAGGGGACGGGGCCTGAGGTGACGTGTGCAAACACACCCTGTGGCGTCTTTTAAGAGGTAGTTTTAAACCCCTGCCCTATTATATACTAGGGGATTACAGAGGAGGTCATGCTAATCACAGGGGGACCCCAACGCATAGTGTTCCCTAGTGTATGTAGGTGTTTTCACTGTATTCTGAGTGTCTTTTAACATAGCACTGGCCCTAGACTGGTTAGTCAGACTCAGTTACCACCAGTATCCGTCTGTAAAAGTTGAGGGTACAGGATGATTTTGCAACAAGGCTTCTTTCTGCTCTTCTGTTTGTTCTTTCTGCACGTTATCCTTCTTCCTGCACTTTTCTTCGTCTTTGAGGACTTCTGTTGCTTCTTTCTGCATTTCTTTTTTCTCTTTCTGTGCGTTTCTTCTTCTTTCTTCACATGTCCTATCTCTGTAGGCATAGTTAGAAATTAGCATTTATAAAATCTTTGAAATTCACTGAAAAAAACATAGGTTTAAGGCACGTAATAGTTAGGAATTAGCATTTAAAAAACCTTAGAAATTCACTGAAAAAAACATAGGTTTCAGGGGCATTATAGTTAGCTGGACTTTTCACTCATAGAAAACCATTGAAATTCCCCCATTATAGTTAGTTCAGCTACGAGTGTACGAGTGAAAAGTCCTGTAGACCTGAGACATAGGTGTTGGAGTGTAATGAAGTGAATGCAGGGTAACTTTCCATGTGTGGCGTAGTCAGAATCAAAATTCTCTTTATTCGGCTGTGTATAGCCATAATAGTATGCAGTATATGTGCAAAATAGCAATGGAATACATACAAATTATTAGAAACATGAGAATAAACTGTATAAAATCATCAGGTGTGAGAAATGAATGACCAACAATCTAAATAAAATAGGCTGGGAAGGGCAAAACCAAAATTATAACAGAGACAGGTACTAATTTATCACTCTACTAAAATGAATCTAAAAGTATTAACCTCCTGGAGCAGACTGCAGCTTTAGGAAACAGAATCACATGTCCACACGTTTTGTCATATGGCAGTGCCAGTAAAAAACGTATATGCTTGCATTCAAAGCCAGTGGCGTAGCAAGGTAAGGTGGTACCCGGTGCGGAAATTTTCTAGTCACCCCCGGCTTAACGTACAGGTACAAACAAATAGCATGCATCATATAGTTTAAGTTACTTACCAAACTCAATATCATAGAGAAGAGGATGGTCACAATGAATCAATGAACTAAAAAATGTGACAAAAATAAATTCAGCACGGCACTTATAAGCTTCAGTAATAATGCACAACTAACTCAACAGAATGACGTGGGGTGTCTGACCGGCATGGCAGCGGAAAGGATTGGTTGCGGGTTTATGATGATGAGTCACCGGTTGTTTACGTCTCGCTCGAGTACAAATTGCAGAGACAGACTTCGGCGGAAAGAAACCCCCCCTCCCCTTCCTTATCCATAAGCTCTCCACTACACAGCGTCGAGTTCAGACGCGTTTCGTTGTGTTTGTTGACTGAACTAAAAAGTTTCCACGTATTATGTTGACTTGATGAGGTTAATTAATTGTCAGACGAAGTTATTAAACTCGTTTTAAATAATATATATATATATGTTTTTAAAGTGTCGTAAGCCACCCAAAAATCTTTTTATTTTAAAAACACATATTTTTGCCATTTTGTTGTCACCCGCCTCAGTGATGACACCCGGGCGGCCCTCACCCACCGCACCCCCCTTCCTACACCACTGTACAAAGCCATAGATTCCTAAGCCTTAAAAGTGGTATGAGAAATTTTTCAGTACACATTTTATAACATTCTCAAAAAAAGAGGAAATGTACCATAGTTTTTTGTGCAAGTTAGCACATGGGCATTCTCAAGAGTCGAGTTGGGGTTGGTGTCCTGCCGGAAAACAAAGAAAATATTTTACTCTACCTGCCCGGAAGCTAAACAGTAAAAGCCTTTCCCAACTCTTACTAGTATTCTGCATATAGTTTGCAGAAATGGCCCCGGGATTACGATATACATACTGCTTAACACTTGATTTTTGTCTTTCAGCTCTCAAACTCTCTTTTTAGCTCGCTCTAGCAGCAAGACTTGCACTTGCTTTCTGGCAGGGGCTGCCCGCAGCGTTCTGTCTAAAAACATATCAGCCAATCCAGTGGCATCCAGAGACTTCTTGATGTACGCTATCCAGGGGATCAAAAGACCCTTATCAGATGCCAGTCTAAAACTATCTCTCTAGTTAATTTAGCTTGTTCTGAGTTCCAGATAGAACACCACAAGAGAATTGGACGGCTGCAAATAAAGTCGCTCAGAAAGTCTAATCCTAGGTTGTTGTGGCAAATAAAGCAAGAGGTTGACATAGGGGCTGACAATACTCTCCTACAGGAGTGATTTTCCTCCCTTTGGAGGGTGGACAAGTCACCCAAGCCACATATGCCTGCCCCATAAGTTGCTTTAGGTACACATTGTGCTGAAGTGTGGCATAGTCATCGCCAGTGACCCGGGCTGGGAAGGACGCTACAACTGGCGACGAGTAGGGGATAAGTAACCTGTAGATCAACAGGTCTCTCCCATAGAGTTTGCCGTGGCCCAGCAAACTGCTCATGCATGCCACGTCAGTGGTGTAACAAAAGCCAATGCAGGCCCTTTGGTGTGGTGGGGCCTCAGAGCTCTGGGGGCCCTTCTGTAACTGGCAGGTCCCTGGCCTAAGAGCTCCAGACTTATTATGGAGCATGGGGAGCCTCCTGCATTTACTTTGCAGGGAGGCCACCTCAAGTTTTGTTTTGCTGCTGTTCCATGTGTGCCACAGTTGAAGTGCAAATTCAATGCTACCAAATGTAGACTCTCAGTGCAACGCCAGCCTGTGCAAACCTTTCAAGGATAAAGAAAGCATCATTGAAAATCTACATATTGGTGGCCGAGAATCTAATGGAAAGAAGTGAACCGATGTTCCATGCTACTAAGCAAATTAATGATATATGTCATACGGAGTGATACTGCTAAAGGCAGATGAAACCAGGTTTTGAAAGGCAGCCTATAGTGATAAACCAGTGCAAGTTGAGCTGTAATCTGATGTGCTCTAAAGCAACGATCTACCAGATGTTTATGAAAAGACAGTTAGGCGCAAAGTCAAGTGGATATCATAATGTTATCTGCTTTCTTGGGCCTTCTGAATACAAAAAGATTTGTCTATTTACAGAAACAACTAAAACGAGTCATCCTACCTTGACGTGCTGTGAAGCAGCCCCAGAGAGAGGTTCAGAGGGGGGAACAGCCATTACAACGCGGTTTTTACCACGCGCAGCTTTTACATCGCATGCGTTACAACGCATGCGATGTTACAACGCAATTCCATTACAACGCAAGTCTTTACATCGACTTGCGCTAGATGGCGTGCTAACATTACAAATAGTGTAGTTTACTATCCCAACACCTTCCCTACTGTTAAGTGGACTGGAGTTGGAATAGTAAATTACACTTTTCTAATGTTAGCACGCCATCTAGCGCAAGTCGATGTAAAGACTTGCGTTGTAATGGCATAACGTTGTAACATCGCATGCGTTGTAACGCATGCGATGTAACTGCACGCGTTGTAATGACACGCGTTGTACTGTCATACATCCTTTGGAGGTTGTGCTCACAGTTACCCGAGTTAAGAATCGTGCTAATCGACAAGAGGCTGACATGGAGGTTGGAGTTGCCCACAATGTGTCAGTCATGAACATGAAAAGTATGCCCAAGCCTAAAGCTGAGGGATGCAATGTGAAGGTCCGTCTACGCCCGTCCGTGCAAAGAATGCGGCCAGCGAGATAGCTCTGTACGTTGTAAGAGATTTAGCTATCTGCGGGATGAACTCGTGGCACTAAACACTGATAAGTGCCAGGTACCGGCCCTATTGATTGATCATTATACTGCGGGCCCTAACTGCTGCTTAACATGTGGCTTGAAGTCCGTTTTTAAGCCGGTTAAAGTTACTAATGGCAATATGAATAATACTTACATTCGGCCATCGTTTCACCCCGGAAGCATAGCTAATAAATTAACCATTAACCGGAGTCTTGTGGAAATGTGGATTTTCCTGATCAGTTATGTCCCCTATCTTGGACCCCAACGGTTCTATATGCATGTTACAAGTACATGTATGTTCCCTCCAGTTCCAGTTTCTAAGACGCAAACATATGTGTGTCTACCGTCAACATGTTCTCTGTCAGATCCGCCATCACAGGGCTGGATATTCGATTCCTAAGTATGAAAGGCCACCGACTTTATATGGCTAAGTTACTTCATTTTTACAGTTCAGGCAAGTAGGCCCGATTCTGTCCTCAAGCCTTTCCCTGCTCTCTGTCTCTGACAGCTTCAGCTTGAGCTCGCATCTGTATCCATGAACTTTGTCCTACTCCCTGTGCAGCTAACGGTGCCTGCCTCGGCCAGTTTTCGCCTGTCTGCCAAGAAGTTGTATTTCACCTTCGAATTATCTATTTTGCTCTTCAGCCGATGCATTCCTGTCCAGTGATTTAGGTAAACATTTCCTTTAGCTCACAAGCAAAGGACTCAGCCTTTCCGTCCTCCTGCAAGTGATTCATAGCCCTGTTGCCATGGAAAGTTTTCTGCCCCTCGCATCTCATATAGACACTTAGACGCTTGTACACGCACACAGTCAGTATAGAATAGATTCTGTCCGAGAGTCTCTTCCTTGTGGATAACATAGTTCTTTAAACATAGGATGTTAGATATGATTTGGGATTAGGTTGACTTGACCCCCAGACTTCTCGTCTCCACATGTAGAGCTAAATGTCAAGTCCCCTTCACCCCCTAGTTGCACGTCAATTACACGTCATGCTGCCGCGCGCGCATCTATGCCAAGTATTATCTTATAGATCCACCTATGTCTGATAATTCTAACCAATCATGTTTCTCTTATTCCTTATTACGCCTAGTTTCGATTATGTCACTGTTTTGTCACTTTTCTTATCAAATGTTACGCCTTCTACATTCGTTTCATTGTAATGTACTTATTATAAAAATACATGTCTGTTAATAAATTATTGTACTTCACTTCCTGAACCCTCGTGGTGACGGAACCTGAAGGCCGCGACTCGAGTCGGCCATTTTGAATGGAATAAAGCCCATTAGAAAACCTCTTATACCACGGATTCTGCCTCTTGTTATTTTGAGCTATTTTACTTTATTTAAGATCCCGTATGAAATTCAGTCCGGTATTTTTATTTACCACATAATGGCGCCCGAACAGGGACACTTTCTCATCTCACGCGCCGGCGGTGCGTTGCAGGCCCGGTCTCCTGCCACAGCTGGACGGACCATAAACGCGTACCAGCAGGATTTCCTGTAAGCTCCCTCCGGTCAAGCGGGGGCGACTGAGGCTGCGATCAACCCAGACGAGGCGGTGAGAAGTGCGAAGTATCCCGACCAGAGCCTAGCTGAGAGAGCAAGATCCGAGGTATACCGAGGCCCACCAGGTTTTCCGAAATCCCGACGTCCAGAGGGTCCGATGTCCGCAGTTATCGAGTCCTGTCCATTCTCTGAGGCCTTCCGTTTCAAGGAGCTACTCGGTGAGTACCATCGCCGGGGAGGCGTGTTGACGCGCACATAGGTTGTGCCGGTCAAGACGGATTTGGGTACACAAATCCGGTCTGCACTGTTTAGCAGTGTATATGTACTGTTTAGCAGTATATCAAGTATTCCGAAGTATTCAGTTATTGTCAAGAATTCAGCGTGGTGATTAGTTAGGCAGACTGTCATCATTGTCGATCATTGTTACAATGTTTAATGTTTAATGTTTAAAGTATTCAGAAATGTCTTGCATATTGTGGTATGAATGACTGTTCATTGTTCACTGTTCATTTATGGTGTTTTTTCGTATTAAGAAAATTCAAGAGTAAGTATCAGATCAGTTGTAAATATGCCGCTCTTCTCGAAGTTAAGACAGATTACTACCAGAAAAGGGGTGCTTGAAGAAGCAGTTCCTATTCCTCCTAGGGACACCCCAGGGCATTTTATGTACCATAAACATGGCTTAGATGCCATATTGTTTCTTGATCTATGGGTAGATTATACCAAAGGATTACCAGAAAGTCAAAGGTGGCCCGTAGCGGGAACCTGGGATGCAGAATGCATCATGAAAGTGGAGGAAGAGTTATGGAAAAGAAAGGTCAGACAGTCACAGAAAGACGCTGTTGAGTTATGGCGTAAAGAATCTCATAGACGAACAGAAAAAGCACGTAGACAAGAAGAGAGGAGTAAAGAAAGTTCAAATAAAGTTCAAGAAAATCTATTAATTAAGGAAGGTATCCGAGTGAAATCAGAACAAGTAAATAGACAAAGAAATGCTCTTATGAATGGTATGTATCCCCTTCTAGCCGAAGGACTACCTAAGGCTGCTCCAGAGATGCCAAAAGACTTGCCACCCCCATTATTTCCAATTAAGGTACATCCAAAAGGGCATCCCAGAACCGCAGAAGATGTTTTTCTTTCCTCATATCTAGACGACGCAGCTCCGGAGTATGCTAACGCCACACCACATAGACCGTCTGGCGGAGGGGTTCAACGTCAGGATCAGGTATCTGTCCCCGTGCAACAGCAAGTCCCGACACAAGCTTCGGCAAGCACATCTGTTTCCGCATCTGTCTCCGCAGTCGATTCTATAGGGGTATCGACACCCATAGTTGCTGTGTCACGTTCAACGAATCCATTCACACCCGACGCCCCAGATGGGGCCACGGGAGGTGCTAGCAGTACCTTTACACCACCCAGAATAAATAAACTTGTTTTTCAAGAGTCAGCGCATTCACGTACACCTAAATTCGTAAGTGAACGTACGCTTAAGGAACTCCTTGTAAATTGTAGATATGACCCAGTGGTTGGTAAAGAGGACGAAATGGTCCTGGCATCATTACGTATCAGGCGAGCCGCAGAGTATTTAGCAAGGTTACCAGGAATGACTACGCATCTAGATAACATATATCATTTTGTTCAAACAGGACGAGATCCAGGATGTATTAACAGAGCTATGGAATTCCAGAAAGTAGAGATACAGGGGGAACTGTTACGTTTCCTCATAAACTGTGTAATCAGAAATCAAGATCGTCCGGGGGTAGACCCGAATGCAATGCTTATTCTTACAAGATGGAGTCAGAATATATCAGAAGGGAGACACGATAAGCAAAATTGTATAATAGCCATGTGCCGAAAAATACGTAAAGAAATAGAGCGTATTCATGAAGAGAGATTGGGAACAGACGAGTTTGAGCAAGATGAAGTGTCCGAATCAGGGAATTCCGCAAGACAGTCAGAGACCATAGCCTATGTAGGCAGAGGAAGATCCTGTGAAAATACTAGATGTTTTTCTGATCCCATACACTCTGTATGTCCAAATAATAGCAGAGCGTATCCGACGCCTGTAATAAATCTGAAGTCTCCTGAACATTCGTTTCAAGCCGCAGATAAAATACTACGAGAACGAAGAGGTTACCACCTCCTCGATTCCATGGATGAGCAAGAATTAGCCAGATCAGCCGTTCACTGGATTGACAGTCCTGAAAAATACGGTGATGAGACCGTAGCACACACGTTTTTTAATCTCAGTGCAGATGAACAACGTTTAGCTGGAATATATATGATTCAGCAACTCCTCATATTATATAAGAGCCAACATGCTGACCCTGGTCCTTTACCTGATATATTAACGGAACTACTCACGAACAGATGGAGAGGTTCTAGTAACAAGCTAATTAAAGAGATATTAGTGTCACGTAAGCAGTATGTCCTTTTTGTAAGTCCAGATTCTCTCTCGCTGCCCCGCAGAGAAAGAGCGCCGTACTATATGGATAGACAAAATCCCCTACGAGAAGTGCACCCAATAAAAGGCGAAGACAATGAGTTTCACCGTGTATTTGTTTACACACCCATATCAAAAATGGAATTATTAGAAATGAAAAAAGTAGTACCTAGTCATGACAAAGACCCAGCGGGTTTCCACCGAGAAATTAAAGACATGTTACTGATGGGAGAGTACACCTTTCCTGATATTATGACGATATTAAAGGTGCTTTTGCCTGCTGGCATATATGAAAAACTGAAAGAAAAAGAGTGGGAAGTAGGAGACCAAAAGATAGACTGGACAGCATTAGCAGAGGAAGAAAGGGGCCGAACTGCAGGTTCAGGGCTCGGGGATAAAGTTAAACTGTTACCAGGTTTACTAGTACAGGTACTGCCACGTTTATTAACTACAAAAAAGGAAGATTGGGGTGCAATCACAGCCTGTAAACAAAAGCAAGATGAAGACACAAGCGATTATTATGCTCGATTTGAAAAATGTTTTGGTATAAATAGTGGTATAAAAGCAAGTAGTGACTCATATCCACATTTATTTGTGACAAAATTAGTGGAAAATGCATTGCCTCCAGTAAAGAATAGAATATTGAAATTCGAGAGTACCTGGCAAAGTAACACTCCGTCGCAAATGCTACAAATGTTACAGTATCATCACAATAGAATAAGGGATGAACAAGAACACGAGCATAGACGCATGAAGGATACAAAAATGAAAATGCTAGTTTCTCAGACAGTACCAGCAGATGGTCACAAAAAGGGTGTGACACATTCTGGTGATTCTGCAGTTCCTGTAAAAGGAACCTGCAATTACTGTAAACAACTAGGCCATTATGTACATGATTGTCCAGTCCTGAAACGTAATATAGCTACAGGTATTGCAAAAGAGAGACCACGATTAGTTAGACAAGATCAGAATGAACAAGGAGCTATGCAGCATGGACAGTCCATGCCAGTTCAGCAACAGTCCATGCCAGCCTCACAGCAACCCATACAGTTTGTGCCAGCTGCACCACCGTTGCCTGCTACTGCCACACAAACCACAACACGACAAATGTATCAGACTGCACAGTATGAATACCCTGAGTATCAGCGTTACGCATGAACAAGCCTAGAGAGGGAAGTTGACTTACCGCTTATCGAGATTCCTGTAGATCAAGAAGGACCTTATGTACATAGTGAATTATTAGGTCAAGATAGAAAATTCTTACTCGATACAGGGGCAAGTCGAACAACAATAAAACGTAGTGAAGTTCCAGGGGCACCCCTCTCAGGCTCTCAAAATGTTTCCCTTGGTTTTTCAGGAAAACCTATTGTTAATGAAGTATCACAGCCTCTACCACTTACGATAGGACCTTTGACACGAACTACAGATTTATTGCTTACTAAGTCATGCCCAGAAAATCTGTTAGGAATTAAGACTCTGAAAGCACTAGGAGCCATAATATGTTGTTCTCCGGAAGGAGTAAGGTTGTTTTTGCGTGATTTTAAAGGTCACTATGTGTCTAGAGACATGGATCCCCGACTACAGACTTTACCAGTACATCTATGGGCACAAGGCCCTACGGATGTTGGCTGCATGAACATTACACCCTATCGAGTTACATTGAAAGCAGGAGTGGTACTACCACGAATGCGACAATACAAGTTACCGCATGATGCTGTAGTGGCTTTGCTGAAAATCATTGATGAGCTGATTGCCCAGGGAGTAGTTGTAGAAACAGACTCCAATGTATGTAATTCACCGATAATTCCGATTCTTAAACGAACTGATCCTACTGCTCCACCAGTATACCGATTGGTTATTGATTTGCGTGAACTAAACAAGTGCATTGTACCACAATTCCCTGTGGTCCCTGATATATCATCATTGTTGACAGCAATTGATTCCGAAGCAACATTCTTTACTGTAATTGATCTCAAGAATGCCTTTTTCAGCGTCCCAATAGATCCGGAAAGCCAATACTTGTTCGGATTCAGTTTAAATGGGCGCAGCTTTAAATTCTCACGCGCTCCCCAAGGATTCACAGAAAGCCCCAGCATCTACAGCCAAGCATTGAAACGAGAACTTGACAGTATCCACATGCCAGTCAATACTGCACTGCTTCAATATGTCGATGATCTGCTGATCACCGCGAGAAGCGAGGCAGAATGTGAAAAAGCTTCTCTGACAGTTTTACATTTCCTAGCCGACAAGGGGCACAAGGTGTCCCCTTCTAAGCTGCAATTCTGTGTTCAGCGAGTTATTTATCTTGGTCACTCGCTGTCCAAGGAGGGAAGGCAGCTTACACCAGATCGCATCCAGTTAATTGCTAACATGTCAATACCCCAGACACAAAAGGAGGTGCGAGCTTTCATAGGCCTCACTTCATATTGTAGGCAGTGGATCCCTCAGTACGCATTTCTAGCAAAACCACTCATTCAGTTAAACACACAGGAGGCAGCCACATCGACTGTTCTCCCTTGGACTCAGGAACATACACAAGCTTTTGAAAGCCTAAAGGAAGCTTTATGTCAAGCACCTGTTTTAGCAACACCATGTTATAGCAAACATTTTACACTCTTTGTTACAGAACGCGAAGGTACTGCCTTGTCAGTACTCACTCAGGATCAAGCAGGATCACGCAAGCCATGTGCTTATTTTTCCAGTACATTAGATCCCGTAGCTCAGGCTTTGCCTGCATGTCTGAAATCAGTGGCAGCGACAGCTTTAGCAATCAGACAAAGCGATGCCATAGTGTTAGGACACCCATTGACAGTTCAAGTACCACATGCAGTAGAGGTTCTTGTGAACCGAACACAAACACAACACTTGACCATAGCAAGACTTACCGGTTATGAACTGACATTGTTTCAACCACACATAGAGATCCGACGGTGTAATACATTGAATCCTGCTACACTATTACCTGTAATTGGAACAGACCCACTAGCTCATGATTGTGTTGAAATCATTGAAATAAAGACGAAACCTAGACAAGACTTGACAGACGTTCCATTGTTAGATCCAGACCTGACGTTGTATGTAGACGGATCATGCATGAGAGCAAGTACAGGAGATTTAGTGGCCGCGTATGCAGTCACAACAGACACTGAAGTTATTGAGACAAATTGTATAGATACTTTGTCAGCCCAAGCAGCAGAACTTATTGCCCTAACACAAGCCTGTATTCAAGCCACATATAAGAAAGTTAATATATACACTGACTCACGTTATGCATTCGGAGTTGTACACGACTTCGGCGTGCTGTGGCGAGAGAGAGGTTATTTAACCTCCCATGGTGCCCACATTCAGCACGGACCCCTCATTCATGCTTTGTTAGACGCAATACATCTACCCACTGCTATATCGATTATGAAATGTAAAGCACACACGAAGGTTACTGATACCATTTCTCAAGGCAATGATTTAGCTGACAGAACAGCTAAACAGACTGCTCAGAATCGCACATTAGACATGACAAAGCCAATAGTTCAGACACCAACACAGTGTATGACAATTAAGGATCCCACACTTGACGTAATTGACATACAGACACATGCCACAGCAGAAGAAATAAAGAAGTGGACTGAACTAGGAGGGATCCAGACAGATCAAGGATGGATGACGAAGGAGAAATCTGTATGGTTTCTCCCTGATTCCATGGTTCAAGCCATTATAGCTACAGTTCACAGTCCAGCACATTTAGGAGAGAAGGCTATGCTAGACAGCATTCAGCACATTTGGTTCAACAAACATTTACGAGCAGCAGCTAAACAAAAAGTTCGTACCTGTATGATATGTTGTCAGTTTAATCCAGGAAAGAGTGTTTCCGTAGAGCAGGGTGGATTTCAGCCTCCTGACCATCCTTTTGAAGTCCTCCAGATGGATTATATTCAGATGGAACGTTGTCGAGGATTCAAATATGTTCTCGTAGTTGTCTGCGCTCTCTCCCGTTGGACAGAGGCGTATCCCGTATCAGATTACACTGCCCCGACTACTGCCAAGCAGCTAGTTCGAGAATTCTTCCCACGGTACGGTTTACCACGTGTTGTATATTCAGATAACGGTCAGCCTTTCTCATCCGAATTAATGAAACATGTCTCACTCTTGTTGGGATATCAGTGGAAATTCCACTGTGTCCGACACCCCGAGGCAGCAGGTCTCGTAGAAAGACATAACCAGACACTGAAAATCAGACTGTCCAAAATATGTAGAGAGAAAGGTGTCGACTGGATAGTAGCATTACCAGTTGCACTCTTTTACATGAGAATGGTAGCACACTCTAGAACAGGGCTATCCCCTTATGAAGTGATCTTTGGTAGACCACCGAATATGTGGGGGACGCCTATACCCCGTAAAATAACTGATGTTGACTGTAATATGCTGACAGATTACCTGGCTTCCTTGATGTCTGCACTACAATCTTCTCGTTCACAGGTAGCTGCAGCCTTTCCCGACACCACTGAGGCGAAACCCCATGACGTTGTTCCGGGTAATCTTGTCTTTGTGAGAAATTTCGACAGGAAAAATCAACTGGAGCCCAGGTGGAAAGCACCCAAGTTGGTCCTGTTGACCACAAGAACAGCCGTGAAGATCGAGGGACGCAAAGGGTGGATTCATTCAAGTCACGTCAAAAAATTTCATGGACTACCTTCAGATACAGACACTGTGCCCTGCACTCCCTCACAGACTGATTCAAAACTTCCTTTTGTTGAACAGAATGACTCTCAGCGCTATAAATTAAAGCTTAGGCCCAAACAGTCGAGCAATTTGATTGTTTAAGTCCTCTCCAAGGTGAAGCGGTTGAATTGTCTCCGACATGTATCCCTTGGACCTGAGTAGAGAAAATACCCGAGAAATGTTGAAACGACAGACGTATTGTAAATCACTGCGTAACCACTGTATTGTGACTTTATTAATTTTGTTTTTATTGAGTATTTTAGTAATTATTACGAGTGTGATTTTGCACATATATCATCCTATCTCTAGACATGTTTATAATGTTGCTGCAGAACATTCTTTTAGTGACCTACCGCCACATGAATTATCTTATAGACTTGCGCTGCGCAATAACACCTTCATTAGTATGTTACATCATTCCCATCAGACTAGTAATGCGACCAATTGTTGGGTGTGTGGCCGACTTCCTCCCTATCAGAATAACAAAGGAGTTCTGCCTTTCTTTTCACATCCATTCACACACAATGGCTCCTGTGGAGCATGGTTTAGTTTATTAAATTCCATAGATCCAGACACAGCAGTTTATCAACAACATTGGATATGGGGAAATCTGAATCTAGTTTTATTCAAAGTCTGTCACCCTAATAAGGAGGGTCACCCCAGTAGAACAGGAACTGAAAATGAAGTGTATAAATTAGGTAATTTTACGCCTAATCTTATGATTTTGAATGTCAAATCCGAAGTTGAACTAATTCTGCCCACTATGTCAGTATTTCCAGTAAAGGGTGAATTATGTGTAAGAAAAGTTGGTTCCATACATATGGGCCATAGTAAATGTGTTACTACAGTAGAATATAGTGATCAAGGCAAATCTTCATTTAGAGCTTCTCGCCATTCTTACTTCATATGTGGCCAGACGGCATATATGCGTCTGCCTCTAGATTGGGATGGTACCTGTTACATAGCATTCCTTTTGCCACCTGTTTTCCTAGCTCCCCCTGATTATTATCGAAATGTTCATTTAGTACACAATAGAGAGCGAAGAGATCTCCCAGTTGTCGATTATACTGAGACAGCATGGGACAAGTATGTAGATTTCAATAAAGGTATCTTTCCCTATATAGGTACAATATCAAATAGTAAGCTGATACGCAGACTCACCAAGACTCTTGAAGCTGTAGTAAACGAGACTATAGCCGCCCTAGGCAATCTGACAGAGGAACAATCAGTGATGAGAATTGTTGTTCTCCAGAATCGTCTTGTCCTTGACGTCATCCTGGCCGATAGGGGCGGAGCTTGCAGGGTCATCGGATCCAGCTGCTGCATATTCATACCAGAAAATTCGCCATCTGTATATAAAGCTATAACACGCCTTCATAAGATTGTAAGCCAGATACACGAAAATCCAGGCACTTGGACGTGGTCCGGGTGGTTTTGGAGTGTGATATCAGCCTGGGGATGGAGAGTTTTATCCTTCCTAGGTATTGGCCTTCTTATGCTCTTCAGTTGTTGTTTATGCCTGCAAAGTGGACCAGCGATTTGTGGTCTGTGTGCCACATCATGCATTCCATATCACAGGTCTCGTTCAGAATGCCGGAAGGAAGAAGAAATGATGCTCCATGAGCAAATCAATGGAATGATGAAGATTGATGTCTCGTGAAGGGCAAGAAGGGGACAAGGAGGGAATGTGGAAATGTGGATTTTCCTGATCAGTTATGTCCCCTATCTTGGACCCCAACGGTTCTATATGCATGTTACAAGTACATGTATGTTCCCTCCAGTTCCAGTTTCTAAGACGCAAACATATGTGTGTCTACCGTCAACATGTTCTCTGTCAGATCCGCCATCACAGGGCTGGATATTCGATTCCTAAGTATGAAAGGCCACCGACTTTATATGGCTAAGTTACTTCATTTTTACAGTTCAGGCAAGTAGGCCCGATTCTGTCCTCAAGCCTTTCCCTGCTCTCTGTCTCTGACAGCTTCAGCTTGAGCTCGCATCTGTATCCATGAACTTTGTCCTACTCCCTGTGCAGCTAACGGTGCCTGCCTCGGCCAGTTTTCGCCTGTCTGCCAAGAAGTTGTATTTCACCTTCGAATTATCTATTTTGCTCTTCAGCCGATGCATTCCTGTCCAGTGATTTAGGTAAACATTTCCTTTAGCTCACAAGCAAAGGACTCAGCCTTTCCGTCCTCCTGCAAGTGATTCATAGCCCTGTTGCCATGGAAAGTTTTCTGCCCCTCGCATCTCATATAGACACTTAGACGCTTGTACACGCACACAGTCAGTATAGAATAGATTCTGTCCGAGAGTCTCTTCCTTGTGGATAACATAGTTCTTTAAACATAGGATGTTAGATATGATTTGGGATTAGGTTGACTTGACCCCCAGACTTCTCGTCTCCACATGTAGAGCTAAATGTCAAGTCCCCTTCACCCCCTAGTTGCACGTCAATTACACGTCATGCTGCCGCGCGCGCATCTATGCCAAGTATTATCTTATAGATCCACCTATGTCTGATAATTCTAACCAATCATGTTTCTCTTATTCCTTATTACGCCTAGTTTCGATTATGTCACTGTTTTGTCACTTTTCTTATCAAATGTTACGCCTTCTACATTCGTTTCATTGTAATGTACTTATTATAAAAATACATGTCTGTTAATAAATTATTGTACTTCACTTCCTGAACCCTCGTGGTGACGGAACCTGAAGGCCGCGACTCGAGTCGGCCATTTTGAATGGAATAAAGCCCATTAGAAAACCTCTTATACCACGGATTCTGCCTCTTGTTATTTTGAGCTATTTTACTTTATTTAAGATCCCGTATGAAATTCAGTCCGGTATTTTTATTTACCACAGTCTTGAAAATACTGCGAATAGCGCTATTATAATATCCAATGAATTGAACTGCATTTTATTTAATACTAGGTCAATGCCAAAACACAAACATGAACTAGAGCACTTAATATCAGACACTAGTCCTGACCTGGTATTTCTTACTGAAACCTGGGCATCTGCCTCTTCGGCACCAGATTGGAATACTGCTATCCCTTCTGGTTATTCACTGGTGCAAGTAGAAAGGAAAGGAACAGTTGGAGGGGGAATTGCGCTTATTTATCGCTCCCACCTCAAAGTCAATTTTAGACAAGAATCTACACTGGAGGCCGAAGCCATGACATTTAATGTAAAATATAATAATTCAGAACTTCTCTCTGGTCTACTGATCTATAGACCACCAGGAGCAAGAGCTCCTTTTACTAAATCTCTACAGACTTTTTGGGAATCGTGTTTTGATACCCCAACTCTTACTCTTTTGGGTGATTTTAATTTTTATCTAGAGGATCATAACAACTCAGATTCCTCAATTTTAATAGACAATATGGCAGGTTATGGGTTGAGGCAAATTATATCACAACCCACACATTTAGCCGGGCACACACTTGATGGAATTTTCACTAATAATGACAAGATTGAAGTGAAAGACGTACAACATGTTCCTTGGTCGGATCACGCGGTAATCTATTTTAAAGTTAACCTATACCTTCCCGTAAATGGTCGGAAAGATTGCCCTCGGCTAGCTAAAGTCCGTCCTTGGAAGGCCATACAAAGTGAGGAACTAGTTAAAATGTTGTCAAGTAGTTCCCCCTCCATGGAGGATAGTAATGGAGGGGCTATTAACTTTGATCTATGGATCAGTAAGGCAATAGATAAACTTGCCCCGGAGAAAACAACCCCCAACCTAGGAGACGATTAGTGTCTTCACCATGGTATACGGTAGAGTTAAAGCTTGCTAAAATTAAATGTAGGCGACAGGAACGTCTCTGGAGATCTGACTACAGTCCTGCACATAAGAAGGAATATAATCAAACATTAGAAGAATATAAATCTTTAATAAAACTGGCCAAAACGACATATTTCACAAACAAATATCAAGAGGCTAAAAATTCCTCTAAGGAACTTTTTAAAATAGTGGCCTCCTTAACTAAGAGCCCCAATGATACAATTTTTTGTCCTGATCACAATTTCATTGATAAACTTGCCCACTTCTTTCAACACAAGATTCAAGGAGTCTATAATGAGCTTCAGAATCTGCAGGCTGATCCTGGAAATGACATAGGCGAACCTGTTGAGGATCCAGTAAATTTGAACTGTCTGACCCAGTTTTCCCTTTTAAGTGAAAACCAGGTCAGTGACCTATTAACTCAAATTAAATCAGGCTCACCTCTTGATCCTTGCCCTCCCCGTATATTTCATATGGCCCCTACAGAAATAACTGCTTTTTTGGCTCCCCTGTTTAATGAGGTAATTAGATCCGGAGTTTTTCCTTTTGAGATTGAAAAAGGCCTGCATAAAGCCCATCCTTAAGAAATCTTCATTGGACCCACAGGATATTAAACAGTATCGCCCTATATCCTGCCTCCCTTTGCCATCTAAAATATTGGAAAAAGCCATCAACCAGGAGCTGATGGAATTTATAGACATAAACAGTTCCTTGGACTCCACTCAACATGGCTTTAGACCACGACACTCAACTGAATCCGCTCTAATAATGGCAACGGAGGAAATCCGTAGAGTTATGGACGATGGTGGCAGAGCCATCCTTATCCTTCTTGACTTAACAGCAGCGTTTGACACCGTAAACCATAGGGTATTACTGGGAAGACTTAAATCATTAGGAATCAGAGACTCAGTCTGATGAGTTCTCTCTCCCATGTGGAGTCCCTCAGGGATCTGCGCTATCCCCTACATTGTTCAATCTGTACGTAACACCACTGGCAAACCTAATAAAAGATCAAGGGTTAAAATTAGTATCGTATGCTGACGATACCCAGCTGGTGGTGTCTCTGACGCAAAGTGTGGAAGTCACAGCGGAGAGATTCAGAAACTGCCTCTCTAGTGTGATGAGCTGGATGAGTAAGAACTTTCTCAAGCTCAACACAGAGAAAACGGAGGTGATTGAATTTGGCCAAAAACCCTCTATCTGGAACCACCTTTGGTGGCCACCAGAAGCAGGTGTGTGCCCAGTCCCAGCACAAAAAGTGAAGAACCTGGGCTTCCTGGTTGACAAAGATTTAACACTAACTTTTCAAGTCAACCAGGTCACCTCGGCCTGCTTCTTGATGATTAAGGTTCTTCGGAAGATATTGCCTTTTATTCCTTTTTCTTTAAGGAAAACAGTAGTAGTAGCTTTAGTTCTATCTCGTATAAACTACTGCAATGCGTTGTATGCTGGAATTGGAGAAAGACAGCTCTCTAAACTCCAGTCGTTGCAGAACGCGGCGGTAAGAGTACTGCTAGATCTTCTGAAACACCATCCTACATCATCAAATATGAGGTCTCTTCACTGGCTCCCTGTGCGGAGGAGGATACAGTTTAAGTCTTTATGCCTAGTACATAAAGTGGTACATGGAGGAGGTGCAGATGATATGAAATTTCTTTTCCCTCGCTATGTACCGACACGTACATTAAGATCTAGTACTTTGGGCCTAGTGTGTCTATCTAAAATCAAGAGGGCTCGGTGGGGTGGTAAGGCCTTTTCATTCCAAGCAGCAAAATTATGGAATTCCCTACCAACAGAATTGCGATTAGGAACAAATAAGACTCTGTTCAGAAAAGCCTTAAAAACCTGGCTATTTATCAAATATTAGATACGATCTCCTATACCTCCTTTCTCTTACAGCACCAAGACGCCTCGGCATAAGTGCGCTTAATAAATATCTCAGTCAGTCAGTCAGTCAGACAGATATTGATTGTCTTTTCCACATGACGGTAGATGTCCCACCAGTGAACAGAATTGCAATGGTTGTGGCAAAGCAAACCATTCTGTGACGGTTTGCAAGGTGAAGGGAAAAGTAAGTGCGTCACAGCGTGAAGACAAAATGGCCAACTGAGCAATGCATCAATGACATTCGATGTGCTCCCATAAGGCCAAGCGGTCACATAAACTGAAGCAAATCAACACCAAACTAAGTCGATCATCATCTAAATCATAGTAAAAGAGTTCCTCAGTGTTGTTGGTTTGGTAATTGTGCAATGTTGATGTTTATCTAAGAGAGGAATGAGCATGTGGGACTAGTCAAATGTGAGTAAAACCACAGACTGAAGAAAAATGTACATGAAAAAGCACCAAAGACTTACGAACATTGCCCAGAGATTACCCTGAAGATAAATGGGAGCTCCATAGCTTTTATAATTGATAGTGGTACGTCGATAAACATCATGCCTGAGGAGAAATATTGTGAATTGTCTCCATTACACAACTCATTTAGTCAAAAACTAAAGTGCATCGATGGGCTAGGTCAACATCTTTAAAAGGTCAAGGTTTCTTTGCAGTCATGATGAAGCACAAGAAAACCATGGTACAAGCACCTATTCATGTACTTCCCAGCTCGGCTTCAAGTACCTGTTTGCTCAGTTTCAACACCACTGCTGAAATGGGACTGAGATCAGTAAACTACAATATGAGTGCTCATCATGAACTGGTAAGTCAATTTCCTTCATTATTTCAAGGGTTAGGGAAGCTCTAGAATATGAAAGTACAGTTATATATAAATGAGGATGTTCGTCCTGTTGCCCAAAGACACAGACAAATTGTGTTTCACTTGCAAGAGGATGTTGAAAGAGAACTTAATTCATCGCTCAAGCACTATATCTTTGAACGCTCCACTGGTCCAACCTAATTGGTTTCTCCCATGGTAGCAGTGCTTAAAAGAGACAGTGAAGGAGCTGTATGCCTTTGCACTGACATGTGCCAGGCCAACAAGGCAATTGAGAGAGAACGACATCCAGGTCCACACATTGCTGATATGATAACTCTATTGAATGGTGCAAAGTTATTCTCTTGACTCGACTTAAACAAAGGCTCTCACCAGTTGGAATTTGAATAAAATTGCAGTTACATAACAACCATTTCGACACATATTGTTCTGTTTCTCTATATGCAAGTGAGGGGCATATTTTCAAGCTCCTTTCCCCACAGGAAAGTCCCTTTTAACGACATTCCTGTGGAGATAGAGGCTTCGCCTTATTTACAAGGTGGCGTTAAGCCACCTAGCGAGGCTTAACGCCACCTTGTGAATAAGGCTCCGTTTCACACTATACTTAGCATGATAGTGGTGAGCAATGGGTGTTGCGTTGGGCATTTCACCATAACACCCATTGATTCTGACGCTCGCCCCTATTTAAAAGGATGGCGTAAATAGGAGTCAGTCCCAAAATTAAGACCAGGGAAAACCTGGTCTTAACATGGCAAAACGAGGAGAAATGCTTTATTACTCCTTGTTTTTGCTGTTTCTATGTGTGCTGCACTGTGCAGTACACATAGAAACAGCAAAAAGCCATGAATTATTGTTTATGTGCAGGAAGGTGTCCCTTTCTGCACATAAACAAAAATCATTAAGAAAGTGAAGATTTGCAACTTCTATATGCTGCACAATGCAGCACACATAGAAGTTGTGCAGGAAGGAACACCTTTCTGCACGTAAACAATCATTCCTTCAACGCAGGCACCCTTGCATAAGGGTGCATGGGTGCCTGCATTGGCTCTAGGCAGCTTTAATTTAGCGCCAGCGCCAGGGATGTGCTGCATCCTGGTAAATACGGTGCACCCCTGCTTTTTCAGAATGGCAGAGTGTGGCATTAGCACTTTGTGAAAAAGAAAATCCATGCTGACAAACTACATAAAGTGAAAGATATCACTTTCAAGAGAGGAGATCGAGTACTCGTTTGACAATCAAGAATGTGAAAATCTGATGCTCCTTTTGAGGCTGAGCCCCTTACTGTCACCACCACCAAAGGACACCTGGGGACTGCCCAACGTCCTGGGAAGTCCCTTAAGAGAGATTCTTCTCCTTTCTGACATGTGGCTCATCACAAACCAAACATCAATGTCACTGTAGAGACAAGGTCTGGACAGACAGTGGATGATCCTGTGACTGCTGTTTTTCCTCCTCATGTAGTGTTATGTAAAAAAAGAATGATGAAACTCTTTAGGTTCTCGATATTCTCCGTAGACATGTGACATAGGGGTTTGAGGGTATTGAAGTGAATGCAGGTTAACATGCTAAAGATTAAACACAGGTATAATTACTCTCCATGTATGGCATAGTCATTGACGAGTACCCGACTGGGTCAGATGCTACATCTAGTAATACGAAGTTCTAGGCCTGGGAGTAATTTTTATTCCGCAAGTGGATTTGGATACATTTGGAGACACTGCGTTACTCTTGTAACATAGAGTTTCTTTCAAATTCTGCCTATCGCCGAGTAGCAGAATTTTTGCCCGTTCAAGCAAAGTGATGACAACGAAAACAATGCGAGGCTTCAGAATGCAAGCAGGCACACGCAATTGAGATTTTGCGTGCCCTAAAGAGATTTCCGGTTGCTTGGAGGACTTCCTGTAAGATTTCAAACGTGTGCTGTCGCAGTTAGAGGACCTCTTCCTGAGTAGATTTTCTACTCGAGCAGCAGCAAAATCAATTTGAATGGCCGTGCGCTCTTGCGTGCCTAATGGTGCCGTTTGCAGTGATTTTCCAGCGTGGGACATGCTAATGGCACTCAAATCGGAGCGTGGTGTTCATTTTCCGCCTATTGGCAGAGCTCCATGGAACCTCGCACAGTTTTTATGTAATTCCGCGTAATTCCATTGGGTAAAATTCGGCAAATTCCACCCAGGCTTTGAAAGTAGCCCAACAGTGCTGGGATAGAATACTTTATAAAACAGAGTCTGGCCCATCTCTTCTAATTGGAGGGTTGCCTGACCTGCAGGGAACAGGTTGGGCATCAAGGCAACTAAAATCGTCTGGTGCTGGGATTGAAGTGATGGGAGGCTTATGTGAGTCAGTCATCATTGCATTCTTTCAGGAACGTACACAGAAAGATTAGCAATGAAAATACAAGAATGTGGGGCAATAATTCGGAATCTTCCACAAAATGGTACTACAAATACTACTTTCAGAAGGGTTAAGGGAAACGGTCACATTACACTCTCTGACTCTGTTAGAAAAATCTAAATGCACATTAACAGTGTTCTAGGGAAAAGAGATTGGAGCAAGGGTGATTGGCAAATAATATTGCTTCTTGACCAAAGAACTCCAGGAATACGCGCTTCAAACTGCTTCAAGTCAACATTCTACACAGGATGTATCTCAGGAAAGTAAATACAAATTTTCCAGGTTTGGTGTCTTCATTTCCCATGTGTGGATGTTATTTAGAAGCGTTTTTCTTTCTTGTTATAAGTCTGTCCAGCGATTATAGATTACTGGGGTCAGGCCACCAAAGTTATTAGAGCTACCACAGGTGGGGCAGAAGTACTGAAAACAGGCTGAAGTCATCATGGCCCCGAAAGAAGAACGTTTGCCCCAAATTTGGGAATTTATCCTTGCTGCTAGTTAAAACGAATATGCCACTGGCCAGGAAATCTGCCAAAGACTCTAACAAAATAAGATGGGAGTTACATTAACTAAATTGGGCTCAATTCGAACGCTCAATGTTACTGTGGGATGTCAAAGGCAAGAGGAGGATGGAGAAATAACCCAACTCTTACATAACTACCAGAGACGCTTTCCACACACATACATATCAGGGACAGGCCAGATTGGTTTCTGCGAGAGAGGAAGGCACAGAGGACTGCTACCAGGGCCGGACTGGGACCGCCAACCGGTTCTGGCAATTGAGTCGGACCGGCCGCGGTGGGGGGAGGATCAGGGGGTGTGCATGGAAAACTCAGCAGCTGCTTTTGTTACAGGGGGGTGATAAAACCGGCCCCTGGTAACAAAAATGGCCACCCAGGGGTCCAAAACCAGCCCCCACTCTGGCGGCCCACCGGGGAAGCACCCCGTGCCCACTACAGTCCGACCCTGACTGCTCCAAACACAGACTGGGGTTATGTTCAATAGCACCAATCACACTTGTTTATTGTGTACTGAAGAAGGAGACTAGAGAGTGACATATTAGGTTTTCTTTTTCATAAATCATGTTTTATCCTAATTGAATAATATTTTGTTTTTTAGAAGAAGGAAACTCCTTTGGTTTCACGTCTAAGACATCGGAATAACTGACCATCTTAGAACGTCATTGTGTCCCTGAGTCAAAGGATAGCACAGTCACTAATTCATTTTCAGTTGTACTTTGACGTTATTAATTGTAATTTTCCTAATATCATCTGTTATAATCTTTGCAGATGGAGATTTTAAATGTGTCAAGCCAAATGCCTGCAGATCCATGCAAGGAATTTGCCAGACCTGTTATGTAGCTATTTGTCAGACTTTTGTATGAAATATTGTAATCCATTGAAAAACATATAACGTATAATTATATAACGTGAGCAGGAATCATCTTCTTTTTTCATGAATCCCTCTAGTTTCTGGGGGGACTTGGTGCCAAATTTCCTGAGTAATGTTATATCTTGAGATTTGTCCTCTGCTCGACCTTTTCAGGTAGAGTTGTCCTAGTATTAGATTTTAACCTACACAGAGGTCACAAAATGTTTTAATGTGTTTTTAAATGAAGTTGCTAAACCCCTGAACAGGACATTCAATTGGTAACTCTCCACAGAAAGGGAGAGGCATCAAGGGTCAAAGGTGAGGATGACTAGAAAGCTCAGCTAAGAGTAGAGGTCTAATGGGTTATTATAACCATACAATGTGTGCATTTCTCATAGGATCTTTCTGATACAGGCATACGGCCACCTGTATAGAACTCCTTAGTGCTATTTCCAGCTGTTCTCTCTACTTTTAGGAACGTAGCCTTCACATTTGAGCATCATACAGTGCATTAGGTTTGACCAAAAATCTGCATAATAATAACACATTTAATTTGATATCTGCATAATATTAGCACATTTAATTTGAGATTGCAATACATCTCCTGATGCCGCCCCATGTTTCTTGGTTCTTCACATTTGATTGGCACACTGTTCAGACACACTCAATTCAATGGTTATAAAAGGCCAGAGGTTCTATATCTGTGTGATGGATGACTAAAGATGGCCCCACCCAGTTTTTGCTTTGCAGAGGATCTCTGCCTCAAGTGCACAACTTTATAAAGAATCAATGCTTTAAGTTTTATGTATAGGTGTTCAACCAGGCATATTTGGACAAAGAGCTGCTGGGAGCTCATTGCCAAAGCCCTTATGAGGCGGGTCTCTCTTAAGATGTGATTTCCAAAACTTTATTGTGTAAAAAAAAAAGAATGAGAAGGTGGCCTAATGGCTAGGGCGGTGGACCTCGAATCTGGGGGACGGGGTTCGAATCTCGGCAACGACGCTCAACATCCTGTGATTCTGGGCAAATCACTTAGGGGCATATCAACAACAACCGGCGATAATTATCGCTGAGCGCACCTAGCACCCGGATAACTATCGCCGGCTAGCGCCGATTTTTATCGCTGAGATAGCGTGCTATTAGCAACGCTTATCTCATCAGCGATAAAAATCCTAGCGCTAACTGTCTAACGTGAGATTATCGCTGGAAACCCTGCGATAATCTCACGTTAGCTAGTTGATAGGGACTCACAAACTTAGCCATGATATCCACCTTCGATAGGATATCATGGCTAAGTCAGTCCTGAAGCAGGCGTTAGGAAAGTAGCGATAACAGGGGTTATCGCTAGTTTTCCTGACGCTATGCTTCATAGCGTTAGGCTTGCTGATAGGAGAAATGTCGCTTAGCGACATTTCTCCTGTCATGCCAGGTCAGGAACGCCCACTTTGCATCTCATTAGAGATGCAAAGCTGGGCGTTAGGAATCCTGACGCTAAAGCAAGGTGTCACACGTTAGCGTGACCTTGCTGATTAGGCGATAAAATTATCGCCGCTTTTCGGCCGAAAACGGCCGCAAAAGCGGCGATAATTTTTTATCGCCTGCTTGTTGATATGCCCCTTAATCTCTCTGTGCCTAACAAAAAAATGAATGTATCACTCTGTAATGCAACTGGTGCATCATGTAAAGCGCGCTGATACCTTTGCGTCAAGTTTGCCTAGGTAAAACTAAGGGGAAAAAAAGAAAAAGAGAGATTATGTGTCATGGTACAATAGTGAATGTGAGTCTGGCCACATCTCATGCGTTCTAAACTTTCTACGTATTTGAGCACTTTGTGTGATAGATATATATTAACCTTTCAATCAAAAAGTAAAATGCATTATTGATGTATGAATGAAGATTTGTTTGGGTCCACATAGCCCACAGCAACAAAACAGATCTACACACTGGTCCTTTCAATCTGGCCCAACCGATAATGCCAGACTGTCCAACACAGTGCATTAAGTGCTTCATATGGCAAAAAAGGCTTTCAGTAAATACAATTCTTGGTTTGAGATCGAGAATAAGATTTATTTGTAGGATTTGAAGAACTTTTGTCTGCTTGTTTCAAGGGGACTTTCCTCAATAGAGTCTTCCCTAGAATTTTCCATTCTTGAATAACGTTGGATTCATCATCCGATTGAACTGTAAAAATCATCTGAGAGACCTAACAAAGTGTCTACCTTATTCCATTTGTTTTATGGAAAGCATGTACATCTTGACAATTATATGTATTATTGAAAAGTTGAAATTCAACTGGATACTTGGACCTGGGCACTATTATAAAGGTGCCCCAGAGGCGCAATGGACATTTGCGCCCATTTTGCATGCCCCCGGGGCACTTTGGTATTACAGAAGGGGCAGCAGATGCTTGTGCGTCCCCTTCTGTAATACTGAAAGTGCTAGCGCACAAACAGCGCCAGCGCTTCCTAAAGAGGGCGTTCCCTCATTTGCCTCTGCACCTGCGGCGTATTACAGAAGTGAGCACAGAGGCAAAGAGGCTCTCAGGAGGTGCACTAACAGTGTGCCACCCAAAAGGTGCACCCCCTGATTGCAGCACTTTGGCGGGAGGGAAGGGTGTCCCATGGAACACCCCCACACATCCCATTACAGGCGGGTGCAGGAAATGACTGCACCCATCTGTAAGGGGATCTCTAATCCCTTTCAAAAGTGCAGGCGGATTGCAGTCTGCACTGTGAAAACACAGAGCAGCCGCTCCCTTTTTCACATGAATGAACTGCCCCCATGGCAGCATGAGTTTGCGGCTGCCCTGGGGCTAGCACTTTCACCATAATGCGGAGCATTTCTTGGATTGCACTGGGCGCACCTTTTGAAAGGTGCACCCAGCGCAATCCAGGAAAATGCTCTGCATCCATAACATAACCCCCGATGTTTCTAGTACAGTTATGACATGATCTTCCAGAGTGAGGGACATAATTTACTACCCTGTGTCCTGTTTTATTGTAAAAACTGGCAAGTCTTATTCCTCGTGGGTGGACTCCGTCATCAAACTGGTACTGAGAATTGGAAACTTGTCTTATCAATGACTCTCTTTATGAGAAAATATATGCACACATTTTACCAGCCATAATATAGAAATGTGTTCCCAAATGAACACGTGGGGTTTTGCTCTACAGCAGACAAACTACATAAAATATTTGTATTATAGATATTCCTGATAGATCAAACAGCCAGAATGTGTTCTTTACCCTGTCATTCTCTTTAGGTCTGACAGATCTTCTAAGTGCATGGTCAATTCAACAAGTTGCCCTCCTTAAGTTCTGTTATTGCATATAAAGGATTTGCAATATGCAGAAAACTCAGTGATTTTAGACAGAATGATGCTTGGATTACAACAGCGACTAGGTTGCTTACAGTGTTGCCTCTTTTTTATGTATGTGTCTCAAATCCAGGAAATCATTTATTGACTGATACTGATGAATTGCTTCTTTTAAAATTTTTAACCGTGATGTGTATATATATATCTACTTTTATGATTAACTTTTATTAATCGAATAAAGTAATTTTGTTGATGATGATGACTGACTGACTGACTGACTGAAGGGCTTATAAAGCGCACATATGCCGAGGCGTCTTGGCGCTGGGTGAATATGATGCAGACAACAACAGATCTTAAGACCTTGAACAGAGCCAGGTCTTTATCATTTTCCTAAAAACGGCCCTATTGGGTTCTAACCTGATTGTCACAGGGAGGGAGTTCCACGAGACGGGTGCTTGGTGAGAGAAACCCGTTCCTCCCCATCTAACTCTTTTTGTTCTGGGGACACAAACCAATCCTGTATTGGCAGACCTGAGAGAGCGTTGGGGCTGGTATACAAAAAACAAGGTTTGAATGTCCGCAGCCCCTCCTCCGTATAAAGTCTTGTGCAGTAGTGATAGGGCTTCAAAGTTCACTCTCTGACGGACTGGGAGCCAATGTAGCTCCTTAATCACCGCTGACGTCGGGTGGTGTTTAGGTAGGCCAAGTAGAACCCGAGCCGCTGCATTCTGAAGCGATTGAAGTTTTTTGATCTGTCCCTTGCCAACTCCCAAATATAGGGCATTACAATAATCGATTCTGGACAGAACTAGCGCTCCGAACACTGTTTTCCGAAGTGACAGAGGAATGAAGGGCAGAATTTTCCGCAGGATTTTTTATGAGAAAAAACATTTAGAGGATACTTGATTTATTTGTGAGGCAAGTTTAAGGTCCTTATCAAGCACAAATCCCAGGTTCCTGGCCTTGGGCACAGGGAATGGACAGATGCCTGCCTCAGGAGGCCACCAGGCTTGGCTCCATACAGAAGGTAGTTGCCCAAACTCTAGGACCTCGTTTTTTTCTGTATTTATCTTTAAAACGTTTAAATTCATCCACGCCATTACATCTGTGAGGCAATTACGGAACCTCTTGGCTGTTAACCCCACACTTTGTGTCACAGAGACCACTAGTTGAGTGTCGTCAGCATACTGCACCAACATTATGCCATGCTCTTTGATTACCCGAGCCAGGGGACTGACAAATAGATTAAATATTGTCGGAGCCAAGGCCGAACCCTGTGGGACTTCACATGGGAGATGGAAAATTCCCGATTGCAGGCGATTCCAGTGGATCAGTTGTTCTTGTGATGTTAAAAATGATGTAAGTAGAGTCAGAGCCACATCTTCAATACCCACATGCCTCAATCGACGCAGCAATACTGCATGATTTACGGTATCAAAGGCTGCAGTCAGATCTAACAGGATGAGTGCAGCTCTGCCTCCCCCATCCATCACTTTACGGATTTCTTCTGTAGCCATGATTAGAGCTGACTCTGTGGAATGCCGAGAGCGGAAGCCATGTTGAGTAGAGTCCAGAATGTTACTGCTATCCAGGTATTCTGTCAGTTCTAGATTCATGGCTTTCTCCAAGATTTTTGATGGTAGTGGGAGGCAGGAGATTGGGCGATAGTGTTTTGGTTCTGAGGGGTCTAAGGAGGCCTTTTATATAATGGGCCTAATGCATGCCTTTTTCCACGAGGAGGGAAATTCCCCGGAGATGATAATCGCATTTAATAGAGGGGTCAAGGAAGAACTTACTTCTTGCGATACCAGGTGTAATCTATGAGGAGGACATGGGTCCAGAGGTGAGCCCGATTTAGCATGTAACAACAGGTTGGCAACTTTATCCTCCTCCAGAGTGGAAAAACGTGACAACCTTTGCAGACATGCCCAGTGATCCAAAGAATCAGCACTGTTCATTTTTAGGACACATGCAGCAGTGGCTAGCCCATCATATACCATTTGAACTTTATTCTGAAAGAACACGGCCATTTGTTCCAGGAAATGTTGGTCCGGCAGAAATGCTCTGTCGCCCGGACATTTTGATAGCGCCGTCACCGTTTTAAACAACTCCTTGGAGGAATTTTTCTTGTCTAAGAATTTTTGCAGTAAAGTAGACAGATTTGGCAAGTTTTATGGCTGCCTTATAGTCTTCTAAGGTGCAATTATAGTCTTTTTTATGATCGGCACTGTAATCTGATCTCCAAATGCGCTCACTGCGTCTGCAGGTTATTTTAATTTGCTGAAGCTCAGTCGTATACCAAGGTGAGCTAACACTTTTATTATGGAGTTGTTTAATGGTTTCCGGGGTTAACATGTTTACTGCTGAAGTAAGCCAGCTTTCAAAATTTCTGGCTGAGGTATTAGACTCAGAAGTCACCTCTGGGGGATTCTTCTCCAACGTGGTTACCAGATCACTCTTTTGGATGGATTTCCAAGGACGAGATTTGAATATGCCTAACCTTTGCCTACACCCCCTAGTTGTTGGAGGGAGTTTTATGCAAAATGTATTGCAGAGTGATCCGACCATGATAGGGGTTGCACGCTAACTATCTTAAGATGTTTGTTGTTGGTAAAAATACCATCCAACGTGTGGCATGCTAAGTGTGTCGGCTCTGCTACAAGCTGCCTCAAACCAAAGCTTGCAAGATTACCCAACAAATGAGATGTATCAGGGTTATTGTTAGCCTCCAAATGGAAATTAAAATCCCTCAAAACAGTAAATGTTGGAGTATCCAAACAAGACTCCAAAAACGTCTGGAGAAAACTAGAGAAAGGCGATCTCGCCCCTGGTGGCCGATAGATTAGTAGCCCCTGAAATAAATCCAAACTTTTATTTTTAATGCTAAAAGACAGTGCCTCCGCCTGTAGTGAGGATTGTGGCAGAATCTGAACTGAGAAGCAAGATCGATATATAATAGCTATCCCTCCTCCTTTAGTTTTGGCTCTATCCATGTGTGCAACTAAGTAGTCTGATGGAACTGCTGCGTTCCAATTAGATTCCGATGTCTCATTGGCCCAAGTTTCCATAAGAAACAAAAGATTCGGGTTTGCTATTTGGATCAGGCATTCCAGCTCATATTTATGTTTACTTATTGATCTTGCATTTATTAGAATACCACTGATTGACTCACCGCTAGGGCATGGGATATTACTGAGTTGGTCCAGGGAATGCTGGGAGGGTATATCCAAGACAATATGCTGCCCTTGTGATCCCCTACTGAAATGAGTATTGTTGACCATATTCCTAGCGAGTCTCTCTCTGTTCCATTTTTCTCTGTACAGACAACTTTTAGCCGGTTTGTCAAGAATTCCCAAACCACAAGCATTGCACCCTCTTAGATTATAAATATCTCTGTCGATCAATAGCGTGGGACTAAAACACTCACCAGTGTTAAGGACAACCAACTCATTCCGGGAAAACATTTTAACAAAAGATGCAGGGGTTCTGGCGCTGGTTGCGCTCCGGGCGCTGACGGGCGCAGACTGGCTTGCCTTTGGCGTGCCTTCCGAGTGTCCAGCTGGTTTATATTGAGGCCCCCGGTAGCGGAAGAGAGGAGGGGGTGGAGCCACGACCCACTGCAGCCAGCGATATGCAAAATGCGGCAGGACCAGGTGCGGCAGGAAGAGGAGCCGTGAATGACTAGGTTGTTTGGTCATCTAACCTGAAACTAATTTGTTGGTAATCAATGCATTTAAGACCCATCTTTTGGTATTTGGCCGTAGCAGCACAGCATTCTCAAAGCATAGAAAACTGCGAAGCTCCTTATTTTTAATCAACATAAATATCTTGGGGATCTGTTCACATGTGATCTGTCATTACATGCCCATAGGTAAATATCCTGCAGTGGTACATTAACATCAATTAAAACCCTTCCCACATTTAATAATATGTACAGAAGTCTTTCTTTCATCTTTCAAGTCTTAAAAGTGTAATGGTTTGCTTATTGAGCTTTATGGTTAACCTGCCAACCTTTCTATTGTTTATTTAACTTTGACTTAGTTTCACTGGTGAAGCCAAAGCTATTTTCTGTTTTTTCAGTAGCTATTAAGAGAACACAAGGATCAACTTTTAAGGTTTTGCTTCAAGGAACTCTGGAAGTTCCACTTGATTGGGCTAAAACTCACATTCTGAATTTGCATGATCTACTTCTTAATTATTAAATTAGATCCCCTACTGCAATTTATCTTTGAGATTTTTCCGTTTCCAAGTTCATACTAAGAGAACCGCCTACTCTGAAATCTTATTGATGATTTATGTTTTGTATCATTGAAGGAGTCTTTTACCTTGTGAGCAAACTCCTAATTAGGCACTGGAAGGGAGGACATGAATAGAAGTGTGAAATATGAGAGTGCCGAGTTACAATTGTTTTGTTAAATCCTAATACACTTGCAATAACACAGATGGGATATGCATCACATTTGAGATGGAGAACCTATCTGCCAAACTAAAAATCAGTGTCCTCATGTTCAGAAGACCATTCCTTGCAGGAGTTTGGAACATGTCTCCTGGCACATTATTAATGCACACTACTTATTGAAGATTTGGAAATTGTACTCCCAATTGGACACACACTTTATTTCTTTCAAAATGTAACCTGCTCCACAGAGCATCACAGCCCTCACAGCACTGTACAGGCTCCAGGCGCGGTCCTACTGCTTGTTGGCGTGAATCCTCTTCACTATTGATCGGCTCATGAAACATTACGAGTTTACTTCTCTTCATTTTTACACATCCATTTTATTCATTTATTGCAATCGATTGTCATTGCAGTAGCAGAAAAACACAGCAGGAGCTACTAAAATAAAAAATGATCCTCATTGGAATGACAGTGTATATTCGTTTTGATTTCAACTCCTTTCGACAGCTTCATCATTGAAGTAAGGGCCAAAAGGAGCGGCAGATTCCTTCAGCATCTAATGCTTGACGACAATGAAAGGCAACCACTTTTGCAATATCAATGTCCTTCTCTTCTGAGAACTTAGCCAGCACGTTATCATGGGGTTCACACTCTGATTGGCTACAGTGGATACCGCTGTCATGAGGGTGTTTTTGGTCACCACTCCCAACACTACTCAGAAACTTTATACTTATTTGGCCACCGTTATTATGGCTACATGTACTTATTATCTCCCATGTGTTTTCATACAACTACACATTACCCTGAGGAAGTCCTAGGACTATACACCCAATGACGAAACGTGTGCTGGCTGGACATGCTTTTTTTAATTCATTAAATTTGAAGAACTAAAGCTGAGAGTGTGTTTTAACTCGGATACCTCTGAATAGCGATACTATATACCTTAATTGGGGTGCAAACATACGTTCGACAATATTTGGAAACTTAATTGGCACTATCTGAAGATCCTATTGGGTGGCCAGTCTTCATTCTTGGTTGTCACCCACTGCTACTCTGTTTACAAAACACTCCGGGGCTTATTTACAAGCCCCTTGCGCCGCCGGTACGTCACTTTTTCCCATATTAAAATTGGCGCATCAGCGGCGCAAGGGGCTTCTAAATAAGACCCTCTGTATACTGAATTGTATGATTTGATGAGTGATCCTGAATTCTCTTGGCTATCCATTTGGTCTTTAGATAAATGCCAATCATTTTTGCAATAACAATATCCCTGGTTTAAAAGAACTTAGCTGGCGCGCTTTTTACTTTAGCGAATTGAAATACACTAATGATAAGTTTAAGGCATTACGATGGAGATTTGATGGAGCAGGCCGACCCGTGACAAGGTTTCTGCTGTGCATTTGTCTCCTACGTCACTTACCTTCATGCGGAGTGTTGTGGCATGACCGTCTCTTGTATTGATAGCCGATCCAAATGCAGTGTTTTAATATCACGCTGTGGCTAAAAGCGGAAGAAACATGAACACATTCCGCTCCAGAATCTTGTATATAAAACTGTTTTACAGTCTTGGCGTCTTTAGAGACTCATGATACGCCCAAATTAAATATAAGCAGAATTTTTTTTAAAAACAGCAGGACGTACATTTCTGACGCTTGCTTACGTCACATTCGACAGCTGCCACTGATAATCCCACCCCAGAAAAGTTTGCACCATCTTTTATGAGACAAAGGATTAAATTTAACAAATGGCTCACAGGGCAAAATGAAGTCATCAGACCTGTCAACTTTATGATAAATACTGTGTAAAAGAAGGGGGAATAAATGGGGTGGGGCCTTGAGCTCCATTACTCTTGTGGTATGGGGCAGAACCATGGACAAGGGCTGGGTGTTTCTGTCGAGTGCTCAACCCCCTGCACCCCAACAAAAACTTCCAATTCTGAGGCTGCTGCTGATATCCTGCGGAGGTTGCAACCCCGACTACCCCACATGGACATCAGTTGTGCCGAGCCACAGAACACAAGCTGGAAACCCACTCTTCGTAGTAGTGCCCAGCTCACGTTCTCTTCCACTCTGTAATATCAGCTCCACCCTGGGAGACAATGTGAGCAAAGCTGATATTGTGTGACACATGGTCACACAATGTGTGTTAAACCAAAGGGGATGATGGACGGAGTGTTGAACATTGCAAGCACTCTCCCCCAGTCAACTGATCTGGGTTTAATCCATCATCATTCTTTAGCTCACTCCGCCACCCCAGTTCAGACATGGCCATATGCAAATCAGTCTGACCCTGTGCCTCATGGGAACAGTCCAGCCCGAACTGCCAAGCCATATCTTCCCTACGCCGGAAACAAGAATCCTGGGACCGGTTTCTGGCTAATCAACCGTCATCAGCCAGGCTAGCTTGAATCAAGTGGCAAAGTGAGCAAGGGACCCACATCTGGGCATACCCTGCCAGCTTAGGGCGAAGAAAGCAAAACCAAAGGGGATGATGGACGGAGTGTTGAACATTGCAAGCACTCACCCCCAGTCAACTGATCTGGGTTTAATCCATTATCATTCTTTAGCTCACTCCGCCACCCCAGTTCAGACATGGCCATATGCAAATCAGTCTGACCCTGTGCTTCATGGGAACAGTCCAGCCCGAACTGCCAAGCCATGTCTTCCCTGGACCGGAAACAAGCATCCTGGGACCGGTTTCTGTCTAATCAGCCGTCATCAGCCAGGCTAGCTTGAATCAAGTGGCAAAGTGAGCAAGGGACCCACGTCTGGGCATTGTGTGTTGGCAGGTCCACTTCATCTTTGCTAGTTCTGGGCAAATATTGCTCTAATTGTGTGCCGAACGTCATGTTTTGTACTAAGTGGCACAGACAGGCGACCAACAACTTTGCTTAATTCGTGCAGTTTGAAGCCTGCAGTGTTTAAAAAGAGAGCGATTATTTGGTAGCCTTTTGCTACAGCCTGAAGCCGTTCCTGCTGCAGTCAGGTGGACATCTGTGGCGGGAGTTTCACACCCTCAGCTCCAATCCCAAAACTGCCATCTTCACGAGACCCACCGTGGCACTGGACCTCCTCCATCTCCTCCACCACTCATTTTGTCCTCTGCCTTGGTTCATCAGCCCCTCAAATCCACATTAGTTATTACTCCCTCCCCTCACCTGAGCAGGATGAATTGTACTAGCGCCAAGTAAAAGTTAGATTTCGTGAGTGAAATTCATAAAATTCAAAAGTTGTACAAAACTCACAAAAATTCTCAAAATTTCACATTCAGCAATTTCTCATAATTTTCTAGTCTAGTTCATGCAGAAAGTGTCTCACTCAGAATTTTCTTTGGCTCAGACAAGTTGGTTGAGGTATCTTGCCTGACTTTTTTATGCCAGATCTGCCTTTGCAGAATGAAGTAACAAGACATAACCGCAAATCTCCATCTGCTTTGCATAATAAAGTAACAAGACATAACTGCAAATCTCATGTAAAATACATAATATCACAATATTTTTGTGCGAAGAAGGCCCAAGGTTCTAAACTAACAGACACCACCATGTTACTCACTCTCCCATACAGATGACCAACAATCATGCTTAAGCCAATGCTCTACACTCAATATACCTGCAAGTACCACTAGGACATCAGTACCATCTACTTCCCTGATCCCTACTGATTCCAGCCCATTGGACGTTAAAGTTTCACACACTTCTGTGGTACCTATGTGCACCACCAACTTTATCTGCACTTGTGAGTGTGAGTTTCTGGTCAGATTGACCAATGGCATTCCAGAGTCAAAACTTACCTTGCTCCCATTAGCAACTGGATGCAGGAACTCCTGGTAAAGCTCAATATGAACAAGATGCAGATTTACCTTTTTAGCACAACAAAGTAGACAAAACAAGCTCAACCAACGCCAGTTTCAACTGCCCTGAATTCCTGGACAAAATGGTAGAAAATTGTTACTCCCCCTGACAACTTACCTTCTGAAGTCTGAGACGAAGAGTCCCATTGGTGTTTAAGTGGGCTGCGAGAAGAAGGCTTTCGGCATGAGGAGCAGGTCGAGCATCGAAGACGGTCATCACTGTAGCGCAAAGAACCGGTCATCACTGGAGCTTTGCCTTGGTTGATCATTAAAGACAGTTGCTGTCAGTGCAGGTCTCATGCTGTTGGTCGCTACAGACTGTCCCTGATGGCATGAAGAGCAGGTTCTGCTCAAGCTTCACGTTGGCAGTCATCACAAGTGGTCGATTCTCAATGCAAAATGGTCACTTGGTATGTGTGAGCACCACCAACCGTATTTGCAGTACATGCAAGCACCACCAACTTCTATAGTGTCTGTGAGTAGAATCAGCTGTCCATAGGATAGCTGTGAACACTACACTTGGAAATGATACTTGTCAGGTAGCGTTTGCCGGACCTTTTTGCTTTTCCACCTGGGTTTTGCTTATTCTCTTATGTGGCCTCCGGGCTTCGGTCCCTTCCCATCGCTACTACGGTGTGAAAGTGCGCACGCCTTTCCTATCCGTGTTGGAAAATGATGCTGATTTCATGTTCTGAAACACAGGGAAATCTGTAATTGCAGACCTATGGGTGCACACTGGTAGGTATTGTGGGTAAACTCATGAGCAGCTTGCCAGTGAATGCAGCTGTGAGTGCGCATGCTTCCCTGAAATGCCCGTGATCGCATATGCCCCCTGCCAATGCAGATTAGTGCATGTGCACAGGCACATATATTGGTTAAGCCCATATCCAGTCTGCTGTACAGACTCGGGCGGGTGCACTGGCACCACTGGTGTTGGGAACTATGTGTCCCTCCTGCAATCATAGGTCAGGGTGCACAATAGCACACGTAAGCCCAGGTAGTGAGGAATACCTATGCTTGTTTTCAATACCTTTGAGACCCCTCTGCCCATATGTTAGTATGAGGAAATGGTTGACAATACAATCACACTGCAATGGTGGATTGCAGTGGAGCTGCCTCATGATGTTTCAAATCAATGGATTTGCAGTACCAAACACCTTTCATTAGCAGAGGGGGTTTTGGCATAACTTACTCAGAAATGCCACTTATAGAATATGAACATTTGTATGCTCCAAGAGTCTTGGGGGACCATGGCGTCTGGTTCCAGTGGACACCAGTGTTAGGGGGGAGCACATCTGTGCATTCCCCAATCAACAGCCATAAAACATGGACATCCCATGGGAACGGCAGAACTCTGGCATTTGAGGGTCGAATGGGATAGATGTAAGATAGAGGGTGCAACACTTAGCCTCTAGGGGCCAGATCATGGCCTCACTAAAGATTAAGATCTTCATTTCAAGACCCCATGTCAGACAGGCCTACAATTTTGGAGAGACATCTGTGGTTAAAAGAGAAACCCCCTGAACCACCCGACTTCAAAGACACACAACAGTATAACTACAGGTGCCATCTTCCAGCAAATTGTGAGATAACCTTGTGGGGACATGGGACCGGAGAACCCAGACTGCGTGGTGCACATTGTCAGAGGACTCTGTTGTGCACACGGAGGATAACTGTCCAAATAGAGACTGGCCTGGGCCAAGGACCAGCTGAAGTGTGGCTACTTGAAGTGTGCTTTCCAAGGACCCGATGGAGGGCCTCCTGTTGTCCCGAAGATCTCAGGGACATCAACGATCGCCCCAAGGGACCTACACCATCGACCTGTGATATCTGGAGAGCAGTGCCCTCTCATGTGCCCACCTCAGCTACTAAATCCAAACTGGTCGCATGGTGTGAGTGTGGACATAAGATTTGTATCTGAAGACCGGATTGCTAGTGCGGTGCACCAGACATCTTGCTCGCATCTGAGACATGTGGTTCCCATACTGCAGGGACCGCAACATGTGGTGTTGAGCGACTTCAAAGGTTGCAGGACCCTGTGTGGCCTGTTTCGTCAGTCGTACTGCATTTCTCTTGTGTGACATGCCAATTGCATGCTCATTGCTTGTGGTGTCTGATTCACAGAGTGTGACCCTCGGCGGTGGGGGTGTTCCCAGAGTAATGCCTTATTCTACCTCATGTGGCTCTGCTGAACGTGCACCAGACGTGCTGCCTAATTTCCAGAGAGGTACGAAATTGCCACTCTCCGCAGTTTATGTCACCCGAATTGCCTAGTGCAATCCAAGTCGACGTGCACTGGTCATTGTGCCGCCTGACCACAGAGGTGCGGAATTTCCATTTCATTGTGTTTGAAATCTGAAGTGCCTGGTGCGTCTCATTCCTACACCCACCAGTCACTCTGCCCAGATTGCCTGGGCTTGATCCAGATCATGGTGTACAGATTGGGGCACCTCATCCTTCCGAGAGACTCCCCTGTGTTAGTCACCATTCATCAGTTGTTCCCTTGTTGACCCTCATCGCAGCGGACCAATTGTCCTCTCCACACCTGGCCTCTCCTGAAGACATCGTGGCACCAGGTAGAAGCAAGAGAGATTGACTGGGTTGAAGAAATATTTCCGAGCTAGTTCGAAAGAGGATCAAGAGATTACGTGACTCCTTTGAGTTTTGAGACCTGTGGGTGAACTGCCTTAGTGACTGCTAACCTCTCTCTTGTTTACGTTTACCTCCTAATCAAAACTGTTAGATATTCCCAACTGCTTCTCTAAGACCCAGACTAAGTGTGACTGCAGCCGTGTGTGGCCCAGCGTCCAGGCGGCGGGGCTGATCATCTTCCATTCATAAGGGTGAACTTGAGGTTGGAGGGAGGCTTGAGCCACAGAGTCTGCAGAGGGTGAACCATGTACCTGTTAGGTACCACTGGCACCGCTTTAGGGTGCTGAGTGTGTATGTATATGTAAGAGCGTACCGTATGGACTGGCTGATACCAGGATGGCATGTGATTCACAACACTGGCCAGAAGTGCTGCCTTATACGTTGATTGGTGATAAAAGCACAATACCTTTTGACATTGGGTTTCTCCGCGTGGCTTTGGCCTGCAGTGCTTCTAAAAAGTGTTCTATGTTTTGTGTACATACACAATCTTGATATCGTGCACTGCATAAGGGTGCTCTTTCTCAACTGGGGGGAGTTAGATTAGGAATTGTCCATAGCATACATACTAGTGAAAGCATAACCATACAAGTGGGCCTAGTACTGCTACTAATATTTCTGATTGCGTTTTATACCCAAAAGTATATGATGGTGATGTTATAATGAATGAATATGTGTGTTGCATATAAACGTCTTTACTCACATCCTGTGTGAAGTCTCGTTTGTGTATTTATCGTGAGTGGCTGATGTGCATGTGCTTTACACATTGCCTCTAAAGTGAACCTGACTGCTCAATACCAAGCTACCCAAGGGTGAGCACGGGTTATGCAGCGAGTGTAATCACATTCCCTTGACAGGAGCGGTAGTTGTGCCTGGCTGGGGGCATCCCTTCAGCCAACCAGACACTGTGGGTTCCAATAAACTGTACCTGTGCTACCTGTGAAAACTTCCAATTCTACTTGTGGTACCTACAAGCAATTGCTCTTGGAATACTTGTGAGTACCTTCAATAGTGTACTACCAATTGTACCTCTGGCACCTGTGAGAAGTATCAAATGTACATGAAGTATCTAAAACTTTGATCAGCTCTAATTCTGCTGCCTAAAACTGCCATCAACTGTACCAAGGGTAGCTGCAAGCACCGCAAAATGTACCTGTGAACACTAAAGTCTGTGAATGTGGTAGCTGAAAGTACTGCCAACTGCATGAGTAGCAGTGAGTAGCATCAACGTTGCGAAGAGTAGTGTGAGCACCATCACCTCTAGCTGTGGTACCAGACAGTACATGCAAAAACTACCAATTGCACCTGTAGTCCTTTGAAGGGGGAACAACCTTTACAACGCAACTTTTACAACGCACTACCTTTACAACGCATTTTTTACAACGCATAATCCATTACAACGCATGACATTACAACGCATGACACTACAACGCATTTTTAAAAACTACCTTTACAACGCATTCCATTACAACGCATACTACCATTACAACGCATACCATTACAACGCATAATATTACACTACACTATCCAACACTTACCCTACTGTTGCACCCCCTGGAGTTAGAATAGTAATTTTTACCCCTATACTATCCAACACTTACCCTACTGTTGCACCCCCTGGAGTTAGAATAGTAATTTTTACCCCTATACTATCCAACACTTACCCTACTGTTGCACCCCCTGGAGTTAGAATAGTAATTTTTACCCCTATACTATCCAACACTTACCCTATTGTTGCACCCCCTGGAGTTAGAATAGTAATTTTTACCCCTATACTATCCAACACTTACCCTACTGTTGCACCCCCTGGAGTTAGAATAGTAATTTTTACCCCTATACTAGCCAACACTTACCCTACTGTTGCACCCCCTGGAGTTAGAATAGTAATTTTTACCCCTATACTATCCAACACTTACCCTACTGTTGCACCCCCTGGAGTTAGAATAGTAATTTTTACCCCTATACTATCCAACACTTACCCTACTGATGCACCCCCTGGAGTTAGAATAGTAATTTTTACCCCTATACTATCCAACACTTACCCCACTGTTGCACCCCCTGGAGTTAGAATAGTAATTTTTACCCCTATACTATCCAACACTTACCCTACTGTTGCACCCCCTGGAGTTAGAATAGTAATTTTTACCCCTATACTATCCAACACTTACCCTACTGTTGCACCCCCTGGAGTTTGAAAAGTAACTTTTACCCCTATACTATCTAATACTTACCTTAAATGCAATTTAATATTATGCGTTGTAATGGTATGCGTTGTAAAGGTATTATGCGTTGTAATGGAAATGCGTTGTAAAGGTAGTTTTTAAAAATGCGTTGTAGTGTCATGCGTTGTAATGTCATGCGTTGTAATGGATTATGCGTTGTAAAAAATGCGTTGTAAGTGCATGCGTTGTAAAAGTGTGCGTTGTAACGTCATACATCCCCTTTGAAGTGCCATCAGAACATTCTGGAACTTCTGTCCCAGTAAGAAGGCTCTTGAAAATGTAATTCTGTTCCTAACAGTTGCAGCAGGCCAATTGTTTGTTACTATGTTTTGATGGGTCGTCTCGGCGAGGTATTTGCCCAATCCTTCAAAAAGTTGAAACTTGCTAGTTCTCTGATGCACTGAAGTTTCTAACTAAATAAATTGTTTCAGGAGGACACAATGAGCATTCTACGGTTCGGACCACATGATTTACTCAAAACGAAGGGATTGGTGCCTAAAGTATAAAGAGTGGTGATGGAGCTAATTAGATTTAGAACCACATTAAAGTGCACTTAAATTTTAATCTGGTTACCTAATGAGTGTCAATGCATTTGTCAGTTTTACATGTTCCTACATTTCTTTTGCCTCGAACCAAATGTAATATAAGAAGACTCTTAATGAACATAATAGTTTAGGACTTAATGCAAAAAAACGTCTTTCACTGAAACAAAAGATAGTTCACGCGGTGGGAAACCGGGTAATGGAATTCGAAGAAGTCAAACGGGGACAGAGAAACCAATAGCTATCAAACAATTTCCGAGAGAAGATAAGCAAATAAAATTAGAAGAGAGAAAATGTAATCAGGAAGGACATCTGATCGGTTATGAAACAGTAATGAGAAAATAAACAGGTTTGCATTCATAATGGAGGAATAAATCTGGGATTGCAAAAGTTGAGAGCAAATTGAGCCTAAGGAGGGCAACCGATGAAGCGGGGGATGCCGAGGAAATAAAGTGGTGAATGTGTAACACTCCCACTGGGAAACTAGGGTCGGATTCATAATAAGAAAGGTAACTTTACTAGAAACGTTTACTAGGTCTATGATTTTTGAAAAGTTATTTTGAAGAGTTTCAAAACTTTCTTTCCATGACGCAAGAAAATCATGAAAATCATAGATTTCTACTTAGACACCTGTCCCCACATCAATTAACCCCTTGCATGCTTCTGACGGACCCACTCCGTCATGAGCCACGGTCAGCGTGTGCTCATGACGGAGTGGTTCCGTCATGCTGCGGCCGTTGGCGGCCGCTCCGCCCACGCAGCGCTGTTTCCCTGCCTGTGCGGGCAATTAGCGCAAGTGGGTGGAGTCATGACGGAACCACGCCGTCATGAGCACAGCTCGCCCGTGTCTCATGACGGCGTGGTTCCGTCATGAGCAAGGCGGCGCCGTGCTCGGCCCAAACCCCCCCAGCGCAGCGGCAGAATTCACGCCGCAGCGAAGGGGTTAAGCTACCACTTAGTAAATGTAATAAGGTAACCTAATGTTATCCTATGGGAGGGATAGGCCTCACAGTACTGAAAAACAAATTTGTGATATTCACTACCAGGACATGTAACGCTTAAAAGCACATGCCCCACTTTGTTTAACACAATGCTCCCTGCGCTATGGGCATTTTCGGGCCTGTCAGATGGGTTACTTATTTGTATTAAAAAGGGAGTTTTATGCCTGGCAAAAGTTATATTTTGTTAAGTCAAATTGGCAGTTTAAAACTGCACACAGGATGTAATGTCAGGGCATAGACATGTTTTAAGGGACGACTTAAGCGGGTGGCACAGTTACTGTTGGTGGCCCACCGGTAGAATTTAATTTACTGGCCCATCAGTATGTGGTATACTGGGCAAAAGAGAAGTAAATATTCCCCCTCACCAAACAGGGAAAAAGACACAGGAACATTAACCAATACACTAACTATGTCATTGTTTATTGACAAGGCGATATTATCCACACAGGGGATTCACTTTTGTTTCATCGACTTCAAGGCAGCCTTCTACAATGTCAACCGAGCGAGACTGTGGAGAAAGTTGGCCTCCTGGGGAATTCCATCATCTCTTTTGAACCTTTTAAAACACCTCCATTCCAAAACAAGCATACAGGTAAAACTAGGGATGGCTCTCATCTTTCGAGGCATATACCAACTACCAAAGGGCTCAAACAGGGATGCGTGCTTGCACCAATGCTGTTCAACCTGTATACAGCGGATATGACATCAGTCCTCATCACTTGCAATGTGCATGCTCCACTGCTTGGGAGGCACAGCTATCTTCAGTATCTCGTACGCTGACGACGTTGTCCTAATAAGCCACACTCAAGTTGGCTTGCGCCTCTACTCAAGAAAATGCGCGAGTACACTGTGGAAAACTACTTAGAAGTGAACATCAATAAATCAAAAACTTTGACAATAAACGGAAACGACAGACCCAATCTTGGTACTTGGAAAAAACTCCAATTTTTCACACGTGTATCGTCACGGGGCACAGTCTCCCCTGACTTCTTCTGGGCTTTACTTTGTAAATCAAACACATCAGACCTTAAACCTGGTTGTAATTCCGACCCAGCGGGTCACATTCGAAACTACACGCGAGGAGGGACAGGCTGTGACTCATGGATGTACTCGTCATGAGATTGACATCGGCTCTACCCCAACTGACTTACTAGGTCAGCACAAACTTCCTCTTACACTGCTCTACACCGATTACTTTTGGACCGATCGTATTTTCTTAGGACCCGCTGGGTCGGAATTACACCCAGGTTTAAGGTCTGATGTGTTTGATTTACAAAGTAATGCCCTGAAGAAGTCAGGGGAGACTGACGTGACGCAACACGTGTTGGCTGGCTCTAAATCCAAATTCATCATAATACAGAAGGATAAAACAGAAATCAGAACATTGTGGTCCTTCATTGTCATTCGTTGTTTAATTGAATTGATTTGTTTGAAACTAAATGCTATGAAGCATGTTACACGGATGTTAACGTGTGCACAGTTTTGATTTGTTCTTACATAATGTGCTGGCACAAAATTAAGAACTCTCCACGGAACACATTGAACCATCAGCTCTGGCAAGAATTTTGTAAAATATCCAACTCACCGGCCAGAAAGTACTTGGAGGACTCACTTGCTACTACCGGGCTAGTCAATCTATGGGAAACTCAAACTACCCACATGCTCTTTAAGCAAGTAGAAAAAAAGGTAATCAAAAAAATCTCCCTTGTCAAAGATAAAGTCACTTTTTCCCGCAGGAGCCACACCTGGATGCCTCTGAGCGGCTACAAATTACTTGGGTCACAGGCATACTTCAATCTGGGGTACTCCAGGAAGACCAAAGAACAATTCTTAAAACACAGGCTTGGAAACCTTGGCAGAGGAAGAAATGTGGAAACACATGCAAACTATGTGGGAACGGCACTGAAGACATGGAACTTCTAATCTGCTCCTGCACCAAACTAAAGGAGGAAAGGATAGGATTACTGTAGTAATCAGGTCCACTCTGTTGTGATGATTTAAGTAAGTTTATTAGAAGATGGTACAAGATCACAAGTAGATAAGAACAGGACCAGTTGAGAATCAGAGGGAGACCAGTACAAGACCAGAGTAAGACCCCACCAGGAGCAGCCAGCAGGCAGCTCAACCCAGTCAACTGTGACTTCTCTGACAGATCCCCAACATTCTGACAGCATCATCACCTTAACATTCCACTTGTGGTAGAATGGCATTGTATTAACATTAGCAGGATATAACATATCCCCCTTTCTCCTACGGAAAACAAAAAAACTAGAAACTGAAAAGAAAAACCTGAGAAAGTGAAAGCAAAGTGATAATACAAAAACAAGGAGAACAACGATCATGAGAAAAGCAGTGTGAGAACAACCATAGAGAAAAGCAACAGAGAGAAATTAAGAAACAGAGAAGAATCAAACAGAAGAATCAAACATAGAAACCATCCTCCCTTCTTACACAACAGCAAAGACTTACTTAAAGCGCACTTTAAAGAACGAGGGTTTCGAACTCGGAGACAGGCTGTGATTGCATTCTTTGACTCCAAGGACCCGCAGCTAAATGGGAAGCTAGTGAAATTCCTGTCACTTGTAGAATCCAAGCAAGGGAGAGCAGTGGCATGTTTAAATGCAAGAACCATATAAGGAAGTTTTAACCTAAAGTAATGAAAGAGCCACTCTTGTGGTCGGGCACCCTATGATGACCTTCGACTACCACCATCTTAACTGACCTTAGTGTGTTATTTTACCCTAGCCTTAATGTAGGACGGTCCTGCATATGCCTGCTTCTCTTCTGTCTTGTAATCTTGCTGTCTTTTAGTGGGATCTGTCACGGAGTAGAACAGTACTATTGGCTTTGACATGGCCTCATATCATCTTGTTTTCTGACTTTGACTATTGGCTTTGACATGGCCTCATGTCATCTTGTTTTCTGACTTTGACTATTGGCTTTGACATGGCCTCATGTCATCTTGTTTTCTGACTTTACCTTGCTTCTGCGTGCATAGCAGTGCTTGCAAGTTGTTTGGGGTTATGTGAATTATAAGTGCTTACTATTGGTTTTGACATGGCCTCATGTTTTGCCTTGCTGCTCGCACGTAGCTGCAAAGTGGGGAAGGGCAGGTTTCTGCTCTTCACTTGTTTATCACTCCTCACTGACCAGAGTGAACTGGAATATGCTGTGGGAAGTGTCTGTGGAATGTACAACTCTACCTCGGAGTCAAAATATGGGAGCTTGGCCAGCCTCCGTCTTGGCCTTGATGCAGACGGGTACAGCGAGCTCGGTTTTGTCTAATGAAAAGGGGGCGAGGTTTTCAAGAAGCTTTGTCTCATGTTGAGTAATAGTATTAAAGCTGGGAACCTGCGGGGGCCAGGTGGAAGTTCACCACAGAATAGACGTATTGCTGTGGAGGTGACGGAACTTGAGTCCTGACTGAACTCCTTCCTGGGCTGTTGAAGGGCTTACCCAGCTTGAGTTGGCAAGGATGATGCAACTTCAGTCACTGAGGTGTTCCTAACCATTTATATGTATATATTTTCTACTCTTTGCTATTTGTATATATGCTGCGTTTTATTCTAATTGTTTATTGGTGTTAATTGGCACTTGGGAATCTGCATTTACTGATATATTTGGCCTACAGTTTTAAACTTTGCATTAAAAAGCTTGTGTTAAATGCACCTGAAATTGTTTTCTTGCCTCGCCTAAATGGGGGTGCTGCTCAAAGTGTATATTAGTTAAAGGTGCAGTGGTGTATTTGCCTCCAAAGTAGGAGTGCAGGGTTTGGGTGTGTCCTTTTAGTGAAAAGCACATTCATTACATCTTGTCATCACAAACAGGATTCGAACGTTGATTTAAAAGGGGAAAAACGTGTTCTAGAAAATCAAAAGCAGATTCCCAGAAACCAATTGAAAGTCCTGGATCGGAGGTAGTCCCATATAACGCATTAGCTCATGAGTGGGCTAATTGTGCTGGGCTGAGTGAGAATTGGAGTGTGTGTTTAGCTGATGCTAAGCCAGCACAATTGGTTGCGTGTTTGCAAAAAGTGCCTGCGAAGATAGGAGAAGAGCTTGCTACGTTAGGAAAAAGAGGCTGTAACCTTTTAAATGCTTATCGTATAATGTTTGAAAAGTATGTACAGTGAAGCGTGGGTTTGAAAAATTAGAGAAACAGTTTGTTAAAACCAAAAATATCTCTACGATGTTACCCTGTCAGAATAAATTATTGCAAGATAAGCTGGAAACATACCAGACTGTGGCAGAAAAGGCTGCAGTTCGTATCACTTTGAAAAAAAAGTTAAATATTTACCAAGCTTTGAAGCCGTTTGCTTTGACCAGCGATGAGTCATATGTGAAAAATGTGAACTTGGAGAACGTGCCAGTTAATCTGCAGGCTTCACAGACGGTCTTAATTAATTCTTTTGAGGACGTTCCTCAGCCAGAAAGGAACTGAGAAAATGTGGATGTGCAGGAAAATAAACAGACCAGTTTTTTAGACTTAACGATCGCTGGTTGCAGGTATCAAACATGTCAGTGAATAATGAATCTTGCTTTACATGGAAAGACGCTATTTTTAAAAAGGAAATGCAGCAATGTGTTTTTGAAGCTGCACAACAGACTGTGCAGAAGGTTTCAAACATGGGGTCAATTCAGAAACGTGAAAGTGTATCTTGTGTGCCATTCCAAGAGCAGTGTGATATTTTTTACTTACTGTGAAGAACAGGGAAAGAAGAGTATACTTTTAAATTTAGATGCTGGTAATCCAGCACGAAGGGTAAAATTTACATATTCTCCCTATGTCACAGATTCTTAATCACAAATTAATTAATTAATTCATTCATTCATTTATTCATTGGTGGGGCCCATAACACCAACACATTCGTCATTCAAACAATCTCACTCGAATCTGTACACAGGAGAAAAGGGCTGCTGGACATGTGGGTACCTTATTACCTATCAGGATTAGATTTTCTTTATACTTTATATACACATTCTATATACAGCTTCAGAATCCTGACTTTAACATCAAGGCACTCCACTGTTTGGCCGATGGACTAACTAGTTGATGGTGAATTAGAACCAGCTAAAACACAATTAAAGCCTAGGAAAACATTTGATATTTTCAGTAATTAATTTAAGAACCACAGACTTGTTTCTTATTATTTCAATTTTGTTTATCTAAACATTTATCAAACTCTTAAATCTTGCATTTACTGTCTTTTCCGTTGTTCCCACACGATCAACTATTGGCTTGCGGTCAAATCCCCAACTTTTGGCCTTGGCAGGGAACATGATGTCGGGAGTTCAGGTCACCACATGATCTCAAGAACCATCTGGGTATGCGAAGAAATCATCGCGCTCACATGGTGGCATCTGCTTCAGTAAACGCCATCTTGGGTACTGCAGCCTAGTAGGTCCGAATGTCAACATAAGCAAAAATAGACATAACAATAATTAAAATATAGAAATGAAGCTTCTGTTTAAACCCATACTAATCCCAATATATATTAGTATTTTCCTAGCTGTAGCAACATTTAAAGCAATAATACTTACCATACAGTAACTTGAAGCCACAATACAATCACAAAGCAATATAAACCATGCAATTTTACTATTTTAACACACTCTAAGGTTAGTTTGCGTACCATTGTTAACTAGTTAATTGTTCTGCCATGCAATTAGCAATTTAGTACCACTTGGCACACATAGTTCACAGAGCGGCCCTACCTAGCAACTCTAATTGACTTGCCTCCTACTTACCATACGCTTAGCAGCATGTAACACTTCCATAGTTTGTGTGTTACCACAGGTACGTTCCTCTTATAGATAGGTTTGTTCCATCACAGCACCTAAGATTGCATTTTATAGTTGCTAATGTTTTCGACACCAAAGTGGCAGTTTTATGTATGTTCTTGTGCTGTCTTGTTTCCTTCCACAGGTATTTTTCGCTGCAGGGTACGCAACTTCACAGACACTGGGTCCACACACCTTAGCGAGTGTGTAGGTAAACAACCTTTTTACTATTTTTTTCCCTTATCACGTGGCACCTTTCACTTTGCCACTCACTTACTTCACTGGTCCTGACGAAAGCTCCATAATTCCCCATGAGAGCTGAAACATGTAGACCTACAACACCGACAACTAGTAGATAATAATTTCTTTCGTAGTTGCATCACATATCCTGTTTTTATTTATATCCTGAGCCGCCAGCAATAAATTCCCCACGGCAAGGACTCTCAGAGATATTTTTAGCATTCACGTCATCACACTCTTGCACCACACCAGCTCCGCTGTAGTCAGGCGTTGTAGCACAACCGGGGGGCATTCGGCCACCCGGTTGGGACCCCGATGATGAAGCATGACACCAACCAGGTTGGTGTGTGAGGGGTCTTTTAACTTACCTAGTGGGTTCCCAAATACCATCTTACAGTGATCGTACCACACATAGTTGGGTTCGTCCACCATTGATAAAACTGACCTAGTTAATTGTTCTGCCATGCAATTAGCAATTTAGTCCCAAGTGTATTTTGTGTTTACCAAGGTGCAAATGTTGGTTAGTATCAGTTCCACTTCAAACATATTATATAAATAATTTTAGAATGATTACGTAATTAATTCCATGCAAATTAGAGGAGGTATACAAAATGTTGTTTTACCTGCTCCATCAATCCCCCCTTTGGTGATTTTAAACATCATCACTACTCACTAATTTCACTAAATTTAACTAAGGAAATGGTTTTATTTGAATCCGCTCTGCATTTGTTAGTTTAAATCATAGTGTTCTCAACACTGTTCTCTTTTGTGTTCTTGTACACACTTTCTTTGAAATCTTCTCACTCTATTTCTTCTATTTCTCTTTCTCTTTATTTTTCTTGTTTTCTCTTTTTATCTTATTTTGGACTTTTCTTCTTTTTATGCACAGACATCCTAATATTAAAATGAACACTAGAGTAATCACAAAAGTCACAGGTATTTTGTCTATAAAAGAGCTACCTAATTTTGTTAATACATTCTTAATAGAGGAAAAACTTTTACCAAGTTTCTCCGATACACCTTCAATCTCCATTGGAACAATTTTTTCTTGCAATTCAGTTATATTCTTAATATATTTCTTTATATTCTGACTTTTGGCAGGAATATAAGTACAGTAATGTTGTACTTTCAGCATTCCACAGACTCCTCCCTTTTTTGCCAATATAATGTCAAGGGCAAGTCGATTTTGCATAACCATAGCTCTCATGGCAACCATTTCAGTATTTACCATTAAGAACCCTCCAGCTGTGTTCGTTGATAAACGATCCACAACTGTAGACAATTTTCTAATTTTATGTGCATTCATAGATATTCCAACTGCTGGTATCAGTGCTCCAAATATATCACCAATAATTTCTAAAAAACTCTCCCTTCGTCTACTTGTTAGCTGTCTACCTATTTCATGCAATCCATTTTTTCCCCTTTCCATGTGAAATATTTTTGGAAAGGCCAGGCCTAAGTAGCAGGTTCCGTACCAATGGTCCGGCAACCTATAATAAGCTCTGTTTCCACAGATGTAATATATTCCAGGGAATACCGGATCTTTCCTTTTACAAAATAATTATCATATACAGTATTATCTCTACGTATGCATAATTTCCCTTTCTGGGGCCAATCTAAAGCCATTGCTGGGTTTGTTTCTCCCTTTAAATGGTTTTCCTTCCCAACATCCCAAAATGTTGTTTCCCTCTTTTCCCCTGTCACTTTCATTTGCATTTTAATTCTCCTCTCTTTCACCATATTCAGGAAAGTTTTCTCTACTTTTCTTAAACTTCAAGTAAGGTTATTCTTAAACACTTCTTCTAGGGTTAGCTTTCTTGTTTCTATGAAAAATTTGCCAAGAGTTTTACCAGGCTTTACCTTGTTTAGTTTAGGTGGGCGGAATTTGCGTAATCGCGTTACGAAAATCTCTGCGAAACGGTAAAAAATCTCCGCGAACATGCAGAAATTCCGCAAACACGCGGAATTGCTTGTTTGCGATGCTTTTGCCCTGTTCACAGTTGCTGTTTGCGTGCTCGGGGAGAAATATCTCGCGAACACGCATTTTGAGAACGCGAACAAGAAAAAATTTCGCAAAGTCGCGGAAAGCAGAATTTTGGGCAATTTCGCGTTCACCGCGGAACGCGAAATTACCGAAATTCCGCAAATTCCGTGAGCGGAACGGAATTTACTGCCCAGGCCTAGTTTAGTTCAGGAACTACAGGAATTTGCGAGAATATATTATCTATGTCAGTGTGATAATATTCTAATTTGCCTGTTTTATAAAACAAACTGTCCAGAACACTACAAATTATCCCATATGTCAAAGGAAGGTAATGATAAGTGACACCTTCAGATACAGATGCAGGCAGCTACATACATACATAACTTTCCCTTACATCCATTGTTTCTACATACTCGTATAATAACTTTGAGAAAACATTTTTAGAAAAATCATTTATGGACTTATCTTTGTGAAGTTCTGTTCTATCTACCAGTTTTGTGATATGACTGTCATCAGAGTTTTTACTAATCATTCTATTCATTGTGTCTATATTTTCAAAGGTTATTCTAAATGAAATAGTTATTGCCAATATCATCTAAACAAGCATTAATAAAGCTGTACAACAAAAACACATTTTACACCATTTTCGAAAAAATCCACATGGTGGAATTCTACTCTCAGTGTTTGCCATATTGTCAATGATTAGTGTCTTTTGACTTAGCCTCTTTCTTAAAAAAAAAATGTTTTTGTCTAAACCTAAGGCTTTAGTTGCCTACTTGGTTCTTGTGGGTCATTCATCGTATCCGGACTTTTAATTCCTTTTCCGAGTCTTTTGTCTCTTAATTCATGTATGAATCATCCTTATCCGTAGGTTCACAGTCTTTGTTCAGAATTTCCTGTTCATCCATTTCTTCTCTAGTGTCAGACAAGATAACTCTCAAGGATTTCCGAATATTCTTCTTCCTTGTCTACCTCCTGCACAGTCACTCCTAGACTTTCTTGGCAATCAGCGTCCTCTTGTATATCAGGAAGTGCCACATATGTCCATTCCGGTGACTTGTACTTCGTATTTGGTCTCTTTATCCTTTTTGTGCGTTGCAATGCTTTATTCTGGTCCGTCGGTATCTCAATTTCTTGATTTTGTTGGGCCAAATATCTTCTTTCAAAGGCCTTTTTAATTTAGATCCTTTCCCTTCTCGCTCGGTTTTCCAAGCTCTTTTCCTCAAAATTCTTCCACCTTTATTTTCTGCTTCACTTTCTTCTGAATCTGTCTCCTTCTGGATTTCACCTTCTCTTAATTTTATCCAATATATTTCAGGTTCACTGTCTGTATCCATCCCTCCTCGTGTTTCTTCCACACAATCTTCCTGCTGACCCTTTTTCTACCTGTGTGAGTTGTGTTCCTAAACCTCCTCGGGGTTCTTCCACAATTACTTCACCCTCACTCTCTGTATCTCATTCCTCACCTTCTATCTCTATAACCTCTGGAGGAATTTCTCTTGTGCTTGTCCTCGGGATTTCTTTACCAAAGATTACTTGTTCAGTTTCTCCAGTTTCATGATTTGTTCTTTCTCGTATTCCTGCTTGTTCTGTCTCAGATGCAGAGCTAGTATCAGAAATTTCAAGGCGTCTTCTTAGTGGTACATTTTCCTGTCCAGTAATTTGACTTGGAACTTGTTCACCTGCTTCTTGTTCATGTCTTGTTCTCGTTTCTTCTGATTCTGATTCTAAACTAGTATCTGATACTTCCCGATGTTCTTCTTCAGATTGATCTTCCGGATTTGGGACTCGAAGAGTGTGACTGGCATGAATCCAGTTCTTCACCCCTGCACACTTCACAGCAGTTGTCGTTGTCAAAATCACTTGACGTGGTCTTCCCCAGAGTGGAACCAGACAATTTCTTCTTCGGTGTACTTTTGTGTGGACCCAATCTCCAGCACTCAAGTCATGAGCTGGCTTCCTTTCACGAGTGGTCGCATCTGGTCCAACCGGATGAAAAACAGAATGTACCATATCAGCCAATCCTTTACAATAATCCAAGACAAAGTCATCAGATATAGGCAGTAGTTTGTTGACAGGAATGAAAACATGTCTCCTTGCTCTACCCATGATAATTTCATGGGGTGTCAGACCAGTTTTCCTATCAGGAATTGATCTAATGCTCATTAAGACAAGAGGCAAGACATCTGGCCATTTGAGTCCCGTGGCCAAACACATTTTTCCCAGTCTGTTCTTTACGGTGCCATTCATTTGTTCTACCACCCCAAATCCTCTGGTTGGTAGGCACAATGCAATTTTTGCTCTACATTTAATGCTTCACAAATCAATTGTATAATTTCATTCTGGAAATGTGTCCCTCTATTTGTTTCAATCGTTACTGGGAAACCAAACCTAGGAATGAATTCTCAGTAGGAGTTTTGCTACAGTAACTCCATCATTCCTTCTCGTCGGGTAAGCCTTAACCCAACGAGAAAACAGACAAACAATCACCAGTACATATCTTAGCCTGTTGCATGAGGGCATTTCAATGAAATCAAGCTGCATACGAGTGAAAGGACCTACCTCCCGTCCAATGGTTCCCAAGCCCACCACAGTTTTTCTTCCTGGATTAAATTGCTGGCATATGAGACATCTCTGGCAGAGGCTTTCAGCTATAAGCCGGAATTTGGCATTATACCAAGTTTGTTTGAAAAGTCTAATCATGGCATCCCTGCCTATGTGGGCCTGCCCATGGTACATCCGTGCCATGGAAGAGATCATGCTATCAGGCATTACTGGTCTTCCATCTTTGTAAACCCAAACTCTGTCTACTTCCCGTTGTGTGCATCCTGATTTTATCCACTGTTTTTTCTCCTCTATCCCTGCTTCTTCCTGTAACTGCCTCACCTCATCCCATGTACTCACTGTGTTAGTAAAAAGCAAGGGATATAAATCCATTTCCTTTTCCCTGTTACGATAGAGGTCTGATTTCGAGCACAGTATTGGGCAATGTCATTTGCGAATTCATTTCCTGCTGACACATAATCTGTGCCTTTTTTGTGTGCTGTACATTTCATGACAGCTATCTGTTTAGGCAGCTGTATCGCCTCAAGTAACTTGCCAACTATTTCTGCATTTCTAATTGGAGTTCCACTCGACGTCAAGAAACCTCTTTGGGTCCAAATTTGCCCAAAGTCATGCACCACTCCAAACCCATACTGACTATCAGTAACCACAGTGACTCGCAAATTCTTTCCCAACTTGCATGCTCTGATCAGTGCAAACAACTCAGCAACTTGAGCAGATCGTACCCCTCTCAAGCAAGATGCTTCTAAAACTCTTGCAACTGTGCACACAGCATATGCAGCACTCAAAATCCCTTATTCAGTTCTCAGGCATGACCCATCTACAAAAATCACATAGACACTTTCAGAGGCATGTCCTTTATATCAGGACGCGGCTTGGTGCAAAAATCAAGCACCTCCAAACAATCATGATCAACATCATCCTTCACTTCCGCATCCACAGCATCAGGCAGTAATGTAGATGGATACACATTAGTGCATCTTACAAGACTGACATTTGTAGCACCCAAAATCTCCTTTTCATATTTAGTCAGACTACTATGTGTCATGAACTGTTTTACTTCTCATCAAAAGGAATGCAACAGCATGTGGGACAAACACTCTCACAGGATATCCCATTACAATTCCTTCACTTTGTTCCAAGCCTTTGCACGTGGCAGCTACTGCTTTCAAACATTCAGGCAATGCCACAGCTACTGGGTCTAGCACAGCTGAAAAATAGGCAATTGGTCGTCTCAATTTCCCATGTCTCTGTACTAACACGGAAAGAGCACATCCATCACTCTCACTGCAATGAAGCTCAAATTATTTTTCATAATCAGGCATTCCAAGAGCCGGTGCATCACACAAGCAGTCTCTCAATTGTTTAAATGATTTCATCTCTTCCTTATTCAGCTCAAGTGGATCTCTCACATCACTCTTTGTCAAATGTACAAATGGTTTTGCAATCAACGAGAATTTTCTAAACCACTGACGACAGTATCCCACCATTCCAAGAAAAATTCTGACTTCTCTCTGTGTCATTGGGGCTCTCATTCCTTTAATGATTTTAATTCTGTCCATTGTTACTTTTCTCAGGCCTTTTTCAATCTTATGACCTAAGTATTGTACATCTTTCTGACAAAACTGCAATTTTGATGGTGATACTTTAAGTCCTACATCTGCCAAATGATTTAACAATGCAACTGTGTCAACCACACATGCTTCTCACGTCTTCGATGCCACTAATAGGTCATCGATATATTGGACGAGCACTGAACTTTCTGGCATCTTTAAATCTTCCAGTGGCTTCTTTAAAATCAGATTAAATATTGAAGGACTTTCTGTATACCCTTGAGGGATACGGCACCATGCCAAGATACGCTCGCCGAACCGGAACGCAAAAATTGATTGGCTATCAGGGTCCAATGGAATAGAAAAGAAAGCATGACACAAATCAATGACTGTGTACCATTCTGCATCATGGGGAATCTGATATAGAATTACTGAAGGGTTTGGCATAATGGGACAGCAAGGAACAACAATCTTGTTCACCTTTCTCAAATCCTGCACTATTTTAAATGTCCCATTTGGCTTTTTCAAACCCATGATCGGTGAATTACATGGACTGCTCATTATTTCTCTCAGAATTCCTTGTTTAATCATTATGTCTAATACAGGTGTTACTCTTGCAACTATTTCTGGTGTCAACTTGTACTGAGGGATATTCGGGTAATTAACTCCTTCTTTTACAGTTATTTTCACAGGATCTACTCTTTTCATTAATCCAACATCTTCTCCTGTGAAATCCCACACTTCTTTTTTCACTGTTTCTTTTAATTCTTTTGGTATTCCCTCTGGATCAATTACAACAAATGCATCAGTAATTTCTGGATCTAAGTTAGCCATTGTCATTCTATAAAGAACATCATCATCTGGAGTTTCAAACGCTATACCATCAGGTGTACAAAAGATGGTACAATTCATCTTACAAAGTAAGTCCCTTCCTAACAGATTTACAAGACTAGTGTCGCATACTACGAAGCGATGCATATCAGCAAATTTCCCTATTCTAACCTTTACAGGATCAGTAAGATGGCCTTTTATCTGTTTATTTGAAACTCCAACCACTTTGATTGTCTCACCTGAGAGAGGAAGATGTTTCACTTTTGCTGATCTAACAGTTGAACGAGTAGCACCAGTATCCACTAGCAAAGTAACATTTACTTAATTCACCTTTCCATCCACAAAGGGTTCCGTCTGGTCTACCTCTAGAGTTGCGCCAAGTACGCACTCCTCTTCCTCTCCTAGGCACCGTCAATAACTCTCTTCTGACTCACTTTCATCGCGTTGCAGCCAATACTGGGAAATGGCACCAGCGCGCGGTAGCTTTGTTACCTGTTCTTCGTTGTAGAATCCTGTCTCATTACTGTATCTTTGAGGATTTAAATTCTGTGGAAAAGGTGGCTTTTATACCTGACACTGTTGGGTAACAACCTGCTGCTGTCGCAGCGGTTGGCAACTCACCTCATTCTGCACCTGTGAATTCAATGATGAATTATCACCATTAGCTTTCGGTGGCAATTTACACTTGGAATTCCAATACCCTAATTTTCCGCAATTATGACATGCCCATTTCTTTTTAGCTTCATCTATGCTAATCTGTCCTTTTCCTTTTCCAATATTAGGTTTTGGTCTTGCTTGCCCTATTCCATTGGCTTGTTCGATTAACTGGGCTTCTTGTCGCTCTGCTACCTTAACTTGTGCCCACATTGCTTTTTCTTTCAACTTACGTTGTTTGGCTTTAATTCCATCACTAAAATATTTTGCATGACGCAACACTTCATCTATCTTTTTGTTTTGCCAATCTACTGTATGTTGTTTAATCATTTCGCTAACTTCAGGCCTTAAACCATAAACAAATCTGTAAACAAAATGACTCAAATCCTTTTCACTTAATTTCTCGTCTCCACTGTATTGTTTAAAGCTAACAGTAACCTTTCGTAATATGCATGCACTGATTCTTTAGCCTCCTGATGAGTTCTGTCAATTTTTACCCAATCAGTTTCTTTCGGAGGTACTTTATTTTTCAAAAAAGTAATTACCTGATCATATTTTTTCATTACTTCTGGATCTGGGGCTCCTGTCTTAGGATCCCTAGGATACTCTTGAGTTGGCCAGTCTATAGTAACTTTACATTCTGCCCATAAATCTGCAGGCACAGGTATATCAAAAAGACCATTCAGATCTATCCATAATACCTTTGACAGTTTGACAAACCTATCTACCTGTCTATACCATTCAACTGGTTTTCTCTCAACATTGGAAAATCATTTGTAAATGACAAAGTATCCTGTCTAGTCCATGGAACATGTACATATCCTCCTCCAGGAACTTCTCTCATGGGACATTCTGTTACCACTGGCTCTTTTTCTTTCACCGGGAAAGCTAGAGAGGCTTTGTCCATAGTTTCCTCTCTCCTTCTAAACCATCTACTTTTCCATCGAATCACATCACCCCATTATCTTAATAATGCAATTAATTCTTTAATTTGGGTTAGCCGTCCTGTCGTATTCAAGTTTTCAATGTCTTTCTCAGTAAAATCTACTCTGTATGGCTTCTGCAATGACCTTATATTTTCAAAATCTATTCCCATTTCACTCGCTGTCTCGTCTAGCTTTTCATGCAAAGTCCTTGCTCTCCAAGTTATGCTTTTACACAAAAACATTATTTCTTCATCTTGATATGCTTTTAATTTTTCTGTTGGAATTGTTCCTACAGTTAATTCTTCTAAAGTCACTTTTAATGTCGCCACATCTAAAGGTTGTGGCTATGTATCCTTTTTCAGTAAACTTCTTAACCAATCACTTAATTCTTCAGATGTTGGTCCTACAGGGTTTGTAGCTATTCTCATTTTATCTGTCATTTTCTCTGGGGTTTCTGTTGCTGATTCTGTTGCCATAGGTGTCTTACTTGCTGGACTTTGATTTACAGTTACATTTTTAGGTGGACTTAATCCTGATATTTCTGCAGTAACCTTCCATTCATTTTCTCCTGAACTACTCCTTTCTTTCTCCTTTTGCATACCACAATTATACAGGACTGTTAATCAATGCTCATTATCTTTTTGTTTATCAAAAATGGGTATCACTGGTCTTATAGTTACAGGCACAGTCACTGCTTCCATATTCTTTGTTAATTCTCTAATCTTTTCAGTTAATTCCAGTGTAGTTCTAGCTAATTCTGCAGATTTTTCATTTTCAGTTCTTACTGTCTGTGACTTTTCTGAATCATTAAATGGATTATTTTTCCAAAATTATTCGGCATTTGTTCAAAAGTTTTATTCGTTACAGTCTCCTGTGGTGGTGCACTTGGCGTCACCAATGCAGAATCCTGCTGATATGGAGGTGGTTTTATATAAAACATGTCCTCCAGCACTTCATCCTCTGATTCACTCACTCCATATCTGTAACCTTCTGACTCTGTGTTATTTCTCTTTTCTGTACATTTTCTACCACTAGTCTCTCCAGCATTTCTCAAAGGAGGAAAAATACCATCAGTCATGCTTGCATTTCGCCATCTCCTCATTCTATCATCATGGTTTTCTTGTCCATAATGTCTACCAAAAACATAATTATACCTTCTCCCACTCCGATGCCTTTCTCTTTCATACATCTCTTCTTCCCATTCAGTAAAAGCCTCAAATTGGGTAGGTCTGGGTTTCGGTTCCAATCTCATCATTCTATCTCTTAAATTCTGTAATACAGCTAGACTAAATGAACCATTTTCCGGAAACGCTAGCACGCCATCATCTTTAGTATATCTTACTCAATTTTCCAACCGAATGCATGTATGGTAACCATATTTCGCCACCATAAAGGATGCAGGCGTTTTCGGTGGAGGAAGTATCTGTCCTTCTCTAGTTACAATCAGCTTATCCTTCTTAAATAGGTCTTTGATTTTTCCAAACCATGACTTTTCCTCCTTTTCTGGTGGTTTGGAATACATAATTTTTATTTTTCCAAAACCTCTTAATCAATGAAGCTCCGCATTTCACCTTTTCACAGTTTCTCAGTTTTCTGACCAATCCTTGCGCGACTCACACTAACGCACCAATCCAGAGCATCTACGTCACTCCTGTAATTCTCCAATCCTAGCGTGTCTCACACCAACGCACTAATACAGATGCTTTTGTGCTTTTGCGCATTGAAAGACATTGGGCAGATGAGACAAAATGTGATTTGTCAATTGGAGGAAGCAATGGTTATAAAATGGCGTATACAGAAAGAAACTGTAGTTTTGCATGAACAGTTTGTGCAGGTCCCAACAGAAAGTCCAGGGGTGGAGATTGAGATACAGGATTCCCCAGTGAAGTGGCAGATTTACTGCAAAGCGCAGCTGCTGTGCATGACAGAACAGAACAGTTAATTCCCTTGCAGATGAAAAGGCTAAAATCTTGGAGACAGAGGTGGTGACACACGATTCAGATTTGGTGTGCATAACTAAATATGAGCACCATAGAGGTGGGCAGAAAATGAAGGGATAATTATCCCCCTAGATTTACTCAGAACTGTGATTCTTTTGTGTCAGAATGCACAAACCAGACCAGTCCCACAGAAGGTGAAGGGCGTGTTGAAGAAAGGAAAATTACTAGAGCAGACAGAGCAGCTGGATTGCCTTGGGCTTCTGCCAATTGATAATGGGAGCACATATTCAGCAGTGAGTGGAGAAATGGTCAAGAAGGAGACTGCCCCAGCCCTTCTTACTGTGCAGGGGATACAAAAGAGTTTCACTCCAATACTAAGAATTCAGAGGCTAAAGCGTGGGTAGAATTCTCAGACAATTCCCGAGAGCCAGCAGTGAACCGTGCAAACAGGAATGAAAATGTTGTGCCTTTAGACTTAAAACAGGGACAGGAAAATGTGCGCTTTTTGAAAAATGTTTTTTGCAAGAAGAGTGATGCATGTTTCTTTTCCAGGTCATCGTACTGTCTGTGACGTGTCCCGTGTCCCCGTATGGGTGGGACCCTTCCCCTCCCCTCCACTCCCCTCCCCCCTCCCCTCAAGCCTGAAGTGATCACCGGACGAAGCAAGCTGACATCCTGTGGCTGAACGAACCAGACGGCGACCTGCTTTGCCAAGACCGATGAACTCTTTAGTGGAGATGAAGTTAAATGCGAGAGGGCTGTGTGTCTTTCACGCAGAAGGATTGTTTGTTTAAAAGAAAAAGAACGACAAAGATGTTGTGAAATTTAGTTAAAGTTGAGAAGGAAATGATAATGCTGCCTTTATATTTTTAGCACAAAATACATAAGTTTGGCTGCTTCAACATTAGAAGTTCCAGTATTAGCCATATGAGACATTTGGAGCATTACTGAGTTCATATGCTTGATTCTATTTGCATCATTTATTTTGTGTATCAATCAAACATTTATTATTGTTGAGTATCTAGATATGCATGAGCTATTTCTAAATGCTTTGAATTGATTATTACATGCTTTTATGATTTCACAGTATTTGTGCTTGCAGTTCAGCACATGAGTTACTGCTTCAACATGTGCTTTATTAGTAGTTGTTCTTTTAGTTGTGAAATGAGGTTTTTCATTTGTGGTTGTGTTTTCAATTAAGAAATGTAGTTTTTGAATGGTTTTGTTCTTTCAATTAAGAAATGCTGTTTTTCTGCTTTCAGTTGAGAAATGCAGTTTTTCACTGGTATTGATGTCTTCAGTTAAGAGGTTCTGTTTTTGATATATGTAAATGGTGATAGTCAAAGGTCATGGGGTGGAATGTAATGAAAGAGCCACTCTTGTGGTTGGGCACTCTATGATGACCTTCGACTACCACCAGTTTAACTGACTTTAGTGTGTTATTTTACCCTAGCCTTAATGTAGGACGGTCCTACATATGCCTGCTTCTCTTCCGTCTTGTAATCTTGCTGTCTTTTAGTGGGAGCTGTCACGAAGTAGAACAGTACTATTGGCTTTGACATGGGCTCATGTCATCTTGTTTTCTGACTTTGACTATTGGCTTTGACATGGCCTCATGTCATCTTGTTTTCTGACTTTTCCTTGCTTCTGCGTGCACAGCAGTGCTTGCAAGTTATTTGGGGTTATGTGAATTATAAGTGCTTACTATTGGCTTTGAAGTGGCCTCATGTCTGGCTTTGCCTTGCTGCTCGCACATAGCTGCACAGTGGGTAGGGCAGGTTTCTGCTCTTCACTTGTTTTTCGCTCCTCACTGACCAGAGTGAACAGGAATATGTTGTGGGAAGTGTCTGTGGAATGTACAACTCTGCCTCGGAGTCAAAATCCGGGAGCTTGGCCAGCCTCCGTCTTGGCCTTGATGTAGACGGGTACAGCCAGCTCTGTTTTTTCTAATGAGAAGGGGGCGAGGTTTTCTAGAAGCTTCGCCTCATGTTGAGTAATAGTATTAACGCTGGGAACCTGCGGGGACCAGGTGGAAGTTTACCACAGAATAGACGTATTGCTGTGGAGGTGAAGGAACTTGAGTCCTGACTGAACTTCTTACTGGGCTGTTGAAGGGCTTCCCCAGCTTGAGTTGGCAAGGATGATGCAACTTTAGTTGGTGAGGTGTTCCGAACCATTTATATGTATATATTTTCTACTCTTTGCTATTTGTATATATACTGCATTTTATTCTAATTGTTTATTGTAGTTAATTGGCACTTGGGAATCTTCATTTACTGATATATTTGGCCTACCGTTTTAAACTTTGCATTAACAAACTTGTGTTAAATGCACCTGAAATTGTTTTCTTGCCTCGCCTAAAGGGGGGTGCTGCTCAAAGTGTATAATATTTAAAGGTGCAGTGGTGTATTTGCCTCCAAAGTGGGAGTACAGACCTTTGCACCTCTTCATAAGAAGCTCAACAAAGGTGCCTTTTCATCAGAGACTTTTAACCCCTTGCGTGCTCATGACGGAACCACTCCGTCATGAGCCACAGGTGCCGTGTGCTCATGACGGAGTGGTTCCGTCATGCTGCGGCGGTTGCGGCCGCACCGCCCACGCGGCTCTGATTCCCCGCCTGTGCGGGCGAATAATGCGAGTGGGCGGAGTTGTGACGGAACCACTCCCGTCATGAACACAGCGCGCCCGTGGCTCATGACGGAGTGGTTCCGTCACGAGCATGGCGCCGCCGCGCTGACCCCGAACCCCCCCAGCGCCGCGGCGGAATTCGTGCCGCGGCGAACGGGTTAAACCTTTAGAATTGCACTTCTCTAGTCTTAATATGTATGAAATTTTTTTAACGTGTATTTTTATAATGGTTTTAACTAACAAAAACATTTTTTTTTAAATCACTTACTTACTTACTTGTCACACCTGGGGGATGCAATAATACAGAAATAATGTATCTGCCACGTCTTATCAATCATCAAAAATACATCTGTAGGATGCCCTCCTAGGCCAAAACATCGGTACTGCACAGGCAGACTGTACACAAATGGACATGTGTTTGCAAATGATATACAGAGATAGTGATGTGTGCATTATTTTGTGTTCCACAACACTGTTTCCTCAACAATATCACATCTTTTAATCTCTGTCACACATAACGTTTGCCCTTTCTCACTTGTCTGCCATGTCAATACTGAAGTTCACAAGTGATGCTGGTATATGCTATATGTAAGAATTACATTTCGTTTACTGGTTGAGGGAGGTGAAACCATACTCAAGCAGTAACCACAATCTTTGTCAGGGTGAACTCACAAGCAAACCCTAAATTAACCTGTGCTCAACCCTCTGGTAGCTTGGCACAGAGCAGTTAGTCTTAACTTAGAGGCAATGAGTTAAGTGTTTGTGCAACACTTCAAATAGTACTACTGTGAAAACACAACAGAAGAAGAATTCCACACCCAATTGGAAAAACAGAGTACATTTTATTAAATAAATCAAGACCAAAACAACAAAAATCCAATCAATAGAACCGAAGATACGCAAGTATAAAGTTTACAGTGAAAATAGCGCCAAAAAGCACAAAGCGCTGATTCAGGTCACGCTGGACCGGGACAAAGTCACAAATTCAGGCTAACTGCGATGGAGCTGGCAACAGAGACCAATTTAGTCCCACTTAACACAGTGCCATAATCCTGATTATGGAGAGATGCAGAGTCACGTGTTGAGGTTGTGTCACACAACAAAGGTGAAGCAAGGTGTGGGCGTGGAGATGTTGGGCACAGCAGCAGTTCCAGAGAGCTGTGAAGTGCGATGTGATGTCCTTGCGTTGAAATGCGTCGCACAGCTGCGGCTCTGACAGACTGCATTAGGGGAGTTGATGTCCTTATGTGGAGATCCGACCACAGCAGCCGTTCCAATGGGCAGCAACGGCGATGTGAAGTCCTTGCGTTGGTGAAATTCATACAGCAGAGGTAATGCGCTGGTTCCACTGGTAATGCATAGAGCATCAGAAACGATGTACCTGTTCTGCATGAGATGCAACATGGAGGAGATGCATATCTTCTGCTGAATTGACAGCTGGGCTGACAGAGCACCTTCAGGTCCACTTCCAGGAATCCAGGGGTGGGATGGCAACACTTAGGAGGGCAGGATTCAGAGCTGGAAGAGCCAATGTGCTGGCTTCAAGGTTGTTGGAAACCTTTTCTGTCCCTGAGGCTTCTGATCAGAAGGCCCTCCAGTAGCCCTTGCAGTCACTTTGGGGTTCTGGGTTTAGAGATGCGAGTCCAGTCCTTTTTAGCTAGACAAGAGGGCAGCAAAGCGGCAAGAAAGCAGAGCAGGACAACAGTCCTTCAGGGCAGTAGTCAAGAGTGGCAGTGTTTTCAGCGGCACAGCAGTCCTTCTTCCTGGCAGGGTCCACAGGTCCAGAAGTGTACTGATGGTTTGGTGTCTCAGGTCCAATATTTATACCTAATGCCCACTTTGCAGTGGAAGAAGCTTCCAGAGGTTTCCACACCCTGAGGTGTCAGGCATCTCCTTCTCCCTGTGCTGGCCCCAGCTTGTCTGGAGTCATTAAGGGCTAACGAAAAATCCTTTGTGGGAGTGCTCAGGCAGAGCCTTTGTAATGTGCACATGTGGAAGGCAACTGCTCCACCCCCTCATTAACTCAGGTGAGCCATATTGCCAAAACCTCCAGCCCTCTGTGCTGTTGAGGGCCTACTCTAGGGGCGACTTATATGTATTAAAAAGGAAGGTTTGGGCCTGACAAAATGTTTATTTTGCCAGGTCGAAATGGCATTTTAAAAGCTGAAGACACAGACTGTAACGACAGGTCTGAGACATGCTTAAAGAGCTACTTCAGTGGGTGGCAAAATCAGTGCTGTCGGCCCACTAATAGAATTTAATTTGGAGGTCCTGGGTACATATAGTACCTCTTTATTAGGGAATTACAAGTAAATTAAATATGCAAATTAGGTGTAAGCCAATTGTATCATGTTTTAAAGAGTGAGCACAAGTACTTTAGCACTAGTTAGCAGTGGTAAAGTGTGCAGGGTCCTAAAGCCAGAAAAAATGAAGTCAGCAAGACGAGAGGATTGAAGGCAAAGAGTCAAAGGAGAACCACACCAAGGATGCCAGGCCTAACAGTATATCACTTTATTAGGGACTAATACATAAATTAAATATGCAAATCAGATATAAGCCAATTTGTCCATGTTTTAGGAAGGAAGCACAAGCACTCTATCACTGGTTAGCAGTGGACAGAGTCATAAGACCAACAAAAACAAATTCATCAAAACAGGACGGGAGAAGCCAAAACGTTTGGGGAAGATCATCCTAAGGCTGATAGGTCTAACAGGCATTAACATCATTTATTGCCCTTTATTTCATTATATTCTTCTTTTACTTTTGATTTGTGCCAATGATGCCAAGCGCCCCCTGTAAATTGTGGAGCAGAATCATTAGCTACGGTCCGTCAAGGGCAGTGTAGGACCAGGGAGAAGCAGCCCATTGGTTCCTCTCCCCATGCTTGGGTGCCATTGCTGCTTCCACCAGTAATCTCTTTTGAGGTGCCACGTATGGCTGGCAGTATGATGTACCTCGGGAAGGGTAACAAGTCTAAAAACATGCACAGCCACACAGGTTACACTCAACAACACTATTGTATGGATATGGACAATGAAGAGGTAAGTATGTGGAAAGAAGACAACATGGCTTAGTGCCATATCACAGTGAGAGTAATTGGTTGTGAGAAGAGGGGCTCACAACATGCCACATATTTATGTATAAATGCCAGGAGACCAAATAATGCCCTAAGCAGAGGACACTAATGAATAAATGAAGTAATATGTTCAACAACGCACTTTATGTGAGGCATACCTTGCCCATGCAGACACACCCTACATTAGCATCATGGAAGAAGTGTGTGCGCATGCTCAACGAGCAGAGAAGATTTGAGTCAGGGAAACACATAGGCACAGCAGTGCAGTTTAAGAGGTTCCAACCGGCCTCACAACAAATGGTAAAGCGAACTGTGGCAGACACCCTCGCAGTCACACAGCCTCTGACATCTGAGGTGACTAGAAGGAGGAGAAAAATGTTGAGGAGCACCAGAAGTGATTTTTAACTTGAATAAAATCGATCGGTGTCTGCTCTTGAGAAGGGGACGCATTAGGTTTGTGTGAGATGCATGAGGCTTTTACTGGGAAGGCAAACAAGAGCAACAAGAAGATTCAAAGCGGGCCCCAGCCAATCAACGCCCTGCCTGGTTTTAGCAGTGCAATCAATTGACAGCTTAGTGGGAAGGGAGCTGCATACTAAAGCAGACTCTTATTGCTTCGTTTTAGTAGTAGGCCATTAAAAAGATAAAGGCAGGGTGAAGGGACGTAAAGTACGAGGCGGTTTAATGGGACTTTGGCGAGCATTGTTCACCCTAGTGACTTTTAATCACAAAAAGATAGATTGGGTGCTTAGCTCTCGGGCCACCGAGAGCAGGCAAGGTCTAAATGGCAGAAATTAGTTTTAGAGAAGGAGGACGAGCAACTGTGCTTAGATAATGCTAATGGACCTGCTGCTGACCAGCCTGAGAGGAAGCCCTGCAGTGCATCGAAGGCTCCAGAGAAGCACTTGGAGGCAATGGGGCTGGGTGGAGCAGGGTCTGATAACCTTTCTGAGTCTCTCTGGTCCTGTTTGGTGTTCACCAAGGGCACTCCCTTAGTTCACAGATGTTGCTAGTCATTGGGTAAAATGAGGGTGAGGGGGTCCCTTAAGTATGGAGGCATGCTTGTACCTCAGGGGCTGCAGGAGCCTACGTTACACCTCTGTACCAGTTCAATAAATACTGGACTCTAGTATAGGGGGACCAGACGTCCAGGATTTGCCCGGACAGTCCCGTTTTTTCACCAGCTGTCCTGGCAGATTTCAGCAATTTTAGCTCATGTCCCGGTTTTTAGAGAGGATTGACTGAAAACAGTGAGAGGCACTTTTTTGTGTGTTCTAAAGCTGTGGTAGTTAGCAGCTGTTATAAGCAGGGCTTTAAGTGGGCCGGGTCTCACCAGGTCTGAGCACCGGCAGTTTTTTTAAAGGGGCTTCAAAACGGGTCTTTATCGAGCTCTGTTTTGTGCCCTGGCACAGGCGGTCCGTTTTTTCCAGACTGCAGAGACAGCAGGCACATCGATGTGCACTGCCCACACTGCTCACTTCTCACTAGTGGAGGAGTTACGGCATGACATCATGCCAGGTGAGCATTATAGGGGAAGGGAAATCCTTTAAAGAGAGTCATTCTCTCTGGATTTCCCTTCTCTTTTTGAAACTCAGGAGCAGCAACATCGTCGTGGTGTAAGCAGGGCTTTAAGTGGAAGCTTTTTCAATATTATATATAAGCCATACTTGCTGCTTATTTATCTTATGCAACTAATAACCATTGACAAAGCCAATAGTCCTGCCTTGTTGTAGGTATGATGTTCCTTGTTGTATCATATATCTGGATGCAATGACAGAAACAGCAAAATACAAGTCGGGCAGCACACTATGCTAAGCACAGATTTTTAGCTTATGTGTTTTTAAGCCAAGCCCTTAATTACATTGGTCACGCCCCTTTGAGAGACCCCCCAGTTTTTTCATCCCAATTAAAGCCCTGGTTATAAGTAAGCAATTTGATTAATAGGTATAATTTTGGTTGTAGAAATTACATTTTATGTACTTTCTTAATGCATCTTCTGTGATCCTATGTTGATGACAGCTGTCATTCTGCGCCATTCCATGGATTAAAAATTGTAGTCCTTCTTCTATTATTCCCAAATGTCCCGGTTTTTGGTTCTCAAGATCTGGTCACCCTACTCTAGTAAACCATGGTTCCATTCCTTCTGGGCGGCCGTTTTGTGATTCTCTCAATCTTCACGAGACTCACTGAATTGTGTCAAATGTTATTAGTGGTCAATGCACGCTTTCCTCCCCGTAGCCTAACATCATACAAAACATCAATAAAAACAGCATTTAAACTTAGCAGCTAAATTGGTGTTTATCGACCCAGGAAGCCTGGAACATTATCATGGCATCTCCCATTTGATCACCAGGTTTGATCCTGGACAGATCAATATTTTCTTAGGCTTCAGTTCTAAACATTTTAAAAAAATTAGAATGCCTAAACATTGGTTGAAACATTTCTACTGAGAATAAATTGAAAGAAATGAATGTTTGCACACATAAAATTGCCTACATTTTCCAAAGAGCAATATTTGATCTGCTCAGTGCTTAAGTATGTTCGAAGCCAATCGCTCAAATATTTCTCTGAGAAACATCAATGACATTTTTTTAATATATATAATGTCAGGCTTCGTAGCACCTCTGAATATGCATATTCCACTTGAGGGGTAAAAGCATAGAATTGCTGCCTGCAACTCACTCCCACTTCGAAAATTAATTCTAGCCATGAAAATGACGTACCTTGAAGTTGTTGAAAATGTGGCAATTAGACTAGTTGCCACTAAACAAAGTCTCTGTGACTCACCCTATTCACCTCCATAGTCATACTCAATCAGTGGCTTTGTGTCTTTATAGGTCTGGATTCATAGCTAAAGCCTTTTTGATTTCTACAAAAATTATATTTATGATATACTTAGGGAAAGGGGCTTTCAGCCAGCCTCCTTCATCCCTCGGTCTGTTGTGTCATTTACATTTTGCTTACATCCACTACAGCATACAGAAAGCGGAGGTTGTCTGCCTACTTCAGCCACTGATTACCCTCACTTTGAATGCCTGCATTTTGCCCCTTCACAAGGAGCATGCCCGTGCACAAGGTGGTTCTCATCAGGGCCAGTGTTTTTCTTTTTACTTAATTATTACTTTAGTGTTGCCTTTGTGTTTAGAGCCTGTTGTGATAGCAGTACACTTCCTACCAGCTCTTCACAGCACAGGACACATTCCAGCTATATCAGTTCCTGCTACCTGCTAATGAGGTTGTAAATTCCTTTTAGATCTGCCTTTTTAGGTCGAGCCTGCAGGCAATGTGCATGCTCTGTTACTTGTGACGATATGCTATATCTAAAAAAAACAACTTTAACCCCTTCTGTGCCCCGCCCTTTCCCCCTCCTGTGCCGGGCGTTGCATTAGTGGGTGGGGTTCATGACGAGATAGTCTCGTCATGGGCACAGCGCGACCGTGCTCCATGACGAGACTATCTCGTCATGGGCACTGAAGAGGTTAAAGAGGGCTTTTAGCCATCCATTACCTACCATTTGTTGGCATCATTATCAAGTTTCTTTGCTGCCTTCTAATTCAGTATGCATGTGCAATGCTGTCACTTTCTGCATCATTTCTTGTGTACGTATGGAGCATAGACCAAGTGAAGATTGATTAACCTTTTTAGTGTCCAGCCGCAGTGATTGAGGTACAATTAATTTTTGGGGAGCGTTTTTAAATAGCACCACCTTGACCCGATTGGAAGGTATTGGGGAGATTTTCATGAGCACCAGTTACATTACACAAGTTCACATTTATTTCTTTAAGCAGGGATATTCAGTGATTTGCCCACAATCACAGCATGTGGAGGTGACATTGAGACTCAAATCTGGTTGCAAAAGCCTATCTCATGACAGAAGCTGATGGATACTAAAGCACATTTTAGAAGTTACACTATGGGGCCGATTCCGATGGCCGGTCGGACAGCTGTCCATAGCCTTACCGTGCGACCGACACGTACCCGGAGCCGGTCCGTCCTGTAGAGTAAGTACGATGCGCATAACTGCCAAAAACATGACCGACACGTAGGCTGTGAATCAAGCTCCATTCTCCGTCCGTGCCGTAACTCCTAAAGATGAACCGAGTCGCCTGGAAGCAGTATCCATAGCAGTTTCCGGCATGACAAGTACGATGCGTACCTCCTACGTACCGGACGGGTCGTCACGCACGGGACGTTACAGCATCCGGAAAACATGAATATCAGCTACGATTCGCACCACAAATCAATACACGGCTACGAGGTATGAGACGGAGCAACAAGCAGCGTGCACGACACGAACACATCATGAATCCCATCGCGCAGGTCATACCAGTACTCTACATCTATGACCGGATCAGGGACCGACGCCGATGGCACAGGTGGTAAGTCAGACACCTACATCACAAACAAATGACACGTACCTGCAAAATGGCACACACACACAGGAGATCCACATCCTGGCCACTAACAGCCCACCATAGGGGTTGCATGGCCAGCACCACAAACACCCCCAGCCATAGTGGATCTGTTGCCCATCACTACTGCCACCCCCACCCACAGGAGACCTGTTGCCCATCACCCCAGCCACCCTCAGCCATAGGGCTTATGTTGCCCATCACCCCTGCCACCCCCACTCACAGGGGACCTGTTGCCCATCACCCCTGCCACCCCCACCCATAGTGCTTATGTTGCCCATCACCCCTGCCACCCCCAGCCACAGGGCTTATGTTGCCCATCACCCCTGCCACCCCCACTCACAGGGGACCTGTTGCCCATCACCCCTGCCACTCCCAGCCATAGGGCTGATGTTGCCCATCACCTCTGCCACCCCCACTCACAGGGGACCTGTTGCCGATCACCCCTACCACCCCCACCCATAGTGCTTATGTTGCCCATTACCCCTGCCACCCCCAGCCATAGGGCTTATGTTGCCCATCACCCCTGCCACCCCCACTCAGAGGGAACCTGTTGCCCATTACCCCTGACACCCCCAGCCATAGGGCTGATGTTGCCCATCACCTCTGCCACCCCACTCACAGAGGACCTGTTGCCCATAACCCCTGCCACCCCCACCCATAGTGCTTATGTTGCCCATCACCCCTGCCACCCCAGCCATAGAGCTTATGTTGCCCATCACCCCTGCCACACCCAGCCATAGAGCTTATGTTGCCCATCCCCCCTGCCACCCCCAGCCATAGGGCTGATGTTGCCCATCACCTCTGCCACCCCCACTCACAGGTGACCTGTTGCCCATCACCCCTGCCACCCCCACCCATAGTGCTTATGCTGCCCATCACCCCTGCCACCCCCAGCCATAGGGCTTATGTTGCCCATCACCCCTGCCACCCCCACTCACAGGGGACCTGTTGCCCATCACCCCTGCCACCCCCAGCCATAGGGCTGATGTTGCCCATCACCTCTGCCACCCCCACTCACAGGGGACCTGTTGCCCATCACCCTGCCACCCCCACTCGCAGGGGACCTGTTGCCCATCACCCCTGCCACCCCCAGCCATAGGATAAACAAGTGGTTCTGTCGGGTGTTCATTGGTTTACTTATATGGAAAACAATTTGATCATAAGCAACACACATGTAGACCATAACGGGTATTGCAAAAGTTTTATAAATTACGTCATTTATAAATACCCACATTCATTTGCATGGCTGTCAAAATATAAACGGCGCTGTGATTCGTGACAGGGTGAATCTGGTGCTCAGTGCTTGTGGTGAAGGTGCGCAATATATACAAAGTGAGATTTCATAAAATTGTCGTTTTTCAAAAGGCCAGTAAGGAACAGATGTTTGAATAGCTCTGTAAAATAAATGAATTGGACTTTGACACAGAGTCTTTCAACTGGTCCAGCGAGTATGTCGACGTTTCAACCCAGGGAGCATTACTATATTAGTCAATGCGGGTCTTCATCAGGACAGGGACAGTAGGGACAGCCTACGGGATAATAAAAGTATAGATCACGTGTGTTGTAATGTGGTAGGCTAGAAATTATCATAGCTAGAAAGGCGGGAAACTCACCTAAGAAAGCCCATACAACTCAAACGGGGCGTGTATTTCTTTAAGGATTCGGACAGTAACCAAAGTCTACTGTGCAGCAAGAGTTCTTCCAAATGGGGGATCCCCGTGAAGGAATTCAATTCTGATCATCCACGGTTTCTATCGGTAATGGTTACCAGGGAAGTGTGGAACAGACAAACGTCCTGTATCCAGAAGTCGAGTGGATCTCAAAAGGAAAGAAAACCGGGAGGAATTGTCAAACGGAGCAGGCAAGCGTCCTGTCTCGTCCGTTGCGATCGCCCACTCACAGGGGACCTGTTGCCCATCACCCCTGCCACTCCCAGCCATAGGGCTGATGTTGCCCATCACCTCTGCCACCCCCACTCACAGGGGACCTGTTGCCGATCACCCCTACCACCCCCACCCATAGTGCTTATGTTGCCCATTACCCCTGCTACCCCCAGCCATAGGGCTTATGTTGCCCATCACCCCTGCCACCCCCACTCAGAGGGAACCTGTTGCCCATTACCCCTGACACCCCCAGCCATAGGGCTGATGTTGCCCATCACCTCTGCCACCCCACTCACAGAGGACCTGTTGCCCATAACCACTGCCACCCCCACCCATAGTGCTTATGTTGCCCATCACCCCTGCCACCCCAGCCATAGAGCTTATGTTGCCCATCACCCCTGCCACCCCCACTCACAGGGGACCTGTTGCCCATCACCCGTGCCACCCCCACCCATAGTGCTTATGTTGCCCATCACCCCTGCCACACCCAGCCATAGAGCTTATGTTGCCCATCCCCCCTGCCACCCCCAGCCATAGGGCTGATGTTGCCCATCACCTCTGCCACCCCCACTCACAGGTGACCTGTTGCCCATCACCCCTGCCACCCCCACCCATAGTGCTTATGCTGCCCATCACCCCTGCCACCCCCAGCCATAGGGCTTATGTTGCCCATCACCCCTGCCACCCCCACTCACAGGGGACCTGTTGCCCATCACCCCTGCCACCCCCAGCCATAGGGCTGATGTTGCCCATCACCTCTGCCACCCCCACTCACAGGGGACCTGTTGCCCATCACCCCTGCCACCCCCAGCCATAGGGCTGATGTTGCCCATCACCTCTGCCACCCCCACTCACAGGGGACCTGTTGCCCATCACCCCTGCCACCCCCACCCATAGTGCTTATAGTGCCCATCACCCCTGTCACCCCCTGCCATAGGATGGGTGATGCGCAACACATCCAGCAAACTCCAACATCAGGTATGTCCGCCAAATACATCCCCCATAGCATCATGACAACAGTGTGTAGTCTGTGACAAATGCCCACAACAGTGATTATGGCTACGAGCATACAATGTAAGTAACAGCACATGTGTGACCAACACATGAGTGTGACATACACAAGGCAAGCATCACCATAGCACTGTGGCAATGTAAAAAGAACACCCCCTCACTGTGTAGAACAGAAGTTAAGTGGGGGCTCACAAAATGCAGCAGATGTGGAGCATTGTGGTGATGGGGACCAAACCCCCCTCATCACAGTGACCAAAAGGTAAGTGTCATCATGGTCAAAGCTGCAAATAACAAACAGCATGTATGATCCCTGCTCCCAACACATCAAACACTTCTGGGGCAAACTAGTGGTTGTATCCCATACACACAGAGATGTGGTGAGGCTAACAGTGCTGTGAAAACATAACACACTCTCGGCCATGTGCAGACAAGCACCACACATGGGGGCTGACAATGCATACAGCGTACAATGACACAACAGCAGAAGTGACCATCACCAAGCATGCACACATCTCGAAAATAGACACACCAATCAAAACAACATGTGTAGACTGTAGGTGTCAGCTCACAAACTCACATTCCATGCCAGCAATGGCACCCAACTACCAGGATGAATGTGCACAATGATGTGGAATGACTCACAGGGACAGCATGCAAAATCACAGAAAGAGCATCCAGACAAAGGCTCACAACAGCAATACCAATGCACTGGTGCAGATGCACAAACAGGCAAACTCACACTGCACATCGGACACAACATGTGTGTGTGTGTCACAGTATCCCCAGGCAACTACACAACACATGAGGGGGGCTGAACCAGACACAGAAGTGGACACAGTGCCATACAAAAGTAAACCATCATTGGGACACCCTCAGTGGGCAATCTGGCATTGGGAGATGAGAGGGAGCACAACAGACACATGTGACACAAGCTGGAATGAACACCAACTAACACAGCAAGAGACTGACACACAACACCACTACCCCCAGAGACCAGACATTGTGGTGGCACAAGAATGCATGACACCTTCACTGTGATGAGAAAGGCAGATGTCGTACAAACTGGGAAACCCAGACATGTGTCCTGTGCCACAAACATACATCACACATAAACAAACACAAATCACTCAGCATGGCCCCTCATCCATGGACAAACGGGAGCTAGGGGACTATCCATGCAAACATTCACATCAGTCCACCCTCAACACCACACACCCTGAACTGCAACAATGTGTATCTGTGAAGCCCACATGGACAGGTGACATTGCACATGCACCCATGACAAACCCAGGAATGTTGGGATGAACTAAGGTGCACAGACACATCACACAAGGACAGTTTACAACCCTGCGGAATGACAGACATACTGCACAGTATACAGTACATGGCCATGACCTCAAAGCTCATGTAACCTTCAGAATCCCTGCCACAGTCCCAGGACAATGCAGATGCCAAGGAGAAACACAAGGCACACATGCTGACACCTGCCAGCATCGCAGCCGTGAACCCGACAAGTGGGAGCAGTCACACACACATACAAATGTCTCAATCACTGAAAACTACCACCTAGGGAGAACTACATGATACTGCGAACAAACAAGTGCCTTGAGGAACCCTTACTGTGTCCCATCTGTGTCTGACAACATCATCATCACTCAGAACTGACAAATCCCAATGATGATACACCAATTACCAGTAGTGTGTCATGCACCCACACATCTGGTAGCCCATTGGAAAAGTAGTGGGATGAACCCAGTACCACTCAGCAAGCATCAACAACAGTAACATATCAAGGGAACACTGTCTGTGTATGAACAGGGATGTGGACACACACACACATGCTCATACAACACACACCATGGGCCCAGGCCATGTCACTGGACAACACACTAACTTGAGGGGACACAACTCCTGTGGGAGCCCAGCTGTGGCAAACATATTCACCGCAAGTCCCCCTCATGTCTGCAGAACACTTGGTCAGTCAGCCATCAGTTATCACAGAATGACGGCTCTGGTCACAACAGCCTGGGTACGTGAGTCTCCCCTAAGTCATCTGCACATACCCAAAACATATGTCTAGCAAGTTGCACAGAGGACCCAGTTGCTCCTATTACAATTATGCCCACACCTATAGGTCCAGTGTTGATGAGCACAAAGTATGTGGAAGTGACAAATTGGACATTGGGAAGCACATCATATGTGCAGGGGTGCAAGACACAGATGTGACCATGCCAATGAAATGCTCACAGAGAGATGTACACAAATAGTTGATCCTGACTGTTAGATCTGGGGGTCTCTAGTTGGCAGGGTAGGTACCACTGTCCAAGTAGGGACCCTTGCTTCTAGTCAGGGAAAGGGGGATACACTGTTAAGATAACCCCTGCTCACCCTCTAGGTAGCTTGGCCTGAGCAGTCTAGGCTATCAAAGGCAATGTGTAAAGTATTTGTACCAACACTCACAGTAACACAGTGAAAACACCACAGATTTACTCCACACCAGTTTTAGAAAAATAAAGTATCTTTACTAAAAACTTCACAAGACCAAATACTACAGACAAACCAACATATAATTCAAAAAGGTTACTTTAAAGATAGTTCAAGAGTTTGCAGAAAGTACTCCAGGATGTAAAAGTCAGTGTCTTGCACAATGCGACTCTCAATGCACAAAATGCGACACTTTCGTGCCCAACAGTACCTGTAGTTGCGATAAGGTTCCCAAAAGCTATAACAAGGAAGATGGCAAAGGTGATGCGATACTCCTGAGATCCTGGGGAGGCTTTGCAGCAGCCCTGCTTCACGCAGCAGAGGTGGATGCGCCGGCTCCGATCTGTTGGGGGAGGATGCGATGACTTTGGCTTTCGTTGCGTAGGTTTCTTAGGGGGAAGCTTCACGCACAGGTTCGATGCGACACGCTTCGATGTGGTATGATGCGCGGTGCAGCGTTGCCTTCCGGCGGCGCAACTCTCGATGCGCCATGGAACGGGACTCTGCGTCGACGCACACGATGACTGGAGACTTTCACGGACCGGCAGTGGTGCGGCTCGCAACCTGGTTCTGCGACGACCCTCGCAATGTCAGGAATCTTCACGCTTCGGGACGATGCTCGACGCACTCGGCGATGCGGGGACCCTGCGTGTTGCGATGGTGCCGCGATGACATTTTCCTCGCACTCTCGTTCTTGCGACACGCAATCAGATGATGCGTTGGGTACCAATTACTCTTTTTCACGCTTCTGCTTCCCAGCTCCCAAACACAGCAAAAACGACCTCCTGAGGCCCCAGGACTGGGCAAGCACTCCAAGGCAGGTCAGAACTTCTTCAGCAGAGTTCCAGGGGAGCTGGTGGTGAAGTCCTTTTGTTCCTGGGACTTCTTAACAGGGAGCCAGCTCTTCTCAGGCCCTTGGAGATCAGAATCAAAAGAAGGGGACACAGCAAAGTCCTTCCCCTCTCCTTGGCAGCAAAGCAAAACAGCAAGCAGGCAGTCTTCTCCTCTTCAGTTCTTTTCAGCTTTCTCCTTGGCAGAGGTTTCTTCTTAGTTCCAAAGTGATCTAAAGTTTAGGTGTCTGGGGTCCTCTTCTTACACCCCTCCAAGTCTTTGTCTCTCTTTGTTCCAGTGGGGGGATTCCCCTGCTCAAACCGGTTCCTGGGTGTGCTCTGCCCTGGAGCACCTGGTTCCTTTCAGAGTGAGGGGCAGGGTCGTTAGACGCTCAGCAGGAGGTGGAGCCTTCTTTGTGCCAGCAGAGGCAGAGTCCTCAGCCTGGCCAGCAGGAGGTGGAGCTAGCTTTGTGCTGGCATGGGCAGCCCTATTCAAACCCAGGGACTACTCCTCCCACCCATCTAAAGCAGATTTCCCTATTCACCCTTCTGCTGACTCATCCAGGCTCCTGGAGCCACCTGGCCCATCACATGACACCAGTCAGCCAACCAGCACACAGGCACACAGGAAGGTTAAATAGGAGAATAGCTACTTTCTACAAAGTGCCATTCTCACACAGGGAATTTAAAAACCATCTTGCTAAAAAGATGTATAATTAAATTCTGAACACAGAGATACCAAACTTGGATTTTCTATCTTGCCCTTATGGGAAGATAGGCATGTAAACAGCCTTCCCCATTCTATCATATGGGCAAGATAGCCTCTCAGCAGTGAAAAACGAAAATGGCTGTAATTCACTGCCAGGGCATGTTACACACCTCAGTACATGCCCTACCTTTCAGATACACTGCACCCAGCCCAGGGGGTACCTAGGGCCACCATAGGGATGCCTGACATGTACAGAAAGGGAAGGATAAGGCCTGGTCAGTGGGTGCACTGGCCAGGTCGACATGGCAGTCCTGGTCTGCACATAGGCACTGCAAGCAGGCCTAAGACATCATTTTAGCGCTACTCCTGTGGGTGGCACAATCAGTGCTGCAGCCCACTAGTAGCATTTGAATCACCAGCCCTGGCACACTCAGTGCACTTTACTAGGGGCTCACAGGTGAAACAAATATACCAATCATGGATAACCAATCAATATAACAATTTATACAGAGAGCATATGCACTTTAGCACTGATCAGCAGTGGTAAAGTGCACCAGGGTCCTATTGCCAACAACCACGGGTCAGAAAAAATAAAGGAGGAAGAAGCAAAAAGTTTGGGGATAACCCTGCAAAAAGGGCCGTTTCTAACACAGACACACCCAGGTAGCTGCAAAGGATGACATGGATACCCACCAGAATAGGATACATATATCATGGACCACAGGGAGTACCTCACATCAACACATCAGTATTCAACATTGTAAACCAAGCATTACAGGAGCAAGGGCATGTAAAACAACATTAACATAATGTACAGCTAAATAAAGTTCACAGGGATAAAGAAAAAAGCTTTATTCAGCATATTAAAAGTGAAACGTCTGTTCTAACAAAAGGCCAATGGCCAGTCCATGTCCAAATGTCAAGGAGTGAACTAGAGTGACAAATTCAGTATATGAAAATATAAACTTCTGTGCAAACAAAAGGCCAATGGCCAGTCCATGTCCAAATGCCAAGGAGTGAACTAGAGTGACAACTGTCACACCTTGCTTGCCTGCACTGCTAAGGACCGGGGTCATCCCCTCGGAGGGGCATACATGGGGCAGTCCAGGCACCGCAGGGACAGGATCAGGGCGCAGCAGAAGGAGGCAGTGAAGAGGTGGTGGATGTAAGCGAGACACTTGCAACTGCAGTGGAGATGACTGAAGTGGTGGATGCTGTCACAACTGTGGGCCACAAGTCAGATGGGGTGGGTGCTGGCACAACTCCAGTGGGCAGGTCAGATGGAGTGGATTGGCTCACCACTGCAGTGCCCAAGTCAGACTGGGTGGTCGTGGACTCCAAAGCAGTGCCTACATCCATGGGAGCGTAATGGGGGACAGGTGAGGTCGGCAGGGAAGGGGGGGGACACGGTCCCTACATCAGTGGCACCAACTCTCTGACCAGGTGTGGAGGAGCAAGTGCTAGGGGGGGGTGGCCTTAGCATTTTGGGATGGTGTATCTGTGTGTGGGGGAACCCAGGGCAGGGAGTGGCGGGGGAACCTCTGGAGTGGTGGCCTGGGGGATGGAGGACGGAGACTTTGCCTTTGAGCTGCGTGGTGGCGGGAGGTCTTGCTCTTCTGGCGCCGGGGGGACTTGCGGGTGGGAGTCTCGGTCTGACTGTGCCTGGGGGAGGGTATCCGGGTGTGAGGGCCACTCCCTTCTGTGTGTGGGGACTTCCTCTTCCCCTTGTAATCAGGACCTGCAGGGTCAGTGGGGAAGAGGCCAAGGTCACAGAGGAAGAGCTTCTGGGGGGATGGGGTTGCAGGTGAGGCAAGGGAAGGGGGCTGGGAGGGAGAGGTCTCGGACGACTGTGGAGTGGTTGTGGATGACTGTGTGTGTCAGCAAACCAGCCTCTGTGAGTGTGGAATCAGTCCCCTGCGCTTGCTTGTGTGCACGTCTAGTCCTTGGTATCCTGGGTGGTGCAGGGGTAGGAGGGATGCGAGACTGTTGGAGGAGGGACACTGCTGCCGTCAGGGAGGAGGCCTCGGACTGATTGGTCCTCTTTAGGGCAGACATGCCCGAGGAAATGCCCTCCATGAATGATACCCATTGTGTCAACAGACCTGTGTGTGCATGGAGGACCTTCAGCATCGACGTCTGCCCTACATGGATCTGTCGAAGTAAGTCCACAGACTCCTCACTCAGGGCAGCAGGGGACACAGGGGCAGGGGGTGCGGTGCCTGGCACAAAGGAGACATGCTCATGAATACAGGAGCCCATAGGGACCTCTGGGATGGGAGCCGATGGGAGGGGGGTGGTTGCAGTGGCGGGGGCAGGGACAGCCTCACAAGCTGGGGTTTGGTGGCTGCTGACACACGCCTCCACAAGGGAGTCACAAGGGAGTCATCCTCAGAGCTGCTGTGGCCCTCAGCTGGGGGGATGGTGCTGACGACTCCTCTGTGTGGCTCAACTCGCCCTCCGTGCCACTGGGTCCACCCGACTCCTCTCCTTCTGTCCCTGTAAGGCTCTGTGGCTCCTCCTGGTCCATGGAGCTGTCCCCTCCTGTGGCCGTCGATGTATCTGGATAGGAATAGGAAGTAACAGAACTACATCAGTCACCTGCACCGACTGCACACACCACAGTGAGTACATCTCATCACAGGGCAAGCCCTGGCATCATCAGCTGAACACTGCTCAAAGTGTCAACACTATTTAGGATAAGACAATTGTCATTCTCAACATCAGCCATGGCACACATATCCCTCCTTGACTTTCACACATATGTCCGTTGCATGTTGGATGCTGACACCCCAATGTGCCAACATGCACCACCCACACATTAGTTGTACATGCAAGTGAACATGTAGGAGTATGTCACTATACACACAGCACATCTCTTGCTACTGACTCAGTACAGGTGTCAGGATGAAGGGATGGGCAGAGACTCATTCCACATGCTTGTGATGCATGCCAGCAACACACACTATGATGTACTCCTGTCCTGACGGACAATGCCACAATGTGGTGCATTGTGCACACTTGAACACAATGCAGGCTCACTCATAGCAAGTTAAATGCCATGGCACTGATATGCCCTGAAAGTCAACACTGTCTCCTGTCACAGGGGCAGGGCATCCAGACAACAACAATGTGCACTGACTCACAATCCTAGCTCTGGGATAAAGCTAACTCTGCAGATGACCGGCGCACTTGCCCATCCCATGCAAACAACATATACAGGACCCAGAAGACCCCACATCATGCAAATCAGACATATGAGTGTCAGCAAACACAAATCTCTGTACATTAACACATCACAGTCTGCCATGCATGTAACCCAGCTGCATGAAGGACACAGTTGCATACACCATTGTGCGCTGTCAGATGATCACAGGTCTTGTCTCTCACAGTCCCATCGCAGATGTCATGCTGACCCTCTGAATCATGGACACCGCAGTTGTACGTAGCAACAAGCCACACCCTGTTGACACAGAGGCAGACAACCTGCGGGCACATGTCACTGAGCACAACCTGCAATTTCATACACTGGAGTGGGATTACAGAGTGTTTGTAAATGCCCTTGAGGGGGCATGACTGGCCAGGACTAAGTGAAACAGTGTTTGGCCCTGGATCGTAGTCAGGTGGCTAAGCCAGTGGGACATACTTGCTATACATACTCCTGAGGCCCCTAAATTGGAGTCCCCTGCTGCATGGGTTTGTTTGGAATACCCCAGCCACATGTTGCGAGTCAGACCAGCAATTGGTACACATCTCAGGGGCACACACAGATCACATGTCAGATCTCGGGCATTGTGTAAACAATTGACCCACCCATGAAACACACAACAGATTCACGGGAACTGATGCTGACACAGTGCCCTAGTGACACATGCAACAGATTGGAGGGGCCACACATGTGGAACAGATGAGGAGGGTGCATCACACAAATGAGGGACCTGAGTTTGGGACTATAAGAGCTACGTAACATGGAAGTGTGAACAGGACAAAATACTGCTATTTGCATGCCAGACAGTACACAGATCAGACATGGACTCACCCCCTTCCTGCTGCTGTCTGGCCTTCAGCTGCCTATCCAGGTCCGGGAAGACCACCGCCAGGATCCGGAGCATGTGGGGAGTCAGGGTCCGGTGTCCACCCCTCCTGCGTGGAGGTGACAGCTTCAGCTGGACTCTAGCTATCCTCCGGGTCCAGCCCCTAAGGTCCTGCCACCTCTTCTGGCAGTTGCAGATCCGGCACTTGTAGACCCCCACAGAACAAACAGCCCCGGCAATGGTCAGCCAGATCTCCTGCTTCTGGTGGGCATCAACCTGTGAGGAGGACAAAGTGAAAAGTACATTAACACACATGCCCCAGATTGCTGCAGCACACATTTGGATAGACATGTCATCATCACAAAGGGAAATAAATTACACAGGTAGTGCAACCATGGGGATTGCAAAAGCACATGCATGTATGACATGTTAACAATGCCTGGATAGTTTGAGCTGGCAATAATGCACTTTAGCAGCAGGAAAACTATTCATTGCATGTATCTACACACTTTGGGGGATGAAAGCAATCATTGAGACTGCTTGCCACTGGTGTACACACTGCTAGTACTGCTAGTCAGACAACATGCATAATTTGGAAGGCAGTGGACTGCACACTCACCTGCTCCCCAGGTTTCCCATAGAGCTTTCTGTACTCTGGAAGGAACCCGTCCAGCAGGGCCTGGTTCTCCTCCTCAGTGAAGGCTGGGGCCCTCTCCAGAGTACGTGCCATAGCAGGCGCCAGAGGATGCATAGACAGCAGCAGTGGTAGCAGGGATGTGGTCCAGTAGCATGTAGTGCAGGCAAGTGAGCTCCCTGGGGGCTAGCCAGCCATATATCTGTGCTGCAGAGGCAGACTCTGTGCCATGTGTCCCAAGTGATAGGTCCAACATGGTTGCATTCTATGAATCTGGCCAATCCATTTAAAAGTACAACTCGTACACGCCTTCCGCATCGTTCAAATCTTCACCTTCATGGAACACTTCAAATTGCAACATTGTTATAGGCATCCAACTGAATTTCCAGTGCACAACTCGTACAACTTTTGAATCCGCATCCGTCTCCATGACAGTCCAGAGCCAATGGGTGCGCACGGCTCATTCAACTGACTGTGCAAGGCATATTTTGAATGTACACATGCACCCGTCTCCATACGATTCAATGGCCAAGGTGCACGCCTGTCTAGGACCATGCCTGTCCGACGCGTATGCATGATAGTCACCCGCGTCGGACATCATTGCATTCAATGACAAAGCGTATGCATGGCTCAGACATGACCCGTGCAATGCGTACGCATTGTCACCCCCGTTGGACCTCATTGCATTCAATGCCAAAGTGTATGCACGGCTCAGACATGACCCGTGCAATGCGTACGCATTGTCACCCGCGTCGGACCTCATTGCATTCAATGCCGAAGCGTACGCACGGCTCGGACATGACCCGTGCAATGCGTACGCATTGTCACCCGCGTTGGACCTCATTGCATTCAATGCCAAAGCATACACATGGCTCGGACATGACCCGTGCAATGCGTATGCATGTATGGCCGGCAGGAACAACAGTGGCCACTACCTGCGGGACTTACACTTGCCTTGTGGTGTGTACGTGCTACACCATGTCCATTGCTGTGTTGATGTGGCAATACAGGGAGCCTGGGTTTCTGCATGGCTAAGATCTGTGTTGCCTGGGAGACATGAGGCCTCAATTGTCACTGGGGTGTGTTTTTTTTAATGTTGCAGCAGCACATAGGTTGGGTGACACAGCCAGATGATTGGCTCATTGCACTACATGGGACTCATGTGGACATGTGGAATTGAGATGTGAGGTGGTGGTCTTGTAGGTGACATATGTGTCCATGCCCAACAGTACACACCTCAGTACATTGTGTAATGTCATGTACTAGCATGTGATAGTGATCGTGGTCATGGCCACATGGGTCAATGTACTGACAATCTTCCTTTGTGCATCTCTGTACTGCAGGGCACCAGCTTTCCATTGTCCGTTCCCAGACCTTGCAACCATGCAGGAACGCGACTGCATCAGACGGTACCGCTTCACCAGGCCACTGATTGCGGAGTTGGCGGTGCAGTTAGCGCTACATCTGCTACCTGGCCGGACATACCCTACAGCACTGACCCCAGAGGTGAAGGTGATGGCAGCCCTGCACTTCTTTGCTACGGGTACCTTCCAGTACACTGTGGCTACTGCTGGTGGTATGTCACAAACGATGTTTAGTCGGGTGCTACGCGATGTCTGGGAGGGGATGTTGCAATTCCTCAACCTGTATATCAAGTTCCCGAGCCAAGATGAACTCCCTGAAATTATGGATGCCTTTTATACACCGGGGAGGATGCCGAACGTCATCAGATCTATTGATGGGACACATGTTGCCCTGATACCTCCACAGGCACATGAGCAGGCATACCGGAACAGGAAGCACTACCATTCGATCAATGCTCTGGTGATCTGTCTTGCTGACATGTCGATCACACATGTGTGTGCATGGTTCCCTGGTTCTGCGCACGATGCCTACATTATGAGGAGTAGTCGCATTGCAACGCTGATGTCAAAGATGCCAGCTCAGCGTGCCTGGCTTGTCGGTGTGTACTGACTGTTTCTCATTGTGTGTGTTTGTCACTGTTGTATTCTGCACTCCTACAAAACTCAGCTACTTGTTAATTTTTGTGTGTGTAGGTGACTCCGGATACCCCAACATGCCGTGGTTGCTGACACCCCTCAGGAACCCTGTGACACCAGCCGAGATGCGCTACAATGAGGCACATGGTCGGAGCAAGAGGGTGATTGAGCGGACATTCGGCCTCCTGAAAAGCCGCTTTCACTGCCTGGACAAGACCGGAGGGGCCCTCCCATATGAGCGTGCAAAGGTGTGCAAAATAATCCTTGTCTGCTGCATGCTACACAACATGGCGGTGCGGAAGGAGGTGCCGCTCATCCAGGATGACAATGACGACGACCAACCTCCGGCACCTGTGGAGGATCCCGGCCTGGGCCAAGATGCCAGTGATGATGAAGATGATGGTGACGTTCGCTCCCATCTCATCAACAACTTATTCACCTGAATTTGAGTTTCCAGGGTTGTTATGTGAATGTATGGAGGTAGCCTGGAATGTGTTGAGACAGCTCTGTTGCTGTCTGAGTGTGTCTGTGTGCCACTTGACTGGATGTGTGCTGTGATGTGTCCATTCAGGTGGTGTGTACTCCACAATAGGGTAGTACTGCTAACTAGTGTTTGTGTAGGTATTTTGCAACATGTTTTGTGCATGTGTTTTGCATTTCTCTCCTGTTCTTCTGTGCTTTTGACTGTATCTTGTCTGTCCTTCCCAGGGTACTTTGCCTGTTGTGTGGTCAACACTGACCCCCAACACCCAGAAGTCAACACCAGTGTGGAAGTTGACAATTCCCATCAACTGATGTACCACACATCTCTGGACTTCCATTCTCCAACACATTGTGAGCGTGTGTCCACTGTTACGTAGAATTACTGTGCAACTATTGTGCAATAAACATGTTGCTGATGTGTAATGAACCTGTGCTACGCTTTGTTATGTGCGTTGTCTGTCTTCCCACATCTGAGTGACATCTGCTTACCTCACCTGTGAAATTGTTACCACTGAAAGGGCTTGGTGTTGTGTCTGTGCATACCAATGTGTTTCAGGTCAACATCATTGTGTGTGATGAGTAACATGGCCATGGTGAGTATGTTTTGTGTTGCCATAATGGTGTGGGTCCCTCACATGTGTCACATCCCCATGACTCACCTTACGTTGGTCACATTGTTGCAGTATTTGGCATGCACTGTTTTGTGTAGCAGATCGACATCTCCCTGAACATGACAAGTTGGAATCACAACAGAGGCAAGTATGGTGTACTGGTGAGTTTATTTACAAACATGTGTGAGGGAAGTGCACAGGATGGTGGGTGCTGTACAGTGGTTTGGGAATCCAAAGTTCACATTCGAGTTGAAAGTGCTGGTAGATGAAATTTCCAGAGTAAAGTCCACAGTCATCTGATACATTGGCCCAACAAGTCATGTGGGCGAGTTGTGTTCGATTGGACAAGGTGAACGGGTTGCGCACAAAGAACATTGTCCAGAACAGGTTTGAAGGCCCTGGGGGATGGGCTGGGATATCTGCCTCTCACATGTCCTTCTTCGGACGACCCTTCTTCTTCCAGGGGGGGGGGGGTCCTCATGTGCAGGCCTCTGCGGTGCAGGGGACTCTCCGCCAGAGTCCTCCTCCCTCCCTGTGGCACTGGCAGATGGTGTTGCGACAGATGTTGTGGCCACACAGGGAGGTGTGGACAGGTTTGTGTTGATCTGGCGGAGGCATTGGAGTATGTCCTGATGCACCGCAGTAAGGGCATCCCACTTGGCCTCCATGCGGGCATGGTGGGCGACCTGCTCGTGTTGCATGTCCTTGAGGATCCCCACTACCTGGCCAAATGCTCTGGTGCTATCCTGGTACGCATCTAAGATGCGTGCCAGTTGAGTGTCATCATGCAGTCCAGACCCCTCTGCAAGGCGTGCCTTGGCCTCCCTCCCCTCCCAGCACCCCTCTCCACACGGGCAGGACCAGCGGCGGTACGCACAGGTGACACTGGGACCCCTTGGTTGGTGTTGCTGGTGGTGTTGGCTGTAGCTTCCGGTGGGTCCTGTGTCCCTGTGCTGTGGGTGTTGATTGTCCTTGGTCTGTCCGTGTTGGCGGGGGTGCTCTGTCGGTGTCCAGATGCTGGAGGTGTGGGTACAGGGGGGGCAGATGTTGATGCTGCTGATGCTGCATGATGGCTCACACCGGAGGGGCCGGGTTGGTCGTCGTCATCCGAAGAGGACAGTGAGAGAGTCAGACCAGAGAGCTCAGTGTCCACCAGAGTCTGGGACTGGGTATCCTCATCATTTGGTGCTGGGTGCCCAGCACCACCTGTGCTTGGAAGAGACACACAATGTGATTTATGTTTCTACATGCATCGTTGGTTCACAAACATGACATTTTCTACTTTTCAAACAGATGCCTGCCTGTACACTGCTTTTTCCCAGCTTGTCACAGACAGAGTTTGATATTGTTGTTGGCCATTTCCCAGCATGGCCTTGTGCTCCCCACAACAGAGCCCAGTGTCAGACATCTTGTCAGTCTCTTCCCACTCCCTGTGAGGCGAGTATGGTTCAGTTTGATCTTGCTGGGCCATGTGGGTGGGTGTAGGTTGTCTGTGACTGCGACTCCCATCATACTCTTGGCTACACCCCCCTTCCCAGCATGCCCATGCTTCCTCCCTCTTGACTCTGCTTCCCTGTGAGGGGGTGTGACAGCAATGGCGCTGTGTGCTCATGAGGGAGTGGTTCCGTCATGCTGCGGCCGTTGGCGGCCGCTCCGCCCACGCGGCGCTGATTCCCAGCCTGTGCGGGCGATTAGCGCGAGTGGGCAGAGTCGTGACGTGAGCACTCCGTCATGAGCACAGCGCGCCCGTGGCTCATGACGAAGTGGTTCCGTCACGAGCATGGCGGCGCCGCACTGCCCCAAACCCCCCCTGCGCCGCGGCAAAATTCGTGCCGCGGCGAAGGGGTTAAATGATTATCAAATAACAACTTATTAATTAATTGGAATTAATTTACTTCCCAGCCTTTACCACTATAATCCCCACAACTCACATCTCTAATTGAATACACAATTTTCATATTTAATTTTTAATTAATTAATTATCATTAATCAACAATTAATTATTATTAAATTTAAAAATCATTATTTCACACCCTATTCCCCTATAAACCCGCAAACCACTTCTACCTAACTGACACAATTAACATAATTACCAATTAATTAATACTAATTATCATATAATTAATTAATAATAAATGAATTACCACAAACAACAGTATAAAATAGAAATAAAATAAATACTAATAAATATACAAATGTAATTACTTTATGAAAATTAAATTACTTCCCACCCTATTCCCCTATAACCTCACAACACGCTCCTAAAAAAATAACACAATTAACATAATTATCAATTAATCAAAATTAATAACCAATTAATAATTAATGTATATAAAATTCATTATAAATACTAATATATAAAAATTATTCATTACTTTATTATAATTAAATTACTTCCCACCCTATTGCCCTATAAACCCACAACCCGCTACAGAACTAAAAAATGCAAAATTTAATTAACATAAAATGAATCACTTCTAAAAAGCACATACATTAAAAAAAGCAATACTTCTACAAAAAAATTAGATGACGTACATGAAACTAATATAAAAATTGATATTAGAATCAACGATATTTTTACAAATGATACTACTGACTTCGATATTAAACAAAACAATATTTCTTACCTTACTGTCGATAATCTGGACCACGATATTCTTGGAGTCAATATTCTTGTATTACGATATTTGCAACTCAATAGTATGGTATTTCAATAATCACAACTCGATATTCTGTCTGTGCACCATTTAAAAAATGCTGGAATGTGCTAATTCACAAGAATGCGGCGCACCCCTGTGTTTTCCCTTGCACCGAAGCTATAAAGGCTGCCTATCGCCAACGAAGACACCCTAGTGCCATGGGGTAAGTGTGCCTGCTTTGCAGGGATCATTGTTTGTGTGTAGGAAGAGACAACTTCCTGCATATAACAAATCATTAAAGGTGATCTTCTCCTTCTATGTGTGCTGCACAATGCAGCACACATAGAAGGAGCAAAAAAGGAAGAGAAATCAAAGTTTTTCTTCTCGTTGTGCCACTCTAATGTCTGCTCTTAAATGGCGTTAGTTTTTGGTGCTGCCTCAGATTTACAGATTCTTGTAAATAGGGGGCAGCGTCCAAAAGCAATGGGTTGTTGCGGTGGAACACCCACAGGAACATCCATTGCACTCCCAGGGTACAATATTTACAATGCTGCATTAAACCACGCACATTGACTTAGCGGCACATTTTAAATATTGAGCAGGGGACTGCACCACTGGAGCGTCGTTAAAAGTGACGCTCCAGTGGCGCAATGCCCTTGTAAATATTCCCCTAGGTGTGCAACTTGTGCTTCAGCCCCCATCAAGAATGGATACTAAGAGCTTGTGGTCAGTTTGCAAACAAAAATGTCAAATCATATTTAACACACACAGCATCTGAGCTTGACCTCTGTGAGGTGCGTTGATTAAAATAATGCTGCAATTTACAACATAATTTTATTCATATACTAAGGTGCCCCAACTTTTAACGTTCAGAGGATGATAATCTTGATTCTCCTTCTTTCTGTTCTCCCATCCTTTCTTTTGATACCACTCTGCCTTTCTTTAACTGGAAACTCTCAATGACTTACTCTCTCCTGCCCCTTTCTTCTTCTCCATTCTTCTTACTCTCAAACTTTCCAAATCTACTTTTCTTTTTTCCACCACTTTCTACACCTATTTCCTGCTCTGTAATAATCTGAGAACTTCCATTCTCTCATACTGATTCTTGCTTCTCTGTCTTAAACTTTTCCTTGTTGGCTTTCATTCTCTCTCTTTCATTCTCGCCCTCGCTCTTCATTTGCACTTTTTCTCTGTTACTCCACCTTTCCCACTCTACCTCCTTTGTGCCTCTATTTGCCTTTCTATCCTTTCCTCCCTTGACCTGCTACTCTGTCTCCTCTGTTTACTGAGGAAGAGTGAAGCTGAAGACCATGTAAGGTCTGAAACTATTGTGAAGGCTGGAAAAAGGGACATCAGATGACCCTGAGACGTAGGAGAGAAAAATTGCTGGAAAAGCCAAAGGGAAATCAGAATGCCCCATATAGCTGTTTAGTAGAGGATGGGTGAGTATAGACTTCATAAGGCAAAATCTCCTCATCATGTTGCTATGGGGAATCTTAGTTTCATCAATTTAGCCAATGCTACATTTAGGGTTTATACAGGGGTTTATGTGGACCGGGTCCTGCAGAGTCTAAGACCAGAAAAAACCAAAACCGACTTTGAAATGTGTCCCTTCCGTGCTCAAAGTTAATGGCCTTTACTCTACTGGAAAATATTGATAGATTTCTCAATACTTACTAAATTCCCCTTTTCATATTTCACATTCTATTTAATGTTGGATTCCATTTTTTCAAAATGTTGTGTTTCTTTAGCTTATTCTTGTAACATATGACCCCTGTATGTGCATATTTTGAACCAAGCAGCCTCCAGGTGTCTGAGTGAGTTCAGATTGTGGGTAGCTATTTAGAAAGGCACAATTAAAAGCTCTGAAGATGAGGCTGAAGGCATTGTGAGTTTCTCACAGTGCCTATCAGTGGGTCATAGAGGAGTCGAACTACATGTGCATCCAATCCTGAGTGTTAGACCTGACATCCTTGGCGTGGTATTCCCCCAAACATTTTGCCTTCCCCCCTCCTGTTTTGATGATTTATTTTTTTGAGCAGCTTTAGGACTCTGTGAATTTTACCACTGCTAACCAGTACTAACATGCTTTTGCTCTCTCTTACAAACATGTTCAAATTGGCTTACACCCAATTGCCACATGTAATGTACTTGTAAGTCCCTGGAAAAGAGCACTAAATATACCCAGTGCCTTTAAATTAAATGCTACTAGTCGGCCTGCAGCACAGATTGCGCCACCCACTAAAGCGGCTCTTTAAAACATGTCTCAGGCCTGTCAGCTTTAAACTGCCATTTCAACCTGGCAAAATGAACCATTTGTCAGGCCTAAACCTTCCTTTTTAATACTTATAAGTCACCCCTAAGCTAGGCCCTAAAGGCTCATAGGGCAGAGTGCATTGTATTTAAATGGTAGGACATGAGTATTTAAGTTTTACTTGTCCTGGCAATGAAAAACTCCTAAAGTAATTTTTCACTATCATAAGACCAATCTTTCTCATAGACTAACACTGGGTTACCTTATTACACTTAATTAGTGCCAACTTTGGATTGGGTGTAAATAGAGATATGCTGTTTACACTCAAATGAATAGTAATTTAAAATCATTGCTTCCAGACAGTAACATAAAGGAAGCTTAGGTATGGACAGGATGGGCCTTCCTGGCATGATGACTGGAGAGGAACTGTACCCAGCTCCACTTACACTTCTCAGGGCTTAGCCTCCAGAACACATAAATTAAACTGACACCAGGCCTTCCCTGCCTTTTGTCACCCCAGTTTGGAACCATGACAGGGGAAGACATTCCTAAAAACAGATGTAGGGGTAGGGTAGGGTGTCCCCACACAGAAAAGTTGGCACGAGGTAAAAATATTTGACCTTCACTGCCACATATCAGAAAACCACTGGGCCTGTGGAAGTTATGGAAGAAAGTCTGCCTTGCTGCAAGAGGGGTTCCCTGCTGCTTGAAGGAATGCCTTGCTGTCTGACAAGGAATATTGGAACTGTTTGCCTTCATCCCAGGCTATCCAGAGTGACTCAAAGGGTCAGTTGACTAAACTGTGTGAGCTACAGGGACACATCAAGCTTCAATGGTCACCCTGCATCTGCTCAGCTGACCTACTGTACATGGACCTGCAACTGGGCTTGCCTGGACCTTCAACTAGACTCCCCTGTACCCTGCTGCTGGATTGAGTCCTGATCCTGAAGAGGTGCCTCCCAGGTCCTGAACCCATGACGGACATCATTGAGAACTCTTCTGAAGACAAAAGGTGAAAATTGTGAAGTTTGGGCTCCTAGCGGTTGCGAATGAGCCAGTTCATTCCCAGACTCTGCCACCCACGACGACTGCCAACGCGAAGTTCCAATGAGGCCTTTGCGCCAACAGTGACTGCCAGCGTTGACCGTCAACGTGAGACCTTCACTTTGCTCTACATCAATGACAGCTAATGACGACCAGCATGGCAAAGCTACAGCAACTCTTCACACTAAAGTAACAACCGTCCGCGATTCTCAATCTCCACCTTACAGCCTCTTACACTGTAAATGGAATGCTTTGGGCCAGACTTAGAAGCTAAGTTTTCAGCAGGACTAACGTGGGCCCTGTATCCAAGCCACACTTCACTGCAGCCAACCTGAACTTGTGACTCTAGCACCACGAAATGGCCACCAGTGGTGATTTGTGCTTTTAGATGCTATTTATCCAAAAACATTTAAAATTGAATATCTCCGGTTCAACGTTCTGGTATAAAACAAAATATGAAAATGGACTTTATTTTCAATATTGGTTTGGGATTTTTCAAGTGTTGTGTCAACTTTATTACTATTTGTGTGCTGATAAATACTTTACACTTTGCCTCTCTTTTAAGCCTAACTGCCTTATACCAAGCTACCCAGGAGTTATGCACAGGTTAATTTAGTGACTTTTGTGGTTCATCCTGACAAGGATTGTGGTTATTGCCTGAGTGGGGTTTCCATCCCTCTCAGCCTATAACCCAATTGCTTACACTGGACCTCTTTGCAGAGCACTTAGAGCAATACTTGTATATGTGCCAATGGCAATTGTGGGAAAGAGTGAGATAGACAGAGGGGAGAATTTAGAAAGTTATAGGATTTTAATTTACATGCTTTTTACCACACCCCACATTACATTGGCCACGCCCCTTGAAAAGCATTGCTAGTTACAATTTTACCCACTTTTTCATACCACTTAAAGTCATTAATATATCAAGACTTTCATTGCCAGTTAAAGTAGCTTTTTTCACACTTACAGTTGGACGGGGTGAATGTGGGGAGTTTGCGGGCCAGTCTCGGTCAAGGTAGTGTATTCCAGAGGGGATAGTAACAAGTATACCTGGCTAGACTTGACAGAAACGAGGCTTGATGCTGGAGCCTTGAAGTCGTAATGAGTATGACAGTATCTGCTCCTCTAGGCTCACTTGGAATCCTTGATTTCTATTGTCAGTCAGGAAGAGGAGCATGGCTCATATTACAAAGGGCATCGCGCTGGCGGGCACACAGACACATCACACTGAACGTGCCTGACTGGTCCTGCTTCATGTGTGTGCACTTCTTCACGACAGTGAACATGCAATAGCTGACATGAAAGGATTCATAAAGCTTATGCCATGCTGCCAGCAGGTAAACACACATTAATACAATGTTAATGACCATTTTATTATATGTGTGCCGCCGACTTGCACTGTTATAGTGTGGGTTTTAGGCCGCAGTTGATTCCTGCAGATTGTAGGATGACTGCTGTCACTGAGGAATGTGCATGTCAGATTGTCTGACTGTCTTGTGATGGCTAGCCCAACATGCTCATTTCAGAGTAAACATCAATCCCATCCCCGAGAAAAAGCTGGGGACTGCAGGCACAGGCCCCTAGACTCAAAATGAGCAGTGGGTTAGCCGGCTCCAACCAATCTTGAAGATGCTCTCATGCTGAAAACAGTATGACAGAATTGATATTTGATTCTCAATTTTTTTTTAATCTTATTCTTTCTTCTTTATTTAGAAGCAAGGCTGTCACATAAAAATAATTTTTATTGGAAACAAAATGCATTTCTTAATGTTGATTAAGTGATCAAGAGCTGACAAAGTGAAAATAGTGAATACCATATATACAGTGGATTGATTATAAAACAATATGTACAATGTTTGAATCAGTTAACATCTGTCCCTAAAAGACAATCTAATAGCCCCTAAACAGAGTCCTTTTTCTACTTATAGGAAGATAATTTGTTTCCAAATCAAATATTAATTCGCTTGGTGTGTTTTTTCAATACATATTCATTATGGAACACTAAGGGGCTCATTACGATAGTGGTGAATCAACCACCGGCAGCCTGCCGGTGGTGGATTCACCGCCATCGTGCTGCCATTCTCCACCCACCAGATAAGGATGGTGGGCGGATTGCTGGCGGATGAGAAGACTGTCCGTCACGGGTCTGACACACTGTCAGACCCATTCCGCATCTATAAAATGGTGGCGGTACCTAGCAGGCACCGTCTGCCAAATTTGGATGTTGCATCCCCGCCAGCCTGTGTATGGTGGTACAACCGCCATTCACAGGCTGGCAGGGATGTACTTTGAGGGCCCGTTGTGGCCCCCCCTTAACCAGGGGCACTTTGGTTTTGCACTTGCAGGGGCACCTATGGTGCCCCCCAACATTTTCCTGCACCATGTGGCAGGCACAGCGTGGTGCCGGCAACGTAGTGCTGGGAAATGCAAAACTTGCAATTTTACCATTGCGGCCGCCGCAATGGTAAACATGCCTTTTGCGACTGCCAAAATGGAGGTCACATTGTAATTTGCTATGCGGGACCGCTGCCATTTGGCCGGGACGATGGCAATCGATTTTCCCGACAGAACCTATTGTAGTCCATTTCATACATGCCCAGGTTCTGAGGGACACAGGATTACCCCATTACATTTCATGTGAAAACAGTATGCGAGCAGCTCCAGGATTGGTTGGATTCGTTTTATCATTTGGCAGGAAGTCAAACACCTTCCTTCCCTTTCCTGCTCGTCACCCTCAGGATCCCGCCAGTTAAGGAGTTACACCGGATGGAGTGCCAGTGGCATCTCGGTGAGTTTTTCGGCATCGCGCCATACCTCACCACATTTTAATGTTACCAGCCACCCCTGCATGCTGTTCCCACTGAAGTCCTTACAGGGGTAGTTACAGGTTGGCACCCAAAATTGAAAGCTGATCTTGGTGGGGAATGAGGCATAGTAAATGAGCAGTAGTAAGGCTAAAAGAAAGGAAAGGAAAGTGTAAAACGTAAAGATGTATTTGGGATATGAGGTGTTAATTAAAAATTGATGGAGGTTAAGGGAACACAGAAGAACCAGGGTTCCCCTATAAAGAGAAAAGATTTACAGGTGTGAATGGGAACAACAACAAAAACAGAGAATATGAGTGCTTGTCCACAAAATAACAAATATTGGCAATGCCAGTATGTCCGGCTTGAAACTAAAGTGCATCTTCAGTCATTGATGAATAAAAGCACCCTAAAAGTCTTCATGCATGCATTCTGTCACTTGTCCTTTCGCTCATGCATGCATTCATTCACCAACATTCCCATTCTTGCATACACCCACTTTAACAACCACCGTTAACGCATAAACTCCACCAACAACATATGCAAGATAAATTAAAGAATAAAATTAGAAAAAGAAAAACATGTTGGCACTGAATGAGGCAGATATATGCGTTCAATACCACAATTTAACATCACAACGAATGGCGGTTTTACAATGGTACCGTGTATCATTGTTTTAAAGTTCCAGTATGGCCCCCATATTTAGACCCACTGTGTTGGCCATGTTGAAATGGTAAAACAATGATAATTATGGCCAATACCATTACATGATGGTCACCTGATTAGAGGCAATGGCCACATTGAGAGAGGTGTACAGCAGGCGAAATGAGCATCAAACAAGAGGCCCATTAGCAATGTCTGGGGGAAATGTAATATGCTCTAAATAGAGAAGAAAAGAGAAGGAAACCAATTAAATGAATGGAAACCATTTAAAAATAAAATGGTAAATTAAAGAACTGGCCCAACAGGCTTTAGCACAGATGTGATCAGATAAATGCTGTCAAACAAACACAGGGCAAGAGAGCCAGTGGCTGAGGTGGGCTGACCCATTACCCAAAGCTGTATGCAATCCTGGATTGCAGCAGAGTGTAAACAACAGTCATTCAAACCAATAGCAGAAGAGGGATGACCCAAAGCCCCTCTTTATATGTCGATATGTTTACATGTATGTGGGTGTACATTTTTAATAATTGTTTAATAGCAAAATCCTAGCAGTCAACTGACCCTGATAGGCTTTTCAAAGAGATTTTATAAAAAAAATAGCACTGTGCAAATGTTCTCCTTCTAGGGTTTGTCAAAGGGAGTAACTGGAAATAAAATTCTTGCCTACAGGCGTCATATGTGAGATTTTATGTAACAAGATGCGTCTGCAGGTTTTCACACAGAGCAGTAGCAAACCACTATTAAAGGCTATGGCTGTTAAAATATGCTTTTCATAATACATAAACCAAGTCTACTGCATTTGTCATACTTTCATAATAAACAGATTTGAAATAAGGTTTCTCAGTGATGCAGTCAGGCTTATATCACTTATCATTCGCTTGCCACCATAATCAAATGTGTTGAGCATAAGATTTCAAAACAAGCGTAACCATTAGGTATACTGTAATAAAATTACAAATATGTTAAAATTTACAGGTATCAAAACAATATGGATTCTCTCCTAGAGAGCCTAGTAAGGATTATAATAGCGCAAATCCTCCATCCCATGGTGTATTTGAGTAAATCATCAAGATCAAAGCCCTTGCCTAATACTACAAGCCGTGAAATTCCATAGAAAAATACCCCCGAGAGGCATCAGCACAGTGTAATAAAAATCCACCCTTACAAGTTCTATTACCTGTAGCAAATATTTTCACAAAATTTGATTAGGAGGCCTACCGGCTTTGTTATAACATTTCCTAATAAACAAATCAAACCTAAGCTGACATAACTTTCCCTAATTAACCAATAAGGCCTATAACAATAATCATTGGCTTGTCATCTTCGGCTTGACACCATAAACAATCTAAGTCTACTAAAGTGCACATAGGCTGGCAACAGGCATGCATACTTAAAATTACAAATGTTGCCGTAACTAAGGCGACCAAAACAATATCCAAACCCTCTCAAAAGGGCCAAACGGGGATCATCACAGTTAACCCCCTCCCCCCCCTCCCAGGTTTTGTCGGAGCGGATGACCAACACCAAACCCCTTGGCTAGTGAGATTTTGTGCAACAAATTACCTGCTGACCGCCTGTAACACAGTGTGATAGCAATCCACCATTAAATGACTGTTGGACTTAACAAATGTATTTCAAAATAAGTTAGCCAGGTGTACTGCCTTTACATACCTGTCAACTTCTATAAAGTTTTCACCGTGGGAGAGGAAGGGATGGGGATTTGTGCCAAGCACAGCCAAAGACACTTCTACTTGCCATTCTACCCAAAAAACAAAAAATCTTCTGCGGCTTCCGCTGATGTCCAGGGGAGGTTTAAAAAACCTTAATGGACATTGCCTGCGCAGATCCCCCACAGAAAGGCTGGAAGGCCACTCTGTGTGATACACAGAAGCTCTGTGTCAGTGGGATGGTCTGCCTTTGTCATAATGTTTCATAATAAACAGATCAGGCATATGGCATCAGACATAACGCTTCCCACTGAGCCAATCAGGCTAATAATAACGTTTATCATTCTTATTGTGATATATTCAAGGAGAGCTCTGATTTCACTTTCTCTGTTGAACACTGTGCAACCTGTCAGGTTCACGCCCATGTAAGTGAGAAATGTGGCAAAAGATGTTTAATTCAATATATTACTTACACCCTAACTCTTAAACTGCATGCAGACGTGTAACTTCCATGAGCTTTCAAACATATTTTCTTCTTCAATATTAAGGCTTTTTTTCCTTGGAGATCTTTTTCTGGGCTATCACTTCATTTATTTCCAAGTAGAGTGCAGACTCGTGTCACACTGTACCCTGCACACCTTCTACATTTCAGCCCACCTATGGGCTGGAGCTTGGCCTTTCTACCAAGGTGAGCCAAGGTGCTTCATAGGGAGCATTTCACTGGTGACTTTAGCAGCTGGGTTAGTGGTCTGGTGAGGGTATATCCATGTTTTGAGCCTTTCCCTTATACTTAGTCTGCTTCCCCAGTGGACTTAAAACAACAAAGACCCCTACTGCCACCCAGAATCTGGAGTAGGAATGGTATTTACCAGAGGAACTTTAATCTGATTTTGTTAAACATGCTGAGTGGTTAAGTCTCATGACACAACTGCACAACTTCTTTGATCACGTTTTGTGAATATAAGGCATTCCGCTTGTTAGGTTTCTTACATATCAACGTGCTCTGGTGGTGCTGGGTGCTACGCCTGCTTTGACGGACAGGAGTAGTAGAGAGATGGGTGGTGATAGATGGCTCTTTGGCTGGCTCCTTTCCTTGCCTTTTCCGACACTTTTAAATCCTCATCTTGAACTTGTTACTCTTATCAAGCCGCCATGGTCCCCCACAGTATTTTCTTTTTTTCCAACTCATCTTTCTTTTCTAAATTCAAATTATGTTTTTTTTGTTTCATTACCAGTGAAATCTTGAGTGCTCCTGAAGTGGCTTGAAGAAGATCCCAGGCTCATCAACTCACCCTCTGTTTTAACTCTGACGAGTCTTGGACGGTCTTACAGGCCCACTGACGACACAAGATGTTGGGACCAAAACTGGAACACTGGGGCTTATTTACAAGCCCTTTGCGCTGCCGGTGCGCCACTTTTAATATGGGAAAAAGATGACATACCGGCGGCGCAAGAGGCTTGTGAATAAGCCCCAATGTGTATTACCAATGGCATCCATGGTCTGCAACACAATCACGTCTCTTTTTCACATTTTGGAAAGTCTATTTCTTTTGGCAGGCAGTTCCTGGCATTGCCCCCAAACAAGCATACTTACATCTCCAAATTAAAAAAAGTCTCTGATCAATGCCATTCTGCTGCTTTTAAATTGCCCTCAATCTTGGCAGATAAACTATCTGAACAACAGAAAGACGAAGGGATTTTTCCATGATTCTCATTTGTGGAGAGAGGAAGAAGTAGGCACCATCAGGCACATACGTCAAAGCTTTTTGCGATGACAAACAGTGCGAATCGCAAAAATCGGCTGTTTGCGATTGCAAAATTAGTTTTTGTGATGCATGAAACAACTTGCCACTCGCACTTTAAAAAATCGCAATTAATTGCGATTTTTCAATTTGCGATTGCATTTAAGGAATCGCAATTTGCGATTCCTTAAATGCAATGCATGAACCACTTGAGAGTAGCGATTTCGCGAATAGAGGGCGCAAATTACCATGAATTTGAACTTCATAGTAGTTTGCAAAAACTTAAAATGCACTTTAGTGCATTTTTCAAAGTTTCATGTTGCGCACACACATGCCCTTAGTGTGTGTGCGTGAAACATATGTGCACAGATCAATTTCAAGGGTGCAACAGGGTGTCATTTTAACACCCTTGCACCCTGAAATTGGATGCGCAATTTGCGAGGACCTACTGGTACTTGCAAATTGCGCATGCAATTTTCCATTCATTCCTATGGGCCTGTTGGCCCATAGGAATGAATGGGAAGCCATTCCTTATTTGCGACTCGCAATTTGCGAGTCGCAAATAAGGAATGTGCAGGAATCGCTATTTTTATAGCGATTCCAACATGCATAGGATTTTGCGAGTCCTTAATTGCGATTCCTTAATAATCGCAATTAAGGACTCGCAAAATCCTACCTTGATGCATGTGCCTGCATAACCCTTTAAATTCCATATATGAATCCTTTAACGACTCGGCTAAATCTCCTTTCCTAATGTGGCAAGCAAAGTCAAGTTTCATAAACAGAACTTACCAAGCAAATCCACTCATGTTTGAAGGTGTGCTCTAATGTCAGTCGCTGTATTCAGGAGACATCCCTCACTTTGGGAGCACAGTTGTGGATCAGCCTTGGAACACAGATGCATATTTATCAGCTTGACGCTGCGTACGTAACTCGATTAGGAAGCGCGCGCGATGCGCAATCACGTCGCTATTCTCAGAGGGCTCCTCGAGGCGCTGAGGATGAAGCGTGGCAAATGGGGTCCTTTCGCACCAGCTGCCAATGCTTCATCTCCCAAGGTTAAGAAGGAGAACACTGGCAACTCCGGCTCCCCCAACCAAGTAGTTTATATGCATCTACATTGCAAATTAATTGTCACTCTCCAGGGTGGGAATGGGAGCCAGATGTTTAGCCCTTTGCTGCACGGCTACGTTACGTAAACAACTTGTTGTCAAGGCTGTGCGGTTTGAGAAGCAGTCCTCTCGATTTCAAGTGTCACGCTTCATGCATCAAAAGGTTCTGCTGTCTTATAGGTTGTGTGCCTGAAAGACCTGTTGGCAGCCACAGCATGCGCTATATTGCACGAGATGGGGACGTGCTATGACTGCCAGTGATCGAATTCAGTCGACCTCCTAGGATTTCCGCAATTAATATTCATGAGATTAATTTACATGTAATAGACGCGAATGGTGATAATCTGCATATTCATTGATTAGATTAAAAAAACTGAACTGATGCCCCCAGCCCTTCAGTGTGCACCCTTGCTTCCAAATAAAGATAAGAGTTCCCCAGAGATTCAATATTTCAGACTTTATAGCCCTTTGAAAGATGTTTGATCAACAACATTTAAGGCCAGTTTCAATGACAGATTAGATTATGTCACATACTAGTGTGCTGTCTTCTTTTTTTACAGTTCTTTTTAATTGTTTCAAACAATGTATAGCAAGTGCATATTCAAAGTCATAATCATTGATCCACATATCATAATAAAATCATTCATAATGGCATTCTTCCAACCCCCTGGTAGCATCTCAACAACATTCTCCATACCTATTGATACTTCTGAGGGCGTTTCCTAAATTTATAAACATATTCTTAATGTTTAGCGCAGTAGTCCACGTCAAAGGTGTAATCCCCAATAGGCAGTGCTCGGACTGAGGGCCAATGACGCACAATCTCCCTCTTGACTATCAACATTCCAAAAGCCACCAAATGTCTTGTGCCCCTCCCCGGGCTACCCTAATCATCCATCAGGCCCAATAACGCCATCTTAGGGTTAGATGTCACTGTTCTGCCTATATTATAAATTAGTGTGGCATGGATCATGGATCGATAACGTAAATGAACAGACACTTCCAGTGCATGTGGAAGATGGTACCCAATTCCTGTCCACACCTTGGGCAGTTAGGGTTTATCCACTCTTCATCCTACTAAGCCAGCTGGGACTAGTAAAATGTTTGCAAGTATTTCGGTTGGGTAAGTCATAGTCACATTGAGATTGCAAGGACCAGAAGTTCCCTCACTGCCTTGCTCTAATCAGCATTCTCAAGGGGGCCTACATCCTGTTCCAATTGTTCCCATACATTCTTTAAGGGGTCTGGAGGGTCATAAGCGATCTTTATATTTTCCAAATCCCCTTACCCCCAAGCATGACATTGTGATCGTCACTTCCAAGTGACTAAATTTGGGTAATGCTCCTATCCTATCCTTATAGGTCGGGTCTGGTGGCTTAGTGGACTAATGCGTTTACTGTAGGGGGCTGTTTTCAATCTCATGGTCACAGGCTCAAATCCCAACAGGCCCACTCAGCCTTTCATCCTTCTGAGGTCGATAAAACGAGTATTTAGGGTAACAATAAACTTCTGTTATTCAGCGAGAAGGTGCCCAAGGGTGAACGTGTGCTTTACAATTAAACATGTTCTGTTCTAGGTTTCCAGGGCCTGGCACAACTGTAAGTTTCAATAGAACTGTGAGCAGGGGGCAAGAGGGGCCATCCCTGCCTTGAACTCTATCTCACTTTGAAGGGGTGAGATAGGACCCCATTCACCTGCACCCTTGGGGGTGTCTGTAGAATCTGAACATATTGACTAAAAGGAGGACCAAAGGTGTGCTCTGGTGGATCAAATCAGCAATCGCTTTCTTTGCCCATAAAGATGGCAAACCATTTGTGAACCATTCATGTTCTGGCAGGTAACAAAGAACAAATAGTCTTTCCTCCTTCCACTGACCTCAAGGTTTGCCAACAGTGTGAGACGGTGATGGGTAAAACTAGCCCGCTGGTTTCCCTCAGAAGCACTTATTGCAGGTGTACCACAACCACCTTTTCCCTTTTGCCTATATTTTTTTACCTCTTCCGTGTATCTCAACACTCCTCTTGCGCTTTTCATAACATTGCTCTTGTTGGTCACCTTGGAATACTAGCCAATGTTTCTTTGTGCTACGATCCTAACTGTCTAGAGTAAATTATAGATTTTCAATTTGCAATACCCCAAATTACTGGTTTATTAAAGAATGAACATTTGACCAGCCAACAAAATGAGCGAATCAAATACATAGGTTTGGTCTGAGACTGCTGTCTGTGCAGTAGTAGTGTTGAACATCGCTATGCACTGCGACTACTAATGCAGCTTGATAAACTGGCCTGCCTATGGATGTTGGGTACAGCTGGTGTCCAGCGTAGGTGTTCATGAAACATTGTGTTTGCCCTATACAGTGCCAGTGGCGTAACGATAATTGAGGGGGCCCCCTGCAAGGTACATAGAGGGCCCCCCTCTGGACTCTATCAGGAGCTCCCTGGCCGAAGTGCAGTGCTGAGGGGACCCCCTGGAGCTTGGCCCCCTCCCCCGCACCGCGGGGTATGCGGGGGCCTGTATTACGCCCAGGGCCGGACTGGGAACCAAAACCGGCCCTGGTAAAGTGCTCGGCAGCCCCCCTCCTCCCCCACCCCACCCCCGCGGGGGAGGGAGGGGGGGTGCCGCCGACCTCTTTGCCAGGGCCGGATTTCGGCCGATTTTGTTACAGGGCCGATTTTGCAGCTATGCTGCAAAAACGGCCCTCTAACAAAAACGGCCCCCATGGGCCCAAAACCGGCCCCCACCCGTGCGGCGCACCGGGGGATTGCCCGGTGCCCGCTACGGCCAGTCCGGCCCTGATTACGCCCCTGTACAGTGCTGCGCTGCCTTTGAGCGAGGTTTGCACTGTAGCCGAGACGGCGATGCGCAGAGGGCAAGGTAAGTGCATTTCTTTTATTTAAATTTCATTTTCCCTCATCGTCGTCGTTCGACTCACTCCTCACCCCGCTCCACGACTCTTACCTGTACGGGCCACTCCTGGATGTGCACCAGCACAGGGAAAAGAACAGGAATGTGCCGTATCTCATAGATACAGCTCATTTCTGCCCTTTTCTTTTGATGCAGGGCAGCTCAGCAAGATTCCTTGTGGCACTCCCCTGCACCAAAGCCTTGTAAATGTTTAACTGCAAGGCTGGATTTGTGAACCGGTCATCCTATCTGTAAATCACATGATGTTGCATTGAGAAATCGGATGTTCGTTAGGATTACAGTTAGTGGAGAGTTGAGAAAGCACGTACTGGACTGAGATGCTCCTCAGCTTTGAAGTACTCGAGGTCAGACTATGTAGAGAGTGCTCAGGGCTCAACCGTTGCCTTGCAACGTGGTGTTTCCGTGCTGCTGCTTAGCTGTGCCCTGGAAGGTGTTGATTGGAAACTCGCAGATGCGCACATGTTGAACTTTTTTACTGTTTTCTTTAATTTAGGGACAGACGAGGGTGATTTTGTTTCCTGGCGTTTTTCATAAAATTGGTTTCGTCTCCCTATTGTTGATTGATTCAGATGCTTGTATGTGAAGTATTATGTGATATGTGATATCAGAGATGTTTTCAAGTGGGTAATTGTCCAGGGCCCCATATTTCAAGGGGCCCCATTGGAAAGTGAACTTTCTCTGTAGGTCACATCTGTCTATTTCTCCATCTCAAACTTTAATCTATTATTCAATAATGTTTGGCATCATGGGGCTTGAATTAGCAGAAAATGAGTAATAAAATGAAAAGCTGCTCTGAACAAGGGCCCCCAAATCCATAAGATGACACTGTGTGCATGAAGGTTAACAGGTGTCAGGTTTTGTGTTTTGGACCTGATGTTCTAAGCCCATTTGCATTCACACAGCCTGCAAGTCACAGTGTACTGTGGACCCTGCTGAGGTGGAAATAACTTCCAAAATGATCTTGGAGACTAATTGACATTTTGTTAAAGAAGGGGGCATGAAAGGGATCTCAATGGGACGTATCAATGGTTTGCGGCAGAAAATGTTATCACAAACCATTGATCAGCACTATCTCTCTGGAGGCCGATGTATATCTTTTGCAAAGTTGAAGCTTAAGTGGAGGCCTATCTACAAGACAGCTTCCCACATGTGAATGTGTACTTTTGGTATGGGAGCGGTAGTGGTCCAGGGGATCAATGCATGCACACATTGATGTTCATCACGGAGTGTCAACTTCTTTGGGTTTTTCTATTTTTTTAAATCCTTCTACTATCGATTTTTAGAACAAACAAGCATTGTCAAAGACAATAGGTTTTGACATTGACTGCCAGCCAGGGACAGATTTTGGATTTAACTTTTGCTTTGTCAATGCTTGTTTTGTCATGAATTTTGTAAATGTTATTATTGGAGGAGCTTATTTTTAATTCTAAAAAAAGCACACATTGCAAGAGCTGTATCTGTCACGGAAGGGAAAGTACTTTGTTGGAGGACGTTCTCCTTGTCAGAAGCAGAATGGCATAATGACCTTTGAGTTTAGCCAGACTGATGCACTTCCCTGTGCTGTGTACTGTGACGGGTGGAACAAAAATCTGACTGATACAACACCAGACTAATTAATGAAGAGGACTGGATAAAAGCCCTTACAAGTAATTATATTATACATATAATTTTAGTGAAATCAAAAGGTCTTGGCTACCCTCAGACCTAAAAATGTAGGTATTCACTGAATGCAAATGCAGGGCGAAGGAGAGATGTCTCTTGAAGACCTCTGTCCATGCATTCATAGCCATTTACAAAAAGTTGCGAAAGGTCTTTTAATTCTTACATATTAACAAGGCATGAGTTTTTGCAACTCTGTGTGTGCTTTGGGATGTGATTGATTAGTGCATCAGTTGCATCTTTCAAGGATGGTGGGGTTATAAACTGGTCTGTGTTTTTTGCACACCTTTTGGCTGTCGGTCCCAATTTCATAGATCAGGTCATCTATCCTTTTGTCTAGGGAATACTTTTAAGAGGATCATGTCCTAAATCCAGTAGACAAAGCTGGGGGCTAACGGCCCCCATCTAGTTTGAGACTTCCACTAGTGGTGTTGGAAGACCAACAGGCCCTATGTGCCCGAACCATGACATTTAGTGGCTTGTAAAACATTGCCTTCCATCTTGTATTGTTTTCCAAGATTTCTGTGGCAAATGTATGACTTTCAAATTGAATTTTGTGAATCTTGATGTTGGCTTACAGACTGCTCTTTGCTCTTTTGAAATCACTCCTTGATTTTCTCAGTATACCTGGGGGTATGTAACTGTCTATTATTTATGTCTGTGTCTAAATGGTCCATTTTTATTTATTTATTGATACATTTTTTGAGCACAGCTATCAATGACAGGTATCATGGCGCTAAACTTTTAGGTGAGAGAGGGTGAAGAAGGAAAAACAATAGCATAGAAACTATCTTTGGTTTTAACTGGCACATAACCAGGTTTTCAGGGCTTACCTAAAACTAAGAATTTCAGTAATACTTCTTATCTTTGCTAGTAGCATACTCCATAACTTTTCAGCAGCTACAGAAAAGGCTATGTGTAAAATTGGGGACCTCAATGTAAAGGGTATTGTAGGAAGCTGCTCCGTATATACTTTAGTAAAAAAACAGGAGAGAGGCCAGTCTTGTACCAAAGGGACAGGGCACCAAAGTGACAATAAGTCATATAAAAAAATTCCTTTTGGGTACAGATGAATGCAAACACTTAATTCTCAAATATACTGACCTCAAACATACTGACCATCCATCCAATTGAGACCAATATCACTAAGTTAGCACTCTGAAGCTATGTGGAAAGTATACGAGTTAAACACTTTATTCTAAAATTCTGAAGATGTCAAAAAACTCATTCAATATTATGATAAATATGTGCAAACCATGCTGTAAACAGAGTCCTATGTTATGTTGGGCTTATATTCTACTTAATAAACATCACAAATCTTTCATGTACTAATCAACAAGCCTAATTAAAACAGGATTAAAAATCATTTTTGCTAAGAGGGAAAATATATTAGACAGTCGTTTTTTGTCATTTAAAACACACTAATCACAGAGTAGATCATTGATTAAAACCCCACAGTTTATCTGAAGTTTTTCTTATTTTAACCAATATTGAGTCGATTTAGTGTTAAAATGTTGCTGCATCCAAATTTTAGAATTAAGTGTTTAACTTGTATACTTTCCATATCGCTTCAGAGTGGTAACTTGGTGATATTGGTCTTAATTGGGTGGATGGTCAGTATGTTTGAGGTAAGTATATTTGAGAATTCAGGGGCCGATTCACAGAACTAATCTGAGATAAAATCCTGACCTTACTACTTTTGGTATTCACAGAAGGCATTTAGTAGTAATAGGATTTTGTCTCAGTTTAGTAGTAGTAAAGTTAGGGGCCTAGCTTTACTACTACTAAATGCCTTCTGTGAATACCAAAAGTAGGAAGTTTAGGATTTTATCTCAGAATAGTTCTTTGAATTGGCCCCAAAGTGTTCACATTCATCTGTACCCAAAGGGAATTTTCTGCATATACTATGCCAAAATGAGGCATAGTGTGCACAGAGTCCAGTAGAACCCCAAAGGTAGGCAGAGGTAAAAGTACTTATCACCTTACTCTCTATTTGTGGTAGTGTGGGCGAGCAGTAAGGCTTTATCAGAGGGTAGTGTTAAGCATTTGTTGTACACACTCAGGCAGCACTCGAAGACTGAACTCATACCAATTTGTTTGTATAAAAAAAATGTATTTAGTTGTATTTATTTTCTAGATACAAGCAAGCCTGGCACAGGTAAGTGCAAATGGTACTTTTCAAGGCAAGTTGAACAACACAAGCAAGCTGAATGAAAATGACTTCACTACAGGTTTGTAAACACTCTGAATACAGTTGAAATTACTGTAAGATTACTTTTGATTGCTTTACAGATTCCTTTATGGATTACTTTTTCTACTCCGTGTGATATGCCTAGATATCACACTGGGGTATCTCCTAGAGAATAGGTAAGTAAAGCAGTTTTTAGATATTTGCAGTGTTTCAAGTTCTCATACAAAACCAACTCCGAACACAGAGCTTCTGAAGCTGACCACTGGTTGGAGAGGTAAGTTGGGATGCCTGGGGATGCTGGGACACTGTCAGTCGGGCCACCCAAGGCTGTGGGATGTCAGGTACTGGGGTGTCTTTAGGCATCAGGTTTTCTTACCAGCTCCGGACGTGGGATCCCCCAGAAAGAGGCTGCAGGCTTTGCTTGGAGCCTCGGCCCAGGTCAGAGATCACCAGATCTCAGGTCCGGATAGCCGCGGAAACCTCCTCATGCTGTTGAGCCACTCGAACTTGGGCCATAGGTGTTGGGTGCAGAGAGGTGTAGACTTGCGGATTTGCCGGAGAAAGAGTCTGAGGGTGAGCAAATCCGGTGCTCACAGGAAACAAAGTCTTTGACTTGGATGGCAGGGCAGGTCCTTGGGGTTCTTGAGGATGCTGGCTGCAGGACACACCAGGATTTTGCTGGAGCAGGTTCGAGGTGGGGACAGGCCGGTAGGGCTGGGGCCAAGTCAGTGGGCATCTCATCTTCTTAGTTCAGCATGGGTTCTTCGGTCCTTCTTCTATTCTTCTTGTTGATTCTTGTCTGAGGAGGCAAAGTTCAGGGTTGCCCCTAAATACTAGATTTAGGGGTGTTACAGGTAAGTAAAGGTTGGGACCAATGGGTCCCTTCCTTGGGGTGGGTACAGCTCCTATTATGCCACCCTCCAGTGGGAGGAGGGCATATGCCTCACTCTGGTTGGCTGGGTCCCCCATATGCAAGATCGCGGGGATTGAGAGTTGTGCTTCCCCTCGCCTCCCCCACCTGAGGGGTGGGGTTGGCAAAGGTGGGCACACCTCCCTTTCTCACTTGGTTTTCCCACTGATTCTCCCAACCCTCATGGGTCAGTGAGGGTAAGAACCAGTGGGGGCTGTAAGCCTTTGGAGCTTCCCCTTGGTGGACCCGGCCCATCCTGTGGGAGGAGGCTTGGCAACTCGTCCTAGGATGTGCATTGTTTCAGACCCCCGAGATCAGCAGGCTCTTGATCCAGGGATCCAGAAACATGTCTGGTTGGGGCAGCTGACGAGCAGCCACTCAGCCTGGACACTAGTGTTAGGTAGTTTTTCAGGGGGCATCTCTAAGATGCCCTTTGAGTGCATTTTTCATGAAATCCCACACTGGCATCAGTGTGTGTTTAATGTGTTGAGAAGATTTACACCACACTTCTCAGTTTTCAGTACAGCCATTATGATGCGGTGGGGTTCGTAATGCCAAACTCCCATCACCATATACTCTTAAAGGCATTACTGCACTTACAATGTCTAAGAATTGGCTTAGACACTGTAGGGGTATAGGGCTTATGCACCTGTACCCTCACCACTGGTATAGTGCACCCAGCTAGAGTAGTGGCTGACCTATGCCAGGGCAGGGGGTTGTGGGCATGGTACACAGGGATGTGTGCCATGTCGACTCTTCACTTTGTTCTGCACCAAAACACGCGGCCTTCAATGGCAGTGTGTGTGAGTAATGTTATAGGGCCTCTAAGGATGGAACAATAAGTGCTGCAGCCCTAAGAAGCCTTCCCTGGCCACAGTGCCCTTGGTACCTGTGGTACCATTTACAAGGGACTGACCTGTGGCCAAAGAGGGACAATTGGGTTTTGTTTTAATGCAGTTTAGGAAAAGAACATAGGCCCTGGCTACCTGTTTGGCAGGAACCCAGGGCACACCTAGTCAAAGTACATCAGCAGTTTAGCAAAAAGGGGGACAACCATGCAAAAAGAGTGCACTTTCTTACAGGTATGCATATACCTAAGTATCCATCTAGTTTGACATTTTTGAGTCAAAACTGATGGTCGGTAACTAAACTGAACTGTGAGAAAGTGGGTTATATGCTGAGGTTGACGCTAGTACTCCGCATGTAATAATGTCACTATTCTTTTTAGGTCCAGTAAAGGCTTCAGTAATTTGAACCTGAGCTCAACCCCAGTAGCTATGGTACAGGGCAGACAGACTTAACTGAAGAAAATGTGTGAAGCATTTAGAAGTACCAAAACGGTCAAAATGTTGAAAACACAACACAGTAAAAATCCCACTCTGATTTATAAAAATAGCAAATATTGTAAAGAACAACATGACAAACAAAAAACCAATAAGGGGAACAGAAAATATGAAATTTTAAAGTTTTACATGAAAATAGCACCAAAAGGTGCAATGCGCCAACCTGAGTCATCTGGTTGCACTTGACTGGTACCTAGGCATGATGAACAGAGACCAAGTTCATCTAATTTGGATATTTTACCCGGATAGCCATTGAATGAAGCCCCCATTGAAGCCATTTACTTTTGGCAGGAAAGGTCAGAGCAGGAGAAATAAAAAAAGTTGCAGCTAAGGAAGGTCCCTCATCATCCAGGTACGTTTGGCACCATCCGCTGAAGATTTCTACATTCTGACCCAGTCGTCTTTTTATAGCTCGGATTTCTCCAGCACAGCAAGGCTAAAAGCTGTAGCTGAACATGGCTCCACGAGCCAGATACCTAATACGGGAAATTCTGCCGATGCAGAGAAGCTCTAAGTGAGAGCAACCTGAATCTTCTGACCAGAGGCAATGCAGCTTGTCGAAATGATTTGGCATGTTTTTCCCAGTCTTAAAAAAGGTTCTAAATTGAGGCTTTATGGTTAGACAGGAGGAGTACACTCTGACACCAGCCAAGGGTTCTAGGATCTCAGGAATATCACTTTGGGGTCAGGACTCAATCCAACTAAAGCCACAAGCAGGGCCTAGGGTGGTCCGATAGCATGTGGTCATCTGGAAATTGGTCTTGTGGCAGTTTTTGTTCCCCGGAGCTTAATAGGAGGTTAGCCAGCTGACCCATGTTGTCCACTTGTTAGTCATAGTTACAAGTGGAAGCAGGTCTAGCCTTTAGTGTTCTTAAATATCACAACCACAGGCGCATTCCTTCTTCTGTTTTCCACTGGGCCAGTAGTGTTCTGAAGAGGGTTTCTGGGGTGCAATATTTATGTCTGGTACTAACATTTGAGTGGGGGTGACTTCTGCCCCCTCCCTAACCAATAGGGAAAAGGTTCTAGGGGAACCCAACCCACTTTTGTTGAAGTTCTTGTGTTTCCACAGTACTCCCCTACTTAATTCCAATACAGCAGAACCTTTCCTTACTTGTACTTGTTGGAAATGGCCATTTTTGCAGGGTTATCCCCAAACTTTTTGCTTCTTCCTCCTATTTTTTCCTGACCTGCTGTTGTTGGTTTTAGGACTCTGGGCACTTTACCACTGCTATTCAGTGCTAAAGTGCATATGCTCTCTGTGAAAATTGTATTATGGATTGGTGTTTCCATGCTTGGCATATTTGACTAACTGATAAGCCCTAGTAAAGTGCACTGAGTGTGCCAAGGCTTGTAAATCAAATGCTACTAGTGGGCCTGTAGCACTGATTGTGCCATCCACATGAGTAGCCCTGGAAAGGTAACTCAGGCCTGCCATTGCAGAGCCTGTGTGCAGTCTGGTACTGCCATGTCGACTTGGCAAATGTACCCACTTGCCAGGCCCTAACCTTCCCTTTTCTTACATGTGAGTCACTCCTAAGGTAGGCCCAAGGTAACCCTGTGGGCAGGGTGCAGTGTAAGTGAAAGGTAGGAAATGACGTGATGTGTGTGACATGTCCTGGTAGTGAATTACAGTGCATTTCGTTTTTCACTACTGAAAGGCTATCTGTCCCATAAAATAGAATGAGAGTTTATTTATAACATCTTATAAATATAACTTCCCATTGGGACAAGATAGGAAAACAAAGTTTGGTAGGCCTGAACTCAGAATGTTAAAATGCATCTTTTAGTGAGGGGGATTTTTATATTCTGTGTCTGAAAGTATTATTTTTAGAAAGTAGGTATTTTCTTGCTTAGCCATCCAGTGTGCTTCTACTAGGATGTGTATTGACTGTCTGGCTTTGGAGTGACAGGGGCTGGGGATGTGCAGTGGCTCCAGAGAGTCTGGATGAGTCAAGGCTGGACTGAATAGACCTGGGCTACATTCAGAGTAGTGGGAGGAGTATTCACCAGCACCTGGAATAGGCCTGGTCTGCATTTAGAGTGGTGGGAGGAGATTTCCCTTGCACCTGAATATGCCCTGTCTGCCTTGGACAATACTGTCTCCACCTCCTGCTGGGAATCTGGGCCAGAGAGGACCAAACTAGTTTGGACTAAGCACAGAGACTCTTTGCCTCAGAGGATAAAGGAATTTAGAGTGTAAATATTGAGGCCCAGACCCCAGAACTTTAGAACTCTTTTGGAACTAAGAAGACTGCCAAGAAGAAGAGCTGGAGAAGCTGTGAGGAGAGACTACCACTTTGCTGTATGCTTTGCGGTGTTGGCCTGCAGTGGCTGCTTCTGTCTTGGGCAGTGAAAGGACTGGACTGAACTTTCTGCAACTTCTTTATTGAGTTTCTCCAAGGGCTTGAGGTAGAGCTTACCCCCTGTTCAAGACGCCTCAGGAACAGCAAAGAGTACAAGTTCTTCTGCCATCAACACTGGGGACTGTGTGTTTTGTGCTGCAACAGAAGAAGAAACAACCTGATGCCATCTACGATGCCGCTGCCGACTCAGTGTACTGAAGGCACTGCGGAGGGCACTGCTGCATACTGCACCGCAACCCTGGTCTCAACAATGACGCCACCTGATGCTACCAGCGAGCCTCTGCTTGCACCACAACCTGTGGGCACTGCACTCCACAGTGCCTCACTTCATGGCATTGCCCTGATATCCCCGACAACGACGCTCCACACCGACATGGACGCCGCTGCTTGCACCGTGGTTCGAGGGCACCGCTTTTAAGTTACACGATGCACTGTCCTCATCCCGCACTGCACCCTTGACCCACCGATGCCAGTGCCATGCAGGTTCATCAGCTGACAACAGTGCTTCAGGAACAACGATGCCGCTGCTTGCACCGTGACCTGCCAACACCGCGACGAGCACCACATCACTTAGGACCACAGGCCTGGTCTCACCGATGCTACTGTACGACCGTCACCGAGCCGCTGCCTGCACCGCGACCTGAGGGAACTGCACGCCGCACAGCTGACACCGGCTCTCCCGACTTCAACCGCGAGGAGTTCGATCTGCAACACGTGTAACTTCAAGGGCCCGACGACTCCTGCACCGACCTCCAGAATTGAAGCCTGCGGACACCGGCCCTTTGGGGCTCATCAAGTGGTCGCCAACGCCCTACATTTCTAAAGGCACTGTTTTGCGGGTCTTCCCTACTGTGCAGCTGGCCCACGACGCCACGGTCAGCCAGAACTTTTTGGATTTGTTGTTCACGACGCTGTGATAGCCCCAGACAGAGCTATCGACTTCAAGGAACTGTATTTCAAGTCTATTTTGATTACAGAAGATTTCTGAGAACTGTATGGTGGATTTCTATCATTTTTGGTCTTGTTTTGGATATATACAAATATTGGATATTTTTCTAAACTGGTGTGGTGTCCTTTTGTAGTGCTTTCACTGTATTACTGTTGGTTAAGTACAAATGCTTTACACACTGCCTCTAAGATAAGCCTGACTGCATGTGCCAAGCTACCAAGGGGGTAAGCAGGGGTTATTTTAGGAGTGTAACTCCCTTATCCTGACTAGAAAGGAAGGTTCCTAACTTGGACAAAGGTGCAAACCCTTGTCAACTAGAGACCCCATTTCTAACACGTGCCATCCTAGAAGTGAGGCCAGAAAACTGAGCAAACTTTTCAAAGTGGTCAATCAAAACTTGTTGTAGGGGTGTTGTGTAGTTCTTATGAATCTATATAAGATCTGCGCGTTTAGAAAACATACACTGCGTGCTTGGTGTCTGTACTGATTCCAGACACCCCCACTAGCTAGCTCACAGTGCCACTAGAAACTCCTCTTATCAAGGAGAGAATAGTTCTTGGCAACTATTGAACATGACAACCCTGATCCCTCAGAGTCGAGGAAACAGTGCAATACTTTTCGCTCAGTCACTTGTGCTCACTTAGTCTCAGATATGTACACGGAAGAAACGGTATGGACGTTTTCAAAAAGCATTTATTGGATATTTGTCATTCTAGTGTAAAGTAGGTGTGCTGAAACAATCATCAGAAAGTGACAGATATAAATGACTAGATGCACTAGAAAGGTAAAAGGATGGTAGATCTCTACCATTTTGTTATAATCATGAATATAAGCAAGCATATGAAATACATGACAATAAGAAATGCGTACTCCTAAGATGCTACCCTAACTAGAGGTACCCAAGTGTACCTAACATGTGTGTAGGTGTTAAAGCTAAGAATCCTTCTAGGATGAAGTCAACCCCATTACCTGAAATGAGAGACTGTGGGGCCCCGTCTTGGTCTCGAGTTGGACACCCAACAAGGGATGTTCAGACTGCTGCGAGCTGGAGTGTCTGCATGCAGGAATCTCAGGGTCTCTCATCAGTGTGTCAGCATGGAAGTCGTGATCTCCTCCTCTATCTCAGCAAGATGTGATGTTTATATACCCAAAGGTATCCCCAGGGTTTCTACCTTGCTGTGCCACTGTCTGATTTAGGATAACATCGGGAATGAATCCTGTACATAGTTATTAAACAGGAGATGATATTTCCGAGAATCCTTAATCCTCAGGCATAATGTATGAGCCTATTGTTCAGGAAAAAACCCACGTTCTGTAAGGAGTAATGTAACTCGGTAAAGGGTCAGTCCAAGCAGCCGTTATGTATGTGATGTAGGGATGAATATTGGTGAAAGGTTGTGATGTTACCTGGGCCTATACTGGGGTACCTATATGGAATATATAACAGGGGCAGCTCCTCTCTAGGTGTGGATGGAAGGCTTCCTCCCGTCTGCGGAATTGGTGGAATTTTTGTCACCCCGCGTTACTCTTTAGCGCGGAGTTCCAGAAAAATTGCACCAATCGCCTTGTGGCAGTCATTTTCTCCCGCGAGGCTCCAGAAATTGTGAGTTGGTGAGCGCAAGTGAAATTTGGCATCCGTTAGTACGATTTTCCAATGCGGGGAGTTGCGGGTGGCCACGAGCGGTCAGAGGGCTGCAGTTTGACTAGATTTGTTGCTGCACGAGTAAATTGTCACCTGAGTGTTGAGAGTTAATAGGGAGAGCATACTAAAGATGGATCCTATTGAAGCATTGGCATTCTAAAGACAAACATACTGTACACATTTAGCACAGAAGAAAAACTCACAGAACAGTCAGAAACAATAAAGCCCACAGCAGAGCTAAGGTTTTGAAGCAATCCTTGTGCTGTAAAAATACACGTACCATTTATAGCACACATGTCTTACAGTGTGCTCCAGAACCGACAGCAATAATAAAAAAAAGGAATTTAGATGGGAAGGTCGTAGAAAGGGAGAAAATAAAAGTAGATATGGAGCGTGGAGATTGTATTTATGCAACAGCGGTGAGGAGCCATTGAAGGTTTCAGCCTTGCCTATCCGTGATGGGGCTCACGCACGCACATATATAATAGCCAATGTCTATAAATGACACAGGTGGGGGCTCGTTTTGTTTAAGGCGTATGTTTGACATCCGCACTGTCCCTCAGCTTGCAAAGATCTCACAGACAGGAGCCTTTGACGGTATTGTCCTTGCTGTTTGCAAACATCGCTTGTCTGTTTTCTGCCTCAGCAGTCGGTAAGCCAGCTGGCGCTTCATGCTTTTACTGTAATTTGCTACATTAGTATTTTTTCCCCGTGAGTCATTTTTCTCTCGGGCTTGTCGTTTTTTCGACGAGGTGAGCGATATCAGGAGATGCCGCCAGATGAATCGCAGAGGCACAGCGTGAGCATCTTTCCTTCTTTTTTAGATTAATTGGAGCCGTCATGTTCAAGATACCACGACGGTGTGTACCTGGTCTTTATCAGCCGTGGTAATTAAGAGGCTGCTTATATCAGTTAAAACAAGCATGCGTGCTCCGTCTTTATCATGCGCGCGCGGAGGGCTGAGCCATCCAGAGCGCACACAGGCACTCCGGAAGGAAATATACCGGATAAGCTCGAAGCGCCCAGGGAAGCAACCGAATCCAGTACAACAGATGCCGGGGACATTAAGATCTCGGCCACGAAGCTGATTTTCCCTTCAGGACCTTCTGTTAATCACCCACACCTCAGCTCTCTCCTCATCTCGCGGAATGAACCCTCCACGGGCCTCATTACGAGTTCCGTGGTGATCCCCACTCAACCACTAACAAGAGTTACCAGCCAAAGGTGGGATTACAAGAGCCGCTGCAAGGACGACATATTTAAAAATTCTTTACGAGCTGTTGCACAGTTTGACAAAACTCCTCAAAATGTTCTTGGAGATCTATTCGGGGGGCTAAAGTCCGAGCAGAATTTGCAAAAGTGCTGAAACTGGCACACCACCAAACAAATTCTCACTCAGTGAGAGAGGTTTTTAGTTTGGCTATACCAACCTCTAGATTCAGAACCAAGCGAAAAAAGTATAGCAGACTGTTGAGAAGTTGTAATAATTCGTATCTTATTCCTGCGTGCGTAGATGCATAGCTCTTATGGACAGGAAACCTCACCCACATTTGGTGGCTTGCTTCATCATTGGTGACCCGTCCACACTCTGCGGTTGATCGTCAAGGTGGGTTCAATCTGGCCAGGGAGCTTTTAAGCTTAATTATTGAATGGACACAGGACCATAAGGATCTTAAAATTATCTTGTGGAATCCCCCGACCTCCAACTAAAGCACCTGGACAGATTGTCATTAAACTGGTGCAACTTGCGACCCTTTTGTGGTTTGATGAAAATCTGTCCAGCTTGTTTTTTATGTGCAAAACAGCTATGTCTTATAGTTGGGTAATGTTGGATTGTGTATTATGAGCAGAAGTCTACTGGAGCTTTGGGGGGAGCTTCCAACTTCCCTGAACCTCTAGACCTGCAAAATAGAATTGGCTGGTGCAAAAATCTGGGGGAATAGGGTAAAGGAACAGAAAGAGGCTAGTCAACACTCGACCAATAAATCTTCACTGGTCTGCCTGAAACATTTGAGAAACCCTACAGACAATAAAACTAGACCTGGGTAAAATTTCACTTACACCAGAGTAATCAGGGTCATTTTGGCAATTTCACAGTGCACATTACGCAGAATTACTAATAACGTGAGTAATTTTTTTTTGGGGGGGATCCTACCACAAGAGAACATTTAGAGAGTACGAGTTGCTGCTCGAGCTGCTGTTTTTGTTCAGTTGTTTTGAGCCCTATTTTCTTAGCGGAAAATGCATCCTCTCGTCCATTTTGGATGCAAGAGTGAATTTTGAGCTAAGAAACTAGAACTGAATAACTGGGAGTAAGTTGGGGTAAAATCCTACCCCCAACTGCACATTTAGCCCATGCACGCAGCTGCCCACACTGCTATTTTGTTGCATTTGGCACTATTTCTTAGCGCAAAATGCATGTTTATGTCCATTTGGGATGCGAAGGGGCATTTTTGCACTAAGAAAAATAGCGCTAAATGAAGAATTACTCTTCTCTGTTGCAGAGTGAGTTCCTTTCTTAAGGCAGCAGTTATAGCAAGGAATACTATGGTTGGATCAGCGTGTATGCTCATTTTTTTGATAATATATTTTAACAGTATTTGATTTTTTTTTTAGATATTTTATTATATCTGATTGTGAGATATAGTTTTATTATGCTCTTCGCATTTCTCTTGATGTTGATTATCCTTCAACCTATATGCCATTTCCGGCATTCGTTTACAGGTTTAGGCTATTGTACCATTTTTATCTTGATTATTTCGTATTGTATTGTTACATTTCTTTTATGGCCAGGATTGGCCGAAAAAGATTTCTTGAACTTCTCTCATAACGTAATACCACACAATCTCACAGAATATTTAGGTATTTCCACTTCATTACGTTACACGGAATTATGCATGTTATACCCACCCCTAAATAAAACTATCATTAATATATTTCAATACTAGGGTGCTTAGAATTTCTCCCTCCCAGTATCCTGTAACCCATTTTATAGAGTTAATCTTCTTCCTCCTTAATAAGATTCTCACGGATACTCTCATGAAGCTGTAAGATTCTTCAATGCTGCCATGATACTTCTCAAGTAAAATATAGGAACAAGAGTGTGTATAAGTATCAGAACTTTGATGAAAACATTTGTCTCTGTGCTCTATGTTGCTGGACTGACTTTGCTCTGTCAGAAATAGAACTTTTCAGCTGGAAACAGGGAAAACACAAAGACCAGTCCCCTGAGAAACTCAGGAGATGGAGAGTGCTTAACAGAGGTCCATACTTAGAGTAATACTGGAGACCAGAAGTGCTCAGAGGCCTTCTACTTGAACCCAAAATATTGAACAGAGATGGACTTGGACAAAGAGCTAATAAACCAAAGTATTGAAGGAAGTCCTCAATCTGATCTGGTGGAATTCAAAGGTTGCCGAACTGTGCTCAGAGTGACAGCAGTACCAGTTTAAAAAGCCAGGTTTGCTTTTTTCAATATTGGTACAAGGCCAACCTCCATTCACCAGGAACCAACTTCAACATAGCCATGATTCTCATAAAGGGCCCGATTCCGATGCGGTTAGGAAATCTTCCCGATCAAATCAGTTTGGAAATGATTTCCGACTGACTCGGATCGGGAGAGTCCGACCGTCTGAGTATGAGGCATCTGGATGCTTCCAGACACTATTTAGTTGGACTCCCATTGACATCTATGGGAGCCTATGTTCCTAACAGCACCGTAATCTGGCCCTTGTCCGGGATGTCACGTTCCTGATCCGATTTGAAATGAGCAAATGCTGTTAGGAGGCCTTCCTAACTGCATCGTAATCGGACCCTAGGTGGGAATGCTTTCCTAACCGCATCGGATTCGGGCCCAAAGTGTTTAATTTGACATTAGTTGCAGGTGGGGCCCTCCAGCACTAGTTTGGGAGACGGGCATTTATTTTTCTCCCTAGACTTTCATCCAGAGCAAGAGAGGGAAAATAGAAAAGGTAGAATAAAGGAGGAAGAGAAAGACAAAACAACAGGGACAAATGAAGAAAGCAGGGATGAAAAAGAACCTGCAAGATAGAAATAAATATGCATGGAGTTCTGGCAGTGGATTGTCGTAGCATGAGGTGGAATCAAAACTACACAGGTTTGATATTAAGCAATCCGACCTTTGATGGTGCCGTACACTGGCTTCTGAACAGCCTTCACTTGGGCCTTAGTTGGATTTGATCTGGTCTATGAGATGATTTAAGTAGTTTCTGTATCAACATGTTGGGGCATATTATCAAGAACGGCATTAAAATTATCGCCGCTTTAGCGGCAGGAAACTGCTGCTAAAGCGGCGATAATGGGCTTGATAATATGCCCTTGAGAATTCCAGTAGAAGCCCATGTTCACACCAGAGCTTGGGCTTCTCTAGGGCATATTATCAAGCCCATTATCACCGCTTTAGCGGCAGTTTCCTGCCGCTAAAGCGGCGATAATTTTAACGCCGTTCTTGATAATATGCCCCGTTTTGTTTTATAAATATTTCTGTAAATACAACATGGTGCCCATTGATTTCACCCTGTGCATTCTATGTCATAGGTGTTATATCTGCGAAGTATAATATATATATATATATATATATATATATATATATATATATATATATATATATATATATATATATATATATATATATAGTTATAGATATTACCTACTGGCGGTCGCCAGTAGGTAGTTATAGTTAGGACCCTGTTTCCATAGGAAATCCGCAACATTCTATTTGGAATAACTTTGGCGCCGGTCGACGAATCCTCGCAAAATTTTCAAAACTAATGGGGCGCTACGCTCCGCTCCTACCCTGAAAGTCTCGGGGGGATTCGTCAAGCGGGGGCTGAGAAAAAAGGGGGGTCCCAAAACGCGTTTTCCCCATGCATTTTTCCATAGGACCTTTAGACACAGCTACAGCCCGAACGGCTGAACAGAATTACTTGTAATTTGGCAGAGAGGTAGTCCTCAGGTCAAGGAAGTGCCTTTTGTAGATCTGGTGTAAATCTGTTCAGTAGTTCCTGAGAAAATAGCATTTAAATCAATATATATATCTGTAAGCGCGCTCCGAGCACGCACCGTAAGCTTACCGTACGCGTACGGTGCCGTGCGCGAGCGCGATTCTGATTGGCTGTTAGATCTTAGTAAACATTCGAATCGGTCGAAACCAGGAAGTGTCGGCCGCCATTTTCTCTCTCGCACTCTGAGGGGGGGAGGAAAAACAAAGTTGGATATCATAAAAAGGGGGCAGGCTAGACAGCTCCTAACCACCTAGCCTTGGTTATGGTGTGCCAGAAGGCCATCCAAGGCCCAAAATTATTTTTTTTTTTTTTAAAAAACGCCGAATACGCTTACCGTACGCGTACGGAAAAAAAAAACCAAAAAAAAAACCAAAATCCATATTTCCCCCCCCCCCCGTGTGCAAAAGGTGCCCGCAGGCCACATTTTGTGCATGGCATATAACATAACTGAACATTTAATAGAAAACCTTTCACAACAAAGCGCATAATATGTCCTCCGTGTGCGGACGGTGCGCGAAGGGCATCGTGCGTACATGGCCCATCCAGCGTAACGTGGGCACGCGGTGCGCGTAGCGCACCGCGTGCCCACCGTGCGTGCACGGCACTAACTGCGTTAAGTGGGTGCGCGGTGCGCGAAGCGCACCGCGTGCTCACTGTGTGCGCACGGTGTGCGAAGCTCACTGTGCGCGCACGGTGCGCGCACGGAACGAACTGCGTGAAGTGGGCGCGCATGGCAAGAAAGGCGTAAAGTAACTTAGCATTTAAAAAACCGTACAAATTCACTGAAAAACCATAGGTTTCACACACGTTATAGTTAGGAATTAGCATTTAAAAAACCTTGCAAATTCACTGAAAAAACCATAGGTTTCACACAAGTTATAGTTAGCTGTACATTTCACTCGTAAAAAACCAATGAAATTCCACGTTATAGTTAGTGCAGGCAACTATAACTCACGCGACCGCAATCCTCTGCTGATGCTAATACTGTATTTAGACACTTATTTGCCCATGTCTTCCTCCATTAAATTTTAGCTATACATATATTACAAATATTTTTTTTTCATAAAGACACATATGTCATTAGCAGAGGATTGCGGTCGCGTGAGTTATAGTTGCCTGCACTAACTATAACGTGGAATTTCATTGTTTTTTTACGAGTGAAATGTACAGCTAACTATAACTTGTGTGAAACCTATGTTTTTTTCAGTGAATTTAGATATAGATATGAAAATACTGAAGTTCACCATCGTTTCTTGTTAATTTGCTGGTGCTCTACATGGCTGATGACGCGTTTCGCCCACTGACTGGGCTTGGTCACATGACAAGCATAAAGTCTGTCTTTGCTTTTTTGCCCTGTGTTTATCACGTGACACAGTGAAAAATAGAAAACAGACTCCACTACGGGAGCCCATTAAGGATATTCGCACTTCCATAGTTGGAGACCTACCTGTGCAACAGAAGCTGCCACTGTTGGGAGTCCTTGGAGGAAACACATTCCTCGGCATTCCCTGCAGGCCGCACGCTGCTGAGGCACTCAGTAAGCGCCAGGAGGTGCATAAGAGGGCGGTCGGGCTTCCGCGGCTCGGGACGCGCGCGGGCGATGCCCGGGCCAAGGGCTGGCCCGTCCACGCCCGTCGTAGCCCGGTAGAGGCTGGGCTGGGCCAAGTCTCTAAGGTCTGCCACGCAAGTAGGTGACTGTAGGTGTTTGTAATATATTTGTTGCAATGGCAAAGCGAGTAAGATGCAAGGAGAAAATTGTTGGTGTTACGGGTGGCGTAGCGGGAACATTAGATGCTTTTCTGACCCATTCAGAATCAGTTCTTAATCGTGAAATTCTGATGACAGAAAAGAGAATTCCCTTGGACCCTGTCTCTTTGCAAAGGAGGTCTTCTTTGGGACATATTAACAGGGTGATTTCCCCAAGGCAAGCTGTTCAAACAGTTTTGGTCTCTCATGAAGCCTCCGGTCACTTCACCGCTATGGACAGTGCTACTCGTCAATAATGGACCTATAGTCTATATCTTTCCATCATGCTTAGCGCAGACCTCCCCTGTAGATGAACAAGTGAACTTGAGGACTGTTCCTTTGGCTGCGCAAGTGGATGAACAATCTCTACCCTTGGACTCATCTCCAGTGCTTTCCTTTTCCCCCCAAAAGTCTCAGGAACCAGCGCTGGTACAAGAAGTCGATGTGTCCCTTAGAGTTACGAGGGCTAGGAATTATAAACATAAGATGTCTCCCGTTAAACAAAGGGTGGTACAATTTTACGTGCTCCGGCAGTTAAGCGGATACGCAAGGTTCCACCTAAGGGATTAAAACAACCCTTAAAGAACAAATCTCTTTTCCCAGTGCCTGTTGCAGAAACCCATATAACTGACGGGGACTTTCTAAACCAAGCATCGACTCCATCCACACATACATCTCAGGTCCCCTTATCTATGGAAAGCAACGACGAGCAATGGTTAAGACTCGAGGCACTTATGTCTGTGCTGCTGGAGCCTCTGACCAGTAGGTTTCAGAAAATTGAGGAGAAGCTTGTAACTATAGAACATAGATTAAACAGGGTCAAAGAAAAGAGGTCCACTAGTGTCATGTTTTCCCACCCGGATGCTATGGCTACTAGTCAACTGTCTACATCCGGTGTGGCTAGGATGGACACTACCTTGGTGAGGGTAGATGTGGGGGGGTTATGCCTGCAAGTGTCCATAATAGTGCTCTCACTAATCAGGCTTCTATCCCCAATAACCTCGAGTTAAATAGCCAGACCACTCCGGGGGTTAGTACGTCAATCCCCACTCACCCTCTCACTGTGCCTCGGATCAGCACAGACCCAAACACCGTTTTTCCCCCTAGGCTTCCACCTGTAGTTTCCCTGACAGGCCATGGGAGACCATTGGTGGATTTTGCCTGTCAAAATAGCTACACTGCTCAAGGGGTCAGCATTCAATGCTCTAATAAGCAGGGGAAGGAAGTGGGGGGCAAAACCCACGAGCATGCTGCTACTGCTATAATTGATCTCCCCCCTGCATGTAGCCTATATACCATTGTCTTGGCAGGGGTCCCGGGGGCACAAGGGGAACACACTTATCAGCTAATGAATAAGGTTCTCCATTGGTTATGTAGATATGCCGGTTTTAACCTCAGAGACCATGCTTCGATACTAATGGCCAGGAGGTTAGCGTGGATCGGGAAGAGTACTAAAAGCCTTCCGGGGGACTGTGCTATCATCACCCTAAGGCATCCAGTTATGGTTCAGAGCATTATACAACAGTGCAATGACTACCTAACTTTTGATACCCAAATAAGACCTTTACCTCTTGCTTACTTCTATAGATCGATGGCTGCCCTAACTCCATCTTGGGCCCCCCGAGAATGGGTGGTGGTTGGCTGAATGGTCAGGTTTATTATGGTAATCGTTTTGCCCCGCTGGAGTGCTTGGAGTCATTAGAGGGTGTAGATTGACTTAGTCCTTGGGTCCTACATCAGTTTTTAACCTCGGCTGATTCTTCAAGCCGGACAGGGGTCAATTGTTCAGTCAGTGAAGCTAGTGAAGTAGGAACAAATGCTGGTATTGGAGTTCGATCCCAAGATGCCAGGTCAAAACTTTCTGTTTATAACATGGATATAGTTACACCAAGCCCCACTGAACATTGGGTACTTAGAGAAGGCGAGAAAAAATATGAATCCAGGGGTATTAATTTTATCTCCTGGAATATTGCGGGACTAACCAGCAAAATTCATGACCCACACTGGTTGAGAATGATTAGGAAGTATGATATAATTTGTCTTCAAGAGACCTGGGAAATTGGGCATGAAATTTTTTTGGAAGGTTATAAATCATACCATAGACCAGCAGCCAAATCACCGTCTGGGAGGGCCAAGGGAGGTGTGATTGTTTTTGTAAGATTGGGAATGTCAGGCACATGGAGGGATTTGTTGTGGGACTCAGCAGTGACGCAGGGCATCATAATGACCACTCGTGCCATGTGTCTGATTATCCTAAATTTTTATAACGCACAATCTAATTGTAAAGGAGGCAATTCGTTCTCTGAGCTTAACACGAGGCTGAGCTCAATACTGGACATGAATGCAGGTCGAACCAAACTAATCCTGTTGGGAGACTTTAATTGTCATTTGTGCCCAAATTTGATGATCACCAGGGGAGACTGGTCGACATGTCCGGTGCGTAAGGGCCTACATATGGAACACTCGCAGGCAGGTTTAGAACTTACTACTGTTACAAGTTCTCTGGGCTTAGTAAACATAATGGAAACGCTCTCCGTCACTGGAGATAGTTTAATCCCCCCAACTTTTAAAGGGAGGGGTTGTAATTCTTTCATTGATTTTGTTTTTGCCACCCCTTTGTTGGCAAGTAGATTCCTAAACTTTCTCATTATTTCTAGCCCATTCAGTGATCACAACCCTCTTATTTTTTTGCTCCCTACTATCGGCCGTGCCACATCTCTGACTAGTCGCCTTAAGGCCTCCTCCCTTTCAACCACGGGTCAAGGGCGGCGAGTAAGATGGGCACAAGTAGATACGGAATTATTTACTTCTTCTCTTTTTAAAGATGGACAGGAGCACATTATGAATTGCTTAGATCCCACTGTGGGGGGGCTGGAAATAATGACTTCCTTTGGGGCTCTTGCAAATTTGAAAGTCCGATTGGCCGCACTCTGCTCGTCCTACCAGCGTGTTACCCCAAAGCATTGTGGTCCATGAAGTAGCGTTGGCGAGTACGCCTATGCCAAAGTTTAAAGTGACAATGAGTGTCGCGTTAGCCATCCCTGGACACGTGTTTCGAGGTAGTTGCCTCTCATCAGCAGGGAGTAGGTATGTGTGTGGGGTTGCTGCGTAGGCTGCCATAAAAAGTATTCTCAGGTAAAGTACCACTCAAGGTGCGCAGGTGCGTAGCCATGGGCTCATCAGCCCCACCGGCTCAAGGGAGCCTGAATATAAACAAAAGTCCGATTGGCCGCACTCTGCTCGTCCTACCAGCGTGTTACCCCAAAGCATTGTGGTCCATGAAGTAGCGTCAGCGAGTACGCCTATGCCAAAGTTTAAAGTGAAAATGAGTGTCGCGTTAGCCATCCCTGGACACGTGTTTCGAGGTAGTTGCCTCTCGTCAGCAGGGAGTAGGTATGTGTGTGGGGTTGCTGCGTAGGCTGCCATAAAAAGTATTCTCAGGTAAAGTACCACTCATGGCGCGCAGGTGCATAGCCATGGGCTTGTCTGCCCCACCAGCTCAAGGGAGCCTGAATATAAACAAAAGTCCGATTGGCCGCACTCTGCTCGTCCTACCAGCGTGTTACCCCAAAGCATTGTGGTCCATGAAGTAGCGTCGGCGAGTACGCCTATGCCAAAGTTTAAAGTGAAAATGAGTGTCGCGTTAGCCATCCCTGGACACGTGTTTCGAGGTAGTTGCCTCTTGTCAGCAGGGAGTAGGTATGTGTGTGGGGTTGCTGTGTAGGCTGCCATAAAAAAAAGTACCACTCAAGGCGCACAGGTGCGTAGCCATGGGCTCGTCAGCCCCACCGGCTCAAGGGAGCCTGAATATAAACAAAAGTCCGATTGGCCGCACTCTGCTCGTCCTACCAGCGTGTTACCCCAAAGCATTGTGGTCCATGAAGTAGCGTCGGCGAGTACGCCTATGCCAAAGTTTAAAGTGAAAATGAGTGTCGCGTTAGCCATCCCTGGACACGTGTTTCAAGGTAGTTGCCTCTCGTCAGCAGGGAGTAGGTATGTGTGTGGGGTTGCTGCGTAGGCTGCCATAAAAAGTATTCTCAGGTAAAGTACCACTCAAGGCGCGCAGGTGCGTAGCCATGGGCTCGTCAGCCCCCCCGGCTCAAGGGAGCCTGAATATAAACAAATGTCCGATTGGCCACACTCTGCTCGTCCTACCAGCGTGTTTCCCCAAAGCATTGTGGTCCATGAAGTAGCGTCGGCGAGTACGCCTATGCCAAAGTTTAAAGTGAAAATGAGTGTCGCGTTAGCCATCCCTGGACACGTGTTTCGAGGTACTTGCCTCTCGTCAGCAGGGAGTAGGTATGTGTGTGGGGTTGCTGCGTCGGCTGCCATAAAAAGTATTCTCAGGTAAAGTACCACTCAAGGCGCGCAGGTGCTTACTTCATGGACCATAATACTTTGGGGTAACACGCTGATAGGATGAGCAGTGTGCGACCAATTGGATTTGTGTTAATATTCAGGCTCTCTTGAGCCGGTGGGGCTGACGAGCTCATGGTTACGCACCTGAATGCCACGAGTGGTACTGGACCTGAGAACAATTTTGGCAGCCTACGCAGCAACCCTACACACATGCCTATTCCCTGCTGACGAGAGGTAATAACCTCGAAACACGTGTCCAGGGATGGCCAACGCGACTTTAATTTTGCTTAATACTCTGGCAGAGGCGCACTCGCTGATGCTTACTTCATGGACCATAATACTTTGGGGTAACACCCTGATAGGACGAGCAGTGTGCGACCAATTGGATTTGTGTTAATATTCAGGCTCTCTTGAGCCGGTGGGGCTGACGAGCTCATGGTTACGCACCTGAATGCCACGAGTGGTACTGGACCTGAGAACAATTTTGGCAGCCTACGCAGCAACCCTACACACATGCCTATTCCCTGCTGACGAGAGGTAATAACCTCGAAACACGTGTCCAGGGATGGCCAACGCGACTTTAATTTTGCTTAATACTCTGGCAGAGGCGCACTCGCTGATGCTTACTTCATGGACCATAATACTTTGGGGTAACACCCTGATAGGACGAGCAGTGTGCGACCAATTGGATTTGTGTTAATATTCAGGCTCTCTTGAGCCGGTGGGGCTGACGAGCTCATGGTTACGCACCTGAATGCCACGAGTGGTACTGGACCTGAGAACAATTTTTGGCAGCCTATGCAGCACCCCTACACACATGCCTATTCCCTGCTGACGAGAGGTAATAACCTCGAAACACGTGTCCAGGGATGGCCAACGTGACTTTAATTTTGCTTAATACTCTGGCAGAGGCACACTCGCTGATGCTTACTTCATGGACCATAATACTTTGGGGTAACACGCTGATAGGACCAGCAGTGTGCGACCAATTGGATTTGTGTTAATATTCAGGCTCTCTTGAGCCGGTGGGGCTGACGAGCTCATGGTTACGCACCTGAATGCCACGAGTGGTACTGGACCTGAGAACAATTTTTGGCAGCCTACGCAGCAACCCTACACACATGCCTATTCCCTGCTGATGAGAGGTAATAACCTCGAAACATGTGTCCAGGGATGGCCAACGCGACTTTAATTTTGCTTAATACTCTGGCAGAGGCGCACTCGCTGATGCTCACTTCATGGACCATAATACTTTGGGGTAACACGCTGATAGGACGAGCAGTGTGCGACCAATTGGATTTGTGTTAATATCCAGGCTCTCTTGAGCCGGTGGGGCTGACGAACTCATGGTTATGCACCTGAATGCTACGAGTGGTACTGGACGGGAGAACAATTTTTGGCAGCCTACGCAGCAACCCTACACACATGCCTATTCCCTGCTGACGAGAGGTAATAAACTCGAAACACGTGTCCAGGGATGGCCAACGCGACTTTAATTTTGCTTAATACTCTGGCAGAGGCGCACTCGCTGATGCTTACTTCATGGACCATAATACTTTGGGGTAACACGCTGATAGGACGAGCAGTGTGCGACCAATTGGATTTGTGTTAATATTCAGGCTCTCTTGAGCCGGTGGGGCTGACGAGCTCATGGTTACGCACCTGAATGCCACAAGTGGTGCTGGACCTGAGAACAATATTTGGCAGCCTACGCAGCAACCCTACACACATGCCTATTCCCTGCTGACAAGAGGTAATAAACTCGAAACACGTGTCCAGGGATGGCCAACGCGACTTTAATTTTGCTTAATACTCTGGCAGAGGCGCACTCGCTGATGCTTACTTCATGGACCATAATACTTTGGGGTAACACGCTGATAGGACGAGCAGTGTGCGACCAATTGGATTTGTGTTAATATTCAGGCTCTCTTGAGCCGGTGGGGCTGACGAGCTCATGGTTACGCACCTGAATGCCACAAGTGGTGCTGGACCTGAGAACAATATTTGGCAGCCTACGCAGCAACCCTACACACATGCCTATTCCCTGCTGACGAGAGGTAATAACCTCAAAACACTTGTCCAGGGATGGCCAACGCGACTTTAATTTTGCTTAATACTCTGGCAGAGGCGCACTCGCTGATGCTTACTTCATGGACCATAATACTTTGGGGTAACACGCTGATAGGACGAGCAGTGTGCGACCAATTGGATTTCTCCTGCAAATTTGATTAGCACCCTCCTTACTGCCCCTGTGAGGAAATTTAACCCACCGCAAAGTAGATGGTTTGATGCCTCATGTTCACTTGCTCTGAGGAACCTTAAAATGGTTATGAAAGAATTCCCTTGTGTAAAGGCAAAAGTGGCTGAATGTCGGAAACAGTATAATAGGGTGTTAAAGGAGTGCAAGAGTCAAATTCAGCGCGCGTCCTGGGAAGACTTAACAGAGGCTGCAGAATTACACAACACTACACGCTTCTGGCAGGTGATAAATAGCCCCTGCTTTGCAGATCCAAATAAGCCAGACATTTTAACAGTAATTTTACCGGATGATTGGCAGGTGTACTTTAAAGGGCTTTATAACCACCCCACAGATCAAGTGGGCTTCTTGGCCCCAGTAGTTTCTCCGAATTCCACACAGTTAATATTTTTCTCTATGGAGGAAGTCAGTGTAGGTATTGCCGCCCTAAGCCGTAACAAGGCCCCGGGTCCCGACGGTATCCCGCCAGATCTTTATCACAGCAATCTTGAAGTGTGGATCCCGCTTCTGACCAGAGTTTTAAACGCTGCAATTACAAGTGAAATGCCAGTCTCATGGTCCTCTGCAATAATTGTGCCGATATATAAAAAGGGGGATAGGGACAGTCCCCTCTGTTATCGTCGTATTTCGTTAATAGACGCTACCATGAAGGTTTTGGGTGGGGTGATTTTAAACAGACTGGAGGACTGGGCAGAACTTAAGGGGGTGATTACCGATACCCAGTATGGGTTTCGGAAAGGAAAGTCTACAGTGGATCAATGTCTCAACCTAAATTTAATTAGTGGGCACTGCTTGGCGATATGGGGATTGACCCCCTACTCATAGGCATACTGCATACTCTTCATTCTGACACCTCAGCCGTAGTTAGGTACTCGCCCGCTGGGCATGTAACCAAAAGTTTTGAATGCTCGAGTGGGGTGCACCAGGGTTGTATTCTTGCACCTTTTTTATTTGTGTTACATATAAATGGGTTGGACTCCACTCTTAGAAGTATTGCGACAGATGTCCCTAGGATAGGCTCACGTAAAGTTCCGGTCCTGTTATACGCAGAGGATGCTGTTCTCCTGGCCCGCACTCCCTCTGCACTACAAATTTTAATACGGTAAGGGAGAAACCACGAAGACAACAGAACTTTACAATTGGCACACATGTACTAGGAAACGTACCCGTGTTTACTTACTTAGGCATAACCTTCGATGTAAAGATGAATTAAAAAAAATTAATAGACGAAAAATGTCTTAACATGTCCAGGATTACAGGGTCCATCAAGGGATTTGCCACACGGCTGGGGTACTGGACGCCCGGTCTTATTTTAAAATTGTATAATTCCATTTGTTGTTCAGTGGTTCTATATGGTAGCAAAGTTTGAGGCTTCACAGCAACGTCTAAACTTCAAACTGTGGAAAATAAATATTTGAAAAGCCTGCTGAGAGTTCCGCCTAGCTCACCTACTTTTAGCATACACGAGGAGTTGGGGGTCAGCTATATCTCTGACTTGCTGGTCGTCAGACCTCTTCTTTGTTGGCTTAAAATTTGGCTCAACGAATATTCTGGACTAACAAAATCCGTTTTATTGGACTGCTTGAACTTGGATCATAGCAGCAGAATCCCGTGGTTGCGATACGTCAAAACCACCTTCATGAATTTGGAACGTGAGGAACTGTATAGTGCACCCGAGATAATTAGGCCCAGCTACAAGGGGAGTATAAAGATCTTACATTCTAACTTTCTGGTTACCACTCGTGAAAAGGCAGAACTCTCAAAGCAGACTGTGAGAGAACATGCCTTGGTCAAAACAGCCACTGGTATAGAACCCTATCTGTCTTTTGTACTTAACCCACATGAAAGATTTTTAATGACTAGTTTCAGATTTGGTCTTATCCACTTTTTACTAGCAGTGCCAGAGGGTTTTACTGATAAACTTAGTGATAAAGGGCACTGCGGCTGTGACCATAGATCTTCACAGGATACCCTTCACTTTATATTTTTATGCTGTTTTTATGCTAGGCCTAGGAGACAGTATCTGAAAGATCTACTCAAGAAACTTAAGTTTAAACATGTAAGGGTGGCATTACTGTTTTTAAAAATGTCTACTGATCACTTTACATTATTTTGTGTTTTAAACTTTTTGAAGGCAGCAATGAGATTACGTAAAACTAGAGGAGTTGCCTACTAACTCATTGTAATGAATTTGAAGATTATGTACTGTATTGACTGGTTGGGAGGTTTTCCTTTTAAATGTAATGCTTTTATGATTTAATTTTAAATCGAAATAAAGCTTATTATTGATTGATATATTGATTGACTCCACTATGATTTCTTTTACAGGCGTCCGTAATAAATGCAATACATTACAGCTTAAAAATAAGACAGAGTATAAATGAATCGGATATCAAAGCTTACGTGCAAAGTGCAATCTTGTACATTTCAGTACAAACAAAATCTCCATGTTCAAAGTATCGCTTAGTTCTCTTGTAGGGAAACATATTAGTTTTGTCCTGACATATGTATCTTATTTTCTAATAGACATTGTAAAATGGGTTGTCTAGCATTAAATGCAAACCATTACATATCTTAGGCTTAATGCCGTAAATTAATAAAAAATACACCTGGCATATAAAACAAGTCTCTCATAGTATAAATACATTGACACTAGGCAGAATCCCAGCTCGTATCAGTAGAAGTATCATATTAACCTGAAATAGGAATCGGAAATTCAAAACTGTAACTGGACTGAGCTTGAAATATTAACCTAATAATAATCACCTTTGAGATCATAAACCATTATCAATATGCATTAAGAATCATTTAACTACGAGGCCCATGACCTCATTAAGCATTCTGTCCTAAATATGGGCAGCAGTAATTAATTTTGTCAATGTGGTAATCCTGTTGTGAAGTGCTGTGATGTGCTAAAAAGTGGTGGTGCGAATAGATAAAATTGTGAATTTAAAAACACATGATTTTGTATGATTGAAAACAGACGGAATAGCGGTTATTGGCAATCATACATGTGAATCTAATCTAAATCAGTGGAGTTTCGAAGTATTGACTTTTCACATCTTGAAGCGGAAAATACCAGAAGGGTACTGTTGGAGAACTCAGATTAAAATCAATCCTTGCTCACTATTGATAAAACATTCATCAACAAGCATAAAATGTCATAAATAGATATAAAAAGTTATGAACAATTATAAATAATCTATAAATAATCATAAATAATTGTAAATAATTATAAATAATTATAAATAATTGTAAAGTTCTTCCCCATTGTTCAATCCATTAGGGTTTCTAGTGTCGAGCTCAAGTGTAAACTTTGCCTCCAGTTGTCTTAAAAGTTTCTCCCTATTTCCACCTTTTCTCATTGGGGGCACAGCGAAGATGACAAAGTACTTTAAGTCATTCAGATTATTTTGATGCACCGCTTTAAAATGTCTAGCCACCGGATAAGTCATATCGGAGTTCACTATGGCTTTTCAATGCTGCAGGATGAACTTGTAGTTTGGTGCTGCCCACATGTTGTAAACCGCACGAGCAACTCAAAACATAGACAGCAAATTCGATGCTACAGTGGTATCTATCCTGCAGCTTACTCTTATTAGGGCCAAATATTGCAGTGTATTCAGATGTTTTAATCCCGAATAAGCATGCACGGCATGAATTACACTTAGTGAATCCATTACATTGTGCTAGCCACATAGTACCGGATTTTGGTTTGTTGGAAACCAGCTCAGGGCTAGACCTCACTAAGGCGTTGTGCATGGATTTTGACTTTCTGAATGTCATCATTGGCGGAGTGGGAAACAGTTTGTTAAGGACAGCATCTGGTTGTATGATTGGCCAGTGTTTATTTATTAAGGCCCTGATTTTTATATGTTGATGATTGAAAGTGGTTATGAATCTCATTTCTGTGTTGACCATGTCTATATTTGAGCAGGAGTTTGTATCTCTTTTAGATGATATCTCTTTAGTACACAGCATGTCTTCGCGTGATTGAGTTCTTACGTTGGCTAATGCTTGATTAATGATCTTTTCAGTATAACCTCTGGCTATGAATCTGCTGCTACTGTCTCTTACACAGCTCTCAAATGTTGTTTCTGTACTGCAAATTCTACGCAACCTCAGGAATTCCCCGTAGGGGATACTCCTGATCAAATGTACAGGATGGAAAATGGACACGTGAAGTTTCCTGCCGTGCTTTTTCTATGAAGAGTAGTCTCTATTTGGTTATTTTCAAAAATATAGATGTACACCTAGAAAATCAATTGATTCATTGTCAACTGTGGCTGTGAATTGAAGACTAAGATTATTCATATTCAGGGCCTCAATGAATGTATTAGCCATTTCCCTGCTCCCATTCCAAATAAAAAAGATATCATTGATGAAACGCATCCAACAAATGATGCATTCATCCTAAATGTCCCTGAATCTCACTTTAAGAACCTGCTCCTCCCACCAGCCTACGTGTAAACACGCATAGCTGGGGGAGAAGCAGGCTCCCGTTGTGACTCCTCTAATCTGTTGGTATATATCTTTATTAAACATGAAATAGTTGTTATGTAAACAGAAAGATATCATATCCAAAATCATTACCCCATGCTGGTGCTGTTCTATCGATCTATTGTTTTGAAAGAATTGTACTGCATTTATATCATCAGAATGATTGATACTGGTATACAGTGCACATATGTCTAAAGTGACCAATAGATAATCTTCAGTCCATGGTATACCCTTGGTTTTCTCCAAGAAATCAATGGTGTCCCTTATGTACGAAGGAAGCACAGTTACTAGATCTTGAAGATCAAAGTCCATATATTCAGACATCTTTTCTAGTATTCCCCCTTTAGCACTGATAATAGGACTTCCGGGGCACCTCGCGACCCGGACAGGGCCGCTACAATATCCAAAACAAGATGCCCGCAATTTAGGTGCTGCATACAAGCATGTTGTCAACCTTTGTTTGGTGAACTTTCGCTGTGGAGACAAAGCAGGTTTTCCCTGCAACTTACCAATAAAGAAAGGTTGACAACATGCTTGTGTGCGGCACCTCAATTGCGGGCATCTTCTTTTGGATATTGTAGCGGCCCTGTCTGGGTCGCGAGGTGCCCCGCTGCGGAAGAGCAGCTCCAGGACGCAGTGAGTTTTAAAGTGCCCAAGGAATAGCGTGAACCGTATTGTTGAGATATACATGCAGGGACCCAGTCTTGTTCTCTACATGCAAACTACTACAGTTTTAAATGATGGTGAGACTTTGCTGCATCAAACTATAAGAACCACAATGCAGCTGTGAGGCACGCCCACTGGGCGGGACAGTATTTAATCGCTGCAAGTGCAGCGTAAGACCTATGCAGCTGAGTCTCTTTTGGATGCCAGAGATCAAGGGCGAGATAGCCCGAAACATGTTTGGTGAACTTTCGCTATGGAGACAAAGCCGGTTTTCCCTGCAACCTGCAAGGTTGACAACATGCTTGTGTGCTGCACCTCAATTGCGGGCATCTTCTTTTGGAGATATATATATATGTTCACTGAAAAAAACATAGGTTTCAGGGGTGTTATAGTTAGCTGGACATTTCCCTCGTACAAAACCCCAGAAATTCCCCTGTTATAGTTAGTTCAGCTAACTATAACTCGTGCCCCCGCAATGCACTGCTGATGACGTCACATATTACATCACTCATGACATGGTCAGTGACATCACTGATGACATCACTGATGACATCTCAAATGACATCACTGATGAAATCACTGATGACGTCATCCATTGAGTATGTGTTTCTGAACAGTTTTATTATGTTTAATATATATAGGGAAAGGCCTGTTGAAAAATAAGTGGGTGTAGAAGTGTGTGAATGGATGATTTTCTAGGTGCGTAACTGAGTCTATAAGTGAGTCATTAAATGTATCTTACTGCAGACTAGTGACTAAACTGTGTGAATGTCTGTATGGGTCTGTGTGTTGGTGTATAAGTGGCTGCATGGTCTTGTGAATAGCTATATGAGTGTCTATATGGGTTATTGATTGGTTGTCTGAGTATCTGTATGGGTGCCTGAGTGTTTGTGTGGGTATGGTGTGTGTGACTCTGTGACTAGATGTGTGAGTGGGTGATTCAATGGGTGCATGTTTTTAAGAGTGCATCTGTGATGGACTGTATGGTTGGGTGAGTGTATGTATGGGTGTGTTAGTGATTGAATGTATATCTCAGTTGTACATGTGTCAGTAACTACATATGTGAAATGCAGTGTATATGTGTGTAAGAGAATATAACTATCTATATGTGAGAGTGTGTGATTTTGGGAGTGGCTGTATGCGCCATAGTGCAAGGATATCTGTGTCATGTGCTGTTTGTTTTTGTATTGTATTGTATTGTATAAGAATTTATATAGCGCAAGAGAACTGTAACCCTACGGGTTTTTCTGCAGGAAGACACAGAATTTGTTAGTATTTTTATGAGTAAGTGAACTTGAGTGTTTTTAACTGTATAGGTGAGTAAATTTTACTGTGATTAATTATTTGCATGACTGACTAGATGTATCAGTACCTCAATGGATGATTGGCGGTGTGTGAGTGTCTATATAGGTGTATAAATGCACAGAGTGACTGTAAGTATGTGAGTGGAGATGTATGTAGACCTAAAAGTCAATGAGTGGGTGAGTAGTTATTGGTATTGGAGTATCTATGGTTATCAAAATGGCGGTCTGAAATTTTGAGTCGGTGTATCAAAGGTTATATTAGGGTGTGAGAAGATGCACTAATTTATCACATGGATGACGTCATCAGTGATGTCATCAGTGATGTCATCAGTGATGTCATTTGAGGTGTCATCAGTGATGTCATCGGTGATGTCACTGACCATGTCATGTGTGATGTAATTTGTGACGTCATCAGCAGTGCATTGCGGGGGCACGAGTTATAGTTAGCTGAACTAACTATAACAGGGGAATTTCTAGGGTTTTGTACAAGGGAAATGTCCAGCTAACTATAACACCCCTGAAACCTATGGTTTTTTCAGTGAATTTCTAAGGTTTTTTAAATGCCAATTCCTAACTATAACGCCCCTGAAACCTTTGGTTTTTTCAGTGAATTTCAAAGGTTTTTTAAATGCCAATTCCTAACTATAACGTGCATGAAACCTATGGTTTTTTCAGTGAATTTCAAAGGTTTTTTAAATGCTAATTCCTATCTATAACTTATCTCTGAAGATATCATGAAAAGCATTATTTTTCAAAAGTAGGGTGCACATTAGTTTTGTGGAAAAGCATCTTTGTGATTGGTTAAGAAAAAGCAGTTTCAACGTGGAGTACATATCATAGGATAACATTTGCTCAGCTCAACCACACCTGCTACTTGCATTTGGAAGGCACAGTTTGAACTTAAAACAATCGTCAACTTTTAACCTGCATGTGGCTTTAAATGTTCAAGAAAATGTTACAAAAAAATATCGTAAAGTTTTAAAAAATGTATGAACTTTTAACCTGCACGTATTGTAGAATGTTCTAGAAAGTGTGTTGATAGAATACGTTGCACTTCTGACTTCTATGTGTTGTTGAATATTAAAAAAAACGGTTCATATGGAAAATTAAAAAGATACCAATAGAGAAGATTTGAAACCTAAAAGAATCAAGGAACTATTCTAATTTATTCTTTACATGTATTTATGTGTGCAGCAACAAAATTATAGACACAACAGCACTAGGAAGAAGAAGAAGGAGGGAGTGGGGGGAGGGGGGAGATGGGCAGTATGGCACACATGCACAATTAAGTACAACACACATATAGACTAACAATGGCCAAAATGAAACACACCAACAAGGAACAAAAGTCACACAACCTGCCAACATCACACCACTGACCGAGCATAGAAGTGAAAACCACGCTGCATTCATACAGGATGTGTACAAAGGCCAGTCGTTGGTGTTGTGGGATGTCTGCGACCGTGGTCATCATGGATGAGATGCCCAGCATGTGGCACATGGTCGAGTTCACTGTGTTTTATGTTGCCAAATGGCTGCTCCTCCCTCCCACTAGCCCCCACACTTTTGTACGGTGAGCTGTTGTATCTCGTGCACTCGTACGGCACGCCATTATAATGCCTATTTGCGCATGTCCTGCTACAATCCAACAACAACATCACAGTGCCGTTTGGAGGTGGTGCATGCCACTTTACAACATCGACTGCTGCGGCTCTTGTAACAGCCCACACCAGAACACAGAGACACACTTACCGCACTTCCTGTACATGGACATGTCCGAGACAACCCGCTCCCCTTGCCGGATAGGCACACCCCTGCACTGACCTGTGAACCCCAGACGAGCACACGCCAGTGGTGCATGCAGGAGGATGTGTACGTAGCTACACATCCAGGCTCACTGCCAACGCTGAGGTGACAGCACACTATGATGTTGCAAGGCCCGTGCCTATCATGCTAAGACAATGACCACAGGGACACACTTACTAAGATGTGGGTTTGGGGGGCATTGGCGGTCCTGGAGTTGTTGAGATGAGTCTTCTGGCCCTCATGGGTATCCCTGTATGATGCTCATTGACTGTATGGCACCTGTGGGTGTTCTGGTGTGGCTCTTGGCTGTGTTCCCTTTTATGGTGCAGGTAGTTGTCCTGCTTAACACCAGCAGAAAGCAGGTGTAAAATCCCTGGTGCTAATGTGTGTTATCGCCGGAATTTGCTTCGCATTGCAATTGGTGTGAAAGTTGTGATGTGATTTTTTTCGTGTGCACAACAATATACGAACTGAGCAGTGTATCTCGTCAAGATCCACCACCTGACACACTATTCCCAATCAATATAAATACAATGAGATTTCTTAATAGATTTCGTGTGTACACTGTAAGTGCAGCCAATACCTCAGTGCAATACAATACAGGATTTTAGTATTTAGAATAAATCGCAAAGGTGCACCTCATGTCTTTTTGCACGGGAACGGCTACTCTCCATTTCATTATCAGCACTTTAACGGAAGTAAAGTTGAGATAAATCTAACACACTATTCAGAAGTTGGTGCAAACTGCAGATAACACTAGTATTCCAGCGATAAGTGCCCCAAAATTTAACACCATGGTGGACTCCATCAAATAACAGTAATAAGAACAAGAAAGAGTCACACAGCAGTTAAGAGAATAACCAAAAACATTATAAATTTTTTCTTTCAAACTTTATTTTTGATAATAATAAATATATAAACGGTAAACTATTTTCAAACTTTATTTTTTTATTAACATAAATATAAACAATAAACTAATAAACAAAATGTAACAACAATAATACAAAACAACAAAGCGGAACACTCCTGTGGGAACCACGGATGTCGACGACAGACCTGGAAATTCAAAAAGATTGTTAAAAAAAAAACAACATGGTATTCTCAACAAAATACCACAAGAAACAAATCACAGATATATAAAATGTATACAGCTAACAAAATTGTATAAGTTTAACTCACAAAAACTGGAAATGTTTCCGCTTTAAAATATTTACCGAATCTGAGGAATTTTTTTTACAGAAGGCACCACGCCCACAACGTTTTTCTTCAGTGGTGAAGACATTTTTAACTATTTCCAAGGGGCAAACAAAGACCAATGCCACCTTCTTCATTCGCAAGATTTGCCAAAGAGTTCTGTTACGAGGGGATCCTAACAAAAAATACTCGTGCGGCACAGCAAGTATGATGAAACACCTAAGGACCCTTCATCCAAACAATCTTGGACGAGAAGAGTGCAAACAGATGAGAAACACTCCTGTTCTGTATCTGTAAAAAAGAATCACAAATAAATGTATATTAATAACTTTCAAATTTATACTATTCCATTACTGTACAAACACACTTTATATAAAAACTGACTAAGAAACTATAGCCCTGAACCACAAGTGTGACGATCGTTAAAACACTACAAGCATAGTGCATACTACTTTGAAGCAGATCATGCCCTAAAGCCTACCTCACTAAAAGACTACATGCTAACTGACTAAATGATTACAGTACTATAAGGAGACACACTGGGTGAGTGACAGGGTGTTTGCTAGAAGAGTATGAATACTAACTAGGGAACTGAAGGTGTGAAACACAACTGTGCAGGTGATTAGAGGACTTCATCAATACTGCATAGGCATTTAAAGCAGTCCATGTGCTAAGGCCTGGCTCACTGCATGACTACTTGGGTACTGACTGAATGATTAGAGTACAGCAAGGAGAGTGCCTAGGTGAATTTATAAGTGCTAGGCTTTTCGCACAGGGAATGGATTAGTACTTGGTACTAAATGAGTCACTAGAGGAGTGCAAAGGCAGTCACAAGTGCTGGACTGTATGGATACTGACTAGGAAATTGAAAGTGTGAAAGACAAGTGTCTAGGTGGTTAGAAGACTGCGTGCATAGTGCAAAGGGGTTTGAAGCAGTCCATGTGCTAAGGCCTGGCTCAGTGTATGCATACTTAGACACTGACTGAATGATTAGAGTACTGCAAAGATAGTATCTTGGTGAATTTATAAGTGTTTGGGTTTTAGCACAGTGAATGGATTAGTACATGCTGTTCAATGGGTCTCTAGAGGACTGCAAAGGAAGTGACAGGATATTTCCTGGCAGTGTATGGATTCTGACTAGGGAATTGAAGGTGTAAAAGACAAGTGTATAGTATGTTAGAACACTACATGCACACTGCATAGACATTTGAAGCAGTCTATTTGGTACTTAGAAACTGACTAAATAATCAGACTACTTCTAGGACAGTGCTTAGCTAAAACTTTTGAATTTTCAGTTCTGCCACAGTGAACAGAATAGTACATGGTACTGCACCTTAGTGTCAAACCCTGACTCGTTTTATCAATGCATAAGCAAAGACTAGCTTCTAATGCTACTAAAACTTGACAACATGAGAGGTTTTAAATTAGTTATCTGTCAGAAAATACACAATGTTACCAAATGCTTCTCTCACAGTGGTTCTCAAATGCACACAGACTCACAGTGTGATTCTAGACAACAACCACTATACCTAGGAGTTTACCAAAAATCATTCACTACTGTGGAAGTGGTAAGCGAACTGCACACAATCTTCATATTTCAGAACTGCACTTTTATGTCAAAGCCTGACTCATATAATCAAAGCATAAGCAAAGACTGGCTTCTAATGCTACTAAAACTTCACAACATGACCTGTTTTAAAACAGGTATAGGTCAGCAAATACACGATGTTACCAAATGCTTCTCTCACAATCCTTACCCAAATGCACACAGACTCACAGTGTGATTCTAGACAAGCACCACTATCCCTATGAGTTTACCAAAACTCATTCACTACAGTGCAAGTGGTAAGGGAACTGCACACAATCTACATATTTCACAACTGCAATTTACTGTCAATGCCTGACTCATATAATGAAAGCATACACCATAACTGACTTCTAATGCTACTAAAACTTGACAACATGACCGGTTTTAAAACAGTTATCTGTCAGCAAATACACAATATTACCAAATGCTTCTCTCACAATCCTTACCCAAATGCACACAGACTCACAGTGTGATTTTAGACAATCAACACTATCCTAGGACTTTACCAAAACTCATTCACTTCTGTGGAAGGGGTAAGGGGACTGCACACAATCTACATATTTAAGTACAGCACATCAGTGTCAAAGCATGACTCATTTAATCAACGTATAACCAAAGACTGGATTCTAATGCTACTAAAACTTCACAACATGACATGTTTTAAAAAAGTTATCTGTAAGCAAATACATGATATCACCAAATGCTTCTCTCACTCTGATCCCAAATACACACTAACTCACACTGTGATTCTAGACATGCACCACTATCCCTAGGAGTTTACCAAAACTCATTCACTACAGTGCAACTGGTAAGGGAACTGCACACAATCTACATATTTCAGGACTGCACTTTTCTGTCAAAGCCTGACTCATTTAATCAAATCATAAGCCATAACTGTCTTCTAATGCTACTAAAACTTCACAACATGACAAGTTAAAACAGTTATCTATCAGCAAATACACGATGTTACCAAATGCTTCTCTCTCAGTGGTTCCCAAATGCACACAGACTCACTGTGTGATTCTAGACAAACAACACTATCCCTTGCACTATACCAAAACACATGTCTTCATCTAGAAGTAGTACTACCTTTTAGTGTAAAAGCATAACATAACTCATTTCACAAATTCATAAACAATGACTGGTTTCTAATTCTACCAAAATATAAAAACTGCACAGTTATCTGTTTACAAACACATGAAAAACACAAATGCTTATCACAGAATGGTTTCTACATGCACACACATTGTAGAGAAAAAAAGTACTCCCTACACTTTAGCAGGAAAAATACATTAGTCTGATTAAAATCAAAATAGTCTACATACATCCCCTCACAAATAAATAACTCATCTTTAAAGTTCTTTTGTAGATTAAGAAGTATATCAATCAATCACCATATTTTCTTTTACAGAATCTCTGCACTGTGCACCTCTCAATAAAAGCAAAGAATGAAAAAGTTTCCCTTTCATTTTCCACACATATACATGTAAACATCAAATCACAATCCTTCGCACATAAATTCAAAAGCAAACACACATTTCTATTGGTTAAACATTTCAACCCTTTCCAACTGAAATACATTTCAGCCCTTCCCCCAATCTGCCTTCTGCCTGTTACCATAGAAACAGGTCATGGAAGACTGGACTGAGCTCACAGGTCACAAGTTCAGCACACAACGTTCCTACACAAGACAGGAAGTGTGCTTGACTTTTCAACATATCAGCTTATCATATATTATGTTCCTTACAATCTGTTTTTGTTAACCAATAACAATCATACCTTTAAAAAACAGAAATATACACCCTACCTTTCAGTGTAGAAAGTTGTCATACAACCAATGATTTCTTGTCGTTTTTCAAAAACCGTTGCCGTGGATCCGCGCACCCACTGCGAGAGAATCCGTGCATCCAACGCGATAGGATGCGCGCACCGTGCACGCATTTCCCCGTGTTTTTTTTTTAAAAAGGGGGCCCCAGGGGGTCCTTCTGGGACCCCCTAAGCACCTCTAGAGGGTCAGAGTATTTCCACTCTGCCCCCTTTATATGTTTTACACACTTATTCCCCTTGCATCTTCAGCCTCGCTTCTACCGAGGCAGAAAATGGCCGCCAACAGTTCCTGGTTTCGAATGTAGAGAGACACTCAACAGCCAATTAGCATTCAGCGCGCGATCGGGAAGGTGAGCGCTCGGTTCGGGGAGGGTGCGCGCTCGGTTCGGGGAGGGTACGCTTACGGTGCGGGTAGGGTCCGCGGATCCTCCGCGGCCATAGCTATCACTAACTTTTTTACCCTAATTTTCTCAGGAACTACTGAACAGATTCTCACCATATATGCAAAAGGCACGAGTCCGAACTGAGGACTACCTCTTTGCCATATTTGGTGTCATTCCGTTCAGCTATTCGGGCTGTAGCTGCGACAACAGATCCTATGGGAAATTGCATGGGGAAAACGCGTTTTGGGACCCCCCTTTTTTCTTGTCCCCCGCTTGACGGATCACCGCAAAACTTTCAGGGTAGGAGCGGAGCGGAGCTGGCCAAAAGTTTGGAAACTTTCGCGAGGATTCGTCAACCGGCGCTAACGTTATTCCAAATAGAATGTTGCGGATTTTCTATGGAAAATAGGTCCTAACTATAACTATCTACTGGCGACCGCCTGTAGATTATATATATATATATATATATATATAGTGAACGGGGACACGGTGGAGTTCCACCGGAGGAAAAATTAACATGAGAGAACACTGCAAGTTCCAGCATGCCTTGTGACTGGCACTAGAGCCCGCCCACCAGGGGGCAGGTAACTGCTATTTAAAGATGGAGACTTGATCTGCTCATGAATCCGCCGTAAACCTGTTCTGCCAGCCCGTGATCAATGTGCAGGAGCACTGAAACGCGTAGGGCTTCTTAAATAATTTAAAGCAAATGCCGGTTTGTGCTTTAATAAAGGGCTCCGTTAGAAATGATGGCGTCCTGCTTGCTTCATTGAGTGCGTCTGCAAGCAAAGGGATAAACAGTTGGAGGACATAAACAACGGCCAGTCCTTGGTCGTGGAGATCGCACCACCGTCGAGAGGTGATGGGCTGCTGCGAGGTATTGGGACCTTAGCAACGAGCAGAATGACAAGTTTTAGTGGTTTTGGAAACCGGTTTTCCTTTCAAAGACCCACTGGAGGGTATTAAATAAGCACAAAGTGAACGGGGACACGGTGGAGATCCCTGGAGGAGAAATTAACATGAGAGAACACTGCAAGTTCCAGCATGCCTTGTGACTGGCACTAGAGCCCGCCCACTAGGGGGCAGGTAACTGCTATTTAAAGATGGAGACTTGATATGTTCATGAATCCACCGTAAACCTGTTCTGCCAGCCCGTGATCAAGGTACAGGAGCACTGAAACGCGTAGGACTTCTTAAATAATTGAAAGCAAATGCCGGTTTGTGCTTTAATAAAGGACTCCGTTAGAAATGATAGTGTCCTGCTTGCTTCATTGAGTGCGTCTCCAAGCAAAGGGATAAACAGTTGGAGTACATAAACAACGGCCAGTCCTTGGTCGTGGAGATCGCACCGCCGTCGAGAGGTGATGGGCTGCTGCGAGGTATTGGGACCTTAGCAACGAGCAGAATGACAAGTTTTAGCGGTATTGGAAACCGGTTTTCCTTTCAAAGACCCACTGGAGGGTCTGTTTTGAGTATTGCTGGGTAACATATTACTAATCAAATCTTGATGGAGGGATCTAGCTTTTCTGAAAGTAAACTGCGGTTTCCTTTGTATAAGTTTGCCCAACACAGGATCGTTGCGGATGATATGCCAGTGTTTGTAGATAATAGTCCTTAACTCACATTGTTGGTTATTAAAAGTGGTGATAAGTCACGGCGTCGATTGCTTTTGTTTCAGAAAGTTTGGCAAATTATTCTGGACCGTGTTTGGGAGGTCTATTCTTCGACGCGCCCTTTGGTTTGGAGGCAGCGGGTGTTCTCATTCGTCTGTGGAGTGTATATATATATATATATACACTCCACAGACAAATGAGAACACCAGCATAGAGCACACTATTGGTCTAAAAGCCATTGAGTATTTCTTATACTTGAGGCCAATATAATTTTACCAACATAATAAAATGCTCCTTAATTTAATATCATGGTGTTTGCATAATAATAATTTTTTATTTGGCAATGACATTTTTTTACAGAAAAGAGGTGTGGCGATGGGGGCTTGCTTCTCCCCCAGCTACGCATGTCTTCATGTAGGCTGGTGGGATGAGCAGGTCCTCAAAATTACACACGCTACAGCTTTTAAGAAACATGTTTTGCATTGGTTAAGATATATCGATGACGTTTTTATTGTGTGGCAAGGCAGCGAATCAAGTGCATCTGAGTTTATCAAACAGATCAATAACAATGCTGCTAATCTTAAATTTACTTCTAATATCAGTAAGAGCAGCATAGACTTTTTAGATGTCAAGGTCTACCATAATGAGGAGAAATTATGTACCACCCTATACAGAAAGGAAACTGCTGGAAATTTAACGTTGCATGCCAGCAGTGCCCATCCAAAACACATGATTGATAACATCCCATATGGTGAATTCCTGCGTCTTAAAAGACTATGTAACAACAATACAGATCTCAACAGATGCACTGAAGAAGCATATCAAAGATTTAGAGAAAGGGGCTATAGTGAGAAGACCCTTAAAACAGCAATGAACAAAACCAAGGAGCGATCCAGGGAGTCCCTACTCACTAACATAGAAGATAATTAATGACAACTCAGCCCCAAGATTGATTGCTGCGTTCAGTAAACAAGAAAGAAAAGTACGCGCCATTGTCAAACGTCACTGGCCAGTTGTTTTAACGGATGGTGTACTGTCCACAAGATTACCATTGCAACCCACTGTCACCTATAGAAAGGGCATTTCAATGCATGAACAAATGGGGAAGGTTTGCCCTGAATTGGCTGCTGTGAAAACTTGGCTACAACCAAAAAATGGATTTACAAAATGTAGTACATGTAGGGCCTGTAAATTTGGGAAGAATACCACACACTACTTTTCCCCTAAAGAGGTAGCCATCAGGCGGAACTTTTCATGCAGAACAGAATTTGCAGTGTATGTCCTGACATGCACCTGCGGGCTTCGGTATGTGGGTAGTACCAAGCTGCAGGTGCATGTCAGGATATTACAGCATCTACGTGCAATAGTCAATAACGACCCCACATATCCGGTAGCACGGCATTTCAAACAAACTCACAATAACGATCTCAGTTGTCTAAGCTACTTTGTGGCTGCTGCCGTTTCAAAACAACGACGGGGGGGAGATCGTGAAAAGGCCCTAAGACAGTTGGAAGCAAGAATGATTTTAGAACTTGATTCCAAATTTTCCCATGGGTTGAATAACACAGAGGATCTGCACAACTTTTTATAAATTGATGATTCCTTTATGAGAAGGAGATTTTTTCTGAGATTGTTTTTTGAATATATAAACCTTCTTGATAATATTTTATACGTTGATTATTGGGCTTCCCTCTAGGCAGCATTTTGCAAGGTGGGGAGGCAGCGATTGGAAATTCATTTTTTCAGTCTCGGATGCAATCCATCAAGCATGGCCTTGTCTGAAAAAACGCTTTTAACACATTTTAGTGACTGGTTATGGTTCAAACATTTGTTTAGTATTTGCACTGCCAGTATCTTGCACTTTAGCACGCACTTGACACTTTTGTTTGCATTGTTAGCTATCTCCTAATGTTCCTTATTTTTTAGTATTATTTTTTATTGTAGTGTTTTCCCTTTCATATAGGAGAGTTGGAGTAGGTTCTTGTATAGATATGTATTTAACTTGAATATTGGTAAAATATGTAAATGTAGGAAGACTTTTTTGCACATGTTAATATGATTCAATTGTGATATTTTAATATATTTATATATGTATTTATTTATTTATTGATATATTTATATTCTTCAGTATTTTAGATACATATGAAAATTTCGTATGCAACACTGTATTTATACAGTCAGCAATACATCTGGGACCTATCACCTCTCTATGAACTATGATATCTCTTTGGAGGATCACCAAGTATTTGGAAAACAAGACACAATCAGCACGGAATAAAAAATAAATAATTGTGTGGAAGAGGAAAATAAGAGAAGATAATAATGATAAATTTGAAATTGGGAGAGAGAAAAAATGGAAAAAAGACAAAAAGAATCAAACAGACAAACTGGTGTGGACATATATCTGCACTTGCATAGACAGTATTTTTTCTATGTTTATTGATTGTGTTTTATCACGTGGTGTAAGCATTACATAAAAAATGGCGTTTCTTACTTGCTGGCTATGTGAACAAGGGCAAGTGGTGCCCGAAACGCGTCATCAAGAAACAGCAATAAACATCGATTTTTGCCTGAAACTTTGGTGGTTCGTGTATCCTTTGTGGCGGAGGAAGCGTTGACTACGCGGTCGGCTGACGAAGGATTATCGGTGATTTCTATATACATATATATATATATATTCACTGAAAAAACCATAGGTTTCACACACGTTATAGTTAGGAATTAGCATTTAAAAAACCTTGCAAATTCACTGAAAAAACCATAGGTTTCACACAAGTTATAGTTAGCTGTACATTTCACTCGTAAAAAACCAATGAAATTCCACGTTATAGTTAGTGCAGGCAACTATAACTCACGCGACCGCAATCCTCTGCTGATGATATATGTGTCTTTATGAAAAAAAAATATTTGTAATATATGTATAGCTAAAATTTAATGGAAGAAGACATGGGCAAATAAGTGTCTAAATACAGTATTAGCATCAGCAGAGGATTGCGGTCGCGTGAGTTATAGTTGCCTGCACTAACTATAACGTGGAATTTCATTGGTTTTTTACGAGTGAAATGTACAGCTAACTATAACTTGTGTGCAACCTATGGTTTTTTCAGTGAATTTGCAAGGTTTTTTAAATGCTAATTCCTAACTATAACGTGTGTGAAACCTATGGTTTTTTCAGTGAATTTGTACGGTTTTTTAAATGCTAAGTTACTTTACGCCGTTCGTGCCGTGCGCGCCCACTTCACGCAGTTCGTTCCGTGCGCACCGTGCGCGCACAGTGAGCACGCGGTGCGCTTCGCGCACCGCGTGCCCACTTAACGCAGTTAGTGCCATGCACGCACGGTGGGCACGTGGTGCGCTACGCGCACCGTGTGCCCACGTTACGCTGGATGGGCCATGTACGCACGATGCCCTTCGCGCACCGTCCGCACACGGAGGACATATTATGCGCTTCGTTGTGAAAGGTTTTCTATTAAATGTTCTTGAGAATGCTTTGCCATGCACAAAAGGTGCCCTGCAGGCACCTTTTTCACACGGGGTGGAGAAAATATGGATTTTGTTTTTTTTTTAATTATTTTTTAACGTACGCGTACGGCAAGCGTAATCGGTGTTTTTTCAAAATATTTTTTTTTTATTTTTTGGCCTTGGATGGCCTTCTGGCACACCATAACCAAGGCTAGGTGGTTAGGAGCTGTCTAGCCTGCCCCCTTTTTATGATATCCAACTTTGTTTTTCCTCCCCCCCTCAGAGTGCGAGAGAGAAAATGGCGGCCGACACTTCCTGGTTTCGACCGATTCGAATGTTTACTAAGATCTAACAGCCAATCAGAATCGCGCTCGCGCACGGCACCGTACGCGTACGGTAAGCTTACGGTGCGCGCTCGGAGCGCGCTTACAGATATATATATTGATTTAAATGCTATTTTCTCAGGAACTACTGAACAGATTTACACCAGACCTACAAAAGGCACTTCCTTGACCTGAGGACTACCTCTCTGCCAAATTACAAGTAATTCTGTTCAGCCGTTCGGGCTGTAGCTGTGTCTAAAGGTTCTATGGAAAAATGCATGGGGAAAACGTGTTTTGGGACCCCCTTTTTTCTCAGCCCCCCTTGACGAATCCCCCCGAGACTTTCAGGGTAGGAGCGGAGCATAGCGCCCTATTAGTTTTGAAAATTTCGAGAGGATTCGTCGACCGGCGCCAAAGTTATTCCAAATAGAATGTTGCGGATTTCCTATGGAAACAGGGTCCTAACTATAACTACCTACTGGCGACCGCCAGTAGGTAATATATATCTATATATATATATATATATATATATTACCTACTGGCGGTCGCCAGTAGGTAGTTATAGTTAGGACCACGTTTCCATAGGAAATCCGCAACATTCTATTTTGAATAACTTTGGCGCCGGTCGACGAACCCTCGCAAATTTTTCAAAATAGGTGGGGCGCTACGCTCCGCTCCTACCCTGAAAGTCTCGGGGGGATTCGTCAAGCGGGGGCTGAGATAAAAGGGGGGTCCCAAAACGCGTTTTTCCCATGCATTTTTCCATAGGACCTTTAGACACAGCTACAGCCCGAACGGCTGAACAGAATTACTTGAAATTTGGCAGAGAGGTAGTCCTCAGGTCAAGGAAGTGCCTTTTGTAGGTTTGGTGTAAATCTGTTCAGTAGATTCAGAGAAAGTAGCCTTTAAATCAATATATATATCTGAGCCAGCTTACGGTGCGCTTACGGTGCGCTTACCGTACGCGTACGGTGGCGTGCGCGAGCGCGATTTTGATTGGCTGTTAGATCTTAGTAAACATTCGAATCGGTCGAAACCAGGAAGCGGCGGCCGCCATTTTCTCTCTCGCTCTCTGAGTTGGGCAGCAAAAACGATGCCAAAAAATGTCTAAAGAGGCAGTTTCTTGAGATCCTAACCACCCAGCATTGATATAGGGGTCCCCAAACAACCCCCAAGCCCAAATAATTTTTTTTTTTTTTCGGAAAATCGCCGATTACGCTTACCGTACGCGTACGGTAAAAAAATGTTTTAAACAAATTATCCACACCCTCCCCACCCCGTGTGCAAATGGTGCCCTAAGGGCAGCATTTGTGCATGGCTTATTACAGGTAAGAAATAAACAAAGAATAAATTTCACAAAGATGCGCATAATATGTCCCCCATGTGCGCAAGGTGCGCGAAGCGCATCGTGCGTACATGGCCCATCCCGCATAACGTGGGCACGCGGTGCGCGCAGTGCACCGCGTGACCACCGTGCATGCACGGCACTAACTGCGTAAAGTGGGTGCGCAGTGCGCGAAGCGCACCGCGTACTCACTGTGCGCGCACGGTGCACGAAGCGCACTGTGCGCGCACGGAACGAACTGCGTTAACTGGGCGCGCACGCCACGAATGGCGTAAAGTAACTTAGCATTTAAAAAACCGTACAAATTCACTGAAAAAACCATAGGTTTCACACACGTTACAGTTAGGAATTAGCATTTAAAAAACCTTGCAAATTCACTGAAAAAACCATAGGTTTCACACATGTTATAGTTAGCTGTACATTTCACTCGTAAAAAACCAATGAAATTCCCCCGTTATAGTTAGTGCAGGCAACTATAACTCACGCGACCGCAATCTTCTGCTGATGACATATGTGTCTTTATGAAAAAAAAATATTTGTAATATATGTATAGCTAAAATTTAATGGAAGAAGACATGGGCAAATAAGTGTCTAAATACAGTATTAGCATCAGCAGAGGATTGCGGTCGCGTGAGTTATAGTTGCCTGCACTAACTATAACGGGGGAATTTCATTGGTTTTTTACGAGTGAAATGTACAGCTAACTATAACATGTGTGAAACCTATGGTTTTTTCAGTGAATTTGCAAGGTTTTTTAAATGCTAATTCTTAACTATAACGTGTGTGAAACCTATGGTTTTTTCAGTGAATATATATATATATATATATATTACCTACTGGCAGTCGCCAGTAGGTAGTTATAGTTAGGACCTATTTTCAAAAGGAAATCCGTAACATTCTATTTGGAATAACATTGGCGTCAATTGATGAATCTTCGCGAAATTTTCCAAACTTTTGGCCAGCTCCGGTCCGCTCCTATCCTGAAAATTTCACAGTGATTCGTCAAGCGGGGGCCGAGAAAAAAGGAGGGTTCCAAAACGCGTTTTCCCCATGCATTTTCCCATAGGACCTGTTGACGCAGCTACAGCCCGAAGTGCTGAACGGAATTACACCAAATTTGGCAAAGAGGTAGTCCTCAGTTCATACTCGTGCCTTTTCCTTAAATGGTGTAAATCCGTTCAGTAGTTCCTGAGAAAATCAAAAGTAAAATCACATATATATCTGGGCGGAGCCTAACCACACATCTCATCGTGAGATCTGATTGGCTGTCAGCACTTCATCCAAGAAGTGTTGGCAGCCATCTTGGGACCAATATACATGATAGCACCTCTACAAAAAGCATTGCAGTTAATAGAAGGTTTTAAGACTTTAGTTACATTATAAATCATTTGTTGATAGTACCATGCTAATTTTAGGAATTGTGGTGTGTTCTAAGGTGATTTTACCATGTGAAAAAGCCTTCTGCTGTGATATCATGAATCATGTTTGAGAGAAAACTATTTTCTCATGATTCCTTTGTGTTCTACTGCAGCTTCCCAGAGTGTTCTAAAGAACAACTAGAGTGCTAACAGTCCTACTTATGACAAATGTATGGCACACCTGAAGCCATCTTGGTTGGAATAAAGTGGTAACTCTTAAAACATTTATTTTAAAAAGGAACACAATGAGGGGTTTCATTTTGCCATAGAAAGTATGATTAGTGCAGCAGAAATAAAAATTAGGGCACATTTTGAGTGACTTCTCAAATCCTATTCTATTTCATTAAAAAATTCTGACATGCAGACTGAAACATGCACTTTCAATACCAGCAGCAGACTTCCCTGGTGAGCAGAAGCTTTACTACAGTGATTTAATAAGCAACTAGAGTGCTAACATTCTGAATTTATGGCCAATGTGTGACACATCTGAATGCCTTCTTGATGGAATCAAAGTAAAAAACTGAAAGTATTTCCTACTGAGGAGACTGTAGTAAATGAGGAAATTATGAAACATCATAACAAATAAGTCTCCCAAAATGGCCACCAGAGACAAAAGAGCCCAAATGTAGCCCAAATATCACCCAGGTGTAGCCCAAGTATAGCCAAATGACAGAATGTCCCAGAGTGTTCTAACGAACAACTAGAGTGCTAACAGTCTAACTTATGACAAAAGTATGGCACACCTGAAGCCATCTTGATTGGAATAAAGTGGCAACACGTAAAACATTTAATTTACAAAGGAACAAAATGAGGGGGTTCAGTTTGCCATAGAAATTATGATTAGTTCTGCAGAAAGAAAAATGAGGGCACATTTTGACTTCTCAAATCCTCTTCTATCTCATAAAAAAATTCTGACATACAGACTGAAACATGCACTTTGAATACCAGCAGCACACTTCCCTGGTGAGCAGTAGTTTTCTTACAGTGATCTAATGAGCAACTAGAGTGCTAACATTCAGAATTTATGGCAAATGTGTGACACATCTGAATGCCTTCTTGATGGAACCAAAATAAAAAACTGAAAGTATTCCCACTGAGGAGACTGCAGTAAATGAGGAAATTAGGAAACTTCACAACAAATAAATCTCCCAAGATGGCCACCAGAGACAAAAGATCCCAAATGTAGTCCAAATATCACCCAGATGTAGCCCAAGTATAGCCCAATGACAGAATGTCCCAGAGTGTTCTTAAGAACAACTAGAGCTCTTACTGTCTTACTTATGACAAAAGTATGGCACACCTGAAGCCATCTTGATTGGAATAAACTGGTAACACTTAAAACATTTAATTTAAAAAGGAACACAATGAGAGGGTTAATTTTGCCATAGAAATTATGATTAGTGCTGAAGAAAGAAACATTAGGGCACATTTTGAGTGACTTCTCAAATCCTCTTCTATTTCATTAAAAAATTCTGATATGCAGACTGAAACATGCACTTTTAATACCAGCAGCAGACTTCCGTGGTGAGCAGTAGCTTTACTACAGTGATCTAATGAGCAACTAGAGTGCTAACATTCAGAATTTATGGCAAATGTGTGACATATCTGAATACCTTCTTGATGGAATCAAAGTAAAAAACTGAAAGCATTTCCTACTGAGGAGACTGCAGTAAATGAGGAAATTAGGAAACTTCATAACAAATAAATCTCCCAAGATGGCCACCAGACACAAAAGAGCCCAAATACAGCACAAATATCACCCAGATGTAGCCCACATGTAGCCCAATGACAGAAGTGTGCAAAACACTTATTTTTTGTGTATTTGCATTTCTATATAGTGCAGACTTGTCAGGTATTGGAATGCTTTACATGAGCATTGGTTACATCACACAAGATCAAATTCATTTTGGTTGTAGACATGGGGAGATTAAGTGATTTGACCAGAATCACAGAATGTTGAGCTGAAGCAGAAACTCCAACCTGGTTCCCCAGTTGCAAAGTCTGCAGCTCTGGAAGTAACACCACATCCTCTCCCCTAGGTGCAACATTTAATCAAGTGGTCAACTGGATAAAAAAACATAAAGATTACAAATAATTTAAAAGTTCTTTGTCGCTATTTGAAAACTCAGAAAATATGTCCTCATTTTAGTTTTTTAGAGTGCTCACCATAATTTTGATGCAAATAAGACCCTCTCATATATGTAATTTCTAAAGGAAGCGTTCCACACTTTTGTAATAAATATAGAATGTTAGCAATCTAGTTGTTCATTGGGATACGGTTGAGAGGCAGAGGCCAGGGGCACGGACTCTGAAAATTGAAGGCAGGTAGGAGAGTGCAGATGCAACAATTTGACCATACTGGGCAGGCAGGAAGGGCAGTGGCAGCACAACAGACTATGGAGGGCAGTGGAAATGGGGGCAATGGCAACAAACCAACAATACAGGACTGGCAAGAGAGACTGTGGGAATATAATAGTCCACTGTGGGCAGAAGGAAGAGGCAGTGGTAGTACAACCATACATGCCAACAGACCCGTTTCAGCCAGGAAACGTCCAATGTTTTTAAGCTCAAATGGGCTTTATTTGATCTGTCTCCTGTCTACAATCTCCTCTTTTTCAATGTAACTCAAAGGGGAAAATCAATAGCCCAGTTTTGTTTCAAAATCTCCCTCTTACCAAGTTCAAAATGTTCACAAGTATGGTACATGGTACAGGCAGGAGGAATTGGGGCAGGGACATGGACTGGGATAACAGAGGACAGGAGGGACATGGAGAGGTGCTACAGGGCAGGCATCAGGGTTTGCAGCAGCACAATACACCACACAGCGCATGCGGGACGGGAGTGCAGCACAACAATCCATAGAAAGCAATAGGGAGGGGACAGGACCATGCACATGGACAACAGAGAACAGAGGGGAAAGAGGCAGTGGTAGCCAGCTGACCATAATGGACAGACAGGAGAGAAAGCTGCAGCATAACAGACCATAAAGGGCAGGAGGGACGGATCAGGGGAATTACAATGGAACAGACAAGTCAGGAGGGAGGGAATAGGGGTCTTCACATGGAAACAAAGGGCTGGGGGCAAGGGGCAAGGGGGAAGGGCAGGAGCAGCAAGATGACCATGGAGGTTAGGCAGGATGGCCACTAGAAACAAGATACACCATGGAGAGCAACAATGAGACTATGATGGCATACACACAGACCATGGAGGGAAGGTGGGAGGGGGTCAGGGGCAGCTAGCTGACCACACAGGGAAGGTGGGAGGGGCCAGGCAACACAGAAGACCATGCATGGCAAGCGGGAGGGTTAGTGGCAGCACAATGGCTATGATGGGCAAGAAGGAGGGTGCAGGGGCATGCACAAAGGACCATGGAGGATAGAAGGGAGGGTCAGGAGCTGGGCACAGACAAGAGAGTTTAGGGGAAGGGGCCTTACAACAGACCACGCAGGGCAGGCAGGAGGAGCAGTTGCAGCACAACAGACCAGGGAGGGCAGAAGGGTGTGGCAGTAAAATGGACCATGGAGGACAGGAGGAAGGGCATAGGGGCATGGCCTGTGGAGAGCCAGGGTGGAGGTGGCAGGGACAGGTTACAGTCATCTGACAATGCTAGGCAGGTGGGAGGGGAGTGGCAGCTCAACAGAACACTCAGAGTAGATAGGAGTGGCAGGTCCATGGAACATGGTGGGCAAAAAGGATGGAGCAGGGGCATGCACAAAGACATCGGAGGGCAGGGGGAAGGAGAATAGGGGCAGCAAGCTAAGCACAGAGGCTAAGCAGGAGGTCAATGATGGGCCATAGAATTGGGCAATGGAGGGCAGGAGGAGTGGACTGGTACATCATGCTAAATGGAGGGCAGTGGCAGCACATCAGACCATGCATGGCAGGAGGGAGGAGCCTAGTCCATGGATTCAGAAAACAGAGGATAGGGAGGAGGTGGATGGGGCAGCAAGCTAACTGTTCAGAGAAGGTGGGTATTAGGAACTTTATTGTTTTTAAAATGTGTGTCTTTGCGAACTACTTAAAATATGAACAAGTATGCAGCATAATCTCACTTTTATTCAGGAAGAAGAGGACATTTGCGACTGTGATTCCGGGCTCACTTGGCAGAAACACCCCCTGATCCTCCACCCCATCGCAAAATGTAATGCCCGTGAAAAGGGTAGGTGGACGCAGTGTTATATAGAACATAGTCCTGAGAGCACGATTGAAAATGAAAACTAGATATAGTATATGGTATAAACTATGCACCAAAAAGTGTGATATAAGATGAACCGGGGCATGAAATATAATAGGCAATGCATTGTGCGCAATGACAGATTCAATGGAGAACGCGAGATAGCACAGGCACTAGCGCGTGCTATGCAATATGCGCCTTGGAGTGTAATATGCACAGGGCAGTGTTGTGCAACCTAACTAGTCTCTAAAGTTGTAATATACGCATTAGCTGGTGGAATACAACACTGAGGTGTGAGGCACTCGGCGGGCATTGGTGGGTGTAACACAGCATTGGGCTCAGCCAGGAGCACGCTGGAACTATCAAGTGAGGTTCGTCTCCTTTCCAGAGAGTAAAATAAAAAGTATTACACATCCGGCTGTGGATGTGTGTTTTATTAACCGTGAGAGGGGTTTCTTGCATAGTTTGGTCGAATTTTTGTTGACTCCCCTTTGAATGGCTTGGTGTGCGTGTATATTAAATGTGCCCGTAAATAGCTACCCATGTTTGTATAAATAAACGACAAGGGTGTCTACTTGGAGAGTACCCACCGGCGGGGGCGCCGGTATTAGGCACGGTAGGGCGTCAGACACGTCAGAGCTTCACTAGCGGTGTAAATACATTCCATGTGGATTCATTCTATGCATAGTCGCCTTTTAATGAATATCACGCAAATTGTCATGGTGATAGGTACATACGGTTTGTCCAGCATGTCCTAGGTGTTTCTATAAATATATATATTTTTAAAATAATAAAAAACAAAGACTGGCCCCGGGGGATGGGGTCCCCGGGGCCATAAGTGGCCTGAGGAGGAGGGCAACGCAGCCACCTCCTACATAATTTTTTTTTTAAAAAGGCCATGACCCGGGGGTTGGGGTCCCCGGGGCCGATTAAGGCCTTGGGAGGGCCAAATTAATTTTTTTCAACAACAAAAAATTAGGGTGCAGGCCCTGGGGGATGGGGTCCCCAGGGCCAGTAAGTTAGAAAATGAAGGGGGGACACACAGCCCTCCTTCTTAAAAAAATAAAATAAATAAAAGACCGGCATTGCGCCGGATGCCACGCCCCCTCCTTGCAGCACTATGCAAACGCGCCCCCTGGCCAGTTGTAAGTTGGGGAATTAATTCCCCTTCAATGCTGAGGGTCCCTGAGGGCCAACTAGCCCAACAGGTATCTCCAGTATGAGCCAGAGAGCTGCGTTGCAGGTAGGTGTTCTGAGGCCACGCCCCTTTTTACACCTCTACGCAACGCAGCTCTGTGGCGCTTACTGGAGGTACCTAGTGGGCTAGTTTGACCCTAGGGACCCTTAGGATTCAAGGAGACTTAATCTCCCAAATAAAAACGGCCACAGGGCATGTTTACATAGTGGTGAAGGGAGGGGACGGGGCCTGAGTTAACGTGTGCAAACAAGCCCTGTGGCGCATTTTAAGTTGGGAAATAATTTCCCCTCAATCCTGAGGGACCCTGGGGGCCAACTAGCCCACCAGGTGCTTCCAGTAAGCGCCACTGCGTTGCAGAGAGGTGGTCTAGGCCATACCCCTTTTTACATCTCTCTGTAACGCAGCTCTGTGGCACTTACTGGAGGTACCTAGTGGTCTAGTTGGACACTAGGGACCCTCAGGATTCAAGGGGACTTAATCTCCCAACTTAAAACGGCCACAGGGCGTGTTTACACAGTGGGGAAGTGAGGGGACGGGGCCTGAGGTGACGTGTGCAAACACGCCCTGTGGCGCGTTTTAAGAGGTAGTTTTAATCCCCTGCCCTATTATATACTAGGGGCTTACAGAGGAGGTCATGCTGATCACAGGGGGACCCCAACGCATAGTGTTCCCTAGTGTATGTAGGTGTTTTCACTGTATTCTGAGTGTCTTTTAATATATCACTGGCTCTAGGACTGGTTAGTCAGACTCAGTTACCACCAGGATGATTTTGCAACAAGGCTTCTTTCTGCTCTTCTGTTTGTTCTTTCTGCACGTTATCCTTCTTCCTGCACTTTCCTTCGTCTTTGAGGACTTCTGTTGCTTCTTTCTGCATTTCTTTTTTTTCTTTCTGTGCGTTTTTTCTTCTTTCTTCACAAGTCCTATCTCTGTAGGCATAGTTAGAAATTAGCATTTAAAAAACCTTTGAAATTCACTGAAAAAACCATAGGTTTCAGGCACGTTATAGTTAGGAATTAGCATTTAAAAAGCCTTAGAAATTCACTGAAAAAACCATAGGTTTCGGGGGCGTTATAGTTAGCTGGACTTTTCACTCAAACTGTTTTAAAACCTGTCATGTTGTCAAGTTTTAGTAGCATTAGAAGCCAGTGTTTGCTTATGCGTTGATTAAATTAGTCAGGCATTGACATTAAAGTGTAGTGGTGAAATATGTAGATTGTGTGCAGTTCCTTTACCACTTCCACTGTAGTGAATGAGTTTTGGTAAACTCCTAGGGATAGTGTTGTTTGTGTAGAATCACACTGTGAGTCTGTGTGCATTTGGGAACCACTGTGAGAGAAGTGTTTGGTAACATTGTGTATTTGCTGACAGATAAGTGTTGTAAAACATGTCATGTTGTCAAGTTTTAGTAGCATTAGAAATCAGTTATGGCTTATGCTTTTATTATATGAGTCAGGCATTGACAGTAAATTGCAGTTGTGAAATATGTAGATTGTGTGCAGTTCCCTTACCACTTGCACTGTAGTGAATGAGTTTTGGTAAACTCATAGGGATAGTGGTGCTTGTCTACAATCACACTGTGAGTTAGTGTGTATTTGGGATCATTGTGAGAGAAGCATTTGGTAACATCATGTATTTGCTGACAGATAACTGTTTTAAAATTTGTCATGTTGTGAAGTTTTAGTAGCATTAGAATCCAGTCGTTGCTTATATGTTGATTAAATGAGTCATGCCTTGACACTGATATGCTGTACTTAAATATGTAGATTGTGTGCAGTCCCCTTACCCCTTCCACAGTAGTAAATGAGTTTTGGTAAAGTCCTAGGATAGTGTTGATTGTCTAAAATCACACTGTGAGTCTGTGTGAATTTGGGTACGGATTGTGAGAAAAGCATTTGGTAACATCGTGTATTTGCTGACAGATAACTATTTTAAAACCTGTCATGTTGTCAAGTTTTAGTAGCATTAGAAGCCAGTCTTTGCTTATGCGTTGATTAAATTAGTCAGGCATTGACATTAAAGTGTAGTCGTGAAATATGGAGATTGTGTGCAGTTCCTTTACCACTTCCACTGTAGTGAATGAGTTTTGGTAAACTCCTCGGGATAGTGTTGTTTGTCTAGAATCACACTGTGAGTCTGTGTGCATTTGGGAACCACTGTGAGAGAAGTGTTTGGTAACATCGTGTATTTGCTGACAGATAAGTGTGGTAAAACATGTCATGTTGTCAAGTTTTAGTAGCATTAGAAGACAGTTATGGCTTATGCTTTCATTATATGAGTCAGGCATTGACAGTAAATTGCAGTTGTGAGATATGTAGATTGTGTGCAGTTCCCTTACCACTTGCACTGTAGTGAATGAGTTTTGGTAAACTCATAGGCATAGTGGTGCTTGTCTAGAATCGCACTGTGAGTTAGTGTGTATTTGGGATCACTGTGAGAGAAGCATTTGGTGACATCATGTATTTGTTGACAGATAACTGTTTTAAAACCTGTCATGTTGTGAAGTTTTAGTAGGATTAGAATCCAGTCTTTGCTTATGCGTTGATTAAATGAGTCATGCTTTGACACTGATGCGGTGTACTTAAATATGTAGATTGTGTGCAGTACCATTAACTCTTCCAGAGTAGTGCATGAGTTTTGGTAAACTCCTACGATAGTTTTGCTTGTCTAAAATCACACTGTGAGTCTGTGTGCATTTGGGTAAGGATTGTGAGAGAAGCATTTGGTAACATCGTGTATTTGCTGACATATCCCTGTTTTAAAACCGGTCATGTTGTGAAGTTTTAGTAGCGTTAGAAGCCAGTCTTTGCTTATGCTTTGATTATATGAGTCAGGCTTTGACATAAAAGTGCAGTCCTGAAATATGAAGATTGTGTGCAGTTCGCTTACCACTTCCACAGTAGTGAATGATTTTTGGTAAACTCCTAGGTATAGTGGTTGTTGTGTAGAATCACACTGTGAGTCTGTGTGCATTTGAGAACCACTGTGAGACAGGCATTTGGTAACATTGTGTATTTGCTGTCAGATAACTAATTTAAAACCTCTCATGTTGTCAAGTTTTAGTAGCATTAGAAGATAGTCTTTGCTTATGCATTGATAAAATGATTCAGGGTTTGACACTAAGGTGCAGTACCATGTACTATTCTGTTCACTGTGGCAGAACTGAAAATTTAAAAGTTTTACCTAAGCACTGTCCTAGAAGTAGTCTGATTATTTAGTCAGTTTCTAAGTACCAAATAGACTGCTTCAAATGTCTATGCAGTATGCATGTAGTATTCTAACATACTATACATTTGTCTTTTACACCTTCAATTCCCTAGTCAGTATCCATACACTTCCAGGAAATACCCTGTCACTCCCTTTGCAGTCCTCTAGTTTTTGTTAGGATCCCCTCGTAACAGAACTCTTTGGCAAATCTTGCAAATGAAGAAGGTGGGATTGGTCTTTGTTTTCCCCTTGGAAAAAGTTAAACATTTCTTCACCACTGAAGAAAAACGTTGTGGGCGTGGTGCCTTCTGCAAAAAAAAATCCTCAGATTCAGTAAATATTTTAAAGCGGCAACTTTACAGTTTTTGTAAGTTAAACTTATAAAATTTTGTTAGCTGTATACATTTTATATATCTGTGATTTGTTTCTTGTGGTATTTTGTTAAGAATACCATGTTGTTTTTTTTTAAACAATCTTTTTGATTTTCCAGGTCTGTTGTCCACATCCGTGGTTCCCACAGGAGTGTTCCGCTTTGTTGTTTTGTATTATTGTTGTTACATTTTGTTTATTAGTTTATTGTTTATATTTATGTTGATAAAAATATAAAGTTTGAAAATAGTTTATCGTTTATATATTTATTATTATAAAAAATAAAGTTTGAAAAAAAAATGTATAATGTTTTTGGTTGTTCTCTTAACTGCTGTGTGACTCTTTCTTGTTCTTATTACTGTTATTTGATGGAGTCCACCATGGTGTTAAATTTTGGGGCACTTATCGCTGGAATACTGGTGATATCTGCAGTTTGCACCAACTTCTGAATAGTGTGTTAGATTTATCTCAACTTTACTTCCATTAAAGTGCTGATAATGAAATGGAGAGTAGCCGTTCCCGTGCAAAAAGACATGAGGTGCACCTTTGCGATTTATTCTAAATTCTAAAATCCTGTATTGTATTGTACTGAGGTATTGGCTGCACTTACAGTGTACACACGAAATCTATTAAGAAATCTCATTGTATTTATATTGATTGGGAATAGTGCGTCAGGTGCTGGATCTTGACGAGATACACTGCTCAGTTTGTATATTGTTCTGCACACGAAAAAAATCACATCACAACTTTCACACCAATTGCAATGCGAAACAAATTCCGGCGATAAGACACGTTAGCACCAGGGATTTTACACCTGCTTTCTGCTGGTGTTAAGCAGGACAACTACCTGCACCATGAAAGGGAACACAGCCAAGAGCCACACCAGAACACCCACAGGTGCCATAGAGTCAATGAGCATGATACAGGGATACCCATGTGGGCCAGAAGACTCATCTCAACAACTCCAGGCCCGCCAATGCCCCCCAAACCCATATCTTAGTCAGTGTGTCCCTGTGGTCATTGTCTTAGCATGATGGGCACGAGCCCTGCAACATCATAGTGTGCTGTCATCTCAGCATTGGCAGTGAGCCTGGATGTGTAGCTACGTACACATCCTCCTGCATGCACAACTGGCGTGTGCTAGTCTGGGGTTCATAGGTCAGTGCAGGGGTGTGCCTATCCGGCAAGGGGAACGGGGTGTCTCTGACATGTCTGTGTACAGGAAGTGCGGTAAGTGTGTCTCTGTGTTCTGGTGTTGCCTGTTACAAGAGCCGCAGAGCAGTCCATGTTGTAAAGTGGCATGCACCACCTCCAAACGGCACTGTGATGTTGTTGTTGGATTGCAGCAGGACATGCGCAAATAGGCATTACAATGGCATGCCGTACGAGTGCACGAGATACAACAGCTCACCGTACAAAAGTGTGGGGGCTCGTGGGAGGAAGGAGCAGCCATTTGGCAACATAACACACAGTGAACTCGACCATGTGCCACATGCTGGGCATCTCATCCATGATGACCACGGTCGCAGACATCCCACAACACCAACGACTGGCCTTTGTACACATCCTGTATGAATGCAGTGTGGTTTTCACTTCTATGCTCGTTCAGTGGTGTGATGTTGGCAGGTTGTGTGACTTGTGCTCCTTGTTGGTGTGTTTCATTTTGGCCATTGTTAGTCTATATGTGTGTTGTACTTAATTGTGCATGTGTGCCATTCTGCCCATCTCCCCCCTCCCCCCACTCCCTGCTTCATCCTCTTCCTAGTGCTGTTGTGTCTATAATTTTGTTGCTGCACACATAAATACATGTAAAGAATAAATTAGAATAGTTCCTTGATTCTTTTAGGTTTCAAAACTTCTCTATTGGTTTCTTTTTAATTTTCCATATGAACCGTTTTTTTAAATATTCAACAACACATAGAAGTCAGAAGTGCAACGTATTCTATCAACACACTTTCTAGAACATTCTACAATACGTGCAGGTTAAAAGTTCATCAATTTTTTAAAACTTTACGATATTTTTTTGTAACATTTTCTTGAACATTTAACTACACATGCAGGTTAAAAGTTGACGATTGTTTTAAGTTTGAACAGTGCCTTCCAAATGCAAGTAGCAGGTGTGGTTGAGCTGAGCAAATTTTATTCTATGATATGTACTCCACGTTGAAACTGCTTTTTCTTAACCAATCACAAAGATGCTTTTCCACAAAACTAATGTGCACCCTACTTTTAAAAAAGAATGCTTTTCATGATATCTTCAGAGATAAGTTATAGATAGGAATTAGCATTTAAAAAACCTTTGAAATTCACTGAAAAACCATAGGTTTCATGCAAGTTATAGTTAGGAATTGGCATTTAAAAAACCTTTGAAATTCACTGAAAAAACCAAAGGTTTCAGGGGCGTTATAGTTAGGAATTGGCATTTAAAAAACCTTAGAAATACACTGAAAAAACCATAGGTTTCAGGGGTGTTATAGTTAGCTGGACATTTCCCTCGTACAAAACCCTAGAAATTCCCCTGTTATAGTTAGTTCAGCTAACTATAACTTGCGCCCCCGCAATGCACTGCTGATGACGTCACATATTACATCACTCATGACATGGTCAGTGACATCACTGATGACATCACTGATGACATCTCAAATGACATCACTCATGACATCACTGACGGCGTCATCCATGTGATAAATCAGTGCATCTTCTCACACCCTAATATAACCTTTGATACACCGACTCAAAATTTCAGACGGCCATTTTGACAACCATAGATACTCCAATACCAATAACTACTCACCCACTCATTGACTTTTAGGTCTACATACATCTCCACTCACTCACCTGTACAGTCACTCATACTTACAGTCACTCTGTGCAATTATACACCTATATCGACACTCACACACCGCCAATCATCCATTGAGGTACTGATACATCTAGTCAGTCATGCAAATAATTAATCACAGTAATATTTACTCACCTATACAGTTAAAAACACTCAAGTTCACTTACTCATAAAAATACTAACACATTCTGTGTCTTCCTGCAGAAAAACAAACAGCACATGACACAGATATCCTTGCACTATGGTGCATACAGCCACTCCCAAAATCACACACTCTCACATATAGATGGTTATATACTCTTACACACATATACACTGTGTTTCACATATGTAGTTACTGACACATGTACAACTGAGATATACATTCAATCACTAACACACCCATACATACACTCACCCAACCATACAGTCCATCACAGGTGCACTCTTAAAAACATGCACCCACTGAATCACCCACTCACACATCTAGTCACACACACTCTACCCACACAAACACTCAGGCACCCATACAGATACTCAGACAACCAATCAATAACCCATATAGACACTCATATAGCTATTCACAAAACCATGCAGCCACTTATACACCAACACACAGACAAATACAGACATTCACACAGTTTAGTCACTAGTCTGCAGTAAGATACATTTAATGACTCACTTATAGACTCAGTTACGCACCTAGAAAATCATCTATTCACACACTTGTACACCCACTTATTTTTCAACAGACCTTTCCCTATATATATTAAACATAATAAAACTGTTCAGAAACACATAGTCAATAGATGATGTCATCAGTGATGTCATTTGAGATGTCATCAGTGATGTCATCAGTGATGTCACTGACCATGTCATGAGTGATGTAATATGTGACATCATCAGCAGTGCATTGCGGGGGCGCGAGTTATAGTTAGCTGAACTAACTATAACAGGGGAATTTCTAGGGTTTTGAACGAGGCAAATGTCCAGCTAACTATAACACCCCTGAAACCTATGGTTTTTTCAGTGAATTTCCAAGGTTTTTTAAATGCCAATTCCTAACTATAACGCCCCTGTAACCTTTGTTTTTTTCAGTGAATATATATATATATATATACTCTGCTCCTGCCATGCCATAGCAAACAGTGTGCTCCACTTTGAGCAAGCGAGAGCATTTTGCTCTTGCTTGTTCAAAGTGGAGCACTTTGCGTTTTACACAGGTAGCTGCATGTCACCAGCTCCGTGAGGAAAATTCAATGCTGTCTCCCTCAGGATATAAAGGCCAACTCCTGGGGTATGAGGTCACAGGGGCCAAAATTGGCCTTGGATGGGTGCCCCTTCCATTTTTTAGAAATAGAATATTTTAAAAAAAGGAGCAGGGCTTGGTGGATGGTCCCCCAGGTCCGAAAACGGCACAGCAGGGGTGCCACTTCATTTTGAATCATTAAAGAAAAAAATAAAGGCCGGGCCCTGGGGGGTGGGGTCCCCAGATCCGAAATTACCCTAGGACAGGAGCTGTATGGCCCCCTTTCCATTTTTTTTTATAAAAAAGTGAAATAAGGGTCATGCCCCGGGAGATGGACACTCTGGGACACAGAATAGTCCAGGGAAGGGGGGTTCTTGCAGCCCCCGTCCTAAAAAGAAAACCAAAAAACCCCCAAAAGACTAAAACTCACTAGAGGCCTGCCCTCTTTTGTCACTACTCTGCAAACGTGCTTCCTGGCATGCTCCTGCCTGGGGGGTGAAGTCCCCTTCATTGCTGAGGGTCCTTAGGGGCTAGCAAGACCTACTATTACCTCCAGTAAATCCCACACAGTGGGACTGCTGAGAGGTGGTTGGAGGTCATGCCCCCATTCTCCATCACTCTGCAAACGTGCCTCTTAGCACACTGATGGTCGAAGGATGAAATCCCCTTTAGTCCTGATGCCCTCAGGACTAAAGTGTCCTTCTTCCCCAACGAGTAATGCGCCAAGAGACATGTTTGCAGAGTGGTGGAGAAAGGGGGCATGGCCTCTGACATACTCTAAGCTATCTACCTGTGTGGCTCTCACTGGAGGTAGCAGGAGGGCTAGTTGGTGCCCAAGAGCCAAGGGGACTTCATCCCCAACTAGCAATGCACTAGGAGGCACTTTTGCAGAGTGTTGGAGAAAGGGGGCTTGGCCACAGAAAACCTCTTAGCAAACCCACTGAAAGGGACTTGCTGGAATTAACAGGAGGAGTAGTTGGCCACTAAGGGCCCTCAATAGCCAAGGGGACTTCATCCCCCTTCTAGTAGTGAACCAGGAAGTGCATTTGCAGAATGGTGGATAAAGGAGGCATGGCCTCCTATCAGGTCACAACAATCCTACTGTGTGGGACATCCTTGGGGGCCAACTACCCCACCTGTTTTCTCCAATAAGTCCCACACAGAGGGATTGCCAAGTGGTCTTTGTAGGCCATGCCCCCTATCTCCACCACTCTGCAAACGCAGCTCGTGGTGTACTACTGGTTGGGAGATGTAGCCCACTTTACTCCTGGGGAGCCTTGGGGGGCAAGAAACCCTCCTGGTACCTCCTATAACTCCTACACAGTGGGATTCCTGAGATCTGGTCAAAGGTCCAGCCCCCTTTCTCCCCCACTCTGCAAACGTGACTGCTAGTTAGAAAAACATAGACATTCACTGAAAAAAAGCAAAGGTTACAGGGATGTTATAGTTAGGAATTAGCATTTAAAAAACCTTACAAATTCACTGGACAAAACAAAGCGTACAGGGACATTATAGTTAGTTAATGGAATATAAAAAACCTTAGAAATTCACTGAAAAAAATGAAGGTTACAAAGAAGTTATAGTTAGGCTCATATTTCACTCGTTTAAAACTAGAGAAATTCAGCAGCTATAGTTAGCTGAACTAACTATAATTTGCGCCCCACAATGCACTAATTATAACCTCACACATTACATCACTCATGACATTGGAAGTGACATTAATGATGACATCCCATATGGCGTCACTCATGACATCGTCCACAGAATCTCTGATGCACCCACTCACATCCCAATATAACCGTTCATACACCCACTCCAACTTTCACACTACCATCCTCAGAACCATTGGCACACCCATACACACTCACTCACTGATTCATAGGTCTACACACACTTTCACTCATTCATCCATACAGCCACTCATACACCCACTAACTTACTAATACAGCCACTGATATATCCACGCATACACCCATACAGTCACTCGCACTGTCAGTCACCCATAGATCTACTCACACACCTACTCACTCACCCGTAGGATGAATCACACAGCTACTTACTCAACTATACAGTTATACACATACCCTCTATCTTATTCATACAGATACTAACCCATACTCACTCACCTATACAGTCACTGACATAAGCACACACTCACCCATACAGCCTCTCTCACAATCACTCAGTCACACATACAGTTACTCATATACTCCAACATTCACCTATACCACCTTTCTCGTATGTAGTTGACAATGACACTCAACATCCTGTAATTCTGGGCAATTGCAAATCACTTAATCTCACCGTGCCTAACAAAAAATGAATGTGTCCTTGTGTAACATAACTGGTGCTCATGTAAAGCGCTTGGATACCTTCGGTTCAAGTTTGCACTGTATAAAACACCCAGAACAAAGTTACTCGCCCATTTACCACTGACACATCCATTCACTCACTGACACAGCCATACATACCATACACACACTCAATCACCCATATAGCCCCTCAGAGGTATACTTATGAACCCATACAGCCACTGATTCAGCCACTCATTCCTCCATGCAGGCAGTCACACTCACCCTCACCTACCCACACGGACACTCATATGCCCATACAGGTACTCAGACAACCAATTAATCACCCATACAGCCACTCACAAACCCACTCACTCAGTCACCAATACAGACCATCCCAGATGCACTCACTAACCCATACAGCCACTAACTCACCCACTCACTCATCTATGCTGGCAGTCACACACACCCTCACCCTCCCACACAGACACTCATACACCCATAGAGGTAATAAGACAGCCAATCAATCACCCACACAGCCACTCAAAAACCCACTCACCAACCCATATAGCCACTTAGACACCAACTGACAGACTGATAGAGACATTCACACAACCAGGTCACTCACCCATATATTAACTGAGACATCTAATCACTCACTTATACAGTCAATCAAGCACCCACTGAATCATACATACAGGCATTCATACACCCATTGATTCAACAATATACCTTGATATATATATTTAACACTGATAACCCTTAGAAAAACACTCACGGTCATTGGATGATGTCATCAGTGATGTAATTTGAGATATCATCAGTGATGTCATAAGTGATATCACTGACCATGTCATGAGTGATATAATATGTGAGGTCATAAGCAGTGCATTGTGGGGGTGTAAGTTATAGTTAGCTCAGCTAACTATAACTGCTGAATTTCTCTTTTTTTGTATGAGTGAAACCTGAGCCTAACTATAATGTCTCTGTAATCTGTTTTTATAGTGAATTTCTCCTTTTAAATTCCATGTTATATATATATATATAGTACATATAATGTACCTAATTATAATGTCCCTGTAACCTTTGGTTTTTCTCAGTAAAAAATCGAAGGCTTTTTAAAATCTATTTTCTAACTATGACGTGTTTTTTGTAGTTCACACATATAGATATACATATACATAGGTGTGAACTAAAACACACATCATAGTTAGTAAATAGATTTAATATATACATATATATATATAGGTGTGAACTAAAAAAAACATGTCATAGGAAATAGATTTTAAAAATCCTTAGATTTTTCACTGAAAAAAACAAAAGTTATAGGGATATTATAATCAGGTACAGATTTTACACACACAAAACCACAGAAATTCAGCAGTTATAGTTACTTGAGATGACTATAACTGCTGAAATTTTATAGATTTGTGTGTGTAAAATCTGAACCTAACTATAACGTCCCTGTTACCTTTGGCTTTTCAGAGAAATTTCTACGTTTTTTTTTCTATTTTCTAACTATAACATCCCTTTAACCTTTGGTTGTTTCTGTGAATATTAATTTATTTTAATGCTATTTCCTAACTACAGCGTTTCTGTAACTTTTGTTTTTTTTTAGTGAATTTCACTGTTCTGTGTAATCGAGTTGACCCATAAGTTCTGTTTACCACTATACATTTTCACAAGTTTATAAATACAGTTTATTCACACATTCATTCTTATTACATAATTCAAAACTAAAAATATTAGAAAAAAGGTAAAGTAACTTATGTAGTCTTTATATAAATGCAATGCACCAAATCTTTCTTTTTTTCAAATTGATTTTATGGATATGCAGATCCATCGTGAATCCTCGCACAAATAAGGCATCTGCTCGTTATATAGCACACATTTAATACTAAAACAACAAAAGATTTAATACAAACATATGCTATCGCAATTTCTATACATGTATCACTGTGTGTGGCTGTGTGAGTAGCTGTGGGTGTAACTGTGTAGGTGTGTAAGTGGCTATTTGGGTGTGTGAGTGGGTGTAACAGTGGCTGTGTGGATGTGTAAGTGAGTATGGGAGTATGGCATTGCTGTTGGCGCATGGATCTGCAAATCTGTCCGGATCCACAAAGGGTCTGTCTCTAGATATACATAAATCTTTCTACCTTACTAACTCTAAAACATCTGAACAGAGTTTCACTGAATTATAAAAAGCACTCTTTCTGGAGCAAGATCTAGCTTTCTGCCACATTTGCTGTAATTCTGTCCAGAGGTTCGGGCTGTACTCATGTCTAAAATCCCTATAGGAAATTGCATGAAGAAAATGCATTTGGGAACACCCCCTCCTTCTCAGCTCCCACTTGAACGATCTCCCCGAAACTCTCAAGATTTCAGCTGAAGTGGCTCGCAATATTTTTTCTTAATTTAGTGAAGATTTGTCAAGCAGAGCCAAAGTTATTAGCAAAACACAAAAAGTGTTTCCCATGGAAACCAGCTCCTAAGTAAAACTACCTTCTACAAACTATGTAGTATGTATGGCTCACAGATATGCACAGTGACAATTGTGGCTACATGAGTTTGTGCAAGATAAATGTGTGAGTGGCATGGCTGCAGGCTTGGCTTTTGCTTCCAGTCCAATGGGGTGGCCAAAGGCCTTCTGCAGCTGGTTTGTTGGGATGGGGCCTGTGTACTGCCCCAGACCTTTATTTTTATGGCCAAAGAACTTCTGCATCTGGAATGGGTGGGATTGGCTGGTTCAGGGCTGGGCTGAGGGTTAGGAACTGTGCTCAGAGGTCACTGTGCACTCCATAGTTTGCTGTATTGGAATGCTCCCAGTACTGGGAGACTGCTATGTGGGTACAAAGGCCATGTGAGTCAAGTGGGTTGCAGGCTTGGTGCAGTGTCTGATCTTAAGCCGCAACCTGTAGCTTGAAGTCTATTGCCTATGGCTGAAGAAATATGCATCTTGGAAGTATGAGACTTAAGTTAGGCACATGGACTAATTATAGACAAGACCCTTTTCCCAGTCAGTCCAGAACTCATGGTACAAGGCCAAACCTCATTAACAATTATTTGTGTTACATGGTGCTTTAGCACAGGGTGTGGCTCTAAGCCAGGACCTTTTCCTGGAGCTTCTTACATATGACTGAAGATCATGTGCAGCTTATTAGATAGGCACATGCTTTCATCATATTTCAGACGATGGGCCCAGAACAATCCACCATCTTTTAGGCTTGTGAAAAATAAAATTCAGTTCAGAAGAAGGCCAAGTGCAGCTGAGGTCAGTGATGCAGGGCCTGGGTGTGAATACTAAGCCTAGGCGGAGTTCGCGGAGTTCCGGTACACCGAACTCTACAAAGTGCAAAAAAAACTCTGCCATGCTTCGCGGAGCTCCGCAAGCCGCGCAGTGTGTTAGATAAATGCAGTTCATGGTCATTTTCAGTGCCAGGTGTTTGTCCGCACTGTGCAATCATTGCGAACGGCACCATGCACAGCACAAGCGGGTGCTGCTTCCTTTTTGCCGCTCGAGTAGATTTTTACTCGAGCGGCAGCTTTCTCAATGCAAACGGACGGTTTCTCAATGCAAGCGGTCGCAAGCATACGCAACCACTCACAATGAGAAATCCGAACTCCCACATTGAGAAATGTCGCAGGGAGGTTGATTTTCTATGCTTGCGCCTGCCAACTTCATGTTGACAATCGCGAACGAGGAAAATTCCCATCGGGACGTGGATTTACCTCGCTCTCGCCAACTTGACATTGACGAACGTGAGTGAGGGAAAAAACTCCGCTCCGCAGAGTGGAGTTTTTCAGAACTCCACAAGCTCCGCATAATGCGCAGTGCCGAAAACTCAGCAAACTCTGTGAGGGGAGTAGAGTTCAACGCCCATACTTAATGAATACTGAAAAAACACAACACATTGTGATTGCTTATGTGCAAACATAGCACAGAAAGGGCCAGATGTATCAAGCGTTTTTCCCGTTCGCAAACGGGCCGATTCACAGAATCAACCTGTTTGCGAACGGGAAAAAACCTTTTGGGATGTATCATCCCAAAAGGCATTTGCAAAATAGGGAATCACAAAAATTGTGTTTCCCTATTTTGCAAATGTGTTTAAAGAATCACAATTTGCGAGTCCTTAAATGAAATGCAGGAAGCAAGAAAAAATTGCGACCCGCCTTTAAGGAATTGCAAATTGCCACCAACTTCAAGTTAGTGGTAATATGCGAATTCCATGAAAAATTCACTTTTTTGTATTTTTCAAGGTGCCATGTGGTGTGCATATGTATGTGCTCCACATGTGCACACATGCATATTCCAGGGGTGCAACAGGGTGTCCATTTGGCACCCTTGCACCCTTGAAATTGCATGCACAATTTGCGAGTACCTATTGGGTACTCTAGGCCCATAGGAATGAATGGGAAGCCATTCCTTATTTGCGACTCACAATTTGAAAGTCGCAAATAAGGAATATGTAGGAATAGCAATTATTATTGCGAAACCTACATTTATTGCATTTTGAAATTCCATAATAGCAAATCGGTAAAATTCGCTATTATGGAATCGGGCAAAATCCAATATTGATACATCCGGCCCAGAGAGTGTTATGGAAATTTATGCTGGCTGTAGGGTCCAGCTGGTTAAGTGGGATGAGCTAAAAGCCATGCAATTTATCAAACTATGCAGTTAGATTCCATGGTATCAGCAGAAGGTCATTACCAGCTAGTTAGCTGGGATGGACAATGGCCTAAGCCTGTGCACAGAGGTTAGTTTGCACAGCTGAAAACCAGACACATTTGATTTTGCAGGATTTGGCCTTGATGAAGGCACTTATGTGCATGGATGAGGGTTTGTAGATTTAGGTTGGGTTGGAGGGATACTGGCCGAGGACCTGACTGTATTCCAAGCCCTGTACACAGATGTCCATGCACATGGCAGACGTCCGTGCACAGGTGATTTGATTGGGCAGAGTTGGTGCATCTGGCCTAGCTGAAGACTGATGGATGGGATGGGTCCTATGTGCAGACCCTGGCTGCAATCCATTTCCTATGTCCCTCAACATAGTTAAAGGCCACTGTGCAGCTAGCTTGGATAAGACGTGCAGGTGCAAGGTGTCTCCATGTACCCAGAATTTGCTCTGCACAGCCGAAGGATGTCTCCTGTAACATAAAGAGGGACATCCTTGATGTGACACGCTTGTCAAGGTCCATCTCTGAGGCAGAAAGATGTAAGGGCTACTCAGCACTGGAAAATGGAGGACATTGGAGATCTCAAGCAACCAGTGCTCCAAAAACAAGACCTATATAAGACATGTAACCCATTAAACATCCTTTATTTACTGAGTATATGTGGATGAGCAGACAAGGCCTAACTCAAAGAGGTGGTTTGCAGCACATCTTGCAAAAGGCAGTACACAATAAGGATGGCCACCACTGGTAATATGAGCACAGTGCCAGGCTGAAGGGCAAGACCTGCTATCAACACCAGTTGTGCACATCCAAAGGTCACGTGCAGATAAGGATGGACAGCTAGCTACAGGGCATGAGTGACGTCTCCTGCCAAAGACCTGGCTGTGAGGCCAACCCTTGCTGCTTATGGTCGAAGTCCATGTTATTTACTTGTTCCCCTTCTGTGGGAGTTGGCAGCGGGGCTTAATGCAGTTAACCCCCGCTGCACACAACTAAATGCCATGCTTAGCAGACGTGGCTCGCTCACTCGCGAGCGGTGAAGTCTAGATGGAGTATATATCTCCAAACATATACCACATTTAAAATAAAGTCATCATTTTAAGTGGATTGCACCTTAAAGTATGTTTAAAAACAGCTCACAAAATCGCTTAAAGAAAGAGTAAAGTATACTTACAGTAACAACGTCACCCTGAAAAACAACTGAAATTGACCAATTATGGCTATTCATACAGACACTGGCTTTCACACCAAATGCAATGATTATGACCTCACAAAATGTATATTAAGAAGTAACATTATGTAAAAGCTCTATAGCATTAAAAAAATTACACATTGTTAACCAATACAAAAAACACTAGTCATAGGTATCTTTTTGCTAGCGTTAGTGTGATATGCAATGTCACTTGTAACATTCTGTATGTCATTTGTAATTGTATCTTTCTCATAAAGGGTCAAGTCATGGGGATTGCATCAGGTGTGGGAGTTATAGTTTGAATGGCTGTTGAGCAAGTTAAGGTTATTGCGTTTTCAGGATCATCCATTTAGTCTACTCCACTTCTAGTAGGCAAATAAAATATTCTGCTAAATGCCTACAAGAATCTGAACCTCAATGCACATGAACGGCCAGTTTATACTCTTTTCATATTCATTGGAAGCATTTGTGTGACACCTCCAAAGTGTTTCAAAATGTTAATTTTTCCCAGAAATTCGATTAAAAAGGGAAGACTCTGGTTGGTCGGTATGAGCAAGGGAACTGCTTTCCAGGTTTCTGCGTGTATACGTGTGCCTATACACATGCAGTACTCAAAGGCTATAAAAGACTACTGCTATGCAAACAAATGCATATTAAATCATAAGGGGTTTCAGGATGGGCCATCATGACTTTCCAGCGTCTCCCCCTTTTAGCATCACTGAGCATTCATAGTGAATACTCCTTTTGTTATCTGTAATACTTGACGTTTTCTCTGCATATGATGCTTTCTCCTTCCATTGTTTGTTAAATTTGTTCCAGGGGACTAGGAGTACCCCAAACACAGAATCCCTTTCTCTCCCATTGTTTTTCTATGATGCTTTCTCACCATCATCTTTTGATCAAATATATTATTTGTTTGCTTATCAGTGTACGTCAGAATATTCAAACATGGCTGCTTCTTCGGTTCACTACCACGTCGTTTTTTTCTGTCAGTTGGAGAAACAAGCCATTTTGGTTCAACCCTAGTTCCCCTGCTTAAGCAGATCAGTGTTCATTATAGGCCAGATTACATAAACGTTGTACTGAACTGAAAATGGAGCAAATGCACCTTTTCCCCATTTGTGCTGCTTGTGAAATATTGAATCGAGCAAACTGATTTTGCTCCAGTCAGCCATCTTGTATCGGCACTTTCTTCCCCAAGGAAAAACCAGACTGAGATAGAATGTGTGACTGGCCATACAGAACTCAAGGAAAATGTACAGGTGGTAGGAGAAGAGTGTGATTTTTAAGGGTTGTCAATTTCTTTTTGAAGTAGCCGAGAGAGAGTATCACAGAGGGGCATATTTACTAAATAAATTCAGAGCGTGATGCTATGCCAAATTTGGCAATGTAGCGCTCCGACATTTTTTAACCACAGGGATGCGCTGTATTCACAAGTATATGGCACACCCCTGTGTGTCCCCTAGCGCTGATGCAAAAAAAGCTGTCTAGCGCCATCGCAGGCACTCTGCCGCCATGTTGCAAGGGTGCCTGCGCTGCAGGGGCAATTGTTTATGTGCAGAAAGGGGCACCTTCCTGCACATAAACAATCATTAATGTCAATTTGCTCTTTCTATGTGTCCTTTAGAATACAGGACACATAGAAAAAGCAAAAATGAGGAGAAATTAATAATTTATCCTCGTATCGCCATTCTAAGACCAGGTATTCCTTGGCATTCATTTTTGGCGCTGCCTCGGCCTTGTAAATCTGGGGCAGCATCAAAAAGCAGTGGGTGTTGATTATGAACGCCTACTGGAACACCCATTGCATGCCCCTTTGCCGCAAAGAACTGCAGCGGAAAGGGGCATATTTACATGGTGGCGTTAAGCCATGTTAAGTGGCTTAGCGTCACCTTGCAAATATAGGAAATGGCCCAAGGCCACAGGAGCATCAAAAAAAGTGATGCTTCTGTGGCGAATGGGGGTTTAGCCCCAGAGTTTCCTTATTCGCACATACATGATTTTCTGATTCAGAGAAAAAATGCTCCTGGATGTGGGGCGTGATCATGAAGTGTTGGTATATTTCACAAACTCATTCTCAGTACTACCCAAAGAACCTCCTTGTTTCACCTAACAATCTTTCCGAAAATGTGATTTAAATCAACCAAGTATTTTCGTGTGGTAGTAGCTCCTCAAATCTTCCTCAAATTACTCAAAGACTGCTTTGGTGAGCTCTGCTGGGCTATACCAATAGCAAAGAAGCAATATGTAAAACATTAACATAACATTCTGTAAATATTGTGTACTGTGTATAGTCAATTTAGATTGAAAACCTATTGTATTTGGCTTAGAACTTTGGCACTGCTTGATAAATCTCCTAGGATCCTTGAAGGCTCAGCAAATTATTGATCAATAAAAGTCCATCACTCAGTAAATATTCAAAGCTATCCCAACACATTTTTCTAACCAAATTTCTGCTTTGCAGCAAATCACGCAAAGGAATGTAGACTTCTGAACACATTTTGCTTTAAAGTTTGATGTAATTCTATTCAGCAGTTTTTGCTGTAGCAGAGAGAAATGATTCCTGCTGGAAAGATCTACACAAAACTTTGGATGGTAAGGTTCACAGAGATTTGTGAAATGCACCAACAGTGTAAGCAAAGCAAAACTTGCCCTTTCCTAGAAAGATCGATCGATCTATCTATCTATCTATCTATCTATCTATCTATCTATCTATCTATCTATCTATCTATCTATCTATCTATCTATCTATCTATCTATCTATCTATCTATCTATCTATCTATCTATCTATCTATCTATCTATCTATCTATCTATCTATCTATCTATCTATCTATCTATCTATCTATCTATCTATCTATCTATCTATCTAGATAGAGATATAGATGGATTTTCATTTATCCATACAGGTAAAAATAAATGTGATCCAATAAGATATGTTAGTCAGACCAAGTATAGTGATAAATGCAGATGATTTAAATTTGCATTGTTATAGTGCAAATGTCAAATCCCATGATATTACCATACAATAGCTACATATACTGGATCATACTCTGGGTCTGTATTGCCTCTCACTCTGGTTCTATACAATTCTGGGCTCTAGTTCTGCTTAAATACGTGTGTTTGTTAATAACACAGATGAAAGAACAGTATAACATATAAACCATGCATGCAGATGCACAGAGTGTAATATTCTGTTTATTGCCACTTTGGGACAAGAATCACAAAATGCAGACCATTTTTCTGACAGTTCATCAAAAGATCAGACTTGCATTTTCATCTCATATGGTAGCAGAAGCAAATTCATATCCAAAGGAAATCCGAGCAAATAAAATTCAATGCAAAAATATTTTCCTCTTTATGGGTCCATGTTCAAATCATCTAATTAAATGTCCACAGATCATGCTGAGTAGCATAATAGACATACATTCGCTCGCCCGTGCTCACACACACACACACACCGACACGGAGAAAGGGAACAAGTTATGGAATAGTAGGTGTTGTGGAATGAAGTAACTAGTTATAAACTCGCATAAACTAATATGGAAGTAGGAGAAAGAGTAGGACTAGCCTGAAAAAGTTCACTCATGAATGGTAACTAAGGTCGCTGCGCGTCCTGCGGAATGGTAGCTCATACAGGCAGCCTTCCGAACCAGCGTTCTTAGCGTGCTATTCTTTCTTTCTTTCTCTTGGCTTTGAATTGTTGAGGAAGGCGCTCAGCTGCCTTTTGGTGGAAGGAACTTGTTTTTCTGGTCACAGGCTATCCAGTTCATTTGTATGCGAATGGGAGATTCTACAAATGAAGCAATTTGCAAAAGGCATTGGTCAACGAGGAGCCAGGGATTTGACAGGTTTGGTGTTAACAGCGGGAAAGGCAAAAGAAATTGCCCTGTCCTTGTTGGTTAAATGTGATAAGTAATCAATCCAGAGATGTGTGTTGGATTAACTGACACTCATCTGCACAGGATCCAGCGGGATAACTGATATCTTGACCAGAGGCTACAAGAACACCGAGCATCCATCTTGAGAATGTGTGAATTTCACATCGGTGAGGTGTGCTTAGAGCTGGGTATGATTTCAGCACAATTATACATCTGCACCACAATTCTGAAAAACGATGAGACCTGCCGTAGTCAATGTCTGAATGTCTTTGCTCATCTGCACAAAATGAACACATCTGCATTAAGACTAGTTGTGCAGGTCAAACCTTGCAGTATTGTAATTGTAATCACCAGATAGGAAACAGTAACGAGGTTTGCACCAGCGTGTTTCGTTCTGCACTCGGCCTCCCTTGCTCATATGTGCAATCATGTTACACACAGTGCAATAGATATCACGTGCATGAAAACAAGCAAGGGGTCAGAGGAAGTGGTGCTCCGAGTAATTCATGACACCATCCTTGAATGTGCAAAATGCAAAAATTGTTCTTAAGCATATCGAATAAGATGAAGTGTTAGGGAATCATGTAGATTCAAATAATCACAGTAATGAACAGTAACTGTCCATATTAGAAATTCATGATGGTGTACCAGCTTCTAAAAAAGGTGTCCCTCGAAATATAAAAAAAATGGGCGCCATCTTGGCTCACTCAAAAATGCACAGTTACAAAATTACTGTTTGTTAAATTTACTGAAACATGTATCAATTAACGCATCATGAAAATCTCTAATAGTTACCTATTCAAAAAGTCTCCAAAAAGGGATCTCATCTGACCACGAGCGCCATCAAAGAACCTATTAGGCAAGATGAAAGAAGTAAAATGTTATGCTTGTCCGCGTACTGACAGGTGATCACACATTACATATATATTGGGTCACGTGAAGAGAAATAATAAGGACTGTACACAGCATGCATTATGTCAGCGGAAAGGATTTGTCCTTTTAAAATTTAATCAGTCAGGGTCGGACTGGCCTATAGGTGTGACGTGTTGGTTTGAAAGGTCAGTCTGTAGGCTGCATTTTTTGCTGTTTGTGAGCTTTTTTTGGTCTGGTGGCCCAGTTTTTTTTTCACCTCCTTGATATTAAAACAAACCTTACCTGCAGCAAGCTCAAATCCATTCATTTTTCCATACCTTGCAACACAGTTATACAGGGGTTTTTAGATGTTCAAAGCTACCCCAATTTGCAAATATGGGCTAGTGTTTTAGCTATTTAATTCATTAAAGGGGAAGGAGGGGGGTGGGGTTTATTTTGGTGCCCGATCTATTTTCTGTCCTAGTCTCACCGTACAATCAATTAGTGAATTTATTCATCATGCTATCATCACCTGATGAAACAGCCACCCATAGTCGACAAATGTTAGCTGCACAATCAAGCCCAAATGGGAAGAATTAAATATCATTGTTCATTACAAGTGCAACCAAATGAATCAGCTCAACATCTAATTTTCCAGTGATGACATCGACCACAAAAATTGACGTCCGTCATTGCAGAATCAAGTCCAAGTGGACAAATTCGATATAGTAAACACACATTTGTGTAAAACAGGCAATCATGCACCATATTGTGTTTCTAAATCCATCACCAAAACATATAAAAAAATGCCACTTTGTCAGACTTCATTTTCTCACTCCTGCTGTCCCAAACATGCTCAAAAAATGGACTTCCTCTTAACCACCTGTGAAAAATAAATAGTTCTAGTTAAAAACTGTGAAGATAAAAATGCATTTCAAGACTTGTGGAAAAAAATATTGGCAATAACAGGGAAGGAAATAGGAACACAAATACAAATGGGCAAACTTAACAAATGTGTATGCTCAGTTCTTCTTCACAGTTTCTAATTCTACTTTGCACTCAGAGTCAAGGTATCTCTGGATTAGCTCTTGGTTCCCACTCTTCAAATTTGGTGTTACCCTGTCTATGGCAAAAACATTCAGCAATCACTTCCCCTCTTGCCTATCACTAAAAAGCTGTGACACATAATAGTGGCTGCCATTGTTTTCTGGAGCATGCATGTGGTTTCTAATCTTATCCTAGAATCATAGTCCGATTTGTTGTCCTTGAGGATATTGAGAACTCTACATACGTCATTCCTGTTGACTTGGCTTACTCTGGCCACAGCAATTTCCAAAGCATTGTGCAGTGGTGGTTTGCTCACGGAACTCGTTGATGTACTATATGATTAAAAAAGCAAAACTTCACTGAGAAAACAAAGCATAAAGTGAAGGTACGGCTATAATTAAAACCAAAGAACCACTGGAATTCACACGCTATAGTCAGGAACAATAACTGAAAGTGAAAAATAAGTAATCAACCACACTTAATCAAACAATTAATGATACATTCATAATCATCTCACTTAAAGTGGCTGAGTGGTTCATAATGTCACCAAAGCCCTCTGATGTCAATATTGGACCATGTCACATGGTTACCAGCTATGTAAACACACACTCACACGCAAGTATGCACACGCACTCACCCACACATACACACCTATACATATAGTATGATATGTAGTGTTTTTTTCCCTTTAAAAAAGAGGGTTTTAGTACCTCTTGCCATTATGTGGTGTAACACACCTGTTTTCAATCTGTGGTTTGAAATACGAATAGGAAAGGTTTGCTTATGTTTCTGTCCCACAACGCAACTTGTTTTTAATCAGCCCTGATTAACAAAGCCCAGCCCAGATCAGTAAATGTATAGAAATAAGTATACCAATGTAATTCTCTTTTCCAGGCTATTTGTGGGTGATGACTGCGGTTAATGGATTCATCAGACAGTTGTTTCTTTTGGCGTTTCCTTCCTCCAGCTTTAGGGCACATTATTTCACTGTTTATCTGAGAATTCTTTTGAGAATATATATCTGGACAGGCAAATTGGTGAACGCACCATAAATTGCCTTGAAACTAATGTGACTGAGTTATAATTATTTTTAGGGTTCATTTGTAGGGGTAACTAAAACGTTTGGGTCCTGCCGAGGGTAACCCTCTCTGTTCATTTGCCACTTAGTTTATTTGCACCTGAAGGGGCAGAGAGGAGCAAACGAGTAGCCTACATGGCACAGTGAGCAGTCTTAGAGGGCCATGCATCGGCGGCATTTGTTATTGGGTGACCCGCATAAGCTGTTAGGTGCCTGGAAGCCAAGAACAAAGTCCTTTGACTGACATGTAAGTAACAGCGGGGAGGTCTTGTCCCTTTGATGCTTCTGCTCAGCTTCTGCAGGGATGCATTTCACGTAATAGTATAGTGCTAACTGCTACTTTTGCATTTTGCGTAATCTTCTTGTACCTTTGCAGAATTTCACATAATTACGCAAAAACAAATTACATGAATTTCGCACTAAACTAGAAGAGATGTATGATGGTACATCGCAAACACTTACATCATATGCCATTACATCGTAATTGTTACATCGCATGTTCCCTCAGATCTTGAGTAATCACAATGCATATCATGACGTCGCATTTGAATAGCAATGCATACAAAATATATTCACACCGCATACAGACACCCCGCATGCTTTTAAATTGCGATTTTTACCCGTATGCGCATTTCCCTTCACCCGACCCTAAACCCTAATCCTTGAATCTTAAAACAGTACCCTACAATATGGCACGCTAACACTTCCCTAAACCCTAAGCCCTAAACAGTAAAGGCTGTAAAGCAAGCTTACACTACGACCTCAACCATAAGCCCTAATCCCCAAAGGCCAAAACAGTACCTATACTGCAACTAGCCCTAAGCCCTAACGCAACCCCAAAACAGCACCTATACTACTAGTAGCAAGGTAGGAGAAGGCGAAAGATGTTCCTCTGGCTGTGGTCTTGCAGATACATGGAATGGCAGCCAGGGCCAGTCGGGTGGAGCGGTGGTCTCTGGGGGGTGCGTGGGATGCGAGGTGCTGATTCAGGTACCCAGGTTTGTGTCGTGTAGGGCTTTGCAGACGTGTGTGAAGAGCTTGAAGGTGATTCTTTTTTTGACTGGGAGTCAGTGGAGGTGTCTCACGCGCAGGTGATGTGGGTGCAAAGGGGGATGTTGAGGACGTGTTCTGCAGTTTCTTGAGGAGTGTCTGGGTGATGCCGGGGTAGAGTGCATTGCCATAGTCGAGTCTGCTGCTGATGAGTGCGTGAGTGACCGTCTTTCTGGACTCAGTGGGGATCCACTTGAAGATCTTTCAGAGCAGGCATAACATGTGGAAGCAGGATGATGAGACAGCGTTGATCTGGCGGTTCATGGCGTGCAAGGAGTCCAGGATGATGACAAAGTTTCATGCATGGTCAGTGGGTGTAGGGGTGGTTCCAAGTGCTGTGGGCTACAGAGCACACTATAGCTTTTCACTTGTCATTTAGAGAAAGATCAAAATCATTATCAAAGGGTGAGGTGGGAACCCTTGAACTGAGTGGAATTCATGGCATGTGTATGTGTAGACTCTAACACCTAGATGTCAATGCAGTGAAAGAAAACAAAGGCACACATCTTATCACTTCACAAGTGGTTTGGAGAAAATATGACTTGAAAGCAGGTTTTTGACTTTCTTCAAACCCTGTATGTAAGAGATATGCATGTATCATAAGCATGCAAGATTCATCATTGTGTATTAGTAATCTCATTAATGACTATTTAAATGGCACAAACTTATTTTTAATTTAGTTCTTTTATAGCGCTACCCCTCCCTGTGTAGGCGTTCAGAGCACTTTACATCACACAATAAATCATACAAGTGTGTAAATCAATTTACAGGAAATGTTACTTAAGACAATGAGGGTTACAATGTGTAGGAATCATATATTGTCCGTATTTGTAGACATTATATGGTAAGAGTGAGCTGTTGGGAGAAACATAAACTCAGGATATAAAACGCAACACAATGATTGGGGTTGTCTGTACTAACCAGACTTTATTTTTTCCAGCGGAGTCCTTCTTTGTAATCTTAAAATAACAACAGATTGAGAAAAAACCAATAAGTATCTAAACCCATGACTAACAGTTCACATGCAACTCCTTGATGCCAATTGATAACTGTGCTATATTAGAAAGATTGCATCTTATGAATTAGAAGTAACACACTGATCTGAAGTGTGAAAAGCAGTAGCACACTTACCTATCTACATCAAATACAAATCTGTGATGTGCATTTTACACAATGTGCTTTGCAGCAGGCACCTTAACCCTCTATGCTACTTTAAGAGCCAAAATGGTGATTGGAAAATGCACAGAAGTGTCCCAGATCTATATTAAACACCACAGTTATTATTCCACTATTATTATACCCCTCAAAATTGCTTGGCACACAAAAATCTCTGCAGCATGTGTCTTAAAAAGTAAGATATTTTAAAATGCAGCTTCTTTGTGACCAATTAAGTAAGCTGTATCAGATTTGCTGTCACATTTGTCCTTATTGACATTTTTTTTGCAGCAGACTTTTTAAAAATTAATCTATAAGTTGACTGTCAAACTCTGTTTTTCAAGCTTCGCACCTCATACGTCCACCATGTTTCCTCTGCCACACCTTGAGCCCACAATTTATGGGTTCCCTAAGTAAATGTTTTCCAATTCCAGTACTGCACCTCTGGAAAAAAAATGTTCAACCACAGTGCTTAATTTGAGCCGGTGCTTTCCGGTGTTCAGCACCGGCACTTATTTCACCGGGCCGAGGCTACAATTTCTGACCCTGCAGGTGGTGGTTTCAATATTAATTGTTCAACTATAAAAAAAAAAAAAAAAACATAACTTGCATGGTGGCTGGCTGGTATGTATTAATAGGCAGGCCGGCGTATGCCTCTCCAGGCAGGGATGATCGTGTATCACTACGTTAGTGATGATGTCATCACGCCTGGCAGTCATGTATCCAAAAAGTCATCTTCAAACAAGAGCTTGCTTTCTATTCCCCAAGTCTGCTGCACCCCGCCACTGCCTGAACCTAAGCCTCCCATAGGATAATTGTAGCTGGCTCATGACGGAGTTGAGGCAAGGAAGCTGCGAGTGCGCATTTGGAACTTTGAGAGTGAGGGCTCATCATGAGGAAGAATAAATGAAAGTAAGTGTGGGCTTTCTTCTTTCTGCGCAGGCAGAGTAGCATAACCTGGGGCCCGGAAGAGGTGCGCGCCTCGCGTTTCTTTTCATTCCTGATTGAAAGCAGCGCTGTTTAACGGATTAGGAAGTGAACTGAAACGCACCGGGCTTAACGTGTGATTTAAAAGCTCACTCACTGACATAGGAAAGAAATTTGGAACCCACTGGGCATAAGGGACTAATGGGGCTGAACTATAGGTCAAAGACTGATGACTGCGGGCCATGCTAATTTATTGAAACCTCCAGGCTTGACCCGTGGCGATGCAAATCCAGGCAGGATCGTGCTGCCCCTGCACTGGGGAGTGTCTCTGGATCTTTAGCACTTCACACAGACTCGGGCTGGGCACAGGTGGTACCGATGCTTTAGATGACCAAAATGGACAGGCCACTGCCACCCATAGGGACTACACTGACTAGAGCGTAACAAGCTGTAGTGCCAGAAGGAGTTAGAGCAGAGCTTCCAGATGCCAGCCCCAAAAGGACTGTAAAACTGGCTGCAGCCCTGCATTGCTGCTAAATCTCCAACATGCTCAATGTGGCCCACCACAAATTTTTGCTCCATGGAGTCACCTCTAGTATCGGTGCTGCTGCCTCCCAGCATGCTAATTGCTGAGCGTATGTGAGTCCTAGGCACCACAGCCATACTCACCGGCATCTGCGGCATTGGGGGCAATGCTTGTGCTGTAGCACAGTAGCAGGCAGGGTCATAGCAAGCTGGGCCGTGGATACCGATGTCCTCGTCATCCCTGGACCTACTAATTAGAGGCAGAACTAGCAGTGACACGACCTGCTATGCTTGGGCAGCCGCCTGTTCCGCAATAAACCCAGTCGTACCACACTCATTAATATATGCGAAAAAAGCATTTTTATTTGGTGTACATTTTGTTCTTGCACTCGGTATAGGTAGGAAAGTCAAATCCATGTCATCTTCCTCTTCTTTAGGAATAACAACAAGAAAACGCAGAGTTCACAATAGCAGGAGCATGTACAGGCTGGAGACAGGGGTGCCAGCAGCAGTGTCCTAGATGAGAGAGCACAACGGTAAAGAGGATAAAGAAACAACAAGAGAGGAGAGAGATAAAGCAGAGTAAAGTAGAAGAAAAGGAGGAGAGCAAATCAGAGACAAAGAGAAAGCAGACATGATATGAAGAAGAGAGCAATAAGAGAAAAGATAGAATGAAAGGATGTAGAGGACAGGACAGAAGAAAAATGCGGAGAAATGATAAAATGGAGACACAGCTAATCACTGCTAGAAGAGTGATAGTAAAGAGCCAAGACTCATGGACTCAGGAGGATCAGCTGCAATAATCCTCCTTGATCTTAGTGCGGCTTTCGATACTGTCAACCACCGAATCCTTATCTCCAGATGTCATGAGATGGGGGTGACTGGAACCGCACTGAGATGGATAGTCTCCTTTTTGGAAGGCCGTACATTCCAGGTCTTTGAGAATAACGTGACTTCCAAGAATGTGCCTTTGAAGAGTGGAGTGCCTCAGGGCTCTTCACTAAGCCCAACTCTTTTTAATATTTATATGAGTCCATTAGCTAAAATAGTGGAGGTGTTTGGCATACAAATTGTCACATATGCCGACGACACCCAGTTGATAGTCTCCCTCAAAGACCCAGGACAGCCTGGAAGTAATCTCTCCAGATGTCTTGAGGAAATATCAGTTTGGATGAAACAGTCCTGTCTTCAGTTAAATGGAGCAAAAACAGATCTTATGCTGTTGGGTAGGCCTCTGCCTCCAAGCCTGCTTCTCGCGTGGCCTAGCTGTATGGGAAACTCGCCTACTCCTAAAAATCACATTAAGAGCCTAGGAGTTTGGCTGGATGCCAAACTTGACATGAAGATACAGGCTAAAAAGGTAGCTGGGTGCTGTTTCGGGATACTGAAAACAGCACGAAAAATCCTGCCTTTTCTTCCGTTTAAGGCAAAAAAACTGCTTCTCCAAGCATTAATTCTGTCACGTCTAGATTATGCTAATGCCCTCTATTTGGGAGTCCCTCAATCTACAATAAGCATACTTCAGAAGGTCCAGAATTGTGCGGCAAGAATTCTCTTGCAAATTCCGCGGAGAGAATCAGCGAGAGGAGCAATTAGACAGCTGCATTGGCTTCCTATTGCAGAAAGGATCAAATTCAAGGCCCTCTGTGTTACGCACAAGATCATGGCCGTTAAGGGTCCACTAATCCTTCGGAGGATAGTTTCTCCATACTGTCCCAGAAGGTTCATTCGCTCCGGAAATAAACGCCTGGCCAAGGGTCCTAGAATTTTCAAGTCCAGAAGTGGAGGCCGTTGTTTCTCCTATGTTGCCTCCAGAGCTTGGAACACCCTCCCAGAATCCATCCGTCTGGAGGAGGAATATCTTCCCTTTCGGAGACTCTTGAAGACGTATCTATTCCCAACTGTTTAATCAGTCTGCTCTTCTGTTTGATTGGTTCTTAGCGCTGGGAGGCATTGGGGTAGCCATGCGCTTTATAAATGCTTCTTTCATTTCATTTCATTTCAAGATCGAGGGGAGAGACAGCAGAACATGGATAAAAGTGAAGAGGAAAAAGGGCACGGGTAGAATGAATAGAGAGCAAATCAGAAATTCAGGGAATAAGGTAAAGCACCAGGTGTGAAAAAAGACGATAGAAAACGATTAGAGAGGTGAGAGGATAGACTCTTAGAGCAAAGACTTAGAGGACAGACAACAAAGCAAGGTTCGAAGATAGAGACTGAGGCAGTGCGAGTGTTGAAAGTGGGGCTCACCGGAGGTAGAAGTGGGCTGTGGCCTCCTTGGCAAAATATTCAGCACCGGCACCTCTTTTTTTTTTTACAAATTAAGCACTGTTCAACCCTGACTTTAACTGCATGTGGCAATTGCTGACTTTGGTCCATGGGGCCTGGTTGCATCATGGCAGTCCACCTCCTCCCGTGAAAGCTGTCCCCTAGCCTGTGACCCTCTTCGAAAATGCCAGAGAAGGGGCATGAGCAGTCCAGTACTGCTGATGGTTCAGTACATGAAGCACTTCTCCACACCATGGGGCTAATAAGTGCTTTTAACTTCACATACAAAGCCTTCCTCAGTCCTCCATCTCCAGTCCCTCAGCATGTCACGCAGTCCCTTGTGCTATCCTGTACTCATCCTTGTTTCTTTTTACTGGCTTCAACTGAAGCATTTTCATACAGACATGAAAAATCGTGATTCCACGCTTCAGTCTCAATTTGTTCCTTTCGCTCTCATTTTTCCCCAAACTGCAACTTCTGCAGTACTTACGTGTCATAAGATGAAAGCACTAAAACATTTCTGATGCCTTATTGTGTCTGTGCTAAGTGCACAGGAGTTCAAAGACAGCTGTCGGAAGAGACGTTTCACTGCTCGCACAGTCACAATGACGCTCTTTGAATGGTTCGGGGCTCCACACTCTAGATCAGGGCAGGCACTCACCGACTTTACAGGATTTCAAAATAACACAAGAGAACATTTCAGCCGACAGTAGGGTTTCAAAATTTAGAATGTAAGGTGTATAAGGTTTCCTTTTATCTGAAAACTAGGGAACATTTGTTACTTTTTTGAAGGTGTCTTTCCAATCAAATACCAAAGTTAAGTTATGTTATGTTTATTTGTATAGTGCACAACTCACCCAGAAGGGTTTCCTGGCACTGAAGCAGACGCAGTATGGGTTGATCCCAGTGGCGGCTCGCCGAGGGAGTGCTGCAGGGCGGTGCGGCGGGGCGGGGGAGGGGCAGGGTGCGGGGTAGTAAACCCCGGCATACGGAGGTACGGAGTTATGTAAATAAATCAATAAATACAACAATTTACATTGCATGCGCTGCATCGCCAACTCAGCGATGCAGCACGTGCGATGTAAATTGTTTCATTTATTTATTTATTTACTTAAGTCCGTACCTGCGCATGCCGGACTTTACTACCTCCCACACTGTCCCTCCCCTGCCTCACCGCCCCGCAGCACTCCCTCGGCGAGCCGCCACTGGTTGATCCAGGGTCAGGTCTAGGTGAAGAGCGAGGTCTTCACTTTCATGCAGAATCTGAGGAGGAGGCTCTGCTATACAGGGGCAGATTGTTCCAGGTATTAGCAGCAAGGTAGGAGAAGGCACGACTGCAGAATCTGGTTTATATGCAGGGTGTGTGTGTGTGTGAGTATGAGTCTGGCAAACAGGAGGTGTCTGTCTGGTTTGTGGAAGTTTATGCACTTGTTGTAGGGTCAATGTTGTGTAAGGCTTTCTAGGTGAGATAAGAAGGTAGAACAGTGCGCGTTTCAGGATTGGGAGCCAGTGTAGCTCTTTGAGGTGTGGGTTGATGTGAGTGTGAGGCAATCGGAGTTTTTTATGTTCTGGAATCTTTTGATGAATTGAGCATTGATTCCAGTATTGAATCATTTGCCGTTGTCCAGCTTGCTGGGAATGCGGATGGAGCAGCGTAAGTTTGGCTGCACCCTTACATGTCACAAATACATAATATATACATGCACTTAGCACCTGTTCTCTGTGTGGCCTAGTGACATAAATGTAAAGTGTTGCACTTGACATCATTGTTGAGGTGCATTCCCTGTAGAAATTGAGACTCATATATATCCTGTGTGCCTTAATTTGTTAAATGACATTTACTGTTTAGGTGATTGAATAGAAACCCTCATTACACAATCAAAATGTATGTACTTTAGAAATTAAATCGCTTTATGTAATGTATGCACTAATGTTTCACTTTTGCATCAATAATTTAGTCCTTAGTCATACTTATACAAGTGTACTCAAAGCTATTTTACCTTTATGAACCATTAACTTGAATCTAATGTACTGACAGTTTTATTTATTTGTGGTTGATAGTGCACACGAATAATAAGGTGCACTCTTGATTTAATACTTTAACCTATCCTAACTAGGCCTGTAGCTCTTTCTGCTTGAAGTGCTGTTTTAAAATGTTTGCTTGCGTGTCTTTTCTTTGCAGGTAGGTTCACTTGGTTTGTTAGTCTGATAATTGATACAATACTTTTCTAGTGATAGAGAGAGAGAGACTGAGAAAAGGACCTTGACAAGGAACACGGAGAGCCAGAGCATTAAATAGAGGGTTCTATTCAACACTTTTGCAAGGTGCCACAGGTGAGCAAGGACGATGTCGTTCCCATGTCTGGCCTGGGATATTTCGTTAATGTTGCAGATTACAATGTGAGAATAGAAAAGGACAAGGGAGCCCCTGATGATGCCAGCATAGGGGGGTTATTTTGGAGAGTTTTGTGGTAATATTTGGTGTTCACATTGTATAAGGTTATATTATGTTATGTTATGTTATAGTGACTTGTAAAGCGCGCGATTACCAAGTAGGTGTCCTAGCGCTGTCCACTACTCCCTAATCCTAAGTGGCAGAATTAATTACCGAACAGCCAGGTCTTCAGCGCTTTTCTAAAACGCAGTAGGCTATCCATACGTCTCAAATGGAGCGGCAGCCCATTCCATAGCTTGGCTGCACCAAAAGAAAAGCTATGTCCCCCCCAGCGAGCTTTTTTTATAACGGGGACCGTAATCAGGCCGTTATGCCACTTTCCTTTGGAATCTGAGAGATTTAGACCTCAATGCTTACTCTCTTTGATTCTTTGAACTTGTTTAGGAGGTTGGGTTACCCGGTTGTTATTATGTATCTTTACAGCATGGTACTAAGATTTGTTTATCTTAACCTGACTGCTAATTTTTAATAAACCTCCTTAACTATAGTCACTGATTCCTGGTCCTTGTTGTGTGGCCAAATGGATTGTACTGTTAAATTGATTGATTGAATGCTAACTCCCTTTATCTTTCAGTCGGTGAAAAAGAATTATTGGATAACCAATGGCAATAGGATTAGCCCAGCTCTGCATCAAGGGCTTCTACGAGTGTTGTGGCGAACCATTTAAAGATGTTCTTGAACATTTTAAGTGTGGAAGCAGTAGACAAAAACTGCTTTCACTTAGCCAGTCATAGTGAGTTGGTTGCTGATTAATATTCCAAGGTTCTTTGCGTGGGTTGACCGGAGGGATGTGAGTCCGAGTTCGGCAAGACTCCAGGTGTAGTCTTGGAATGAGGAGCCCTTGCCAAAGATTACTAGTTCCGTCTTGTCTGTGTTTAGCTTAAGGCAGCTAATTTTTGGCCATAAGGTGCCTTTGGCCATGCAGGAAGAGAAATTGGTCCAGGTGTTAGGGATTTTGTCTGAGAGGGAGAGTATGAGCTGGATTTTGTCAGCATGAGATATGATGCTGATTCCATGGGCACCAATGATGCTGGTAAGTGGAGTCCTGCAGGCATTGAACAGAGTGGGCCTGAGTTAGGATGCTTGTGGAACTATGCACATGAGTTGGCGATGTCCGAGGTGAAGAGGGACCAGCTAGCCGACTGAATGCAGCCTGTCAGGAAGTAGCAAATCCAGTCAAATTTGAGACCTTGGATGCCAGCTTTGTGCAGTTGTTGGATAAGGATGGGGAGGGAGACAGTATTGAAGGTTGCAGAAAGATCCAGTAGGATGAGGGTCCCAGTGTCACCTCTGTCCATGATGATCCTGATGTCATCCTTGGTAGTGATGAGGGTGGTCTTTGCACTGTGTTTGGGCTTGAATCAGGATTGAGTGGTGTTCTGGAGGTCATGTTACTGAGGTGGGTGGCCAAATAAGTTGTGAGAAGATGCTTAACCTCATCACTGCTTATGACGGAGTGGTTCCGTCATGCGCGTCGGTCGTGCTGTGCGCATGACGGAACCACTCCGTCACAGCCCCGCCCACGCAGCGAACCTTCAGCACGGTGCGGTAATCCGCACCGCGCTGAAGGGGTTAATGAAGTTGGAAAATGTGGTTTAGTTTTCTGATGATGATTTAACAGTCTTCTTGACTGGTATGATCTGGAAACCTTTTTTGTGCTGTACGAAGTTTAAAAAAAAATGGGAAAAGCTGTCTGTTAGACCTGGCCCTTTAAGTAGGGTTACCCCAGATTTTCGCCTTCCTCTGCCTTCCTTTGCTGAACTTGTTTTTGTTGACTTTTAGACTGTATTTAACCAGTGCTAACCAGTGATAAAATGATTGTGCACTCTTCCTATAACATGGTAGCAATTGGTATACACCGGATTGTTACATTTAATTTACTTGTAATTACCTACCTAGTAAATGGTACTCAGTGCCTGTAAATGTAATGCTATTAGTGGGCGGAAGCACTCTTTGTGCCACCCACTAAAGTAGCACTGCAAAAACATGACTCAGGCCTGCCACTTCAGTCTGCAGTGCAAATTTAAACTGCTAGTTTCTATCTGGCAAAAAACCTTACTTTTCAGTACTGAGCCACCCTAAAGTAGGCTCATGGAACAGGATGCATGGCATTTAAAAAGTAGACCATGTGGGTTTAAGAAGGGGTGGGTATAACTGGTGTGATTCTCTCTAGCATAATTACACATAAGCACCGCAACATTAACTGTATTTATGAGGAATTACATAAGAAGCATACTCCAGCATTTATTGCTATTTTATAAGAACAAAATGCATCTCTGCATCCAAAATGGACCAGAGGATGCATTTTGTGCTAAGAAAATATCACTAAATGCTACAGGACACAAACAGCGGTAGCCAGCAGGCACTTCACTCTCTTTTAGTTCATTGTTCCTGTGCTTCTGTGGTAGGAATTTTGCCACAAATTACTCTTAATTACTCAACCTGGCATAATGGCATAATTTTGGTACATATTCTTCACAAGAGTAATTACTAAAATTACTCCAATTACTCTGGTATAATTAAAGTTTCATCCACACCTAGGTTTAGGTTTTACATATCCTGGAAGTAAATAAAATCCTAAAGTCCTTTTATACTGTTGTAAGCCTTTCTCTCCCATAAATTAGCACGGGGTTACTTTAATACATTTCATAAGTGCTAACTTCAGAATGGGAGTGGATCAAAGCAAGCCATATATACTCAAATGAATTGTACTTTAAAATAACTTTTAATGATAACATCTGATTTTAAGTTACAATTTTGAAAATGCCAATTTTAGAACGTTTAATAGCAACAGTATGCCTCCCAGACCATAGATTCAAGTTTTATTTAAGAATAAGAAACTGTTGATAAAGATCCATTTGGCAAACTCTAGACAAAAGAGAGGAAAACTCATGCAGTTTCTTATTCTTAAATAAAACTTGAATCTATGGTGTGGGAGGCATGCTGTTGCTGATAATCTGTTCTGATTCCAGCCTCCTTAGCCCTGAGCCAAATCACTCCAATATAGGAGACTTTTAGAATGCTGGCATTCTCTTGACCAAACCAACTGCGCCTTTCTGCCAGTGTCCGGGGCCACATGAATGTGAATCAAGCTTCTGTTGGGGTTTGTGCATTGCTTCCAGAGGTGGGAACAAAGAAGGTCTTGGTAATAGGGGAGTGGATTTTCCTGACTGGATGGCTGAGGAGGAACTGTCCCCTGCTCTAATTACACTTTAAAGGTCCCTACCTGCAGCACACACAAAGGAACCTGGCACCGTGCCTGTCCTGTCTATTGTCACCATAGACAGTTTGGAGCCAGGACCAGGGGGAGGTAAAGAACTTACCGGAACCAGGTTTGGGGGTAGGTCAGGGAATTCCCCTACATAAGGCTGGATCCAGGAGATGAGATGGGTTGGATTGCATGAGTGACAGCCACCTCCCTGAATCTACCCCTTTTCACCCCATGTTTATAACCTTTCTGAGGCGACAAACAGTGAACTCTATAGCACGCCTACACACTACCCAGCATGACAGCCAGAAGCTGACACGACTAGTGGGGTGGAGGGAGAGGGAGTTGAAATGTTATTAAATTGACCACAGGGGGATGATGGTTATGTGTCAGCACTTTTTCTCATAATATGTAATGAGCATTTGATGCTTTGCATGTAACTGTATAAAATCCAATAATATCTGGTTTAAAACAAAATAAGGGCTTGCTCCAAGTATTAAACTAGGAACTTCAGAACCACTTCTCGGCTCAGAACACCATTGGACCCGAGGAAGATTCAGAAGAAGGGCTGCCCTGCTGCCAGAAGAACTGCCCTGCTGCTGGAAGGACTATCTGAAGAAGGAAGTTTGGAACTGTATGTCTTGATCCCTGGCTACCCAGAGTGACTCCAAGAGTCAGTTGGCTGACTTCCTCTGTGAGCTACAGGAACACATCAAGCTGCCAGAGGACTCATTTCAATTGCCCAATTGACCAGCACCAATTGGACCTGCCTGGACCTCCATGAGCCTTGCTGCTCCCCTCTGCGGGAGTAAGTCATGATCTCCAAGAGGTGCACCCCAGGTCTTGGAACCTTTGCTAGCAACAGTGTGCACTCCTCAGGAAAAGATGAGAATTCTGAGGTTTGGGCTCCTCGTGACAGCAAAGTTACCTCTTTGACACGAGAATGGAATGCTCAAGATGATCATCATCTTGATTCTGCGTAACCTGCACTCTGCGTCAATAGTGCTTGTCCCCGACGACCACCAGCACGAGGCTTGCTCTTTGCTCTGACAGCGACTGTCCATGATGTCCGGCAACACGAGACCTACTCTTTGTGCTGATAACGACCATCTGCAATGATCATCCAACACGAAGCTCCAGCCACAACCGCCTCCTCAGGCTACCGCAACAACTGTCTGTGACACTTAGCCTGCTATTCACACCAAAAGTCTCCTCCTCTTGTGCTGTGTTGTCACTTTATTACTGTTTTTTCTAGTGTTATATTTTCACTTTATTACTGTTTACCTTCTGCCTAAATACTTTACACTTGGCTCTAAGTTAAACCTGACTGATTTTGTGCCACGCTGCCAAAGGGTTAAGCACAAGTTAATTTATTAACTTTTGGGGTTCACCCTGACAAGGATTGTGTTTATTATTTGAGTGGGTCTTCCTTCCCCTCTCAATGTATAACCCAATTTCTTATTATGTAAGAGAGTGGTATTTGCCACTTGACACATCATGGTAAAATTGAGCATAAGTGGAAGAACTGAAGGAGGCATTCAGAATGCTTGATAAGGTTTACACTGTACAATATATAAAAATACTTTACATCTAAGACATGCATGTCACAATACAAAACTAGAAAGGAGGCAGTAACATTAAATGAGCAGAGTCAGATCTAATAGGTCTTGCATTATTATACCCACACACACGAGGTACAAGTGCATTAAAGACAGACAAAAAACATAGAAGGCAGCTTTTTGTGAATGCTCACTTGTCTTTAATATATTCCTGTTTTTGTTTTCCTGACAAATAAAGTAGGGTCGGGAGGATGTTTCATTATAGTCTTTCTTTGGTTCCTATCAAAATGAAAGATTATAGTGAAGGGGTCCTTGCCACCCAAACTTCTTCTGAGAAAGAAATAGGAATGTACAGGGGCATAGCTTCAAGGGGGGGGGGGGGGGTTGCACTCGCCCTAATAAATGGATTTTTTAAGTAAAGCGTTGGGTACAGTTGTTCTCGGTTGGTTATTATGAGTTCTCTGTTGGATTTCACTTTTTTTTCCTCAAATATGCAAACCGACGAAAACACACACTCTCTGTTGGTTGTTTTATAAAAAATATTATTTTTCCTGTCACTTACCAACCCTAAAAACGAAAATTCACCTCTGTCTCCTTTGCCTCTTAAGTATCCACCATACCCTGCTTGTGGTATTATTGTAATTTAACTGGATATGCCAGTGTGATGTTTGGAAAATCAGCAGATCACACCCCCACAATATTTCTCACCAAGATACGCCCCTGGGAATGTATTGGAGGGGAAATGGCAGTCTATATAGACCCCGTTTCAATTCTATGAAGAGCAGCCAAGATGGAAGCCGCCAGCTGGTCAAATGGAGGGCTGCGGGTGGGAGGGGGAATAAGGGGTGCGCAGTATAAGGAGGGACGGGTGGGAAGAAAAGAGTGAGACAAATGGGAGTTATCCAGCACAAAAGGACAGAGAGGGCTATATTTATAAAGTTTTACCTCCTTTAATACAATGCAAGCACTGTAGTGAAGGAGGAAGAATACACCATAAAGTCAAGAGCATCACATGATAAACAATTATTGGAGCAGAGCCAAGCAGTGTTCGACATAGTGTCTATCCAATGTCTGGAAGTGGTTAGTCAAAAAAAGCCAATAGTCGAACGCGTGAGACCATAGCATATTCGATAAGTAAAAGGTCTGTTTCACCGCTGCACCATAAATTTTGCAATAAAAATAGCATTTCACAAAAAAGTTGGGCATCGTGTGAAGTGGCCTTTCAGAAAACCCTGCAGAGTCCAATGCGGTAAAAAAAATCTCAACACCATAAAATGCATCCAGTGGAACAATAGAACAGAGAATTTGAAGGCAAAATGCCCAACAAAGTTATCCCTCTTTACCAGATCTAGCATGGGACGGTCCTATCGGACTTTTTTTCTTCTTCGGGTTTCACAGTACCTCAGGGTCAAAAGGTATCTTTTTATGTAAAAAGCCAGACTTGGTGGTGTCCTGTCAAGAGCAAAGGCCTCTGCCACCAATCTCTGATGGTATACTGGCCCTTTGGAACTACCTTCCACATGCCAGCAGCCTTGTGCTCTCTGCCTTCACCACCCAAGACCAAGAAAAGACCAGCAAAATGATCTTCTAACTTTCACCGTCAACCATTAATAAGTACTTCAGAGCTCAATCTGCATTTATTACAGGCATTCACGATTTTATATTTATGGAAACCATGATCAGATGGTATTTATTGTATCAGACTTAAGGAGTTTTTTTTTATTCACGAATCTGCCTATTTGTTAGGAGAAGCGCAACTAGAGCCAAATTTCGGGGGGGGGGGGGGGGGGGCTACTAAAAAATTCGGTGGGGGGCTGATTCTTCCAGCAATATGCAGAGTGGAGATGCAGGGGCTCTAAAAAGGGGTGAAAACACAACAAAACCTCCTTAGCAAGTAAATGGTCTTTTATTTCAAGACCTGTGAAGTACTCAGGTGCTGCTTGGGTGCTGCTTTGTGTGTGTGCCCAGAAAGCTATCTCAGCCGGGCTGACACAATGGGTGGGGGAGGGGGGGACGAAGCCCTTTGAACCCAATGGGCGTTGCTCGCCTGTTTGTTAGATATGTTTTAGATTACAAGTGGTTTTTAAAGATTTTTATGTCTTAGTGTTTTATCTGTTTTGTACCTTTTTTATGGTAGTTTACCGAAATAAAGAGTATTATGTAATGTTATGTAATGAAAAGATTATATCTAATTTGCTGCAGATGAAGGTTTGGAAAATGAACGCGAAAAAAGGTGTAGGATACATGAGCCATTAGCTTCCGGTATTAGCAGAGGTGCATGCACCGCACATCAGACCAAGGTAGGCTATTGAACAACAGAATATTCAAAAATTATTGTGGAGCTAATGAATATCAGTAGGAATTTGACTTTAAAAAAAAAAAACATGCAATATTCGAAAAAGTTGAATTTTAACCTATTCATTTAAAAATTGCTGGAGACTATTGACAAAACAACAAGTATTCGAGAAACTGCAGTGATGGCTGACTTATTTGGATTCAGTGGAAAATTGAAACATTGAAGCAAAATACTACCTTTGGGCAAATTTGAAGAAAATGAGAAACGCTGCACAATTCAATAAGGAGACCACAGCATATGTATGTTTGTAAGTGAGATTACTAAAGCGCAAACCTAACTATCAGTGACGAGCTGCACATAGGGGCCCTCACCAGTGAAGGTACATGGGGTGAGGGTACAAGGGGAGGAGGTAGAGCTAATGTAAAGGGTGAGAAGTTAACCTCTTAGAGGAAGTAGTCCATGAAGAGGTGTTTTTCGTTTCTTTCTTAACTTTACGTGGGTTGGTGCTGTTATGGTCTCAGGAGTGATGTTATTTCAGATCCTTAGCACATAGTATGAGGAGGCTTGTTTTCTACTTCTTTGGAGTGAATACGCTGAATAACTGATATTATGCTTTGGTGGTTTCTAATATTATAATTATCAAAGTCTTTTTGTGATCTGACATTACTATCTAATGTCACTGATGGCAAAAATCTTAACACCTGCTTTTATATAGAGCTTATCATTGCAGTTTCACAGTGGTAAGCGATGTAGTCCAAAAGAAGTCCAGAGGTAGGGTTGTAGTAGATTGTAGGTAAGAGGTTTATTAAGCTTAGTTACAGGATGGTAAGTAGGAAAAAAGGTTCAGTAGTTCATTAGTTGAGCCGCACCAGTAGCAGCATCCTTGCTGCTCAGCCCACACACTCTAACTGTCTCTCTCTCCCCTCCACAAGCACTCCAGCATTCCACTCCCTCATCAAGGATTCTAACATTACACACACACATCACATTCATACTGACTGAGCAGCAGGGAGCAGGTATCTAAGGGAAAGGATGTAAAGCAACACTACAATTTACAACACATCTCCTTCCCTTAGGGAAAGCAATTAATAATTTTACAACAATGTACAATGGAAGTACCCACCATTTGATAACATCAATATGAAAGATAAATATACAATTTACAAATAACAAATTGCAAATTTGAAAGAACTCAGGATAGGAGGATGTCCACTTTCCAACAATACTGAATATAAATATAAATTATACAATGGTAATAATATGCAGGACTGGGAGAACTCCCCCATTACTCAACTCCTTCTGTACACCACACATAGCACACCTGACAGAGCAAGAGTCTCAGGTGAAAGCACAGCACAGGGTACACGACCCTTCAGCAGAGGGTACACGACCCGTCAGCGCACCCCAGGTAAAAACTACAGTACAGGGTACACAACCCCACAACACCCCTCCGGATACAACAACAGTGCAGGGTACATGACCCTTAAACACACACCCACAGGTAAAAACAACAGTACAGGGTACACAACCCCTCAAATCACCCCCAGGTAAAACAACAGTACAGGCTACACGACCCTTGAACGCACACCTGACTAAAACAACTGCACATAGTAAGAGGTTTTTTTTAACTTATTTGCAGGATGGTAAGTAGGATAATAGGTTCAGTAGTTCATTAGTTGAGCCCCACCAGGAGCAGCATCCTTGCTGCTCAGCCCACACACTCCAACTGTCTCTCTCCACTCCATAGGCACTCCAGCATTCCACCACCTCATCAGGCATTCTAACATTCCACACACACATCACATTCATACTGGCCGAGCAGCAGGGAACAGGTATCTAAGGGAAAGGATGTAAAGCAACGTGATAAATTACGACAGTAAGCATACATTGTCTTACTGCTAGTAAGCACTATAGAAAGTACCCTTCCTTTTCAAAGTCATTCATTCTTTTCTTTTTTATTCCAACTTATTCCTATGAAACAGAAGTCCAAGAAGACCAATTTTGCTTTTAAAATCATGTGACTTTGATTTAATTTGATCTCCTTGCTGTGAAAGAGATGTATTTGGAACAAACTAACATAGATTGCAACTAGCTGCCAGTGAATAGCAACAGTTTAGACTCTTGAGTACTTAATCTGATAGTATGTATTTCTCATTGAGGTAATGTTTCAATAAAGGTCTGACAATCATTCTCTGAATAAACAATAAAACATCATCTGCTTAAGCAGAAGTTTTAAGGCTGATGTTTTCAATAGTGAGTTATGTACTTCCATTGGAATTTTTTAATACTGGAAAGCACAGGTTCAATGGCCAATAAAGGAAAGGAAGGATGATAATGGGCAACCTTGTCTAGTTCCCCTATCAAGGTTGAAAGAATTGGAAAAGTGTCCATTGACAAAACGTCTAGCAGAGGGGAGTGAATATAGAGCCAATATAATTTTTATAAATGAGTCTCCAAAATTGAAGGTATATAGGGGGCAGAATAAAAATTGCCAATGAACCTTTTCAAATGCCTTCTCAGCAGCAGGCGTTAGAAGGCCAGAAGGAGAAAGGAAGGAAGGAATAGCTTCAATCACATGAAACACAACTCTAGTATTATTAACAGACTGTCTGTTTTTCATAGAACCTGTTTAAAGCACATGAATTATAGTTGACAGTGTTCTGGACAATCTTGTGGCAATAATTTTTACAAACAAATGACAGTCTTGATGTATTAAAGCTATATGGCGGTAGTTAAAAACTTTAGTATGATCTTTGTCAGGTTTGGGCAGTTCTATGATAAATGCTTTTCTGTAAGATCCTGAAACCATATCTGTATTACTAAATTTAGTGAATAATTGAAATAAATGAGGAGAGAAAAAAATATTTTACACCATTCCTCAGGGCTAACATCAGATGGGTGAATCTAATTTGGACCTGTCTGAATGGCAAATTAGTGCAAGACTACAAGATTACAAAAAAGAGTCTATAATTTGGTTTTCAATAGGATCTATTTTTCTGTATGAAGAGGAAATAAAAACTAGAACTTTGTTAACAATATATGTACTATAATGATACAAGTTTCCAGTCATGACATTGAATAGCATGAATTTGAGTTCTGTCCTTTTTAAAGTGAAGATAATTCACCAATAATGTTCAGGAGCCTATTGGGATTATAATAAAATGTAGCCTATGGATATGAAACTTGTACTCCAGCTCATTAAGTTCATAAGAATATGTATAATAAATTAAGCTTCTGGAATTTAATTTTATAGGGCCCGATTCACAGAACTAATTTAAGACAAATTCCTAAACTTACTACCATTTACTCATTTTGGTATTCACAGAAGGCACTTACTCATTAATGAGTAAGTGCCGTCTGTGAATACCAAAATGAGTAAGTGCACTTGTTACAACGCAAGCCATTGCATCGCAAGTCATTTTTATGTAGGGGGTGCGCTGGACTTAGGAATAGTATAATTTACTATTTCAACTCCAGCGTGTGCAACAGTAGGGAAGGTGTTGGAATAGTAAATTATACTATTCCTTAGTTTTGCAAGCACCCTACAGGAAGTCGTAGAAACGACTTTTGATGTAATGGCTTGTGTTGTAACAACGCGGTAGTAGTAACAACCGCGTTGTATTCACATGCGTTGTAGCGCATGCGATGTAAACGCTGTTCCCCATTATTATTAGATTAAAAGAATAACTGATTCATTTGTTATCTTAAAAAGCATTACAACCCTAATAAATGCTTTAAAAACATCCCACCATGTAAGAGTAGACGTTGCATGCTCAGTAATAAAAGAGGAATAATCTTCAATAGGAGACAACATTTTACACTTATTATTATCATTGTGAGCAATCGTAACATTCATACACCATCTAGATTGAGAAGAATAAGAGGGAACTAGTTGTAAACTTACAGAAATCATAGCATGGTCTGTAATATCAGTAATCAGTAATAGGCTAAGTGATAGAATGGACTGAATTTCTCGCAACTCTAAGGATGTCTTGTAGACCTCCACCCAAAATAAAAGCTTTTGAGGCTGAGGCCCCTCTAAGAGAGTGTGCGCCTAATATGGATATATCGATTCATGCTTCCTTCATAACATCTTTCACCCATCTTGCTAAGGCGATTGAGGAAACTGCTCTATGGGAAGTCCTATGAAATATTAATACCTGTTCAACATTTCCTCTTAACCTTGCAGTCCTTCTTTCATACTTCAGGAGGCACTTCACTACACACAATCTTTCGTTCTGTGAAATGAAGGGGTAGAAACTCGAGGTTGACATGGTCTTAATTCATCTATTTAAGTAAAAGCAGACCCCCTCTGGTTGATATGCTCTACTGGTGATATCTAAGGCTTTCACATCTGATGTTCGTCTGAAGGATACTAGGCACAGTAAAACAGTGAGTTTATAAGATAACTGCTTTAGGGAAAGTCCAGAGTTCTCACCCCAGTCTGTAATTACTCGAAGGACATCCCTCACATCCCATGGGGCATTGCATTTAGCAGATGGTGGGTTTAAAACATGCATACTTCTCATTAACTTCTTAGTAGGTTTTGACCCAAGGAGGTTGCGTCTACAAGGCAATGGCCTGCTGCAATGGCCGATCTGTAGACATTCACTGTCCGATAGGCCAGACCTGATGTGAAAATCTCAGACAGTTAATTACGTGTACTAGATCAGCCAAAAAGGGGTTATAGTTCAGTCGAAGACACCAACAAACCCATTTCTGCCAAGCCAATCTATATGCTTTTATTGTGCCAGGTGCCCATGACTATGATATGAGTCTGAAAGCATATACCTGAAGTCCTGTCATCTGCCACTGTCTCCTGAAATTCTCCAGGCCATCAATGACAAAAGGCCCTGCTGAACAAGGGGGTGAAATTCTCCCTGAGGACCTGTAATTATTTCCTCAAATGTTGGTATAAGGATTGGTAGGTCTGTACTCATTTCCATCAGGATTGGGAACCATGCCTGAGACCTCCAGAGGGGCGTTATTACTACTGTTACCTCCCTGTTCTTGCAAACTTGTTATAGCAGCCTTGGTAGCATGACAAATAGAGGGAAAGCATAAGGTGCTAGTCCTCACCAATTCTGAAGAAAGACATCCACCCCCAATGCCTGAGGGTCCAGCTTCCAGCTGATACATTGTGGTAGCTGACTGTTCAGTCTGTCTGCAAAAAAGATTTTCCTGTCTAGCCTCCAGTTGCTGGAATCTCTGAAATTCCTGGAAAACCAGTCTGCGACCCCGTTGTTCAGACCCGGGATATGTTCAGCAATCACTAAGATCCCCTTGCTGAGGCAGTAGACCCAGAAGTTCTTAGCTAGATCTGACAGACCTTTGTAGTGGGGTCCTCCCATCTTGTTCACATATGTGACTGCAGATACATTACCCATGCAACGCATGACTGAACACGTCATCAAGTCCCTGGTAAAGATGCAAATTGCAAAGGAGCCTGACAGTTGTTCTAGGCAGTTGATTTCTAACTCCTTCTCCTGTTCTATCCATTGTACCCCTGTCAATGAGTCCCCACATCTGGCAACCCATTCCACTAAGCTCACTTCCAACTCTATTATTATCTCTGGTTCCTCCCCAAAAATGGCTCTGCCTTGCCTTGCCTCTGCATTCCTCAGCCACCAGAGTAGTTCTTTCCTCGAGTCCGAGTCCAGAGAAACTATCTGGGAATAATATTGATTCAGTCTCCTTGCTTTGGCCTTGAGTGTCTGAAGGGCCCGGTAGTGCAGGGGGTCCAGATATATGACTTGGATCGTTGAGGACAGGAGGCCTAGAACCCTTGCTAATGTTCTCAGCGGGAATCCCTCTTTCTTTAGTATTTAGCTTAACTCCTTCCGAACTTTCCTTAGTTTTTCCCCAGGTAATATTAATTCTGCTTGAACTGTATTTCTGATAAAACCCAGAAACCGAGTGTCCTGGCTTGGAGTTATGGATGATTTTATTCAGGTTTATAAAAAATTCTAGGTATTCTAAGAGTTGTACTGTGAGATCTGTATGTTGTGAGATCACTTCCCTAGATTGGGCCATTATTAGGATATTGTGTAAGTAAAAAAACAGACTTATCCCTCTTGCTCTTAACCATCCGGCTACTGGGTATGAGACCTTGGTGAAACACCAGGGGGCTTATGAAAGACTGAAGGGGGTAGCTCCAGAACTGCCAGAGTTTGTCCTCCCATGTGAATTGGAACAAATTCTGATTTTGAGGCCAGATAGGGATAGTGGGGTATGCGCCTTTCAGGACTAGACGAGTTAACCAGTCTCCTTGCCTCAGTACATCTCTGAGTAGGTGGATTCCCTCCATTTTTGAAGTGGTGGTAAACCACCCATTTGTTTAATTCTTTTAGGTTCATAACAGGTCTCCTCCTTTGTCTTTCTTTTCCACTAGAAAAACATTGCTGATGAAGTCTAACTCTTTTCCCTCTCGTATTGCCCCTTTGGTGTATAAGTATTTTGCCTCCTTTGCCACTAGGTCTGAATCTTGTTATGAGAAGGATATCTCCCACAGTAATCTCTTCTGTATTGGTAAGTCTATGAACTCTATCTTGTACCCTTTGACTGTATCCAGGACCAAGGGATCTTGGCTAACCAGATTCCAGTTTCCACAGAATTGGCCTAGTCTTCCTCCCACCTTTATAGGGGTATCTGAAGGGTCTTTCATAAGTCTTACCTGCTGAAAAGCCTCTTTGTCTCCGTTCGCCACTGAAGCATCTGGCACGGAATCTCTGCTTTTGAGGGTAGAAGGATGAGTGGCCCATAAATCCTGCCTGGGAGGATCTTGCCCCTCATCCCATGTAGGGCCTTGATGAGCTCTGGACACGGCTGGGGAACCGACCCCGTGTTCTCCCAGCCCTGCCAAAAAACCCTGTCGTGGAAGACTCTCTTTATGTCCTTTTGTGATTTCTGTATAGAATTAAATACTCCCACATTCTTTAATACATTCCTACCCAAATAGAAGGCTTTGAGAGGCTGCTCCCCCTTCCTTGTTAGATAGTTCCACTAGCTTGGGGTAGATCTTCAAAAGAACACTCTTCCTTCTCTCAGTGGAGAGTGCAGTGTTGGCGTTGCCAAGTCGGCAAATTGCCCTTTGTGTCCACTGGCTCAGCTCTCTGGGGTCAATGGGGGTACCCTCAAGATAGGCTCTTTCAGCTAATTCAAACATATTTGTTAGAGGGCCCATAAAATCCAAGAGTCGCTCTTGGCAAGATTTCAGGCCCTTGTCAAGCCCTTTCCTCGGGTCTCTCCTGCTCTTGGCGATGAACGCCACTACTTGTCCAGGTCTGGGGTTGAGGCTACTTTGTCTGGGAGGTATGGTCGAGGGCACTCAGATCTGAGGCAAGACCTCACCTGCTTTGAGATTTATTTACGGAGCCAGAAGGAAAGGTATTTGCCCACATGCTGGGAAGGGACCCACTCAGGTGAGAGAGGGTGTTTGATGAGGAGCGGGTCAAACATGCACTCACCAAAGAGGTCTGCAATCCCTGTTTTTGACCTCGAGGCCTTAGATGCCTCACCAGATATATCCACGTTCCTTATCTCTCCCTCTTGCTCAGAGTCAAACTCGATGGAGTAGGAGAGATTGCTCTCATCCTCTGGACCATCGTCACTATCAATGGGGATGGTTATTACCGGGCCTTTCTGTTGCCTGTCTGCTGTGCCCAAGGCACTGTCTCTGTCACCGCCACAGCGTGAAGTCAGTGGGTTGAAAGTCTTGCCTCTTTGAGCACCATTAGGAATGCTATCAGCTGTAGGTCTCTCGAGGGCCCCCAGCGCCGGAACACCACTTCGGAGGTAGCTGTGTGCTTTACAAATACTGGTATTTCATTTAATTTCTTTGGCTTTTATCTGTCTCCGTGGCCTCCTTGGAGGTCCATTAGTTGGCTAACCTTTTTTTGATAGGACCTCCAATTTTTTGTTAATGGTGTCATCAAATGACTCTATTACCCTATCTAGGGCCTTATTAATGAGGCCTTCCAGCCTATCCTCCATGGAGCTAGTTGAGGGTTCACTGGACATAATGATGATATAGAACCTAAAACAGGGAACTGGTGAGGGCAGCTGTCCTAGCAGTTAAATAGATTCCAACTGTCAAAATCACGATTAAGTTACTTAGTTAACGAAATGGCCGCTCTAATTGGCTGCTCGGTAGTTGCTAAGGGTATTTCCTTAGATCTGGGATTGTTGACATTGTCCATCTTTTATTTTAGTGGTCGTTGTGACCTTTTGCCCTTCTCTTTTTTCTTTATTTTTTTTATACAACTTTGTTTGTTAAACCGGTAACCACTGTCTTAGATGGTTAGCCGGTTTCAGAGAAGAGGTCGACTCACCGTGTTTGGCAGAGAAGGGTGAGTCACCTCTAGCACTTGTAATGTTTTCTTCCTTTAAACAAATCCAAATGTGAGTCCTCCATGAGCCGGTCACTTGATCCTGCTCACGGCTGTGCTCATTCCTTTCACGTTGTCATGGCAACCCCCTGCGGCCTTCCTTGAGCTCCTGCTCAGGTCGTGGGGTTGCCAAGGGAGCGGGACGATGCCAGACAGGGGTGCGTCGCTTAGCATGGGATCGGTCTTTGAAAGATACCGATCCCGTGTAACGAGCGCTTCCCTCGGCCTTAAGGAGCCAAGAAAAGCAGAAGAAATTAGTCAGTGGAGGCAGAGAGCTTTCGCCTGACTCCAACGTGAAGAACAATTTAAAGCAAGGAACTTAAATTACAGAGACAAAGAGTTAAAAAATAGTGAGTGGAGACAAGAAGTCTCCGCTTCTATTAAATGCTTATAAGAATTTAGTGAAGGGGAACGGAAGCAGGCAGCTTTCAGTCAGGAATTGGAGGTATTAGTAAGGTAGAGAGAGAGTCCCCCTTATAAGTGAAAACGGGAACAAAGGATATAAGTAATAAAAAAATATAAAATATACAGTATACATTTACAGGTGGAGGGAGGTGAGACACATACATTTACTCAACAACAAAGAAGGGAGAAGACTACATGTGGAGGGACTATATACACTGTTGGAATGTTTTTGAAGTTCTAGATCTCTTCAAGTGTTTCTGCTGTGAGCTGCGCAATAAAGGAGATTTGCATAATGTTAGCCTCTGTGTCTTCAATAAAATCCAGATTGCCTACCCACCAGGCTGAGAAAAATCTAAATTTTCAATTTTTCTCAGACTTTTCAATAATCAATTTGTGAGTGAAAACTGTGAGAAAAGATGGAAACTCTTTGTGAGTTGGGAAGTTTAAAGGCTAAATGTCACCCAGTTTTGTGTTTTAAACAACTTTGTAATAAAATGAAAATCTTTCAGAGGCCTTAATTTAGTAGAGAAAAGTATATCAAGAAGAGGGTAAGGTACATAAAATTTAAATCACCCCCAACAATGAGGGGAACCTTAACAAGTTTAACAATTTCTGAGGTAATGTTATTCCAAAAAGTAGGGTTATCAGCTATTAGACCACACATATTAATCAAATTCAACACAGTTTTATCAGTTTTTAATTTGACAAATAGATATCTACCATCTGTATCAGAAAGCTGATCTAATTTCTGTAATTGGAGCCTTTAAAAAAAGAATTGCCACTCCATTTTCATTTTAGCAATGGAGGAAGAGGAACAAATGTTTACAATCCATTTTTTATGCATAGAAGATAATATTTTGTCCTCACCAAGAGTTTCTGAAAGTAAACAAATATCAGCCTAGTAAATAATGAAATACTTTCATAGTTTTAACTGGATGTCTTAAATCTTTAGCATTTAAAGAAACAATGTCAATCTGGTTAGACTTGTCCATAGCTCAAAACATTAAAAGGAAGGTGAGATTGAAAACAGTTGAAAGGGACAGATCATAATAGTGTAGGCGAATCCAAGATGTTGAAGTAACTGAGAATTAAAAGATAAAGAAGAAACAAGGCAGACACAAGACAGTAGAGCAAAGACAACAGAAAACATTATTAATAATCATCAGTCTCACAGTCTTACATGTGCAATAGTAACTAAATGAGAAAAAGCCCGTAACTAATTTATCCTATCCAAAGAGGGACAATATATAAATGAAACACAATTTTTTGCATCAGTTTGAAATTTGTATATCCATGAAGAGTGGAAAATAATGATCCAGAAGCACTTGATTTTCTTCAGTGCAATGAAATGACTTCGAGATGTTGTCTTTCCGAATGAGGATGGTTGAGGGATCAAAAGGACCATACTTTAAACTAGAAAGTCTGGGTCGCAATTCAGTAAATTCCGTACATATGGCAACCGTTTCATGAGCAAAATCCTGATAAACATTTTATTGGCATTAACCATCAGAGAAGGAATTTCTCTTGCTGCCTTCCTTATCATTACTAAATGATTATAACATACAACTTTAAATATAAATATAAATATAACTTGTCGTAGTTTGATTTGAACAGCTTTAGGGTATGATGGTATGCAGTGAGCTTAATCGATCTCAAATTTCTCTGAAAATTTTAACTTTAAAATGCTAGGCAATAAGTTCTCAAGATATGATCTATGATCATTGCCCTCTATTTCTTCAGGGACATTAAGAATCCTCAAGTGTATTGTCTATTTCAATTTTCCAGTTCCAACAGAAGCTTATTCTTAGGAAGAATGTATTTGATCTATTTGAGTTTTATGTCATTGTTTTTATTTTAATTATCAGAAACTTTCATTAATACACCTGCCTTATCTTCGGAATATTTTTGACTTCTGCAACCATGTTTTCACTGTTAGACTGGACAGCCTGTAATTCTTCTAGCATTCTGCTAAGCGATGGTTCAGAGGAGTTAACTAATTTAGAATTAAGAGGTGATGGAGAAACTGCTTCTTTATGCTTATTGACATTAAAGAAACACTTTTACCTGCTTTAATGATCAGAATGAGAAGGAAAATATATAAGTGCTATGCAAAAGTAATACGATCAGTGAAATAAGTCAAACCAATATGTTTCCAGTGTAATTCTACATATGCAGAAGCTAAAACCAGCAGTAGGAGGATCCTAGGCCAAAGCAGCATCCTTTCCTGCAAAAACTCTGCCTCTTCTGACAAGAATCTAAGGCACAGCAGGTAGGAATCTTCTGCGGTGTCGCCAGCCTCTCCTTATCATCTCAGGCAGCCCAAAACCAGGAAACAAAGACACCGTCAGTTACTCTAAAGTCCCAAGGTAAGGACTATATTGACCAAAGATTGACAATACCCTGTAAATGGCAAAAAATGTAATAGATAATTACGGGCTTTCCTAGAACCAGTGGACGCTGGCCATCTTGAATTATATGCTTGTCTGTCACCAGATACTGTCTCTAAGTTGCTGTTCATCACCATTGTCAGCAAATAGGAATGGCAAGGGCTCAGTGAAGTTCCAAGGTGTTCCAAATGCTCCAGTCAACCTGGTCAAGAGACTAACATGTCAGGCAATAAGTATTATTAGTCCATACATGGCTCATCTAAAAGCTTATGCTTTAGAGAAGCATAATTGCACCAAGTTGCAACATTTATAGTAAAAGCTGAGATTTTGCTTAGTCTGGAATTCTACTATGACCAGTCGGACATCTCTCTGAAATAGTAGTTCTGGAAGCAGGTAAAAATGATTGAGAAACAAACCTATGAATCAATGGTCAACATTTACACTGGGAGATCCCAGGCTCCACAGGTGTCCTAATGGAACATAAAAAAGTTGTGAACATGAAAGAGATAATAAGCGTTTTGGCATGTGCAATGAACACTGACACACGTCTTGGCATTAATTTTGGAGTTGTTGTAAGTCAACAGAAATGAAAAGACTAATGCTCTCCAGTAAGGTAACAGATCCTGATTGTGAGATCTGTCCTTCTATCAAAAGTGTAGGCGGCGAGTCCACAAAGGGAAACTAAAAAGGCACAGAGGTACTCAAAAATCACCCCACTCTTCCTTTCAGTTTACTTTATCAAACTTTAATTACAATAAACAGATTGTTAGTAATGAACAGGATGTAGTATTAATTTATTTTACTTTTAGGTGGTAACCTTTCACTAAAGACTAGTGTCATTTGTGGCATTACTTTTATCTTCAGAATTATGACCTGCCTGCTCACGACAAAACCCTTCAGGTGATATTTGATTTAGTCATAAAGTGATGAGGTACAGGTTACAGGTAAAAAGAAAAAAAGTTAACAAGGGAGAGAGACCAACACTCCACGCTATCTGACACGTATTGACTATTCTGTGAAATACATTGCTCATCGGAGGGATATTTAAATTTTTCACTAATAGATTTTAATTATTTATTTATACTGATAACATCATAGGATAGCTCATATTTTTATGAATATGGGAGCATATGAAACTATTTCAAGCATTAATACATTAGAGACAGTGGAATATAGCCATGGGATAGCAGAAAACTTCAAATGAGATGAGATATAATGCATGTGATGAGTTAGTTTAAAATATCATTATTAGTTTAGTAACAAGAAAGAAGGTAAGGCAACATATGCGCTCAGACAGGCTCACATACCTAAAGGAACTGCATATCTATAGAATACCTTTGCACAATGCATTTTGACTTCACTGCAGCCATATTACTACATAAGTGAGATAATGTAATGTCAGGTTCAGCGACCAGTTTGGTTTGGGATTTTATTGGATGCCAATAAGAATGCCTGCACAAGGTCTCGACATTCTCGCAAACGGGCAAGTTTCCAGTCAGTGAGGGAACTGATAAATTGCGTTTCACTTTGATAAAGTTCATTTTACATAGGTTTAGTTATGAGCACTTGGCTTTCCCAACTTAAGTATCATTTGGCCTTTTTCTTCAAGCACGCTGTCACAAGTAAATGCGGTGGGGTGGTGGGCGAGGCAGTTGGGGGGCGAGTTGACAGATGACGACATAGGTAAAATTAAATAAATTAATTAATAAAACCACTTACCTTGTGCTAGCCACATTGCCGTTTTATTTATTTAATTTTACCTGTCCCGCCGTCTGTCGACTTCTAGGCCCACTGCCCCGCAAACCCCACCCCCCCCACTGCTGTTACCTGTGCCGGCTGTGCCTGATGGACAGCCTGACACTTACAATAAAACAAGGTTGCTGGCTTGGATGGAAATGACTTTCAACTTTGAAACCTATTATTATAATGCTCACCACTGGTTACAGTCCACGGGATTTTGAAATATAGTTAATCTTGACCCAGCATGGTGTACTCACTTTTGACTGTTATGGTCATATTAGGAGGTGAGAAATTATTTGGCCCATTTCAATACATAACCCTTTTTTATTAATTCCTCTTGCGATATTCATTTTTTAGAAAAAGAAATAAAAATGGTTCAATGTTACTTATTTTTTTATTATTACCTAAAATTACTATTCTTAATCTTCATACTTTTCAGCCATAGATTCATCAATAGTGAATTTCTTTCTTATGGCTTCAGGTTTTTAACATGATATTTGTTCATGGAAAATAATTGCGATTGGGATTCCCAGATTTCAGATTCAGATATGTAAAGCTAATTTCTGGTTTCAATAAAATCCAAACTCAAAATATGTGATTGTAGGTTATCAGGTAGCATGCATTGAGTTCACATGTTCACAAGTCAGAATGTGACTAGAGCTAGAAATGGATAGTCATGGTTAATGGTTTCGATATTCAATTGATTTACCTGGTGGTGTAGACTACAGAAGCCTCTTGGTAAATAAATCTCAGACTGTGGCCAAATGGCCTTTCGAATGACAGGGCTGCTGTTACGGCTCAAAAGCGAAGCTCGCAAGGCGACACGCTAAACGCTGACAGGGCCCAAGAATCCGACCAGGCAGGACATATGTATGAACATAACCACCTACCTGCATGCATATGACAAACTCTGCGGGTGGTGGAAGGCACAATGTATTTCTGGAATGGAGTGCAGATCTCCACGCTGCATCGGCTTGCCAGAAAACTAACGCAATGTCATCGCGTCAGGACCCACAAATGGTTAAATGGCATTTCTCGTTCCAGCGCGATGCAGATTATTCCTTCTTATTAGCATGACGAAGAGAGACTGAGTTCTGTGGATTTGCCAGCTGAGACTTCGGAAGTGGCGCAGTAAGGTTGCCGTTCTGTTGTTCGCTCCCCTTTTGTCAGCGTTTGCCTTCGCTTGCACCGTGATTGGGTATTGAGGTCTCCTTATCGTAGTAGGAATATTAGACTGCTGAATCATTGCTGTGATATCATTGGAGGAGGTTCATGGAGCCCAGTTGGTTGTGTGCCTAACCTATCAGCCTTTATTATCTACCATCTGGAAGGGGGGAACACAACTAATGCGATCTCCTGAGAAGAGGTGGATGGTCACACGAGTGGCACCAACCTTAATTACTTTATTTTCTTCATTCATTTCGGGGGTATTGACTTCGCTGTGGTACAGAATGGAGATGTAATTCTGTACAGAACAATCCTATTTTCTAAAACAACACTTCTTCATATTTTGGCCTGATATCAATTCTATTCTTTCTCATTTGCCATTGATATAAAAGGGGTGATCAGAGGTGTAATCAAGAGGATTCCTCCCCCCCCCCCGATGTGTTGCAGTTCAATTGTTGCGGTGGGTACATATATATATAGAGCGGGAAGCAATATAGGTGAATTGTTTTTTTAATCAAGATTGTAAATCCTCTTCTTTTGTTGTAGTGTTTGTATGAAAGGGCGTCAGTACTCAGGAAAGAACAATCCATCCCTTGTCCCCCACATTGTTATAGAACTTTCATATTTTGTTTTTTCCAGGTAATGGGTTAAGCAGAATTATGATTGCTATTACCATCTTGTCTAGGCATCTTTTGATTGGTGTTTTTGTTTTGGTTTCCAGATCTCCCTCCCTGCTGTTCCCATCCTTTCCTTCCCTCATTTGATCACCTCAAGCTTCTGTTCTATGAAAGCATTTCAGAACTGAGGCTATCAAGGCTGGACCCACTTGATCCACAACCCGATCCTGAGGATTCAGAAAGGTGCAATCCTGACAGCTGCGTTATGTGTTTGGAGGCGTGTCCTGTTCCTAGTCTGCTATGCATGATGCTCTATATGCATATTCATGCCTCTTGACAAGCTTTTAAATAATAAATACAATCAGTGTCGTCCATGTTTCCACCACTTTAATATTCTGAGGAGGACATTCACAACTACAGTTGGCTCAGGAAGGGTTCTAATTTTTTTTTAATCTGTTTTTTAAAATATTTGATGATACATTCGACAGGCACATACATTGTAAATAGAACTAGTGGGCAATCTCCTAAACAAATTCTTCAAAACGTTCGAACATATATTACATATCAACTCATATCCATGTTACAAATCACCTTACAACTTAATAAAGCAAATAAAGTAAGTCAATCCGAATTTGTTACATTTATCTTAAGGAAGCTTGTTGCAATCGTATTATACAAATACATATTAATTCCATATATACATCTCCTAGGGCTCCTCTCAGCTATGCCGCTTTGACCAAACCTTTGATCAAATGACCATACATGTAACACTTGAATTTTAAAACAACCAATTGAGGAACAGGGAAGGGGTTCTCATTTATGAGCCTGTTTGTGTGAAATACAATCCATCTGAGTAGACAATGTGATCATCCAACGTGGAAATGCTCTTCCAAAAAAGAATTGCATGTAGTACATACATATTGTACTTCACCTTCTGAGAATATACAATAAGAAGGACCAAATGCCTCATTTTCCTTCCTGCACAGCCCCTGTCAGAGCTTAGGGTCAGGAGTCACAGGCACAAAGACCTCCGTTGGTGAGGAAGAAAGGGTTGAGGTTCCCTCCACCAGGAAGGTTTCCTCTCTTGCTCGCTCTTTTAAGATAAACAGAGTTTCATGGGATACATGCCAGTGTATCTTCCAGAAAACTCACCGGTGACATCTGCGTCCTCTGCATCCTCTGAAGTTTAGACAAGCAAATGGCTGACACAATCTTTGGCTGAGTATTCCTTGTATTCCTTGTTGCCACTGGCCAACACATTGCTGATTATGTCTAAACTGCTCGTGATGAAGGAGCAGCACCTTGTTAACTTTGAACTGTGACATGCAAATGTGGCCAGGTTAACCTGCTGACATTGATTTGACTGCCAACAGAACACTCATTCAATGAATGCTAGAGCCTCCAGTTTGATACTACCTCTTGCCAGGCAGAAACAATGCCAGTCCAACCCCTCAACACGATTTATCTTCCACCTCTTACTCAACATATTTATTGGGGCATAAAGCACCTTACCTAAGCTCTGACACTGTGTTAAAGTAGGAAAGCAGTGGTTTGAACTCAGGTCTCCAGGTTACATGGGTGACAACTTAAGTACTAGAGCACAATGATACACATATTAGTAATTCCAGTTAACTAGCTGCAAAATACTTCCACAACATTTAGTTGTGGCACAAAGATATTTGGACTTGGACTATTTAAAAAAAAAAGGAGAATTGTACTTCCTAAATAAGCCACCAGACAAATTCTGTAAATCTATATTGATATAGTCAACGTTGTTAAGTAAATACCCCAAATCCCACATTCCAGCAAGAACATCCAAAGGAAAATAAACTTTAAAATCTATCTATCTATCTATCTATCTATCTATCTATCTATCTATCTATCTATCTATCTATCTATCTATCTATCTATCTATCTATCTATCTATCTATCTATCTATCTATCTATCTATCTATCTATCTATCTATCTATCTATCTATCTATCTATCTATCTATCTATCTATCTATCTATCATTAATATCACCAATGCAACATCAGAATTGACCTTATTAATGACAATACTGTTCATAAAGGAGGCACGAATGATAGTTACTTTAGGACATGAGTTATAGATATTTGAGATAAATATAACTCGTGAATTTTAGTGTTTTTGTTTGTTTAAAATGGTAGGTTTTAACTGATATGCTCACCTAACTATAATGTCCCACTACAATATGGGATTGAGTGTGCTGCAGCAAGTGCATGCGCTCAACCCCCAGCAGGCGCTTAACTCGATAAGGATCTATCTATGGAGATTCAAGCCAAGAAACTGGCAGGCACATGTTTTGGACTACTCAGAATGCTACACAAAGTTCTGGAGCGTATCCCCGTACAGCTCAGAAAGACAGTGGCCCATCACGTTTGGACTATCTAAACTCACTTTTCCTAGGGGCACCAAAATATGTCATGAATAGACTTCAAGTGGACAAGAATGCCGCAGCAAGACTGCTATGCAAGGTTCCAATACAGGAATCAGCCAGAAAGCGTCTAAAAGCTCGTCACTGGCTCCCGGTTGAGGCCAGAATTAAGATCAAGGCACGCTGTTTGAGACACAGAGCCTTACACAACAAGGGCCCTAGTAAAAATGAAAGACCTGCTAACCCTCTATGTCCCAAACAGAAGCCTCAGATCCTACTCAGAACGGCTGTTATAAATACCAGAATTAGGAGAGCCAGATGGGAAGGCAGATCCTTCACTCATCCGGCACCTAAGCTGCGGAATTCGCTCTAATGCGAATCTAGACTTTTGGAAATGGAAGCAACCTTCCAGAAATCGATTAAAACCTGACTGTTTCATCAGTATTATTAACCCGCCTCTAACTTCTGTATGGCATCGGTCTCCTAGCGCTGGGAAGACTTTGGGCAGATATGCACACTACAAATCTCTTAAATAAAACAAAATACGCTCTCCACTGTGCAAGGCCTCTGTCCATGAGTGGTGTGGGATTGGGTGCAGGGCCAGACCTGTGTCACGCTGGCACCCTACCCCCTGCAGTGCACAGCCTTTGGCCATGCATGGCATGGGCTTGAGCACAAGGCCTATCCTGCAGCCAGGGCCTATGCCCAAATCCCCAAAGGCATACACAGCTGATTATGTGATGTAACAATATAAAGTGTATAACTTTAAGTAAGGTAGACCTACTGACTCTGATCACCGGTCAGAACACCAAAGACATCAAAAGCGGGCCTATTAGCTTTATCAAGGGTTAGCACATCAACATATGTAAAGCAAACTTGTTGCCTTTATCAAAAAGTGACCAATAACTAAGGTTAAATGTATATTTTATATATTGAGTCACTACAGCATTTAATTAAAGTGATTGTCATAAAATATTTTCAATAAAGCCTTATTTATAAAAAATAAAAATATCAACATGCTTTTGAGACTTTTTAACATTTTGCAGGTCACAAAGTGCAACCATAGAACCAGCCACAAGAGGATGGGATCCCTGGGGCCTCTAAGAGGATACAATGGAGGGGCAGCATTCCCCTTCTCCTAATTACCAAGACTGACCCCAGTAGATAGAGTCCCCAGGGCCTCACCTAGGTTCTGGGAGCGGGCCACTCACCCCCTCCCCTAATTATCAAAATTAGCAGGTCCCCAGAGGCTGTCTAAGTCTCGGGGGAGGCCACATGCTGTCCTTTCGAATATAATTTGAAAATGGCTACCAGTGGACTGTGGCCCACTCTGGCGGGGGGAGCGGCTGAAATTAAAAAAGTGTGGTCGGCACCATTTTCTTTTCTCTGCGCCATGATCCCCTGATACTCTGCGAATCACCTGGTATACAAGAAAACTTGGTTTATGAAATGCGTTGTGTGGTGCTGTTGCCAAATAAAGTCTGCTTACAGCATTTGGGTGCCGTGGATCATTGTTTGTGGCATTTAAACAATGGAGGTTGGATGTTATAGGTTTCGCTAACCCGCCACGGCCCACCGTCACTTGAGGCTTGAGTTGAAGCGAAGTACTATTGTGTAATATATATATATATATATATATATATATATATATATATTCACTGAAAAAACCATAGGTTTCAGGGGTGTTATAGTTAGCTGGACTTTTCACTTGTACAAAACCATTGAAATTCCCCCGTTATAGTTAGTTCAGCTAACTATAACTCGCGCGCCCGCAATGCACTGCTGATGACGTCACATATTACATCACTCATGACATGGTCAGTGACATCACTCATGACATCACTGATGACATCTCAAATGACATCACTGATGACATCAGTGAATTTCTGAGGTTTTTTAAATGCTAATTCCTAACTATAACGTGCCTGAAACCTATGGTTTTTTCTGTGAATTTCAAAGGTTTTTTAAATGCTAATTTCTAACTATGCCTACAGAGATAGGACATGTGAAGAAAGAAGAAAAAATGCACAGAAAGAAACAAAAGAAGTGCAGAAAGAAGCAACAGAAGTCCTCAAATACGAAGATAAGTGCAGGAAGAAGGATAACGTGCAGAAAGAACAAAAAGAAGAGCAGAAACAAGCCTTGTTGCAAAATCATCCTGTACCCTCAACTTTTTCAGACGGATACTGGTGGTAACTGAGTCTGACTAACCAGTCCTAGAGCCAGTGCTATGTTAAAAGACACTTAGAATACAGTGAAAACACCTACATACACTAGGGAACATTATGCGTTGGGGTCCCCCTGTGATTAGCATGACCTCCTCTGTAAGCCCCTAGTGTATAATAGGGCATGGGGATTAAAACTACCTCTTAAAACAGGCCACAGGGCGTTTTTGCACACGTTAACTCAGGCCCCGTCCCCTCCCTTCACCACTGTGTAAACACGCCCTGTGTCCATTTTTAGTTGGGAGATTAAGTTCATTTGAATCCTGAGGGTCCCTAGGGTCCAACTAGCCCACTAGGTATCTCCAGGAAGTGCCACAGAGCTGCGTTGCAGAGAGGTGTAAAAAGTGGCACGGCCTGGACCACCTCTCTGCAATGCAGCTCAGTGGCGCTTACTGGAAGCACTTGGTGGGCTAGTTAGCCCCCAGGGGCCCTCAGTATTGAAGGGAAATTATATCCCCAATTTAAAACGTGCCATAGTGCGTGTTTGCACACGTCACCTCAGGCCCCGTCCCCTCCCTTCACCACTGTGTAAACGCGCCCTGTGGCTGTTCTAAGTTGAGAGATTAAGTCCCCCTGAATCCTAAGGGTCCCTAGGGTCAAACTAGACCACTAGGTACCTCCAGTAAGCGCCACAGAGCTGCGTTGCAGAGAGGTGTAAAAAGGGGCTTGGCCTCAGAACACCTGGCTGCAGCGCAGCTCCCTGGCGCATACTGGAGATGCCTGTTGGGGGCGCGTTTGCAGAGTGCTGCACGGAGGGGGCATGGCCTCCGGCACAATGCCAGTCTTTTATTTATTTAAGTTTTTTAAGAAGGGGGGCTGTTTGGTTCCCCTTCTTATTCTAATTTATTGGCCCTGATGACCCCATCTCCCAGGGCCAGTCTCCTAATTATATTTTTTTGACCCCAATCCCCAGGGCCGGCCACTGTTTTCTATTATTTTTAAAAAATATATATTTATAGACACACCTAGGACATGCTGGACAAACCGTACGTACCTATCACCATGACGATTTGCGTGATATTCATTAAAAGGCGACTATGCATGCAATGAATCCACGTGGAATGTATTTACACCACTAGTGAAGCTCTGACATGTCTGATGCCCTACCGTGCCTAATCCTGGTAGACACCCTTGTCGTTTATTTATACAAACATGGGTAGCTATTGACGGGCACATTTAATACACATGCACACCAAGCCATTCAAAGGGGATTCGACAAAAATTCGACCAAAACTATGCAAGAAACCCCCCTCATGGTTAATAAAACACACATCCACTGCCGGATGTGTAATACTTTTTATTTTACTCTCTGGAAAGGGGACGAACATCACTTGAGAGTCACAGCGTGCTCCTGACAGAGCCCAATGCTGTGTTACACCCACCATTGCCTGCCGAGTGCCACACACCTCTGTGTTGTATTCCACTAGCTAGTGCATATGCTATGACACTCTCTAGCCCATGTGCACTGTAACACCACCCCGTGAATATGTCATGCCACACTTGTCTTCGCACGGGTTATATTGCCCCATCTAACGTGCCTTTCTCGATGCCTATGTTATAACGCACAGTGCTATGCCATACATATTACAATCTGGGATCCATATCTTTGTCACAGTGCATATGCAACGTTACACTCCCCAGCACATATTTTATATTGCAACTTTAGAGACTAGTTAGGTTACACAACACTGCCCTGTGCATATTACACTCCAAGGCGCATATCGCATAGCACGCGCTAGTGCCTGTGCTATCTCGCGCTCTCCAATGAATCTGTCATTGCGCACAATGTATTGCATATTATATTTCACGCCCGGTTCATCTTATATCACACTTTTTGGTGCATAGTTTATACCATACACTATATCTAGTTTTCATTTTCAATCGTGCTCACAGGACTATGTTCTATATAACACTGTGTTCACCTACCCTTTTCACGGGCATTACATTTTGCGATAGGGGGTGGAGGGTCAGGGGGTGTTTCTGTCAAGTGAGCCCGGAGTCACAGTCACAAACGTCCTCTTCTTCCTGAATAAAAGTGAGATTATGCTGCATACTTGTTCATATTTTAAGTAGTTCGCACAGACACAATGTTTTAAAAACAATAAAGTTCCTAATACCCGCCTTCTCTGAACAGTTAGCTTGCTGCCCCATCCCCTTCCTCCCTATCCTCTGTTGTGTGAATCCATGGACTAGCCTCCTCCCTCCTGCCATGCATGGTCTGATGTGCTGCCACTGCCCTCAATTTAGTATGATGTACCAGTCCACTCCTCCTGCCCTCCATTGCCCAATTCTATGCCCCATCATTGACCTCCTGCTTAAACTCTGTGCTTAGCTTGCTGCCCCTATTCTCCTTCCCCCTGCCCTCCGATGTCTTTGTGCATGCCCCTGCTCCATCCTTTTTGCCCACCATGTCCCATGGACCTGCCACTCCTATCTACTCTGAGTGTTCTGTTGAGCTGCCACTCCCCTCCCACCTGCCTAGCATTGTCAGATGACTGTAACCTGTCCCTGCCACCTCCACCCTGCCTGTCCACATGCCATGCCCCTATCCTCTTCCTCCTGTCCTACATGGTCCATTGTACTGCCACACCCTTCTGCCCTCCCTGGTCTGTTGTGCTGCAACTGCTCCTCCTGCCTGCCCCGTGTGGTCTGTTGTGAGGTCCCTTCCCCTGAACTTTCTTGTCTGTGCACAGGTCCTGACCCTCCCTTCTATCCTCCATCGTCCTTTGTGCATGCCCCTCCACCCTCCTTCTTGCCCATCATAGCCATTGTGCTGCCACTAACCCTCCCACTTGCCATGCATGGTCTTCTGTGCTGCCATGGCCCCTCCCACCTTCCCTGTGTGGTCAGTTAGCTGCCCCTGACCCCCTCCCACCTTCCCTCCATGGTCTGTGTGTATGCCATCACAGTCTCACTGTTGCTCTTCATGGTGTGTCTTGCTTCTAGTGCCCATCCTGCCTGACCTCCATGGCTATCTTGCTGCTCCTGCCCTGCCCCCTTGCCCCCAGCCCTACTCCCTCCCTCCTGGCTTGTCTGTTCCATTGTAATGCCCCTGATCCGTCCCTCCTGCCCTTTATGGTCTGTTATGCTGCAGCTTTCTCTCCTGTCTGTCCATTATGGTCAGCTAGCTACCATTGCCTCTTGCCCCTCTGTTCTCTGTTGTCCATGTGCATGGTCCTGTCCCCTCCCTCTTGCTTTCTATGGATTGTTGTGCTGCACTCCCGTCCTGCATGCCCTGTGTGGTGTATTGTGCTGCTGCAAACCCTGATGCCTGCCCTGCAGGGTCAGTTTGGTGCACCTCTCCATGTCCCTCCTGTCCTCTGTTATCCAAGTCCATGTCCCTATCCCATTTCCTTCCATGATCCAATGTACCATACTTGCGAACATTTTGAACTTGGTAAGAGGGAGATTTTGAAAAAAAACTGGGGTATTGATTTTCCCCCTTGAGTTACATTGAAAAAGAGGAGATTGTAGACAGGAGACAGATCAAATAAAGCCCATTTGAGCTTAAAAACATTGGACGTTTCCTGGCTGAATCGGGTCTGTTGGCATGTATGGTTGTACTACCATTGCCTCTTCCTTCTGCCCACAATGGTCTATTACATTGCCACAGCCTTGAAGGAGGGTAGAGTTTGTATCACAGGGGGCCCCTGGCCCAATCTGTCCACACCTGAAGTATGAGACCCTTGTCCTTGCCCTGCCAGCTGCATTTGTAGGCCGTATTAAATTGACCAGTGGGTCCTGTGTTGCTATATAATTATCCTGAGACATCCTTACCACTCAGCCAGCATAAAATCCCTGTGTAGGCCCTTCTGTTCAATATGTAGGCCTCTTTGTTAAATTGACCATAGCTCTGCAATTTTAGTGTATAGCAGTCTGAAGGCAGGTCTGCGAGGCCTTCTGATCCAAACTAGTAGCCCCCACCCTACCCGAGTGCTCCGTGCTCGGTATCAAAGTTCAACATCCCCCTGAAGCTGTCGACATACAGTAGGCTGCATCCTGGACTGGTACTTGCTTCCTGGGCAGGTTTCCCGCTTTTAAGGAAGTGGCAACCGCAGAGCGTCAAGTTAGGAGAACTGAGGAGATTTTATACATGAATATATTGAATTCCCGTACAATACCCATTATTTTCTGCTTGCTCTATGGAACTTACGATAAGCGATTGGCCTGAGAGACTGACCTTTTCACCCAGTCCATTGTCAGCATTAAGTGGGTAAATGACGAAATGTCTGGTAAAATCTGCAGACGAAGCTTTTGGGTAGCATACGTAGGTAGATGTAGCGTGCAAAGAAGCCCACAAAATGATATAAAAAGGGAGCACCCACAGATATCGACGGACTACCTCGCCGTCTGTATGTAGGTTAACAGGCTGTGCAGGTTTTCCCCAAGAGCTGGGAGCTCTTGTCTTCCTTTGCTTAAAATGTCTTGCTCTGCTTTGCTTGAAGTATCTTATTCTATTTTACCTATATGAAATGTCATGTTATGTTTAACCATTGTTCTCTTTACTTTTGCATTTAAAAGATTTTGTATTGTAATTGCAGGAATGCTTGCTCTAAGAGTAAACGTGAGTGTTCCTAGGTAACATTTTCCTTGGTGTAACTTGTTTCTCATGATGCATTTATAGATGTGTTTTCTCTCTCTCTCTGTCAGTACATTAATTGAGATACAGAGAATATTATGACAGCTGTATGATTATCTGGATTCTGTATTTTGTACTTTATGTCTCTATTCTGCGGTTTCTTTGAAGTTGCATCTTCTCATTAAACTGCCATTGTATTCTGCCTCCAATTCCATGTCTCATATGTCTGTTTTCTTCATTTTTGGAGCAAGCGTTCCTAGGCACCCCGGCTCAAATTAAGGTGCCCCTTTTGTCCCTGACTCACTCTCCTGCTCAGTTCTGTGGGGGCTCCCGGGGATCTGGGGACCGCCCCTAGCTTCCTTGACCCGTAATAGATCTTCCCTCCAACAGCCTCTCTTGCAAGTCCTGTATTGTTGGTTTGTTGCCCCTGCCCCCCTTTCCACTGCCCTCCATAGTCTGTTGTGCTTCCACGGCCCTTCCTGCCTGCTCAGTGTGGTTAAATTGTTGCCTTTGCACCCTCCTACCTGCCTTCAATTTTCAGAGTCCGTGCCCCTGGCCTCTGCCTCTCAACAGTATCCTAATGAACAACTAGATTGCTAACATTCTATATTTATGACAAAAGTGTGGAACGCCTGACATCATCTTGATGTAATCAAAACTGTAATACCTAGAGCATTTCCTTTAGAAATTACATATATGAGAGGGTCTTATTGGCATCAAAATTATGGTTAGTGCTCTAAAAGACTAAAATAGGACATATTTTCTGAGTTTTCAAATAGCGACAAAGCACTTTTAAATTATTTGTTATCTTTATGTTTTTTTATCCAGTTGACCACTTGATTAAATGTTGCACTTAGGGGAGAGGATGTGGTGTTACTTCCAGAACTGCAGACTTTGCAACTGGGGAACCAGGTTGAAGTTTCTGCTTCAGCTCGACATTCTGTGATTCTGGTCAAATCACTTAGTCTCCCCATGTCTACAACCAAAATGAATTTGTTATTGTGTGATGTAACCAATGCTCATGTAAAGCACTCCAATACCTGACAAGTCTGCACTATATAACACTGCAAAAACACAAAATAATAAGTGTTTTGCACACTTCTGTCATTGGGCTATATTTGGGCTACATCTGGGTGATTTTGGGCTACATTTGGGCTCTTTTGTCTCCGGTGGCCATCTTGGGAGATTTATTTGTTATGAAGTTTCCTAATTTCCTCATGTACTGCAGTCTCCTCAGTAGGAAATGCTTTCAGTTTTTTACTTTGATTCCATCATGAAGGTATTCAGATATGTCACACATTTGCCATAAATTCTGAATGTTAGCACTCTAGTTGCTCATTAGATCACTGTAGTAAAACTACTGCACCATGGAAGTCTGCTCCTGGTATTAAAAGTGCATGTTTCAGTCTGCATGTCAGAATTTTTTAATGAAATAGAAGAGGATTTGAGAAGTCACTCAAAATGTGCCCTCATTTTCTTTCTTCAGCATTAATCATAATTTCTATGGCAAAATGAACCTCCTCATTGTGTTCCTTTTTAAATTAAATGTTTTAAGTGTTACCAGTTTATTCCAATCAAGATGGCTTCAGGTGTGCCATACTTTTGTCATAATGAAGACAGTAAGCGCTCTAGTTGTTTTTAAGAACATTCTGGGACATTCTGTCATTGGGCTATACTTGGGCTACATCTGGGTGATATTTGGGCTACATTTGGGCTCTTTTGTCTCTGGTGGCCATCTTGGGAGACTTATTTGTTATGAAGTTTCCTAATTTCCTCATTTACTGCAGTCTCCTCAGTAGGAAATACTTTCAGTTTTTTACTTTGATTCCATCAAGAAGGCATTCAGATGTGTCACACATTTGCCATAAATTCAGAATGTTAGCACTCTTTTTGCTCATTAGATCACTGTAGTAAAGCTACTGCTCACCAGGGAAAACTGCTGCTGGTATTGAAAGTGCATGTTTCAGTCTGCATGTCAGAATTTTTTAATGAAATAGAAGAGGATTTGAGAAGTCACTCAAAATGTACCCTAATTTTTCTTTCTGCAGCACTAATCATACTTTTTATGGAAAAATGAACCCCCTCATTTTGTTCCTTTTTAAATTAAATGTTTTAAGAGTTACCACTTTAATCCAAGCAAGATGGCTTCAGGTGTGCCATACGTTTATCATAAGTAGGACTGTTAGCGCTCTAGTAGTTCTTTGGAACACTCTGGGAAGCTGCAGTAGAACACAAAGGAATCAACTGACAGTCTCTGCCCTTGTTGGATGTACATGTTTTACTGAGAATGTCAGACTTCATTCTCACATGACTGAGAAAGATAATGTGAATTTACAGAAAATAAGCTCTCAGTTTAGCCTATAGATCACCTTCCAAACCTCTGTGGTAAAAGCATGAGAAAATATTTTTCTCTCAATCATGATATCCCAGCAGAAGGCTTTTTCACATGGTGAAATCACCTTAGAACATACCACAGTTCCTAAAATGAGTATGGTACCATCAACAAATGATTTATAATGTAACTAAAGTCTTAAAACCTTCTATTAACTGCAATGCTTTTTAATGAGGTGCTATCATGTATATTGGTCCCAAGATGGCTGCCAACACTTCTTGGATGAAGTGCTGACAGCCAATCAGATCTCAGGATGAGATGTGTGGTTAGGCTCCGCCCACATATATATATGCTTTTAAATGCTATTTTCTCAGGAAATACTGAACAGATTTACACCAGACCTGCAAAAGGCACTTCCTTGACCTTATGGCTACCTCTCTGCCAAATTTCAAGTAATTCTGTTCAGCCGTTCGGGCTGTAGCTGTGTCTAAAGGTCCTATGGAAAAATGCATGGGGAAAACGCGTTTTGGGACCCCCCTTTTTTCTCGGCCCCTGCTTGACGAATCCCCCCGAGACTTTCAGGGTAGGAGCGGAGCGTAGCGCCCCACCTATTTTGAAAATTTCGCGAGGATTCGTCGACCGGCGCCAAAGTTATTCCAAATAGAATGTTGCGGATTTCCTATGGAAACAGGGTCCTAACTATAACTACCTACTGGCGACCGCCAGTAGGTAATGTATGTATATATACATATATTCGCTCCAAGACACCATACACGGAGCACTCTCAGACAGGTACTGAAATCGCAGCGGTGCATCAGCGAAATTTTATCACAGCTCCTTTTTCCTTTTTTTCTGAAAGAAAAGCAGCACTCACGGGGGCAGTTGATTCAAATTTATCCATAATGCAACAGACGTGGTTCGGCTTGTGCCTTTGTCGGTGTTTAACTGTCACACCAGAAGCAGCCATTTTAAATAAAGAACAATTTCATTAGGCAACAACATTGAAGAAGGACAATTTTCCAGTTTACACAGGAGCGGCATTTTAGCATGGTTTTGTTTACAAATCGTATATTACTTATAGCCTAAATGCTCGATTATAAAAAAAACCAATGCTTTCACAGTTGAGTTAAATTTCATCCTCGCAATAAACATTTTTTGGTGATGTACCTGGGATTAGATTGATATTGTGATTGATGTAGATTGGTGCCGATACACGGCAAAATATGTATTCTGATTCTTTTTTGATAATGATTAATGGCAAACATTGATATTTTGGAATTGATAATGCCGATACACGGCTTGATGGAAAAAAGAAAGAATAATGATTAACAATCATGTGAATTTAATATGCTGTTTTTCAGGGTAACAGCCACTGCCGATATACGGCGTAGCATCACAAAAAAAGTTTTTAAACCACTGAACGGAATTACACCAAATTTGGCAGAAACCTACAAAGTGTGCTTTTTTGTGGTTGTTGTAAATGTGTTCAGAAGTTTCAGAGATATTTAAGTTTAAAAAATATAGATATCGGGGAGCCCAAAATAAACTGAAACCCTGCTGAAATTTGATTGGCAAGCAAGAAGTATTGGCAGCCATCTTGGGACTCGGTTGAACCGAGTCCCTAAAAAAAGTAAAAAAAATGAATAAAAGGGGGGACAGAGTAGAAAAATCACAAAGGGACCCAGCAGGGCAGTGGCATAGCAAAAGTTGAGGGGGCCACCCTGCCACGCACACAGAGTGGCCCCTGCTCTGGATTTAATCTGAGCTATTGGACCTGAGTACTGTGCTGATGGGGCCCCCTGAAGCTCGGGCCCCCCCCCCGCACCGCGGGGGATGCGGGGGCCTGTGTTACGCTCCTGCAGCAGGGCCCAAAAAAGCATTTTTTTTAAAGAATTTTGACGGGATCCACGTTTCTGGCCAAAAATGTAAAAAGAAAAACAAAGCACTGACTTGCGCTCCATTCATTCTCGGTACCTAGGTGGGCCATGTCCCAGGGGCATTTGTAATTATAGGGGGGTGCATGGGCAGCCCCTCCTAGGGCTTAATAATGCCCCGGGGATGAACACCTCCCCTGGGCTTCTTTGTAAAAAAGAAATGCAGGGGAGGCCCATATGGCCTCCCCCATGGCCCCGGGGACCACCTCCTCCACGGGGCTTATTATTTTATAAATGGGGGGCCTCTTGTCTCCTGTCCCAGGGACCGCTACCTCCCTGAGGCTCCATGTTTAACTAATGCAGGGGGAGGGTCACGCAGAACCCCCCGCAGCCCCTAGGGTCGCCACCTCATCAGAGCTTTAATTTTAAATGCCGGGCTGCAAGGACCCCCTCCCCGCATCTCTGGGGTCCACCACCTCCCTGGGGCTAAATCAAACAATAGAGCCATATGGCCCCTCTCATGGAGATGTAGATGACTCTGGGTACCACTACCCCCCCGCCCCCCAGGGCCGGCTCCTGCAATGTCCCGGGGTGCCCACCCCTGGGACTTTGCAATTTGCTAAGGCTTGGCGCTCTCGCCAAGCCATAGCAAAATCTGCTCCGCTTCGTGGAAGTGAGAGCATGTAAAATGCTGTTGTTTGCATGAAGCAAAGCAGAATTTGTTTTGGACAGAGGGAGCTGCGCCAGCAGTAGTTACAAAGCAGTGCTCCACGGCACAAGCATTAACAGATGCGTCAGAAATTCTGACGCATCTTTTGGCCCAAAAGTGACGCATTGCTGGAGTTGCTCATGAAAGTGGTGCAAGTCCAGCAATGCACCACAACAGATAGGTGAGTCCCATTCAAAGAGCATTGTGTCATTCCTTATGCCTGGTCTGAGCAGGCGTAGGGATTTTGACACAGTGAAGGCATAGAGTGACGCAGTGAAATGTTGTAAGTTTCACTGCGTCAGTTCTACATGGCTTTTTCCGTGGGAACGCCCACCCTGCATACATTATACCTGACACAGGTATAATGTGGCGCAGGGTTTTACAATGTGACGCATCTCCCTAGATGTGTCACGTTGTAAATTGGCCGCATTGTTGGCGTCACTGTTGCATCAAAAAAAAGTGATGCAATGGCGGTGCAAGGAGGCACAGGGGGCTTGTAAATCTGCCCCGCCATTGGTTTGGCCCATCCATCGCAGCTTATATCATCAAGATGATTTTACAACTCCCACCTGTAAGTGAAATTCCAGCAATGTACTAGATACCGGCAATGTCTCAGTTAACTCATCCTAGGAAACACTGTAAAAAACTTAGGGCATCATTACGATACTGGTCAGATGAGAAGTTGGCGGTCCCGCTGCCATTAATACAATGCAACTGCCATCACGAGAGTCACAATGTGTATATTTTCTATTGTGGCTTGTGCTGTGGGCTGCAGCACAAGTCGCAATAGAAAATATACACTTTTAAACCATCCCTGGACTGTGGGGTAGGCACTATGAGGTGACTGACACATGGTGCAGAGATGTTTATGGGGGCACCATAGGTCCACCCCCAGAACCCATATCAGAGAGCCGGAGGGCAAAGTCACTTTCCACCTGCCTTTTCATGGTAGGTGAACGGCCATGAAAGGGCAGGCGGAAAGGGACATTGTAATCCCTACAGCGGTGCCTGAGAAGGCACCGCCCTCATTGTAGAGATTACGGTCCCTTCAACGGTACGGCTGTCTTGTCGGAAAGCGTCAGATGGTCCCCACGCCTGCTGCCTCCAACCGCACACATTGTAATGCGGCGGTCGAACTGCAGAAGCAGATGTGGGACACACAGCAACCAACAAGCCGTCGCTTGCGGTCCGACTGACATCAGAATGAGTTCCACAAACTAGGACAAAATGTTTTTTGTTATGTTGGCCTAATTTCTCCTAATTTGTAACCCTTCTCGAAATTCCCCAAAATTATGCCATTACCCCACATTGCGCAATCTGAAGTCTGTTTAGTTAAAATTCTATCGCAGAAGCACTGGAACAATGAGACTGAACAGAAAGCAAGATTTTGGGGGTTTTTTGTTTAGAGCAAAATGTGCTCTTCCTATCCAAAATGAACACGAGGATGCATTCCATGCTCACATATACCATAAAACACCAGATTTGCTTTTCACATAATTTTTATGAAATTTCAAGTAATTGCAAACATAGCAATTATGCGAATGTTTTGTGCATCCCTAGAAAACAAACTGTTTGCAATTTTTCAGCTGGTAATTCCTTTAGAAGCTTTAACTTTTTCTGTGTAAACCTTTTCAACCATTTAAGGACTTTTTTCTTGCTTTTCCATGAGGGATTCCATATGTACCACTGATTAATTTCCATCTTTTCATATGAATGAAGACCTTGCTTTAAGCAAACTAAAAATTGGCTTTGATCATGATGACGATGATAAAAACAAGAGCAACAACAACAGCAAGAGTAATATTCATAATAATAAAAGTTTGATGCCTGTACAGCCCAAATGACGTTGACTCACCTGTAGAAGAGTGAAAGGGTGATTTGATTCTGCAGCATCCAACCTTTGGCCTGCTGGTTTGGTTTTCTTGCTAGATTGAACATCAGCAAACCTGTACATTTTTGACGTGCTGTTCTTGGCTTTGTATTTGTGTTTTTTCTGAGCCGCCGTGGTGCCAGTTTCTTAAAGACTTGATTGCGTCTCGACAGTGAGCATTGAATATATGGGGCCATTCTGCGCTTGTCGCTCATCATCAAGCCAAGTACCACGGAAGGATGCGCGATGGGATCTGTATTTCAATGCCTGACATGATTAAGAGGATGCGACTGCACCTGCTACCCCCATTCAGGCCATGGCCCAGAATGCTTTCCGCGTTTACAGCCATTTACTGCTTTGTGTAGGAAATGAGAAGTGCGCGTGGAATGAGGTGGAAGATTGCAAATGCCGCTGCCGTTCGATGGGAAGGGAAGATTTAAGTGCAGTTGCGGGGGCTGACAGGCCAGGCTCGCGCGTCTTCATGAGTAGAATTATTTTCTTAAATTCTGAGAGGTTTGGAAAGGGAGAATGAGCCAGTGAAGGAGAGGAATGACGAGAACCAGAGAAAGAAAAATTAAGGATGTTATGGAGAGGACTTTCTCTTCTTATTTTGATGACCAAGGCAAACTGCATTGTTTTTGCTCCACACCCTTTTTTGGTTACCAACGAAGGTATAACCTATATGAAAACCATTCATAAGCAATACCGTCCAGCAGGTGGCGCCAAAAATAACCACTATCACTGTTATGTTGTGCGGCATAAGCAGGTAGCAAACTTGAAATGATGGACAGAACAGGGTGGGGACTGCACTTAACTATATTTTCTTATGGGTTAGACACACCACCCTTATGTAGGTGCGGTCAAATAGCAGGTCAAAACCAAATAACTCTAGCAAAACACAGGGTGGGGGTGGGCAGAACACACTAACAGAACCCAAAACCCCTGCCAAAACACACTGGGGTCCAAGTGGCTATTAGTGAACATACTCCCAAAACACAAAAAAGACAAACAAACATTTCCTGGTATCAAAAGCGTTGTCTAGGGTACACCCTCAGGTGATACCATTGGGGCTGACAACCACCAACATCCCCATCAGGAGCCCCCAGGACATCGTCCTTGGCCAGAGGATCTCCTTCGGGCCTATCTGACCCCTCCCATTTCAGATACCAAGCCTTGGTCCCCTCCAGCTTCAGAAAGTGTGCACTCCACTGCAATGACACTTTCTCAAAACACAGCTGGTGGTGGGAGTGGTGTATGATGGTACTCACATACAAACATGTAGACGGTACACTCAAGGTGATGGTGCTAAGCATAAGCAATTTGCTTTGCTTTAGTGATGGTGCAAATTAATCATCCAGCACCCCTTTTGGCCTGCAGCTTAAATAAGTGTGTTGGTTTCTGAGGGACATTAACTATTTGGCAAACTCTCACTCCTGGAATAGGGGCCCATTGTTAGTATGAAACTTGTTGCCAAATAATGGGTGGCTTGGACTTTCTCTATTTTGGTAATAGTATCAGAACCAGCAGTGCAGTTCACGACTTTCACCTCAAGGTATGTGGAGACATAATTGATTACCACAAGGATGTGGAACTATGTGGGAAACAAACTCACAATGCATTGGCAGGAACTGCCATGATGGAAGTTCTTGCCAGTGCTAGAAATGTCTGCCGGGCCGGCGGACATTTCGAAATTTGGCAGGTGGCACCTCTGTCAGGGAAATGGACTTATTGCTCCGTCACTCTGAGACAGAAATGGGCCACCCGACAATATTTGTTTCTTAATTGGTTCTCTGTGAACACCGTCCCTTGATGCTGCGATGGGCTTGTTGGAGGAGCTTCTGAGTCACAATTCATGGAATCACCAAACTGTGCTCTCGCAGTAGACAGCCTTCTTCGGAGTCCGGTAGTTCTTGACACATTTTGTACAAACACTGTAGGAGCTGTCTGGCCTCCAGTGTCTGGAGGGATAAGTTCTGCTTCAAAGTGCCCTGATTTCCAGAATGACTGTTCGCTAAGGCCAGTTGAAGGCAGCCATCCTGGGCTGTAGTTTCCGTAATGTTCTTTACTGACATAGGAAGGGGACTTGACCTCTCAACTGTCACTCTCACATATTCTTCAGGTTCTTGGTCACCCTGTTCATCCTCCATCAAAACTTGGGGTCTTTGTAAACAGAGCACAGAGGGCCATAAACGTAGATGTGGAAATGGTGCCAGACACAGTGCATAGCTAAACCTACTGCTCAATTCGCGAGTAGCGTTGCTCTGTTGGTGTAAGCGATTGACTGGTATACACCACTGAGGCCCACTTTCCACACTTCTGCTGTTAGGGAAGGACTGTTCCATGCCGTCCGACTAGCATCCACCCACGCCTCTGTTGGCTTTGCCAGGCAAAAGTAGGCTAGTGTGGAATCTGCTGTGCCTGTGGCGGTTGGGGCGCTCACATGAGCAGGCAGCTTTCTTTTCTATTCTTTACCTCCTCACCTCCTGTGGCCTCAGGTGCCCAGTGGCGCAGTGCCTGCTCGTTCTCCTGGCGGGATGGTGGCAGTAGCAATGGCACTCTCCTTCATTGTCAAATGTTATGTTGTGCAGTATAAGCAGGACACTACCTTGAAATGATGGGCAGCACATTGGGGAACTGCATCTATACTTTATTAGCTTACAGGTTAGACCCAGTCCCTGGACATATCCCCCTTACGTGGGTGCGGTCACATGACAGGGCAAGACCGAACCACTTTAGCAAAAAACTGGGAAAGAAGACACAAAGTCCAAAACCCCTGCCTAATCATACTAGTGTCCAACTGGTTTTTAGCCAACAATCACCTGGGATAAAAAGGACACTGGCTGAGGGTGCAGGTGGCAGTAGAAGAGTCTGTTGGAAGATGTACAAGTGAGAAGAGAAGGGAGATGCAGTTGAGAAGAAGGCAGAGGATCAAAGAGTTGCTTGGATGAGGTGAACTCAGTAGAGCACAAAGATTATACAGGGAAGGAAGAGTGGTTATGGCAGAGAAGCAAACAAGCCTATATGGCAGTCTGCAGTCATTGTTAAGCAATTTCTTTTCCAAAATATGTTCGTAGTCAACCATTTCCGAAGACATTGATGGTGCAACAAATCAGCGGAGTGGTCTTCTGAGCTGTTTTAGTTTTTTGGATAGTTTCCCCATGAATGCTCTCTCTTGAGCAACCTTTTCTCATTTTCTGGTGAAAGGTGTACTGTGGCAGACATCTTTATTCTGAATACTGTTGTGTGTCTACCACAAAGCGGTTCTTTCTTGGCGAACTGATTCTCCTTCTGCACCCCTTCAACCTCTTTGGTCATCATAACACATTTGGCACTATAGTATTGGACATAAGTCTCTTAAAAATGTTACTCCATTTTTTTGCCGAAAATCTGTTGGCAAGCCCCATAAACCATGCCAAATATGGTCCCTACCAGAGAAGGTCACGATTTGTTGTGAAATGGTAGCAAGGATCCAGCAAAGAAGAACACTTAGGGCCTGATTCACAAATGGTAAACTTACACTTTAGTGTAATTTTACAACAGTTTGCTATTCCCAAAGGTATTTTACTAGTAGTATCTTTATGAATGAGGAGTCTCCAGCCATAAAATGATAGGGCTGTCCTTTGTGAATCAGGCCCTTAGCCTTTCTGTGAGTAACTCAAACCATAGGCTGGAAACAGTGCTTCAAGTAGTGAGCAAACACAGAGGGCAATCAGTAATGTCACTTATGTGCTGGTATCGAAATTGAGCCACCCAACTCCGTCTAACACCATTAGACTCTATTCGAAAATCTTAAAAACTTATCTCTGTGTTGTCTAATTTCTTTGGAATCAACCCATAAATTCTCTCATTACTATTGCTATGCTTTTGCACAGAGAGTTGGTTATATAGATGGACGGGTAAATAGGAAAGCAGACATGCAGGGTCGTAGCTACGATTAGAGTTGCAGACACAGTGATACAGGGGCACAGAGCCCTGGGGGGCCTTTTGAATGCTGAAAATGATCTATTTTATAACCATAACAGCACTTAAATTTGCAATATCCTCTGCATGCTCCATGGCCCATTATATCCTTGCTATGCTGCTGCAGAAACATACAGAGATTGTTCATGTGCGTAGAATGGAATAGAGCTGTAGGGCAGGGTTTCAAAAGGTATCTTGATTAATGTAACAAAATGCTATGCATTGGCCTTGTAAAACCAGCTGTGGTATTAACTCCAGAGCATTGTAGACATTAAGCTTGCTTCTGTTGAGATTATGTTTTGCACACAGTTGCATTGCTTGTTGGAGATAGCAGAACTTCATATGTCAATATGAGTGTGTCTGGATAAACCCACATCCACTCAAGTAGTTGAACTTTGTAGCTGGCTATGGTAAAAGGTTAACAGGAGCGCCAACATTTAAAGAAAATGAAAAAAATGCCCATATATCCTTTGAAGTTTGGGTCTGAGCACAAAGATTGCATGGTTTGACCAAAGCATCAGTTGTTCACAGCTAGTTCAGATCCCCCCACTGCATAGACAGACACTGCTACGCACCTTCCACAAACAACTCGTAATCTGGCATGCTAGATGTCCTGGCAGAGAGGGAATAAAGTGAAAAAGAAGTTGAAACCCTAACATTTGTCAATGTGTTCACTGTGAGGTATTGGACAGTGTGAACTTTGTATTTATGGGCATCAGCACCCTCAATATTTGCATTTTTAATGAGTTGTTTCATGGGTGACCTGGTACCCAATTACAAATACTAATATAGAAGTATAACTGGGTAGCAGTATATTACAAGAATGTTTTTCACTAAGCTGCTCTGAGTGGCATGAAATAGACAAGGAGAGCAACACCATAGTGGTCCATGATGCCCCTCAGAACCCTGATGTGATATAATAATTCCCGTAATTCACTTTTTACCCATCTTTAATTTCATGCCTTGTGTGGCACCCTAAATTATCTATTCCTGGTTTCAACTTCTACACATGGGCAGAGGAGTATGCAGGAACCATAGATTACATTGCATCATCTCCCCATACATAACATTGCATCGTCTCCCTGACCCCAATGTGGTAAAAATACCTAACCTGCCATCCTTAACCTACACCCACCACCTTCCCTGACTTCTTTCTTCCTCCAGCAGCTGTGCTTTCTACTTTCAGTCAGAGCTGCACTGAGAGGCTCTCAGAGAGCCATTCCAGACTGGCCTGGAAGGCCTTTATGACGGAGCAAATGTGGATAATGGGTTTTGTTATCAACTATGGCTACATCATAGCGGTGAGTTACCCGATGAAGAATCTGGTGTAAACGAAAGAGGCTTCCCATGGAAGCCATGCATAAAGAATGTAGATCACACTATATTGAATTGTTAAAACTAGACCTTGAAATACAGTAGTCTGGCTGCAACAACTAGAACCATAGAGTTCCATCAGCGACATATGAGTAAGCAGTATGTTTAACTCAGCCTGAGAAAGTGTGAGTATTGTTTAGTCCCAAAGATTTGCTCTGGAGAGAGGGTCAACAGAAATTTCAAACATTGGCAGTTGTGATGGTGTTTAGTTCAAGTCCCCTTACAAATCGGAGCTAGTCTTCAGAAAGGCACTGATTCTCAGGGCCGACTGACCTTTTATTCCGTCAGGCTTTTTCCCGACAGGGTGAAGCCATCTGATACCAGATGTGAATGTCCAAGTCCACTACTGGTGTCCAAGTCACTATCCCCAGGTAATCAAGTTTTAACGCAGCAGTCACAGAAGAGCTTTGAGAGCAAGGGAGTGGGAGGTAGAGAGAAACAGATCAGAGAGGGAGAAGAGACAGAGGAGATAAGGCTAGAGAAAGAATGGATTGACAGGGAGTGAGAAATAGAGCTGGGAGAGGAAGCGAGAGAGGGGCTGGTTGGAGCATTTTTGCCAGTGCTGCTTTTGGTTGCCCAGTTCTGTTTGCTGATTCCACATGTAATGCAGTGATGTTGCGTAATAGTGAATGGTCATCAATAGTAATATCCAAGAAAAGATTTGGACGCATAACCTGGAGATGAGAGGTCCCCAAACCCTGTTCACAATCACTGGGCTATCCAGTGGATGCTGCATGGTAGACAGTTAAGCTTGCAGCCTCCTCTGTTGAGCTTGACAGGCCATGCAGCTGCAAGCACGGTTACTTTCTTGCAAATCTTTTTAGTTACAAAAGCTGGCATCTGTGTAATGCGAATGAGCAACTGTATGGCACTACATTTAACAAAGAGACGTTTATTACCGCAGGCACACATCTAATAATTTCCTAAAACCAATATTATTGTCTTAATTAAACTATTCACTTAAAGCACCTAATATAACTAGGAGTACAGTGTAGTAGTAATTAAATGGTAATGTAGAATCCTCTCTCTCTAACGCTCATAAATAGCTGATTTTTTGCAATGTAATCACCTTTCTACCCGCACTGCTGCCACCGCGACAAGCTCCGAATGACTGATGAGGTGTTAAGGTATGACTACGCGGTGCAGCTCAGACTTCGATGTGACTGGGCGAAAGAGAAACCCAACGGATGATCTGATACCTAAAGACTAACATAGAATCGTAAAAAACAGGCTTTAGCAGCTTCGACAGAGGGCTCCTGGGTTCTGATGCTGGCAGCGCTCAATAGTAGGCCACTTATGAGTTCTAGGTATAAGCCCAATGGATGGATTAGACTCCAGTTGGCTAGACTCCATCCCTTTCTAACCAAGTGTAAGACAATGCCTCATTATGCATAATCGCCCCCCTAATTAGTTTTGGACTGATGCTTCTGTTTATTGACTCTGTGCACTGGGGCTCCGCTAACCAGACCCTAGCGCATGTGCTCTCAACCCTAAAACATGTTGAAATTGGCTATACTCCTAATTGGCACGTTTTACCTACCTATAATCCCCTAATATATAATACAAAGTGTAACCAGGGCCTATACGTAAATGTCACTGTTGAACTGCAGCAATTATTGTACCACCACTAAAGTGACAATAGAAAACATGTCTGCAGATCTGCCACCAGCAACATGACTGTGCATGTTTAAACTGCAAATTCAACCTGTCAAAATAACCCCTTTTGACAGACCTAAATTCTCCTTTTAAATATTAATAAGTCTAAGTATGTTTTCATGCCTAAAAAGGCAGGTTGCAAATTATATAAAAGTAGGACATGTAAAAAGTAAATGTAAAAAGTCTGTACAGCGACAAGGCCCCAAAATCTATTTCCACTGTCAAAGAGTTAGATGTTCCATTGAAAGGCATTGGGAGTTAATATTAACAGTTGCTGATGTTATCTCCAACTAGGAACCAGCTAAAAAGTTCATTTTTGGACTTCCAAAATATTTATTAGAATCCAAGTGATTGGTAAAGTTGGATTTGTACTAAATATTTTACAAAAGGCACTTTTAAAACGGTACCTTCTGACTGCTTAATGCACTTAGAAGCACATTTGCATGAGCTTCTAACTGTCTCCCAGGAACTTAATAGTGCCTTGATATGGCATGACCTTACTCCCAAAACTGAGGCAAAGGTCTTGGTTGTGGAGAAGTGTTTTCTTCCTTTGACAGTATGGCCATCTGGGCAGTGCCTAGGACCTTAATTATCTTCAAAGACACCTGCTCTGTTGCAGGCAGATGTAGCTAACACCTGGGTCTACTCCTTCCTGTGGGCCCCTTAGCCAGTCAGGTACCAGGCATAGTGGGGGAGGAGCTGCCACCTAGAACCAGTTTTGAGTGACCACAGTGGATAGTTTGCTGATTTCCCTGGTCACATCTCTTGGGTCGGCACAACATTACTGCACAGGAGAAGAAGGGTTCTGCCATCTTGGATGTAGGTAGAGAGGAGCATTGTTTGCAGTAGGGCACACATGAACTGCTGTAAAAGGTGGTAGGAATACCCCTTGGAAATGTTTCCTTATTGGTCAGGGATGGGCCAAGAGTCACCCTCACTCACAGACTAGTGCCTGGCATAAATGTGGTGTCCTTTAGATACCTTCTTCAGAACAATAATGGAGATGTGGAACACAGAAGAAGGACATTACCTCCTGTTGTGACCTGTGAGAAGAACCCTAGATGCTGGATATTTGACTTGGCCTTCTCTGCATGGCCATCCTCAGACGTTTCCCATCACTCCTCCTGTTTTGTTGAATTCATTTTTGTTGGCCTTGTGACTCTGTGAAATTTGCCACTGCTAACCAGTGCTAAAGTGCTTGTGCTTTCTCCTTCAAACAGATTACATTGAATTACTAATTAGCACATTTTATTTATGTGCATGCCCCTAGAAAAAGGGTACCACATGTACCCAGTTCCTGTAAATTAAATTAAATGCTACATGTGGGCCTGCAGCACTAATTGTGGCACTCACTTAACCAGCCTTTCAAACATGTCTCAGGCCTGCTGTTGCAGCCTTTGTGTCCAATTCTAAAACTGCCATTTCGACTGCTCTTGGTTATGACTCACACCAGGCAGAGCCCGGGCGCAGGGTCAAGATGGTTTTTACCTTTTCTGTCCCTGAGGCTCTGATCAGGAGGCCAGTCAACTAGCCCTTGGAGGCACTCTGGTGGTCCTGGGTTCAAGATGCAGGTCCAGTTCTTCTTCCTCAGGTAGCAGAGTAGCAGAGCAGCTGGGCAGTCCTTGCAGCAGGGGCATCTTTCTTCTGAGTCTTCTACAGGTCCAGAAGTGATCTGAAGAGTTGGTCTACAAGTTCCCTATTTATATCTGGTGCCCACCTTGAACTAGGAGATGCTTCTGGAGTTTCCCCGATAGAATTGTCTGGGATTTCCAGCCTCCCGCCCTGGTCCCAGTCTGATTGGGGGAACAATGGTCGAGTGTTAAGTACTTTGAGTGTGGGCAGAGCCAGCACCTCTGAAGTAAAAATCTGGTAGGAGACAGCTCCGCCCCCATGCGGCCAATGCTCTCCTTTGATGATGTTTGGGAGGAATACACAGTGGCCAAATGCCAACCACACCTACTCATGCGACCCAGGAACAGGTTTTAGGCATCAACTGGTTAAGACAAGAAAGTGTCAACTTTCTAAAACTGACATTCTCAGAATTGTGACTGATTTCCCATTGTTATGTTATGTTATATGAGTGGATTTGTAGTGCGCAGCTTATAACCTGTGAGGTTATCCAGGCACTAGGCAGGTGAAAATTGAGTCTAGCAGTAGTTAATTAAGGGACTAGTGGGTTAGTTGAAGACCTGAACCTCACTCTTCAGCTTCTTTTGGAATTCCAGCAGCGAAATGGAGGTCCAAATGTGGAGAGAGAGAGCATTCCAGGACTTTGCAGCAAGGTGGGAGAAGAATCCGTCTCTGGCTCTGTTTTTGAATATATGGGATACTTAGGCAAGAGAGAGAGAGGCAGAGCTAAAGGTATTTGGTTGGTTGGTGGAAGTGGAGGCGGATGTTAAGGTTGGATTGTCCAGAGTATTAAGGAGGGTTTTAAATTGCAATTCTTTAAAGACCATCTCGACCTTCCTGCATATTCACAGTCAACAGTTATCACTTATTGAATTAAATAAGGTAACCCAACGTTATCCTTGGAATAGTGAAAATAAATTTGAGAGATTTTCGCTACGAGTACATGTAAAACTTAAAAGTACATGCCCAACTTTAAATAGTATGCATCCTGCCCTCTGAGCGATCAAAGGCCTAACCTGGTGGTGACAAATATGTATTAAAAAGGAAGGTTGAAATGTCAGTTAAGTATGATACTACAGGATGCTGTGGAACGCCAGAAGTTTAATTTATAGTGCTACTTTAGTGGGGGGCACAAGAGGTGCTGCAGCTCAATTGAAGCATTTAATTTACAAGCCCTGGGTACATACCTTACCTTTTACTGGGGACTTAATAGGTGTGGTAATTAGGTGTATACAAGTTTTACCATGTTTAAGCAAGAGAGCCCAAGCACCTTACTGGTTAGCAGGGGTATGGCGTACCGAGTCTGAATGTCAACAAAAACGGGTTCAACAAAAATGGGGGAGTGAGAAAAAAAGTCTGTGTGAATGCAAAGCCGAGGAAGTCTGGTCTAACAGAGAGTTTGTTCTTAATTTTTGCAGGGCTGGTGTCAGGGACAAATTGCCAGCTGATCACCTGAGGGTGCAAGCCTGGGGGGCCAAACTTCATCGCCGCTCCCACTGCATTCAGCAAATTCGAATCAGTGGGCCTTACACTGACCAGAATCGGTGACATTGAACTGTCTTCAGCTACAGCCTGCAGCATTGCCCCACTGAGGAAATCCGACTTCCTGAAAAAGTCTAGTTCCAGAGGTAGAAAGCTTAAGTGGCCCAGATGAAGAGCAGCATCTGATCAAAACTGACAGCTTTCTTGGCTCAAGCCCTGGAATTTTCCCACTCCAAACTATTCCCTCCTTTTTGATCGCTTCATCAAGACATCATCCTTCGACAACCCGTTATAGATGAACGTGTCTTCTGATAAAGTCTGCAGCCTTGCTCTGCTGGGGGCTCTACCTTCTTAAAATGTTTGTGAGCGTGAAGGGAAACTTCTGACCAAAACCAATCTGGTCTGTGTATCCGACCTACACTACATTGTGGTCAGGCTTAACATGTACCTTTGCCCCTGTCCAGTGTAACCAGTTGCCTGTGGCTGTTTTTTGAGCTTTGTGGAGTTATTTTTTTTTTTTAATTTAAAAATTAAACCTCTGGTTCCACGTATCAGATTTCTGTTGTTTTAGTGTCATTGTGTTCATTAAAATATTTTTGTAAGTCGCAGTGTGAATTTTTTATTGGGTTGTGTTTGAGTTTTTAATTATTTTGGTACTTCTAGATGCTTTTTACATTTTCTTAAGTTAAGCCTGTATGCTCTGTGCCATAGCTCTCAGGGGTTGAGCTTTGGTTTAAATTACTGAAACCTTTACTTGATCTAACAACAGTAGTGACATTATTACTTGTGGTGGGCTACCACCCACACCAACTAATATTCCACTTTCTCTCACCGAGCATTCCCCAAACGGCCACTGCTTTAAGCAATGGGCTGTGGTAGGAAGCGCAAGATGCAAGCCAATAGATAAAGATATAAGGGGGTATGTATATATCTCTGTATATATACATACAGAGACACATAAACCTGACATTTCTCTCATCATTACTAGATATCCCTATAGATGCAAATGCTAAATATTCAAATTTCTTTCCTAGAGCTGGCTGCAATTTCTCAGGGCATTTCTAGGTGTTAATAGAGCTCGCTCTCGAGTCAGATGCAAAAGCATTGAAACCATTTCATGAAGCTGTAGTTTCCCTAGCCGTTACAAAGTATACTTCCCAAGTCAAATGCAAAAGCGTTTAAATTATTTCATGAAAATGCAGTTCCGCATGTCACTACTAGGTGTCCCTCAAGAGTCAAATGCACACAAAATCTTCCATGAAGCTGCTGTATATTATTAGGTGTCCCTCGAAAGTGAAATAAAAAAAAAGCATTGAAATACTTACATCAAGCTGCATTCCCACTAGTCATTACTAGGTGTCCAGATCGAGTCAAATGCAAATAAATTGAAATTCTTATATGAAGCTGAAGTTCCACTAGTCGTTACTAGGTATTCCTCATAAGTCAAATCCAAAAGCATTGACATTCCTTAATTGAGCTGCAGTTCCACTGTTACTGGGAGTCCTTCCAAGGCCAAGCTCAAAAGCATTGATATTCTTTCCTGGAGGTGCCGTTTCTCAAGTTGTTACTAGGTGTCCCTGACAAGTCAAATGCAAAAGCACTGACATTCTTACATCAAGCTACAGTTCCACTGTCATTAGATGTCTGTCAAAGGTTGAATGAAAAAGCATTCTTACACAGAGCTGCAGTTCCACTAGTCATTAATAGGTGTCCTTCACAAGTCAATGCAAAAGGCATGGACATTCTTTAATTAAGCTGCAGTGCCATTGTTGCCAGGTATTGCCATTGTTACCAGGTGTACCTCACAAGTCAAATGCAAAAGCATTAAAATTCTTTAATGAAGCCACACTTACACTAGTTGTAACTAGGCGTCCATCGAAAGTTGAATGCAAATGCATTCAAATTCTTTCATGAAGCTGCAGTTCCACAGGTCACTGCCAGTTATCTCTCACTAGTTAAATGCAAAAGCAATGAAATTCTTACATTAAGCCACAATTCCACTGGCGGTCACTAAGGGCCTAATTCCGAGTTTGGCGATTCATCGGACCTCCAAAACGGGGTGGAGGTGAGGTGGCAGGCGGGGACCGCCGCACCGGCAGTCCAACTGCTGTATTACAATTACTGTGGTCGGACCACCATAGGACAATTCCAATTGCCAGGGATGCGCAATCCCTGGAGGTGGCATGGCGGTCTGAGGCTGTAATATGTTTGGCACTCCTGCTGGTGCACCGCCTAACATATAGCGAGTTTCCTCACCCCCAGTTGTCCCACGGTGGTGCTCACGCCATGAAACTGCAGTTCCACAAGTCGCTACCAGTTGTCTCTCACAAGTTAAATACAAAATCAATTAAATTCTTACACTAAGCCACAATTGCACTAGTGGTCACTAAGGGCCTAATTATGAGTTCGGCAGCCATATTATGACTATGGAAGTTGGACTGCCATAGGACCTCCGTAACGGCTGGGGATCCACAATCCCTGTTGGTGGCGCAGTAGTCTGAACCTCCAATATGCTTGCTGGTGACACTGAAGCACCGCCAAGCATATTACGAGTTTCCTCACCGCCAGTTGTCTCATGGCGGTGCTCACACTATGAAAATGCTGGTGGTGAGGAAGCTAAGGGGGTTCTGGGCCCACGGATACATGCAAGGGGGCACATGGTGTGCCCTCTGTGTGCATGCACCCCCTTTACTGCACGGCACGGTCGGCATAGTCCATGTCATACAGAAATGGACTGGTGCTCCCACTGAGGTGCCATTTTAATAGGCTTAGCTGTGGGATCGCCAAAAGACCACCCACCAAACCACAAGGAAATTTGTAATCTGGCAGGCGGCCGGTGGTTGAATTTAGCAGCATGGTAGCAGGGCGCTGGCATGACAAACAAACCCTTAGTGCCCTCAAAAGTCGAATGCAAAAGCATTGAATTCTTTTATGAAGCTGCAATTACACTAGTCATTACTAGGTGTCCCTCACAACTCAAATGCAAAAGCATTGAAATTCTTACATGAGCCTTTATTTCCACTTATGATTAATAGAGTTCTAGCTCAAGTTTGGAGCAACTGCTTGAAATGAAGTGCACCAAGTTGAGGGTGTGTGGCTTTTTATAGAAATTTGAAGACACACTTCTGATATTTTAATCAATTGTGCTTTTTTCCATAGGATTGAATATTTGCCAAAGCTAGTTCTTAATAAGGAGTCAAAACCACAGATTTCAGTACATTTCTTATTTATTTATTTTTGAGTTTATGATCACACCCAACTATTTATAGGAACTTTTATTTTCTGGTAAGTACATTTAGCAAGCTGATTTGACAGTTTATGTTTCGGTGGATGTAAGCTTTGACTTTGAGTTGGGAGGAGTGTTTTCTGTATACTGACAGTGCTGGTGCAACTTTCTAATAGGGGTGATGTAGTTCCACAAATAGTCACTTGGTGATTATCTCAGGTGGTTGAAATGTCAATCACAAACCTGCGAATGGTGTGATTTCAATCTATAAATCTGCAAATACGCTTTAACTACTCTAATGACTTGTGCTCATTTTCAGTAGGCTAAATAACTATACTGAATCTAGTTTATAGTGAGGAATAGACATTGCAATTTACTATAAATGCCTTTTGAGTTATGAAAATGGAGGATGTAACCCTGCTACACAAAGGAACTATCAGTCATTGGGAAGTGCAAGTGTTTATATTTTTGGTTGTTAGGGAACTATATTTTAGGTGTATGTGTACATGTGCAAGGGCAAATGTAGTCACTCAAAGTGAAGGCATCCAATGGCTGGAGTGGGTTGGTCTATTGATCTATAAATTCTGCTGGGGTGGGAGGGAGTATCATTTGAGTGATATGTCAACAGACCGAAGTTGGAACAATGTTAATTGGGAGTATCTTAATATGTACGTATTTTTGTATGATATTTTGGGAAAAAGGCTGGCAAGACAGCTAAAGCTGTCTTTATACTTGACCTAAAAAATGGCTGAAAAGATTTGTTTATGCACAGTCCCTGGCCATACCTCATGCCCTGCAGCCAGTACTACATTTAAATCAGTGATGTTTTTGGTTGGTACATTCTACTAGGACTCTTCAAATCATCCTGCGGGAAACAGCCCTGGTGAAGAAACTACAAAGTCAAAAAACTAGCTCCCAGGCATTGCTTTATTTCATCAGAGTAATGGCACTCACATTACTCAACCATGTCTGTTTCAAAGGGGAGAGATTTTGCTCAATTACAGTGCATTCTGCTTTTCTTCATGCAGAGACTGAAAGGTGAGACACATACGCACTTTGTTCTATTCTTTGTGTTTGACTTGATGGGTTACTAAGGGGAAATCGAAGCTACATGATGTTTCTAATATATGCGTTTGTGCCACTTTAGTACCATAAGTGTGGCCCTTTAGCAGAGAACAATTTCTTCTACTTCTGTATGGGGCCACACTGAGACAGAAATAGGGCAATGGACACCAAAATAAAAGTGCCCACCGTTAACAAATCAGATAACTAAAAAAGTGTCACAGATTTGCAAATCACTGCAGTTTTGATCCTGTTAGGGCATGATGAGTACGTGTTTGGCACTGTATGGGAGACAGCATATGTTTGTGCTTGCTGCAGGCAATGTTTGTGATAATGAAAATCAGCAGTAACAATCGGCCCAAGAGATCATAAAAAAAGACCCACAGCCAATCAGCCCACAGTGATCTTCCAGACCATTCCTCAACGTATTGCCAGATTGTGCTATTGGCCAGTCCCATCATGCTTCTGCCTCCCTAGCCAGCTGCTGTATGCAATGGAAAGATATAGCCTGACTTGCTGCCTACCTTTGGCTGATTTAGGATGTAAACTTATTAAGCAACCTGGGTACAGGGTGGTGAGGACTGAGTGCCCCCCACTGTGATTCTACTGTGGCCCTGGTCTCATGCCTCATCTATTGACTGCACCATGGGTCATAGTGAGAAGGTAAAGTTGACATTATGAACTGCTGCTAAATGTTTAGAAAATAACTTTGAGTTTGCCCCTAGAGTAGCAGGGGACAGCAGCTCACCTGCAGTGTCAGTGTGGCATTCCAAAACACAACCTAATGGTGTACATGCAGAGCTACTGAGGCTCCACTGCCACACACGCTTTTCTGAAGTGTCATTGCTCTTCAAGGCTGGTTTGACACATGTAGATTCCAGACACCACTCAGCAACTCAGTGCTGCTAGTTGCAGCTGCTCTGCAGGGTAGAACTAAGGCAGGATGAGCTGTCCGTTTTTGTTTAGGGACTGGTATGTCCTCCAATCACCGAGCTCACTGTTCCCAATTTTAATTTACCGTTCTTTTTTGTAGTTACATGTGAATATTATTCTTTTTATTTCCAATGGGCGTGTCTTAGCCTCCTGCTTTCAGGCCGCATGTTATTTTGACAGCGAACTCAGTTGCTTAACACACTGTGTGATCTTGGGATGGAATCTCTCAGCTAAGAAATGAAAGTCTCACTCTCAATGGCATAGCCTGATGATTATATGCCTTCACTCATACCATGATGTCCAGTTCCTACCGCGCTTAGCAGAAAACCTTGCACAGTAAACTAGAGCTGTACGAAGAGGCGAGGGACAAATAACAGCTTCATAGGGAGTACGATATAAAAAAAAACAGAGGTTCATTGAAAAAACAATGGTTACAGTGAAGTTATGTTTATAAGACCATCCCATAAAAATACCTAAAAAACCCTTTGAAATTCACTGAAAAAAACTCATTTCAAGTGCAGTTACAAATTAAAACCTAAACAACACTGAAATGCACCAGTTACGTTTCAGTAAACTAATCATCATGTGTGCCCTTGTCATGCATGCATTGCTTATGGCCCAACATATGACATCACATATTACAAGCTAAATGACATTATTGATAATTGGTAACATCTTCAATGACATCACTAATGGCACCATTAGTGATATTGCTGTTGAAATTAAGTTTGATTTTTCAATTGATGTCAAAGAAGAAACGATAATATATTATTTGCAATGAGTAAAACCTATTTTTGTAATATAGTGTTGGTGCTCCTGTGTTTGTACCAGTACAATTTAAAAGTAAACAATATTTTTTCATTGGTTAAGTATGTTCTTTCGAAAGATAAAGGTTGGTCTCCTATTCAGTAGAACTAGTCAAATGTTTATGTTTATATAGGTGTATGTTTCACTCTCTGTGATGATATATTAAGTTAGTGGGCATATGTTTTGACACTACTTTTCTTCTTGCTAATGTACATTTTGAGGTACGTTACATGACCCAACCAATTACCACATGATAAACCTTCTGGATAATATTTAGAACATTTCCTCTTGCACTACTCTCTAGACTAGAAACTTGGGCTGAGAATAACAAGGGACCAAATCCCCTTTGTGAATGTAAAAATTAAGTTTGAAGGGTAGACAGGGTTCCGGGTGACTGCTAGCAACTTTTAAATAAACAAAAGAGTAAACTAGTCCTGATCACTTGAATAAAAATAGGCAGAATTTTTTTTTAACTGTTTGTTTTTTAATAAGCAATCACTGGCATAGTGATCTTCTGTTCAGGATGCCACAATCCCTGTGATGGACTCTGTTTTAGTGAATCTCAATCTGCAATTTACCTCATTAATTTTCATGAGGCAAGTTGGATTCCGATCCACAACGATTCGGAATTTTTAGAAATGACCTATTAGTATATAGGTTGGTTCTTAAAATTCTTTACTGGTTGCAGTAAACAGTACATATGGCCTTATATTCTTTCACACTGCCAGGACGGCTTTAAAAAAAAAAGAACACCTTGGCCAGATATTTGGGTTTAATTTACTTCTAGAAAAGTATGATGTGCTTAGGAGGAAATCACGGTATGTGGTGGTTTTGGACCTGCGATCTGCATTTAATATCATGCCTAGGCATCCATTGCATAACCCATTCCATACCCATGGCATCCCCACTGGCCTTCTACTAATTTCGGTCAAGATCCATGATAGGAATTTCACCAACGTACGCTTGAGACCTGCAGAGGAAACTACCAGATATTTTTTTTTTTTAAATATCGACTGCAAAAATATCAGCTCCTATAGCTTAACAGGTAAGTACAAAAATATTGAATCAAAAATATGGAGGTAAGAAATATAGATGTAAAAAATATTGATTTAATTTGTTTTTATATAAAACTAATATATATTAAATATTAATATTCTTGTTAAGAAACTAAATTCCATTTAATATACATTTTAACTAAATATAGCAAATTAACTTAATTTAAGAAAATATAAACACACAAACATAATAATTTATACATATACATATATTTTCTTAAATAAATGTATTAACTATTATCTTTATTTCATTTTTAAACTTTAAAATTATATAAAAATACAATATGTATATATATCTATAATTTAAAATAAAAAAATAATTCTATGATAAACTAAAATGTTAAACTATTAAAAAAAATTAACTTACATTTCCCAATACAATAAGTGCAACAGTAGAGAAAGTGTTGGATAGCGGAATAATTAAAATTACTATTCCAACTCCGGTGAGTGCAACAGTAGGGAAAGTGTTGGATAGCGGAGAGATAAATATTTCTATTCCCACTCCTGTGATAGCAACAGTAGGGAAAGTGTCTGATAGCGGAGGGGAAAGAAATTACTATTCCCACTCCAAAGAGTGCAACAGTAGGGAAAGTGTTGGATAGCGGAGGGGTAAAAATTACTATTCCCACTTCAGTGAATGCAACAGTAGGGAATGTGCTGGATAGCGGAGGGATCATAATACCTATTCCCAATCCAGTGAGTGCAAAAGTAGGGTAAGTGTTGGATAGCGGAGGGATTAGATTTACTATTCCAACTCCAGCGAGTGAAACATTAGGGAAAGTGTTGGATAGCGGAGGGGTAAAAATTACTATTCCCACTCCAGTGAGTGCAACAGTGGGGAAAGTGCTGGATAGCGGAGGGGTAAAAATGACTATTTCCACTGCAGTGAATGCAACAGTAGGAAATGTGCTGGATAGCGGAGAGGTAAAAATTAATATTCCCACTTCAGTGAGTGCATCATTAGGGAAAGTCTTGGATAGCAGAGGAGCAAAAATTACTAATAACACTTAAACAGTTGGAAAAAAAAACTAAAATATCACAAAATTTAAAAAATCATACAAATATATAAACAAGATTTAAAAAATATAAAATTACATCTATTCAACGTATAGAAAGAACACATATTATAATATTAATTACATATACCAAAAACCTACAATAATATATCAAATAAATTAATAAATACATTTATAAACAATAATTATTTAAAAGTAGCAAATATTAACAAACACAAAATTATTTATACATAAATGTATTTATTTTATTTCCCACCCTATAACACCAATAACAAAACATTTCAAGTTTTTTAATGACATTTATTTGCATAATTAAAATATTTAGGTATTATTTTTAAAGGAAAAACTATTACTATTAACAATTAATGATTAAATAATTAAAATGTATTTAATACCATCCTTTTACCCCTTTAAAAGTAAAAACAACCCACACAAAAATATTTACTCAAAATAAATATCAAATACATAACATTAATTAACAACAATATAATAATTAATTCAACACAAATTACTTACCACCCTTTATTCCTATAAACACCACAACACACCTCTAACATTGATTACAAAAGTACCATAATTAATTACTTATTAGTTAATTAAAATTAATTAACAACTAATTATCAATTCATCAATTAAAAATAAATTACTTCCAACACTTTACACCTATAAACACCACAACACACACCTAAAATTAATTACACGATTACCATAATTAATTACCAATTAACTAATTAAAATGTATTAACAACAAATTATTAACTAATTAATAAAAAATTGCTTTACACATTTAACACTATAACAACACAATTAAGCAATTATTAATAAATAAAAATTATTCAATTAATGCAATATAATTAAATTACTTCCCACACTATTTCCCTATAAACCCACAATCCGCTTTGGAACTAAAAACACAAAATTCAAATAAATAATTATTAATAACTACTAAAAATAATCAATTAATTTTATATAATTAAATTACTTCCCATTCTAATCCCCTATAAACCCACAACCTGCTACGGAACTAACAACGCAAAAATCAAATTTAAAAAAATGAATGACTTCTAAGAATGTAATGCATATATTAAAAATACAAACAATTCTTTTTTTTTATTTTTTTTTTTATTTTTTTTTTTATTGAAAATCTTGTGTCAGAAATACAATTGATACTACCATAAGTTGGCACACAGAGAAAAAATATAAATTGGCAAGCAGAAAGAAAAAATACAGAATTACATGAAGAAAATAATTTACACAATACGGAAATCAACCATTACACAAAGTAAAGATTCCAAATTCTATCAAACTTCATAATCCCGCCTATTCGCTGTGCATATCGCATTTCAGACTTTCTAACATTCCTAATTTTTTGCAGCCAGGCACTAAAGAGAGGGACATGAACTGACTTCCAGTTCTGCAGGACTAATGACCTTGCAACTGCCATTGCAATAAATAATAGTTTAACCCTCTGTTCTGTCAAACCAAGATCGGAATCGTAACCATACAATATTAATTTAACATTATAAGTAATCAGAATCCCACAATACTTTTGCAAATATTCGAATATCTCGTTCCAAAAAGGCATTATTTTAACACAGTTAGCTATAGTGTGGGACCAGTTTGCAGGAGTATATTTCTGGCATCTAAAACAGGTGGCGGTAGTATTGGGAAACATTTTAGCAATGGCAGCAGGGGTACGGTACAGAAGCCATTTACTGAAAAACAGCATTCTTCTCCAATTAGATCCTCGAAGAACACTGAAATTCAGTTTATTTATCATTTTCCAAGTATTAATAGTAAGTACATGATTCTCCTGTTCTTGCCATTTTTTCATTGCTTTTTGGCTAAGATCATCCGCAGTATATTCTGCTAGAACACGTTTCCATACCCCTGGCTTCCTCATCCTACAAGTCGTAAACAAATCGTCCCATAGTTGATTGGAGGAACCAATGCTAATTGGTTCAACTTGTTCCAACGTTTTAAAAATAAAAGCATACGAACCAAGTAACATAAGTTCCCAGGAATAATAAGCTGCATCTCTCCAGGTAACAACCATGTCCCTTCCCTCAAGAAATCTAACAAAGAGTGAAATCCCAAAAGTGCCCATTGTAGTACAGTGTCAACTCCAATTTTTATTCCTAAAAAAAGGAGAGCATTCCTTAAGGGAGTTCTAAGATTAAATTGCGGGAGAGAATATCTTTTAAGAAAGACATCCTGACGCTTAAAAAACCAAAGCATCGTCTTATAACGAGTAAGTTTCGGTAATTTAGAAATATGTAACGGAGAAGGAATCTGAACCTCATGACAAATTCTATTAATAAAGAAATTAATAAACACAGTTGGGGTCTGCGTTCCGGATTTAAACCGCTCTAAATATTGGGCAAAATATGCGCTATAGTAATCTTTAATATTGGGTACGGCTAAACCTCCCAATTCTGTATCGGCGTAAAGGATCCGCATTGCGATCCTGGGACTTTTTTTTGCCCATATAAACCCTGTGAATAGTGATTGTACTTTTGAGAAAAAACTACAGGGCAAAAAACAGGGAATGGCAGAAAATAAAAAATTAAATAGCGGAAGAATAGACATTTTTATAAGTGCCACTCGCCCTAGGATGGAAAATGGCAACGATTCCCATCTATTAAATAAAGATTGAACCTTGCGTAGAAGAGGATCAAAATTTAACATAACTAAATCGGAAACCAAAACAGAGTACATAACTCCTAAATACCTCTTCGGTCTAGGATTAATACAACCGGATAAATCAGTGTGTAGCTCAACCTCACCCCCACCACAGACTAGTATTTCAGTTTTTTTTTTATTAATTCGATAACCACCCAGATGTTCGAATTCCTCAAAAAGCTGAAAAGCGGCAGTTTGAGATTGAATATCCGACTTAATCAGTAATAAAATATCGTCGGCATATAGTTTGATTTTTGCCATGGAGGGAATAGGAGGAGAGATATTTACGGATTCCCGAATAGCTGTGGCTAATGGTTCAATAAAAAAAGCAAAAAGAATAGGGGACAAGGGGCAACCTTGCCTGGTGCCCCGCTGAACCGATACTTTACCAACCATAACTGAATTAATGATTATATTGGCTTTGGCACCCGTGTACAAATTTTGAATTAAGCTAATAATCTGTGGAGGAATTCCAAAGTGATTTAAAATAACAAATAAAGTTGTCCATACCACTAAGTCAAAAGCTTTTTCCGCGTCTAATAATAAAATTAAAGCGGAAATTTTATTTGTCTGAAAATAATCTAAAGCCTCAACGAGAAAATGTGTATTTGTGGCTAATTGTCGACCTGCCACAAAGCCATTCTGATCCGGGTGAATAAGATCCTTAGCAATATGATTAAAACGTATTGATAATAATTTGGTAAGGATCTTATAATCAGTGTTAAGTAATGTAATAGGCCTATATGAATTGGGATCTTTGGGATCTTTGCCTTTTTTAGGAAAACTCACAACTGTGCCCTCCCCAAAAGAATCTGGAACTTGCCCACCCATTAACATATAATTAACTAATTGTAGCAGCAAATCCGAAAAGGCGCAGAAGAAAACCTTAAAAAATTCAGCGGGGAGGCCATCCGGGCCGCAGGCCTTACCAATTGGGAGGTTCTTTACCACTAATTCCAGCTCTGACTTTGAAAATAAACTCATCATAGCTCCACTATCTGCCTGAGATAGAGAAGGCATATCATATCTTGCTAAGAAATTTAAAAGCCTAGAATGGTCTATTTCCTGATGATGGCTATATATATCTGTTTATAGTGAGAAAGCATTATAGTACCAATAACATCAGACTGTGATGTGTCTAACAGAGTGATAGGAGACTTCAAAGTACGAATTGAATTTGCAGCGGCTTGCTCCTTAGCCTGCCAAGCAAGGAGTTTGCCAGAAAAATTACTCTCCTCATAACTCCTTTGAGATTGTATAAGGAATTGCTGTTCACTCTGTGTAGCAAAAAGCGTACTTAATTCACGTTTGGCCTCGTTTAATTTTTTTTGCGCAAGACTAGAGAAATTAGATTGTCGAAGCTGAGTCAGGGAACAGATTCTTTGATAGAGTAAGGTCCTAGTCTGTTTAATAGTACGCCATTCTTCTGCGTCTTTGGCGATAATAATACCACGAACAAAGGCTTTTAGTGAGTCCCAGATAATATGTAATGGGGCCGTGTGTGAATTACGAGCAATGAAGTCAACAATTTCGGATTTTAAAAAGGAAACCCAATTGCTATCTTGTAGGTACATTTTATTAAATATCCATCTCTTAGGGGACTTAATTTCTTCCCCTACTTTAAACTCAATTACCAACATTGTGTGGTCTGAAAAGCCATTATGCAAAAATTTCTGATATGAAAATTCTAATGAATTAGAGGCCAAAAAAAAATCAATACGAGAGGAGGATCTATGTCTTCCCGACCAATAAGTAAATTCTTGTTTATGAGGAAATTTTAATCACCATGGGTCACACAGATCAAGTAATGCGGAGTGCTTCATAATGGACCTTAATGACTTTGGTTTAGATTGTTTCTTCAAAAGACCCGTGGAATCAAGTTTTATATCGATAAGGATATTAAAATCCCCGCCTATAACTATATCTCCTCTGACCAATAGTAATGATTGAAATAACTCCTCATAAATGGTGGCACTATCTTCCACAGGGGCATAATAACTAACAAAGGTAATTGGCCTATTCCTGTTTTTAATTACACAAGTAGCCCAACACCACCGCCCTGCTCCTCCATCTTCAAACTGATTAATTTCTGCATCTAAATTACGATTAATAAACAGCGCGACTCCCCTTTGAGATTGTTGAGCACATGAAAACCCACGATATGAAGACCAATTTTTAAACATTGAAAAAGAGTTAATTTTCTCCACAGAAATATGGGTTTCTTGCAGCATCACAACTGCTGGGCGCTCTGTTTTAATCCAGAGCTCAATAGTACGCATTTTTTTTTTATTATTCAATCCATTGACATTGAAAGAGACAACTCTAACCCCTCCAATAGACATTAATTGTTAAGAATAACTTCTTGCCAACAAAATTTTGCATCGTGAACCACAAGAATTTCATTTTTCCATTTTTACCCCGCATCCCCCTCCACCCAAGTGCTCTTCCCTCTACCCAGGTGCTCCCCCCCCTAACCCTAGTCCCGTGGCCCTGTACTACCCCTGTATCTCCCTCCCACGCTGGCCACATGGCACTAAACCCTCTCATAAGAGCGCCTTGGTAGTGCGCCCCGAATCCCATGACCCCCGAGTTCCCACCTGCACCCCCCACCCCCTATTTAAAATATACGAGTACCCATCTAGACAAATCAAAACATATTCCAACTTTAGCCTAACCCTGAGCCAGCTTATCAAGCATCTCCCGAGCCTCATCAACATCTGTAAACAAATAGAATTTGCCCTTGATCAAAACTTTTAACTTTGATTGCTGTGCAATCGATGCTTGAGCTCCTTTGTCCTTAAATAACTGAAGAATCTTTACAAAGTCCTTTCTCCGTCTAGCAGCAGCAGCCGACATATCGGAAAAAATCCGACACTTAGTGGTAGGATTAACCTGAAATTGTCTTTGCTTAAAGGCCTGAGATAGGATTATTTCTTTAACCCGAACATCGGCAAAGTTAACAATGATAGTCCGAGGAAACGGAGAGTTAGGGAATGGACGAGCTGGTACTCGATGCGCCCTGGTAATTGTTAAGTCTCCCTTAAACTCAGGGATGACCTCTTGAGAAAAAAAGGAAGTGATCCATTTTGTCATGTCCGATCCCTCGATATTTTCAGGTACACCTACTATTCGAAGGTTTGACCTTCTATTATAATTCTCTAACTCATCCAGTTTAGATTCGAAGGCCTTTGAAAATTTAGAACCAGTGATGATCTCTTTCTGTGCGGTGATAAGATTGTCCTCCACCCTAGAAATTCTAGTCTCAGACTCTTGCAGGCGATTAGAAAATGAAGCCATAGAGTCTTCAATTTTGTCCAGACGCTTACAAATCACCTCCGTTTCCATCTTTTGCATTTGCTTCATCTCTCTAATTTCTTGCAGGATTAGATTCAGCATGTCCTTAACTGAGATCTGAAAGTCCCCAGCAGTTTCAGTATCCATCCCCATAATCGGACTCTGAGACAAAGTCACCTCACTGGGAATAATCGAGGAAGTACTTGGACCAGCAGTTGAAGCGAGACTTTCAATGGGAGGGATAACTATTGAAGAAGAGAGGTTTAAGGAAGTTGGAACACCTGAAGATACTGCCCGAGTACCAGCTGTATTATTAAGGTCGTATCTTGCTGCTTTTCGCTCAAACAACGGGAATTGTTTAGAAGCCTTGGAAGCAGAGACTGATGTGGCCTCTTTGGATGGCTGTGAATCGAGTGAGGCCGCAGGATTAAGGCTCTGAGTTATCTCAGGTAATTTAGCTTCTGAACCTAATAGAGCCACGGCTATTCCCCCCACTGGTGACTCAATTATCTCCTTTGCCGCACTAACAGTAGATTTACAAGGACTCTGATGAATAACCTGGGTCGGGCTGCCGCCTGAGAGACCATCCTCACCTTCTCCAGAGCTCTCAGAATTTTCAAGAGAGGAGATTTCTCTCTCCGCGGCTGACCCAGCCCGCTTGGCTCTTTCGGAATTCTCTTTTAATTGTTGGCGTCGTATTTTGGCCTTGGCCTTGGCCATCAATTGCTTACCCATTATTAAGACTGGTAGTAGCGAAATAACTTTGCACCGGTGAGTATGAGTAGCAGCAGTAGCAGCAGTACGACAGTTGTAATAGAAGCGAAATCCAGCCCATCAAAAAGTACTGAGACCGAGAATCTAACCCACACAGCGGCTGCAGTACAAAATATAAAAGTGCAGCAGCGGGGCAGACAACTCTAGCAGCGTGGACTAACACCTCACTCTGTCCAACTGTATTAAGATGGGCATAGAAAGTCAGTAGTCGACCAATTGAATTACTGCTGCAACAAACTCCACATTTCCATTGCCAAATCCATCAAAAATGAAAACTGGAACTGGAGCTTGCAATTTTGACATACCTCGCACACTTTAACTGCTATCAGTGGCTATCAGCGGCAAAAAAAAAGTTTACACCAGTCTTCCCAAGAAGAAATACAATGTAGCCAAGGACCGGCCGCAGCAGCGGAGGCAGCAGAAGTCTCTTACCGAGGTAATGAAGAATTACTGCAACAGTAGCTTAACTCCTAGAAGTGTGGACCTCGGCGTTTATTAATAGAGGCAGCTCACCGTGCTGACGTGAGGATAAACTGTGAAGCTTCTCGGGAAATCACCGAAGATACAGCCTTGCAGCCGTGCGATGAAAAACTCAGCCCAGCAACTCAGCCCGGCACATAACACCGCTGTGGATCACGTCTCTCCCAGAGGATTCAGTCAGACAGCTTTGCCCCGATCCAGCGCCAATTATCGTTGTCCCGGTATCCCGTTATTCCGCTGCTATTCCGCTGCTAATCTCTGCAGTCGGACTCCGAAAGAAGCGCAAAGACAAGGCAAAGAGAGAACGGCATACTTGCGGCACGGAGCAGCAAACGCCGAGCGGCCGCCATCGACCGCGAGCTCGCAGAGGGGGGAGGGGCAACAGCAGGGTTCTCAGGTGCTACGTGGAGGCGTGGAACTCCACCGTAGCGCTCGTCCCAAATTTGGAAACTTCATACAAACAATTCTTATACAAAAAACATACATCACATTCATATAAAATATATACTAAAATACATAACATTATTAAAAAATAGATATTTTTAACAACACTAGGAGAATCTAAGAGTTCAGTAGTTTTGGTTATGGATGATACCATAGTGGTTTCCAAGATTCCCATATTACGTGTTAGATAAATTCAGCAAGTTCTGCACCTCTGAGGGATTAGCTGTTAATGCAAACAAAAGCTTTGTTAATGTTGTTTATCTGGTGTCAAGAATAATGTTAAGTTAGATAGTTCAGCTCTCGAGCAGGTGAATAAATTGATGTACTTCTGTATAGAAGTTATAAATTATGTAAAATAGGACACAAATACAAATAGTAGGATCTAGGAGCCTTCCTGCACAGCATGTAGGAGTAACCGTTTTCCGTGCAAGGGAGAGGGTGGTGTCTGATCTCTGCTTCGCTTGGGGTTTATATAGCAGAGTGTCACAGTGCCACATTGAATGGAACGGAGATGTGGGGTTACTCTAATGTCTCATACCTATTAGGTTGTGAGAAAGGCTTCTTAAAATGGGTGGTGAGACTACCTTCCAACACCCCAGTGGTACATTTGTTTGTGGACCTCAGGTCATGGATACTTCCTTTCTTGCTAAGATTACACCCATTTTATATTGGGTTTGAGAGTGGGGGGCACCAGAGTTGAGCAACTCCATAGAGGCTTACAAGATGTTTCTGCCTCATAGGTAGACGTTCACTTGCATGATTTAGGTATATTCGTAATCATTTGGGACAGATTGGCCTGCTAGATGTTTTTGTGTTTCCATAAATCTATTGATAAATAGCATTAAAGTTAAAACTGCATGTAACACATGGCTGCAGTGGTAACTGTTTTCAGACTCCGCCCAATAGAGTTTATTCAAAGTTTTCCTAATCCACAAATGGGTACAGACATTGCAGACCTCCCTGGATGAGGCGGAGCAATAGTTGGCTAAAGCCTTGCATCAGCTTCCTACCTTTGAAATATTTCATCATCATACCAACAGCCAACAAACTACATGTTTTTAAGATTGTGTGGGATACTAGAATTATGTGGCAGAATGGACCATATCATGTCGCAATGTTATATGAATTGTATGGAAACGAGAAATATTATGCAGCACATTATTTGTCAATATTAAATGCATCCATTTGAATTAGAAACATACCACCATCTTCGCGGGCCCTTCCCAACCGGGAAGTTTCCCCCGCTGTATTATTTACGCAACCGCTGCTACCGCAGCAGTCGCATCTACATCAGAACACATATCCCCGAATATGTGAATGCAAATGCATACAAAATCACGGAGAACATGAGAATTGTATACACTTACATGACATATGTGGGGATGTGCCTTGTGCACCATGTACCTGGAGTGTGGTCGAATGTGCACAGTCCAGTCAATGGGGATACATCCCGCATAAGGACTTACCTGGATTCCAGCACCCACAGGATCGTTGTCATCGGTGTGCAACTGCTTAGGTGTAGGGGGGACCTGGAAAAACGGATCCAAGGAGGAGAAGCAGATTTGAGTGAGTATTGACCCCAAATCCATTGTTTCCGATGACTTGAGGCAGTTGGCCGGACCACCACGGTCGGGTCGTTGGTAACCCACATCATAATCCGGACGGTGGTCAGAGATCCCTCTACTGTCCTATGGATGCTGTTTTTCTCCAACCGCAATCCAGGCGGTTGGAGAAAGGCTGTCATAGTCGACAGTCTTTCAGCGGTCGGCCCGAGTATAGGTGCATGCACTGACACTCACCATTGTGATTGCTTTCTTAAAAATATATTCAATTAAAATAAACAAAGCCTTAACATTTTAATTCGCCAATTTGTAGCTTTTTTTTTTTGTAGAAAACAGCATTTCTAAGCTAACTGACCCAAAACAAACATGTAATATAAAAATACATAATGGGTACCCTGTATAAAATAGTCCTATATTGCTGACTTGTGGTTCTGGTGAACGATCCAAATGGCCTTAGGGCTCTTAGTTTAGGATGCTACCAGAAACCCATTGATGGCAATATTGGGCGATGTTACACAGTTACGCATTATGCATAATGTCTCTAGAATATATTGATTTTTAAGACAAAATAATTCGTTAGCTTCAGTGCAAAAATATTTTCAATTGTGAGTTTCTTAATTAAATTTATAGGATTATAGTTTTTCTGGGTCATTATTTGAGTGATACAAAAATTGCAGCGTGCAGCAAAGTGAAAAATTAGGCAAATGTATGTTTTCTCTGCCTCGCAAAGACAGGGAGAAATGGGTACGAGCAATAAAAAACGCAGCCAAGTGCTGGAAACAAATTAAAGCATCTCTACTTCCTTTTCATCGGTCTGTCCAAGCGATGTGCGAGATCCTTAATGGCATATTTTAATCACATACTTCATTGTGCAGCCAAGAATATGTAATTATTGCAAGAAGAGGGTCACATTTATTCAAACTCACTGAGCAAGCTCACCAGCAAGCTGACAGAGAAAAGAGATTTTCGCTCTAAAAGATATTTCTGCAGAAACGACCCTAGTTTTATTATTTTTTTATTTCTTATTTTGAGAGCCCTTACTTCCTGACGTCTGCTTTAACAGAACCCTACCCAGATCCTAGTTAGAGACATCAGAAATATGCTTGAGGCATTTTTTGTGTCCACCTGGTTATCTCTTTTTTTGGACATCAAAGTTTCCCTCTTTTTGGACATCAAAGTTTTGCGAAGTGCACGATTTTTCACACATCCGGAAGGAAGCAGACTTTTCAAGTTTTTCCTTTGTTCTCGCCTGACGAAGCTTTTTTTATTGCAAGATATATTTCACTTAAATACTACGGGGCAAATTTACAAGCCCCTTATGCCAGAATTGCGCCGCCATTGCGTCACTTTTGTGATGCAGCGCTGGCGCAAAGCCAGAGCCATGCTGCGGGCTATTTACAACGTGACGCATCTAGGGAGATGCGTCACGTTGTAAAGCCCTGCGCCACATGTGGCCGTTCCTGCACAGGGGGGGGGCGTTCCAGTGCAGGAACGCCTCCGAAAAGTGGCTGAGTGAAATCTACACGATTTCACTCAGTCACTTTTACCGCCATGCTGCGTCAAAACCCTGCACCTGCTTGAAGCAGGCGTAAGGATTGACGCAGTATGTTAGGGATAGGGGCACCTCGAGCCTTGCTGGAGCTGCGTCGCACTTGCAACGCAACTCCAGCAATGCGCCACCTTTCCGCGGGGGGATGCGACGTGCATCTGCCCACCTGTGCACCACGGTGCGCCGCATTGTAAATGCGGTGCATCAGTGGTGGCGCACGGGTTGGCAGATGCGTAGCAACTCTTCTGGCGCATCCCTGCTGATTAGCAGAGATGCACCAGAAGTAGTAAATCTGCCCCAATCTCGTTTATTTTGAAAATTACTGCAGCATTTTCTGTGGAGGCTGACCTTTCAGAATGCTCCTCTATGTATGATGGTAAATGTTTGCAGAATGTTTTACTTCGAGATAACAGTTTATTTTTGGCGATCCACGTATCCTATGCAGAACACTTTTGTTAACTTTAAATAGGGGAATAGGGCACATAAATTGTTGAAAAAGAATCCCGGTTTTCACATAAATGTGTCAAAGAGAAATACTTGGCAACATTCACAAACTTTCAAGGTCTGCCATAAACTTTGTAAACAAAAAGCTTTATAACTTTGGACGGTCTTTTTCAGACTGATGGTGAACACAAAACCGCAGTGTAAGAAGTGACCTCTCCTCGAGGAACACACAAAGAACCCTTTTAATTTTCTCTTCTCCCACGGTGCAGGCAATTTCTGCTTCGTAAACAGGTGTTAAGGAGACAGGGCCGGCTTTAGTGCTGGTGGCGCCCTGTGCGACAATGTTTGTTGGCGCCCCCCCCCCCCCACCCCCAATGACCACCTCCACCACGGATTCTCTCACTAGCACCCTTTAACAGTGACAAAGTGACCATAACCACACTCTCTCAGATGCATTGAATTAGTTATATAGCGCCACTCATACCAGTGTAGGGTGTCCGAGCACTTTGCATCACACCCACATTACACAGAGACAATCAATCATACGAGTGTAAATCAGTGTATAGGAAATGTTACTTAAGCCAAAGGACTGAAAGTGTAGGAGTCACATGTCACCCATACTGGTAGGCAGTATAGTTTAAGAGTGCTTGGTGTGGAGAGGCACAAACGCAGAGTCGAAAAAGAAACAGCATAGTTGGGAGTTTTCTTTAAAAATAAGAATCGATTTCTAGCCAAATTAACCCTTTTTGTAACATTAATCAATGTTCGAATAATGTATACTTTGCAGTGTGTATGCAGTTCTGGGATGAAAGTTAATAGCTCACTGTTGTATATTAGGACTTTAAGTTATAAATTGCAAGTAACAAAAGGATGTCTCTTTTGAAAGCAGTAACCTGCTGACCTGTTTACATCATACCCACTCTGTAATCTACTTGATACAAGTTCTTTGCAGCAGGCATATTAACCCTCTGCACTAACTTCACCTAAGTCAAAACCTCAACTATACAAAAAGCTGATCTCTCTCCAGGAAGATAATTAATCACACGAGTTTTCTTGACATTTATGTGAGGCCTGGTAATTGCAGGTGGAAAGAAACGCTGCAGCAGGTGCTTCAAAAGCTTAATAAACTTTCAAACAGGGCGCCCCCAGGAAGTCAGCACCCGGTGCGGTGGCACCGGTCGCACCGCCCTAAAGCCGGCCCTGTAAGGAGAAGATGAAAAGGCCAGTGAGTAGAAGATTTGGTATTTTTCATGTCGTATGATTGTTTAATATATTGGCAGGTCCTTCACTGGCATTGGTTGGAGGATGTTTAATGGAATGCAGAAAATACTTTTGCAGCACCTTCCCCGTTACCTTAGAGTCAGCTCCATTGCACTTGGTGGGAAGGGCCACCTTTTTCCACAGAGGGACAAAATTATCCGTGAGAAAATAATAATAACAATAATAAGCAAGTTTGTAAAGCGCCTGGTTACACCTCCTGGTGTGACCCCGCGCTGCGGCACACAAACTCAGTAGACAAGAAAAATAGGCGCAAGAGAAATCGGATCCAAAGGACAATGTGCGAAAGAGCCATGTTTTTAATTTCTTCCGGAAGAGTCTCTCCGACGGTTCTGTGCATAGAGAGTAAGGGAGTGCATTCCAGTGCTTAGAGGCAAGAGAGCTGAAGGAGCGTGCTCCCATTCTCGATCCTTTTTCCTGCAAGATGCGATGGCTGATACACAGAGCCTTGAAGAGTATTCTCTCTCTCATCGGAAGCCAGTGGAAAGTAGAGAGAGCTTTCTTAGACAAGGCTTCTAGGCAGCATCAGCACAAGGCGGGCCGCTGCGTTCTGAATGCATTGAAGCCTGTGCATGCATTTTTCTGTTGCTCCCAAATATAGAGCATTTCCATAATCCAGGTTAGAAGTAACCAGTGCATGGACTAGGGTTTTCCTGGCTCACATGGGGAGCACATCCAAAGACTTCCGTAATACGCATAAGACTCCGAAGCACTTTCCCGCCACCTTTTTGGTCTGAGCCTCAAAGGAAAGGTTAGAATCTAACCACACCCCCAAGTTCTCAACCTGATTACTTGGGGGAGGGGCAACATTTGTGGCCACCACGCCGATGACCAGAAGGAAGGAGATTTCCCTACCACTAGAAACTCTGTCTTGCTGACGTTTAACTTTAGGCAGTTATTGGTCATCTATGAGGATAGGTCTTGTAGACAGGTGGTGAAATTTGTGGCAGATACCGCAGAGGTTTGCGACAGCAAAATCACCAATTGCATGTCATCGACATATGACACGACGGTGATGTTATACTTTCCTACAACCTTTGCCAATGGGGCCATATATAGGTTAAAGAGAGTAGGGCTCAATATAGAGCCCTGAGGAACCCCTTGAGATAATGGGATGCTTTTAGAATAGTGAGGGCGTTGAGCCACCTGAAAGCTACGGTCTTGCAAGAAGGCAGTCATCCATTTTAATGCCTTTTTGTCCAGTCCTCCTTCACTGAGACGCTGTAAGAGCACTTTATGCGATACAGTGTCAAAGGCCGAACTGAGATTCAAAAGGATCAGTGCGACTTTCTGACTCTCATCTACATATTGTCTCGGTTGACAAGAGCAGCGCAGATTCTGTGGAGTAAGTAGCCCTAAAGCCAGACTGTGTAGACTGTGTAGGGTAGAGTAGACTGTGACGATCCATGTGGGCTATCAGTTGAGTGTTAACTACTTTCTCAGTTAATTTTGCAAAGTAGGGTAAAAGTGAAACAGGGTGGAAGTTGTGTAGCTGATTAGAATTGACACCTGGTTTCTTTTTTATAGGGAGAACTATTGCTTGCTCCCACTGTGTTGGAACCACGCCTTGCGCAAAGGAGACTTCCAGAAGATGCATGATGTGCGGTATTAGAATTTCCAGGCCCTCTCTCAGAGTTCTTGGTGTTGCGGGGTCTCTAGGAGATCCGGATTTGATACTTAAGGCTATGCCTTTGAGATCTTCATAGGGTGGGGGTTCAAATTTGGAGAGGAGGTATGCCTCCTCCACGTTGGACCTCTCCACCTGACCAGGGATCCCATTGCGTTCCACATCCGGGAAGGTAGTGTATATTTTTGTAACCTTTTCTGCAAAAAAGTCAGCCATTTGGTTACATGATTCTATTGAGCTGGTGGGGAGAGACTCAGTTCTTGTGAGTGAGGATATGTCTCTATAAATGCTAAATAGTTCTTTGGAGTAGCATACTGCTTGCTCTATTCTATCTCTATAACAGGTCACACACTTTCTTCTTATGAGAGAGTGATAGTTATTTAATTTGATCTTATATTCGGCCTTCCTGTGTTCTGAGAAATCTTTCCTCCACAAGCGTTATAGACGCTTACATACTTTCTTAGCTATTTTTAGCTCTTCATTGAACCAGGGTTCAGATTTTAATCGTCTGCACGTAGCACTAGCTGTCCAGAGGGCTACTTTATCCAGTGCTGTTGTGATTCATGTGTCCACTGTACTACACGACTCCTCAATATTGTTGCCCATTGGAGGGCAACTCTGCTGGAGTGTGTGACTGAAACTTGCCGGGGTAAATTTAGCCCATTTGCCTGCTTGGGCCCTTAGTGCCTGTAAATGGGCTGGTAGCTAAAGGGACATTAAAAGGAACGAGATAGTGATCCGAACAAGGGACTGCGATAGGGGGATGCGTTGCCAGATCAGACCAATTGGCAAAGATTGGGTCTAATAAGTGGCTGTGTTGGTGAGTCGGGAGTAATGATTCGGGTGTAAGCTGGAGGGTAGCCAGTTCCTGACAGAGAGATTGTACTTCACAGTTAGATTTGTCATCAAAGTGTAGATTCAAATCCCCGAGGACTAGCACTTTGTTGTAGTGAAGAGCGGGTTCAATCACCTGCTCCACTAAACTGGCTGCAAACTGAGTAGCAGGACCTGGAGGTCGGTAAATCAGGAAACCCTTTATAATGCAGTTCATGGTAGCCGAGACCGAGAAGAAAGCAGCTTCACTCTCGTTGATAATAACCTCATCCAAGGTACATTTAAGGAGAAGTTTATGTATAATGGCTATTCACCCCCCCCCCCCGGTTGACTTGCCGATCCAATCTCAGGATGCAATAGTTCTGCGGGAGGGCTTCAAGTATTTCAGGGGCAACAGAAAAAAAGTATAGGTGAAGGAATAGTAGGGAAAGTTCCTGAATATGTAAAGAACAAAAATCAGGAGCTATTACCAATACTTAAGTCTCACAATAAAAATGTTGCTCCCTCCCCAATTTATTTTTGCCTTTTGTATGAATCAATTTCATAAAATAAGACTGGGACAGGCTGCACATAATGATGTGTGCTTCAATTTCTTCCATAGTCCTCATTGTAACAACCATATCTACGCATTAATGTTCGCTAATGACTCCCACTCATTATAGACCATGTGACCTCATTCCTCTGGCCCTGTTAACCCTCCAATGGCTTCCCATTGAAGCTCAGGCCCAATTCAAAACCGCCAGTATTACCCACAGATCGCTGCACTCCTTTTCACTCTCCTAAGTGATAAACCAAAAATCTCTGGAGCGAATAGGGGTTTCAAGGAATGCCCGATCCCTGCTCCTGGAACCCCCCACTTTCAGTCGAGAACAGTACATGAGCCAGTCTCTGGTAGTGCCACAAGAATCTGGAACTCCTTACCTCTCTCCCTTCATCTAACATGCTTCATAGTCACCTTCTAAAAGGACCTCAAGCTCCTCCTATTTGACAGACACCTGGGTTAATCACCCTCGACCATACCCAAGTACTCTATCCAGGAGACAAACTACCTTTATTGCGTGTCCCCACCATCTTTAACCAATGCTTCAACCATGTACGATCCTGTCCAATGGCTGCTTTTGTCCTGGTTGCAGCTATTGTAACTGTAACTGTCTGTACCCTTGTATCAGGCTACTGTTGTAAAGCGCTCTGATGCCTTCGGGCAACATCTGCGCTATATAAAATTACAAAAATATAATTGCCTGTTTCTCATAGATTGCTGTTCTAGACTACAAACGATGGCATGACCCTTGTCACCAGGGACAGAAGTGCTCATCCCTCAGCCCAACGCTGTTCAACATCTACATGGCACCGCTCGCCCACGTCGCACGATTGCATGACCTCAACATCATCTCCTACGCCAATGACACCCAGCTAATCCTCTCCCTCACCAAGGACCCCCACACTGCCAAAACCAACCTCCACGAAGGAATGAAGGCCATTGCCGAATGGATGAGGAACAGCTAACTGAAGCTGAACTCGGACAAGACGGAGGTCCTCATCCTCGGATCAACCCCTTGGACCTGGAACGATTCCTGGTGGCCGACCGCACTGGGAACAGCTCCAACCGACCACGTACGCAACCTAGGGGTCATCCTCGACCCCACCCTCTCCATGACTAAGCAGGTCAACGCCGTCTCTTCCTCCTGCTTCAACACCCTCCGCATGCTCCGCAAGATCTACAAGTGGATCCCCGCGGAAACGAGAAGAACGGTCACCCAGGCCCTCATTAGCAGCAGGTTGGACTACGGAAACGCCCTCTATGCAGGAGCCTCGGTCAAACTCCTGAAACGGCTTCAACGCATCCAGAACGCCTCTGCACGCCTGATCCTTGACATCCCTCGCCGCAGCCACATCACACCTCACCTGAGAGACCTGAACTGGCTCCCCATCAACAAGAAGATAACCTTCAAGCTCCTCACCCACGCACATAAGGCACTCCACAACACCGGACCAGCATACCTCAACAGACGACTCAGCTTCTACACTCCGCCGACCTCGCCCTCGCCACAGTACCCCATATCCGAAGAGCGACCTCCGGCAGCAGATCGTTCTCCCACCTCGCCGCCAAGAGCTGGAACACCCTCCCCATCCACCTACGGCAGACCCAAGACCTGCTGACCTTCAGAAGACTCCTCAAGACCTGTCTGTTCGAGCAGTAGCAGCTTTTCTCCACCCCCCAGTGCCTTGAAACCCTCACGGGTAAGTAGTGCGCTTTACAAATGCTATGATTGATTGATTGATATGACATTGTTATGCTGTGGTGTATCTAAGTAGATGTCTTGTTATGACAGCTACGACTGATATTCTTTACCTGACACCACGTTGTGGTCCAGGTCACTCATGAATTATCTGGAAAGTTAACAGCCATGAAAAGGAAAGGCCAAAAATTCTACAATGCTCATGTGAAAGCAAAACATTTTCTTTTGATGTGCACTCCCTTCTTCCATCGCAATCACATTTAATAACAAAAGCTGCTTTCAAGTGAGTTCTAGTATGATATATGCTAGGTTTCCATTGTAGTGGTTAGGTTTAGACTTGCCAGTCTCATATACCCTCCCCCACCCCTTCAGCTGCTCTTTGCCTTTGTACATTCATTATCCCGTGTCCTCCTTTGGTACTTGCTATATGTCCAATCCACTGTAGCTTTTATCTACTCACATATATACCATAATCTCTCTTCTTCCTTTTTCACTTTCTCTGTGCCTATGAAGATTCTGGAGAGGCCAAATGACAATTAAAAAGATAAACATGTATTTTGTAGGCACGCCCCCTTTATTGGTCCCTCGCCCCACCTACTGTCTGTTCCTAGATATAACAGACAAACCTTGTCCACCAGAGAGCAGTGATAGGCATGGGCAGTCTCTAGTCTGGGGTTGGCAAGGTGGAGATTCAGACACCACACTTCCTCACAGCCTGATATCCCTTCCACGTTCTGCGGGACATCAGGCTGCTGCAAAGGGAGATGGAGAACTTTCAGACCTCTGACAGATTCATGGAAGTTTCTGCCTTTTGCAAAACTAAAAAAAATTCCCAGATTTTCCCAACGTATGCAAAAAAAAATCCAACTTCTCCATGTTTGGTCTCCACCACAGTCCCAGAATATCCTTGTAGTGTATCCAGCATGGCTGTCAGCCTATCCCGCTAGAATGATTCATTTTTAATACATCTTGCCAACCTTAAACGTCTGTGGCACATGTCATTCTATTGCCAGCTGTGCTGAGAAGAAGTCTTACCAGCTAATAAGATGCAAATTCGTGGATTACTTAAATGTCAGTGTGGATCTGCCTTTTTCTTTCCTGGAAAAAACTCAACCATACTTCTACCACGAAAGGCAGATATACCTGAGTTATCCCGAGAATTTCCTGCTTTTTCTGAGATGCAATATCTCTTGTGATAAACAGTTTTGTTTACTAGTAACTCAGACTGTGGTCTAGTGTCATGTTCTACAAAAAACTGGTTCCAAGCGGCTGCTGGGGAAAGACAGGAATTCTGGCTTGCTGTTTATTTCTGCACAGAGGGTGTCAGGGTTTGTAATCACTGCAGCTATAATCGAGGTTACTTCAATTAAAGCCTCATCTGTATTCTTTCCAGCTCAGCTACTCCTCAAGCATGGATCTTTGTTTCAGTAAGAGGATAACAACTTTCATTTAAATTGTTGCATTTTCCACATGTTTTTAGGGGCAGCCTTTTCTTGTTTATGTTGGATGCACAGAGTTCACTGCTCTCTGCCATCTCAATGAGTCATCACATAAACCAATCTGATCCTCTCAAAAATGATGTATTTACATTTATATGCTGGAGAGGCGAGTGCGCAAAAATGGGAAAGATGGGTCGGTAATGTCCAATTCCTGCATTGATGCTAATTATTTTAGGTAGCTAGTGCTTATTACAGCTGTAATTTACACTGTAAAACTAATGAACGCACCTACAGCTAAACGTTTCTTTTTATTTTCTGCCATTCATCGTTGGCCCTGCGTCACAACATGGGCATGAATTCACTACACTTACAGACCAAACATACAAGACATTATACAGCCTTTGACCACCAGGAAAGCCAAAGGGTAGACCCTTTATTTCACCCTTCGCCCCGTAATTTTATAATTGCTTTTGTGGAGTAAGGGCAAAATAGGAATAGAAACTATAAAAAATCCATGGAATATAAATATAGCTCTGGGAGTTCTGTTTACTTCTTGTACTTGTGTCTTTTGAGCCCTGAGAGTCCAGTGGCGGCTCCTCCACTGAGGCGGGGGAGCGGCTCAAAAGGAAAAATAAAATTATAATAACAAATCTTTATTATCATTTTATTTTTCATATTGCAGTCAGTAATGGCGGGGCAGGACTGGCTAAAACAGGGGAGGAGTGGTTTGCACTCCCTAAGTGCATGAACTGGTTGGTCGGCCCGCTTGGGCCGACCAAATAGTTCATGTGCACTTTGCATGTTCTCCACACGGCTGCATTACACAGCCTGATATGGAACAGGTTCCCTGTCCCCGTCTGAACACCGAACCATTGTGCTCAGATCAATCACAACACTGCATTTCAGCATTTTGATTGAATCAGGGGAGCCTGTGTGCCTGGGTGCCTCCTGCTGCCGGCCGGGACTGCAGGAAGAAGGAAGATGAAGAGGACAGAGGAGAGGCAGTGGCCGCCCATTAAAGGTAGGGCCTTTTTTTTTCATTCCCCCACACCTCCCCACACCCCCTGCCACCCGCTCCTGCCCCACTGCCCCCGTCTGTCAGCAGCTGCTGCTGCCTGAGACTAGGGATTTGAATAGAAATGACCAGCCTGTGACAAAGGTGCTACCTTTGGCTCCCTCCAATTTCTGTTTGTGCCTCACTGCAGGGACATCTTAAGGGTGTAATGGTCCCTGGGCTAAAAGTAATTTGGGAACCCTGTTGTAGCTGCTGTGAACTTATGGTTGGGTTTTTATCTCTTTCATGCTTTCTTCGGCAAGTCATGGGCACACTGGTCCAAATTCTAAATGTGTTTCAATATCATTTTCAGAGATAGTGACGTGCGGTTTCAAAATTATAATATGGCAGCAGCTCAACAAATTATTTTATTGCAAAAAATCTTTGTAACCCCTGCCCATGTTTCATTTGTGAGGCCCTTATTTGTTTATAGAGATTTATATAGCGCAAACATGACCCTTTTGAGTATCAGAGCACTGTACATCAAGAAAATAAAAGGTAAATACTCAAGAGTATACACAATGTAGAAGAACAAGAAAGGAACTCTAAAAACGAGAGATCACAGTCATAGAATCCATATTCTGAATGGTCACACAAATAGTATATTGAGTGGCATCGTAAAAAAATAACGGTGGGTATGTAATAGGACCAGAAAGATGTCGCTTATAGACCATCACATATCACCCACATTAAAAACAAATTCAATGAAAACGTTATTTAAAACAATCTGTTTAAGAACAATTCAAGGTCACCAGACCAAGCCTCTCTTCAGAACAGAGCTGGTATTATGGCAGGAACCTGAAAGGCTGGGGCCTTGGGCCTGGGCCCACTTTGCCCATGCAATTGAAACGAGTCTGCCTCTCTGGAGCTCTCTCAGCTTCCTGCTCTACGGTCAACTTCCTGGCGGCCATTTTGATATCCCGCTCGGTTTCCTTCTGCCCGTGATTGGCATTTGGCGCCCAATTGACATATGCTAATTAAATATTGAGTTACGTTACATCGGGGAATCAACAAGTGCTTACCTTTAACCTAAGCTGGCTGTTTCTGCCAGTGCTGGAGTATTTGTTAGTGGGCAATTACGTGGCTGGGCTGCTCTCATCTCCATTTGCTATGAAAAGCCGAGGAGTGACATTTGCATGTGCCTGACCTTTTCCCAGCTCTCATCACATTTAATGATCAGCAGTAAAACGTGTACAATGCCTGTGAAATATCGCCTTCCAGCCGCAGCACGCCTGAAAATGAACCAGTTCCTTGTTGTGTGAACATAGCAACTCGGATTATAATATTCTCTTCTGTCGACTGCAGTTTAGGCAGCCCATCTGGAACAGCCATGTACCTCTCAGTGCAAAATTGGCACAATATTTGTAATATTTCCTGTTGTGTTAAAACGCACATTTAAACTATCCTGTGTGAGGCAATGGATCAGGGCCTAGTTTGCCCTGACGGCATTAGAAAAAGGCCCGTGTGAAATTTAAATTACACTGAATTAAATCACGGAATTTCTCATTACATTTGTTATGCAAAATTTCCGAAATTTCCCATTATACCATATTGCGCAATTGCGCCCCATTTGCGGTAAAATGTTGCTGAAAGCAAATGTGAAGAATACATAGTGCAAACATGTGTTTTTGTGCTATTTTTTACTGCATAGTAAGTCCTCATGTTAAGTGCTAATGACAGATTAGAATGTCAGTATAATTATTGGTAATTTAATTTTGCTTGTTTTTACAAACATTTCAGGAATTACGCGAAAGCAATTTATGCGTAGTTCACACTCCCCTAATTAGAACTGGTGACCTTCAAATTACACTGCTTAAGCCCAGAATATTGACATTTAAATATCGACCTGACAAAAATTGCACCAGAATATCAAGTCCCAGAATATTGTGATGATAAGTATATAGGTAATTAAATGCCTACTGTGCTTAATTCAATATATATTCACCATGATCATTTATATCTCGATGTGAAGTTAAGAGTAGTAAAATCAATATTCACCTATAAATTGTTAGCAATAACAACATTTTGATGACAATGTTTTGGCAGGTCAATACTTCTGTCCTTCAGATTCAGACATACAGCTAATTACTGTTATATTATGTCTATTTGTAAAGAGCACTTTCACCTTGAAGATATCATGTCACTGAACATATGTGTATGCCCAGCCCTTCCTATGGTAGGTTGGTTAACTGAAAAGCTGTTACACACAAAAGAGTTACCAGAGTGAAAAAAATTATAAAGATATTCAATCAGCGCATTATGCACCATGCTCATGTTACACCAGCCTACTATTGGACATACACAAAAATGTGACGGGATGTCTTCACACACCACCAGGTGTCATGCTTCATCATAGGACTCCCTTCGCTTTTCAAAAACCCTGCTTGATGAAGAGCAGGCCTACACCCTGGAATCAGGGAGGCACTTCTATCTAACTATGGATCCGTGAAAATAAAGTAAAAAGCAATGTGGTACATCAATATGACCTTTCTATTGGATGGGGTAACACTTGGCATTACAAATATAGTGTAGGGAAAAGGAAAACTAGTACCCCATTACCACTCACACTGTCAACATGTTTCTGCCTGCTGGCTGAAAAGAGTCCATGGCATTCATCAGGACAGAACAAGGAATCCTTCTTTGACAGACACCCACTGCTTATGCCACTGTGTGGCTCTTTTGTGTGTTACAGCCTGCGACTAAAGGTCTGCTCACCCCTGAGGGCCCCATAGCAATTTCAGCAAAATAGTGATATTATTCTCTTTTACTCCAAACCCCATTTAACACCACAGTTAGTGACAACACATAACAATTGACCCAATGATAGGTTACTGAACATTGTCAAAAGAAAAATATTTGAACTTGCAAAATTGACAGTCAAATGAGTATCATCAAAGACTGAACCTAGAGTCACAGTGGATAAATGTGGTTTGCTAATGAGGGGAAGAACTGGCAGATCTTTGTAAAATTAAGAGCATTACCAAGAAATCTACCACTTCAATCACAATAGAAAATAAATTATTAGCACAATATTAGATGTAGGTCTTCCTTGACTGTGCAGCTGTCTGCGAGACCTATTGTTACCAATTCTTAAGCTTATACTGAGGGGGCTTTGGGTCCACCCAGAGGAGTATGTTTCTCTCACTGCATACTATTGGCTGTTTGATGTATAATTCTACCTTATATGGAGAGTTTTCATTGCAATGCATGAAAGACTAATTCACATCTCAAAAGTACACAAAATCATCACTCATTCCTTATCCCACATATCCATTTAATATAGAAGCCATCATTTTTGTTTTGCTTTTTTACTGCATAGCGGATTTTTGTCTGTTTTACTAGGTGCTCAAAATGTAATCTAAACCTATTGGTTTTGTCAATACTTGTTTATTGTTGTCATCATTGGTGCTTTTATTTCCGATGCATCCCTGACCTCACCCGTTCCCGCATTGTTGTGAAAGTCATATCTCATCCATTTCTCCTCACTAAAGTTGTGGCTATGGCATTCCTTGTAATTTGTGGCAGGGAATCCCTTGGATTCTGGGATTTAGGTTTTTATCTAATGCCAAACAAGGTTCTGAAACCTAAGACTGCAGATTGTTAATATACACAGAATGATGATTTCTCCAGCTGCATGAAATATTTGATGATTTACCACAATTATGTCCCACAAACTATGATTACAGTTGGCAGGAAACCAGTACCCCTGCTGGCAGTGCACGCAGAGAGTCCAAGGGGTGTTGGATTCTTTTCCGTGCTCCACTCTCACAGGCTTGAAGACAGCTGAGGGCCATTGTTAGGTAGATATCGTCCCAGGAGATGACATCTTATTTTAAAGTGCCCTTCCCGTAGCTCAAGCATCAATTAACAACCCCTTGAGTGCTCTCCATGACATACAATTAATCTTACTGCTTACTAGTTACATGTATGCAACCCAGTTCTTCTGCAGTCACGCTGTGGATGGTGGGGATGGTATGGTTCAACCTTAATGAGGCACAGGAGATCAAAGTTAGGTGACAAAAATATTTATTGCTTTGGTTTTTATGGCAGGATAGGTTAAACAAAGGACTCAACTCTGGTTTTGTCAGAGTAGTTGGAGTTTTTGAAACTCAAAAGGGTCTTCTGTTCTATGTCTTTTCCAGATTTGGTTTGAATCTAGTCTTCGACCCAGACCCTCAGAAAAAGGGATAAGGTATGTGTTAGACATGTCAGCCTTAGGGTGGTCTTCGCCCAAACATTTTGCCTTCACCCCTCCTATTTTTGCTAATCTCAAGTTTGCTGGCCTTAGGACTCTGTGCAGTTTACCACTGCTAACCATTGCTAAGTGCTCACTCCTTAAAACATGGCAACATTGGCTTATCCCCAATTGGCATATTTAATTTACTTATAAGTCCCTAGTAAATTGGTACTCCAAGCTCCCAGGGCCTGTAAATTATATCCTGCTAGTGGGCCTGCAGCACTTATTCTGCCACCCGGTTAAGTAGCCATTTACAATATGTCTGCAGCCTGTGTGTGCCATTGTAAACTGCTATTTAGACCTGGCAAAAAACTTTCGTCAGGCCTTTTTTCATACATATAAGTCACCCCTAAGGTATGCCCTGAACATACCAGGGGGCAGGTGCAGTGTTTTTAAAAAGTTGAACATGTATTTTTAGGTTTTACATGTCCTGATGGTGTAAAACCCTTAAATTCGTTTTTTCTCTATTGCAAGACCTACTTCTCCCATAGATTAACATTGGAGTTGCCTTTTTACATTTAATAAGGTGTCACTTCCAAAAGGGAATAAGCTGCCAGTTCATGTTTGCTATCTTTGTAACTGAATGAAAAATCCTCTTTTATGGTGAAGTCAGATTTTAGATTGTAATTTTGAAAATGCTACTTTTAGAAATGTGGCATTTTCCTGCCTTAGTCATTTTCGTGCCTGTACCTTGTCTCTGGGTTACATGACTGGGTGTAGTTGACAGTTGGACTTTGTGTATTTCTTAGGTGTGCCTGAATGGTCCATCACTGGCAGGATGGGAGGGTGGAGCTGGGCACGGCCCTACTTACGTTTGAATAGGCAGTGCCTTGCCTTCACACAAACGGCTGCATACCCCTTGCACATAGTCTGCAAGCCAGGGCAGGGAAGGCAGGAAGCCCGTGGACTTCAAAGAGAAACCTCTAGAAGGTTCTTCCACTTTAAAGGAAGACCCAGGTATAAATATTGGACCTGAGACACCAACTCTTCATTACACTTCTGGACCTATGGATACTCTCCCAGGAATATGGACTGCTGTGCTGCTAAAAGGACTGCCACTCTGCTGGACTTCTGCTTTGAAGGACTGCTGCCCTGCTGACCTACTGCCTTCTGTCTTCTTGCCTGGGTAAGGACTGCACCTGCATCTGTTTTACCCAGGACCCCAGAGTGACTCTAAGGGCTAGATGACTGACCTCCTGACTAGAGACTCAGGGACAGAAGGCTCCAACAACCTTTACCACTCAGCACCTGGACTCTACCATTTGCGAGTCCTACCCTGCCAAATTGTGCCCCCCCACTCCTAGACCCTTGGAGGTGGGCCCTGAAGGTGTTCTGCCAGCTGATATATGGATCCAGAAGAACCTACGCTTTGCCTCTGCTGAGAGGGTTCTCTCAGCAAGGAGTCAGCATCGACCTTGCAGCCCACATTGAAACCACCACTGTGCGAAGTTTGCCTGACGCAGGCCCTCGCATTGCAAATCTCTCGTTGACAGCAGCCTCAACAACATTGCAGGTTCTCGCATCCCAGCCTTGCACCACCTAAGAAGTGGGCCTTTGCCTCGAATGAGCTACACATCCCTGACTTTAAACTTAGCATCTCAAGCACTGTTTTGAATGTGGCTTCTCACCAATAAGCCACACCCAATCCCTGCACTCCCACCTGGGAGGCAAATATACCACTGCACCTTTGAATAATATACACTTTTGAGCATGTCTTACCACCTCTGGCACAGCAAGACTTCAACACAAAACGAACAGCACCTTTTGAAAAGGGGTTTTATTTAACAAAATGCAAAGACTCTATCACATTTAGAATAAGGCTTGGGGTTTATTACATAATACTCTTTAAACAAAGGCTATCTCAGATACCAAATACATAAGATTCAAATGTATGTAGCAAATTTATAATCTAAAGGCATGAATCAATAACTGAGCAAACTATAATACTGATTAATAAACAAGCAATAACTGATATAAGATAAGATACACTGGACGTCCTGCAAGAGATCAGAAAGATATATATATATATATATATATATATTCACTGAAAAAACCATAGGTTTCAGGCACGTTATAGTTAGGAATTAGCATTTAAAAACCCTTAGAAATTCACTGAAAAAACCATAGGTTTCAGGGGCGTTATAGTTAGCTGGACTTTTCACTCGTACAAAACCATTGAAATTCCCCCGTTATAGTTAGTTCAGCTAACTATAACTCGCGCGCCCGCAATGCACTGCTGATGACGTTACATATTACATCACTCATGACATGGTCAGTGACATCACTCATGACATCACTGATGACATCTCAAATGACATCACTGATGACATCACTGATGACATCAACCAGTGAATGTGTGTTTTACTGAAAATTACATATGTTTTATATATGTATATCTCAAGGTCGATGGAAGAATAAATGGGTATATAAGTGTCTAAATGGATGATTTGTTTTTGAAAAATTGATTGTATAACTGACTGATTAAGTGTATCTTAGTGAATACATGGCTTAGTGAGTAATGTTTAAATATGTAAATATCTGTATCAGTCTCTCACTTTGTGTATAAGAGGCTGCATGGGTTGGTGAGTAGCTAAATGAGTGTCTATATAGGTTATTAGTTGGTTTTTTGAGTATCAGTATGAGTGTCTGTATTGTTCAGTGGGGGGTATTACGTAGTGCATAGGTGCATGAATGAGTGACTCACTGTTTGTATGTGTTGAAGACAGCATGTGTGCAGGACTGTATGGGTGGATGAGTGTGTGCATGGGTGTGTTAGTGAGTGAATGACTGTCTCAATGGTGTCTTTATGAGTAACTACATATGGTTTAAACTAGTATATGTGACTATTGGTGTATATAAGTGAGTATATGTGAGAGTGAGAGATTGAAAGAGTTCCTGTATGAATAAGTATGTGTTTCTATAAGTGATTGTTTAAAAGACTAAGTATGTGTAAGTTTCTGTAGAAGTAAGTGTGGTGGTGTGTGTATAACTGTATATGCAAGTAAATGGATGTTTGATTCTTTATTAGCATGAGTGACTATGTGTGTGAGTAACTCTATGGATGAGTGGCATTGTGTAACAGGATGTATAGGTGTATGAGTACATATGATGAGTGAGTACATGTATGAGTGACTGTATAGGACTGTTGGTGAATGAGTGGATGTGTATGTGGATCTTAGAATTACTGAATAGGTTGTTGTAACTGATATTGGTATGTTCATTGTTTTGAAAATTTTAGTTTCTATTTTTGAATGTGTGTATCAAAGGTTATATTAGGGGGAGAGGAGGTCGGCGACTCTATCACAAGGATGATGTCATCAGTGATGTCATTTGAGATGTCATCAGTGATGTCATGAGTGATGTCACTGACCATGTCATGAGTGATGTAATATGTGACGTCATCAGCAGTGCATTGCGGGCGCGCAAGTTATAGTTAGCTGAACTAACTATAACGGGGGAATTTCAATGGTTTTGTACGAGTGAAAAGTCCAGCTAACTATAACGCCCCTGAAGCCTATGGTTTTTCAGTGAATTTCTAAGGTTTTTTAAATGCTAATTCCTAACTATAACGTGCCTTAAACCTATGGTTTTTTCAGTGAATTTCAAAGGTTTTTTAAATGCTAATTTCTAACTATGCCTACAGAGATAGGACATGTGAAGAAAGAAGAAAATACGCACAGAAAGAAAAAAAAGAAATGCAGAAAGAAGCAACAGAAGTCCTCAAAGACGAAGAAAAGTGCAGGAAGAAGGATAACATGCAGAAAGAACAAACAGAAGAGCAGAAAGAAGCCTTGTTGCAAAATCATCCTGTACCCTCAACTTTTTCAGACGGATACTGGTGGTAACTGAGTCTGACTAACCAGTCCTAGAGCCAGTGCTATGTTAAAAGACACTCAGAATACAGTGAAAACACCTACATACACTAGGGAACACTGTGCGTTGGGGTCCCCCTGTGATTAGCATGACCTCCTCTGTAAGCTCCTAGCATATAATAGGGCAGGGGATTAAAAGTACCTCTTAAAATGCGCCACAGGGTGTGTTTGCACACGTCACCTCAGGCCTCGTCCCCTCCCTTCCCCACTCTGTAAACACGCCCTGTGGCCGTTTTAAGTTGGGAGATTAAGTTCCCTTGAATCCTGAGGGTCCCTAGGCTCCAACTAGACCACTAAGTACCTCCAGTAAGCGCCACAGAGCTGCGTTGCAGAGAGATGTAAAAAGTGGCACGGCCTGGACCACCTCTCTGCAACGCAGCGCAGTGGCGCTTGCTGGAAGCACCTGGTGGGCTAGTTGGGCCCCAGGGTCCCTCAGGATTGAAGGGGAATTATTTCCCCAACTTAAAACGCACCATAGGGCGTGTTTGCACACGTCACCTCAGGCCCTGTCCCCTCCCTTCCCCACTGTGTAAACACGCCCTGTGGCCGTTTTTTAAGTTGGGAGATTAAGTCCCCTTGAATCCTGAGGATCCCTAGGGGCAAAATAGCCCACTAGTTACGTCCAGTAAGCGCCATTGCAGAGAGGTGTAAAAAGGGGCACGGCCTGCCCCACCTCTCTGCAACGCAGAGCAGTGGCGCATACTGGAAGCACCTGGTGGGCTAGTTGGCCCCCATGGTCCCTCAGGATTGAAAGGGAATTATTTCCCCAACTTAAAACGCGCCACAGGGCGTGTTTGCACACGTCACCTCAGGCCCCGTCCCCTCCCTTCACCACTGTGTAAACGCTCCCTGTGGCCGTTTTAAGTTGAGAGATTAAGTCCCCTTGAATCCTAAGGGTCCCTAGGGTCAAACTAGCCCACTAGGTACCTCCAGTAAGCGCTACAGAGCTGCGTTGCATAGAGGTGTAAAAAGGGGCATGGCCTCAGAACACTTGTCTGCAACGCAGCTCCCTGGTGCATACTGGAGATACCTGTTGGGCTAGTTGGCCCTCAGGGACCCTCAGTATTGAAGGGGAATTAATTCCCCAACTTACAACTGGCCAGAGGGCGCATTTGCAGAGTGCTGCAAGGAGGGGGCGTGGCCTCCAGCGTGATGCCGGTCTTTTATTTATTTTATTTTTTTAAGAAGGAGGGCTGTGTGTCCCCCTTCATTTTCTAATTTACTGGCCCTGGGGACCCCATCCCCCAGGGCCTAGACCCTAATTTTTTGTTGTTGAAAAAAAATAATTTGGCCCTCCCAAGGCCTTAATCGGCCCCGGGGACCCCAACCCCCGGGTCATGGCCTTTTTTTTTTTATTCTTTAGGAGGGGGCTGTGTTGCCCCCCTCCTCAGGCCACTTATGGCCCCGGGGACCCCATCCCCCGGGTCCGGCCTTTGTTTTTTATTATTTTTAAAAAATATATATTTATAGAAACACCTAGGACATGCTGGACAAACCCTATGTACCTATCACTCTGACGGTTTGCGTGATATTCATTAAAAGGCAACTATGCATAGAATGAATCCACATGTAATGTATTTACACTGCTAGTGAAGCTCTGACGTGTCTGACGCCCTACCGTGCCTAATCCCGGCGCCCCTGCCGGTGGGTACTCTCCAAGTAGACACCCTTGTCGTTTATTTATACAAACATGGGTAGCTATTGACGGGCACAATTAATATACACGCACACCAAGCCATTCAAAGGGGATTCAACAAAAATTCGACCAAACTATGCAAGAAACCCCCCTCACGGTTAATAAAACAGACATCCACCACCGGATGTGTAATACTTTTTATTTTACTCTCTGGAAAGGAGACGAACCTCACTTGAGAGTCACAGCGTTCTCCTGGCTGAGCCCAATGCTGTGTTACACCCACCAGTGCCCGCCGAGTACCTCACACCTCTGTGTTGTATTCCACCAGCTAGTGCGTATGCTATGACACTCTCTAGCCCATGTGCACTGTAACACCACCCCGTGAATATGTCATGCCACACTTGCCTTTGCACGGGTTATATTGCCCCATCTAATGTGCCTTCCTCGATGCCTATGTTATAACGCACAGAGCTATGCCATACATATTGCAATTTGCAATCTGGGATCCATATCTTTGTCACAGTGCAAATGCAACGTTACACTCCCCAGCACATATTTTATATTACAACTTTAGAGACTAGTTAGGTTACACAACACTGCCCTGTGCATATTACACTCCAAGGCGCATATCGCATAGCACGCGCTAGTGCCTGTGCTATCTCGCGCTCTCCAATGAATCTGTCATTGCGCACAATGTATTGCATATTATATTTCACGCCCCGGTTCATCTTATATCACACTTTTTGGTGCATAGTTTATACCATATACTATATCTAGTTTTCATTTTCAGTCGTGCTCTCAGGACTATGTTCTATATAACACTGCGTCCACCTACCCTTTTCACGGGCATTACATTTTGCGATGGGAGGTGGAGGGTCAGGGGGTGTTTCTGCCAAGTGAGCCCGGAGTCACAGTCACAAACGTCCTCTTCTTCCTGAATAAAAGTGAGATTATGCTGCATACTTGTTCTTATTTTAATGAGGTGCTATCATGTATATTGGTCTCAAGATGTTTGCTAACACTTCTTGGATGAAGTGCTGACAGCCAATCAGATCTCACGATGAGATGTGTGGTTAGGCCCCGCCCAGATATATATGTGATTTTACTTTTGATTTTCTCAGGAACTACTGAACGGATTTACACCATTTAAGCAAAAGGCATGAGTCTGACCTGAGGACTACCTCTTTGCCAAATTTGGTGTAATTCCGTTCAGCACTTCGGGTTGTAGCTGCGTCAACAGGTCCTATGGGAAAATGCATGGGGAAAATGCGTTTTGGGACCCCCCTTTTTTCTCAGCTCCTGCTTGACGAATCACTGTGAAATTTTCAGGATAGGAGCGGACCAGAGCTGGCCAAAAGTTTGGAAAATTTCGCGAAGATTCATCAATAGACGCCAACGTTATTCCAAATAGAATGCTGCGGATTTCCTATGGAAAATAGGTCCTAACTATAACTACCTACTGGCGACTGCCAGTAGGTAATATACACACACACACATATATATATATATATATATATATATATATATATATATATATATATATATATATGTATATATATATATATATATATATATATATATATGTATATATATATATATATATATATATACATATATATATTTATTCACTGAAAAAACCATAGGTTTCACACATGTTATAGTTAGCTGGACATTTCGCTCGTAAAAAAACAATGAAATTCCCCCGTTATAGTTAGTTCAGCTAACTATAACTCGCGCGCCCACAATCCACTGCTGATGACGTCACATATTACATCACTCATGATATGGTCAGTGACATCACTCATGACATCACTGATGACATCTCAAATGACATCACTGATGACATCACTGATGACATCATCCATTGAGTATGTGTTTCTGAACAATTTTAATATGTTTAATATATATAGGGAAAGGCCTGTTGAAGAATGAGTGGGTGTACAAGTGTGTAAATGGATGATCTTCTGTGGTGCGTAACTGACTCTATAAGTGAGTCATTAAATGTATCTTACTGCAGACTAGTGACTAAACTGTGTAAATGTTTGTATGTGTCTGTATGTTGGTGTATAAGTGACTGCATGGTTTTGTGAATAGCTATATGAGTGTCTATATGGGTTATTGATTAGTTGTCTGAGTATCTGTATGGGTTCCTGAGTGTTTGTGTGGATAGGGTGTGTGTGACTCTATGCATAGATGTGTGAGTGGGTGATTCTATGGGTGCATGGTTGTAAGAGTGCATCTGTGATGGACTGTATGGTTGAGTGAGTGTATGTATGGGTGTGTTAGGGATTGAATGTATATCTCAGTGGTACATTTCTGACAAACTACATATGTGAAAGGCAGTATACCTGTGTGTAAGAGTATATAAGTGGGTAGATGTGATACTGTGTGATTGTGAGAGTGAGTGAACTTGAGTGTGTATATCCGCATAGGTGAGTAAATGGGAGTGTAATTATTTGCATGACTGACTAGGTGTGAGAGTACCTCTATGGATGATTGGCGGTGTGTGAGTGTCTATATAGGTGTATAAATGCATATGATAGTTTTGTATGGAGTGACTGTAAGTATGAGTGACTGTACAGGTGAATGAGTGGAGGTTTATGTAGACCTAAGAGTTAATAAGTGGGTATGTAGTTATTTGTATTGTAGTATGTATGGTTTTGAGAATGGAACTCTTACATTTTGAGTTGGTGTATCAAAGGTTATATTAGGGTGTGAGAAGATGTGGTAATTTATCACATGGATGACGTCATCAGTGATGTCATCAGTGATGTCATTTGAGATGTCATCAGTGGTGTCATGAGTGATGTCACTGACCATGTCATGAGTGATGTAATATGTGACGTCAGCAGTGGATTGCGGGCGCGCGAGTTATAGTTAGCTGAACTAACTATAACCGGGGAATTTCATTGGTTTTTTACGAGCGAAATGTCCAGCTAACTATAACATGTGTGAAACCTATGGTTTTTTCAGTGAATTTCAAAGGTTTTTTAAATGCTAATTCCTAACTATAACGTGTGTGAAACCTATGGTTTTTTCAGTGAATTTCAAAGGATTTTTAAATGCTAATTCCTAACTATAACGTGTGTGAAACCTATGGTTTTTTCAGTTAATTTGCAAGGTTTTTAAAATGCTAATTCCTAACTATAACGTGTGTGAAACCTATGGTGTTTTTAGTGAATTTGCAAGGTTTTTTAAATGCTAGTTTTTCATTCTTTTATTATATTTTTTATTTATTTATTTTACAATATGCTACCTATGTATATAATTATTGATTTACTGTATCCGGCAATAGGAATGGCTCAGCTGTTTTTTAATTTTTTTTTTAGATATAGTTGAACAGTATAGTTAATATCTTTTATAAATATCTAAACATTTTTTTTTTTTTAAAGGGTTTTTACCATTCGCGTACGGTACGGTATGCGTACGGTGCACGCACGTGGCTTGCATGCGTACGTGCTCCGTGTGCGCATGCGTACGTGATTTACTTCGTTCGTCATGCGTACGCGCGTGCTCCGTACGCACATGCGCACGTGTTCTTTTTGCGCATGCGCGCGTGCTCCGTACGCGCTTGCGCACGTGCTCTGAATGCACATGCGCGCCTGCGTCGTACGCACGCATGCGTACTTGTACCGTGCGTGCACCGTAAGCGTACGGTCATGTGATCAAGAAACAACACTTTTCATTGGTTTATAGTAGTTTCAGTTCCAGAAACTTCCAACACCACACCCACTCCCCTCATTATTTCTTCTGTTTCCCTGGGAGAAGGAGCTGAACTGTTTTTGTGATACAATGGCAGAGCAGCAGTCATCTTCTGGGAGTGAGCAGGAGACTCTTGTGAGACAGAGACAGAGGAAACAGAAAGATTCTTTTATCTGGCAATATTTCACATTTCTAGAGGGGCAGAAGAAGGTGAATGCTCCCAAAGTCACCTGCACTCTTTGTGGTCGTGTCTTATCTAGAGGAGATCCTAAAAAGAAGTACTCTTTTAGTATCTACACTATGATCAGGCACGTTAGGGATGTACATCCTGTGACTTATGCTCGAGCTACTAGAGAAAACCCTCCAGCAGCTCAGCCGAGCACATCCGCAGCAGCTCAGCCGAGTACATCATTGGCAGCGCAGCCGAGCCCTTCATCTGCGGCGGCAGCTTCACCTTCTTCAACTCCTCTGGATATACACCCTCTGTTTGAGAGGGTGCATATGAGGTGCAATACGTGTCATGCTCTTCTTGCTTTGTCGGAGACCAGCATTCCCCTAATAGACATCAAGATACAGCAGCACACGTGCGACACCCTATCATTTTTGCCATTCTTCCCTTCCTCTGTCCCTCAATTAACACAGCGGCTCTTTTTAGAGCCATCTAATATCTAAACACTTTTTTTTTTTAAGACATTTTTTTTTTTTTCCGACGTGCGCGTACCGTGTGCGCACGGTACGCGCACCCCTCGATTTTTTAAATAAAATACAGTTTTTTTCACCCTTCATGGTCCTTCAGGGACCTCCTGTCAAAAGGTAGGGGGTCAGGAACTCTGTACCTTGCTCCCTTTTCATGTTCTCCACTTTTTTTTAAAATGGAAACACACATTTCTTTTTTTTGCATATTTTAACCTTTTCTAAATGATTTCTACCCCCAACATGACTTCTGCCTGCTAGCATAGCATTAGATCATGTAACACTTGTGTGTGCAGAGACGTCAGAAGTTCAGCACATAATTTTTCTAATCCAAAGAGCAACAGTACATTTCACAGATGAAGGGAACAGAGTCTTCCTTTTGATCTTTAGACTCTGCATAGATACTTACTTATAGGTACCAAAAAACACTCAATTAACACAATGGCTCTTTTTAGAGCCAACCAACATCCAAACCCTTAAACTTTTTTAGTATTATTTTTTTTTAAACTATTTTTTTTTGTCGCATCTCTATGCTTCCCCTGTGCAGGCGTACAAACTGCAGCCATGCGCCGGCGCATGCTCCCTTGCACCATGGTACACGGATGCCTGCGTGGTGGGGAGATTGTTCTTGTGCAGGAAGGGACACCTTCCTGCACACAAATAATCACAAGAGGCTTTTTCCTCTTTCAATGCGTACTGTAGAATGGAGGACACACTAAAAGAGGAAAAAACGAGGAGAAATAGAAACATTTCTCCTCGTTGTGCCTCGCAACACCACCTCTAGGGTGGCGTGGCATTCACACGCATCTCCAGAGTTACGATTTCTCGTAAACCAGGAGATGTGTCTAGTTCTTTGTGTGTTGCGTGGGAACACCCACAACAACACCCATGGAACGCCCCTTCAACACACAGTGCTGCGTGTGAAGTGGCTGTATTTATGTGGAGAGGAAAAGTCACGCAGGGTGGCTTTTCCTCTCCTTGTAAATATGAAGGAGCTCCCTGCGCCACCAGTACGTTATGAAAAGTGACGTAGTGGTGGCGCAGAGGCCTTGTTAATCTGCTCCAGAGATGTTAAGGAAATTAAGGGTAAGACAGACAAAGGGAGAGACAGAAACAGAGAAAGAGAGCAAGGAACTGAGAAGGAGTAAGGCAGTTAGAATGACTGAGACACATGGAGACAGGGAGAGATACATGGTTGAAAAAGTAGTGATGGAGGCAGTAAACCTAGGGGAGTAGTATAGAAGGAGTAATGGTGTTACGAAAGAGCAGTAAAGGAAGAAGGCAGAGAGAAGGGGAATGAGAAAAGCACAGTGAGGAGAACTGAAGAAAAGGGAGCATGAAAGTGAAGGGGTGAGAAATACAGATATTTCAAACTTACCTGACCAACAAAATAACTTAATTATAAATAAATGTTTTTTTTTAATTGCTAGAAAAAAGGATTACATTTCCTACATTTTCTTTCTTGATCTGAAAAAAAAGAAAAAAAGTATTAATATTTAAGAATACATTTTAGAATACAGTACACATATTTTCATATTTAACAAAGTAATATTTTGCCCTTTTTTTGCTGTTTTCAGAATATATTGAATTTCACTGCAAATTGTGAAATCAATTGCATTCATCACTTACCAGCGGGCAAAAAAATTAACAATCTGAAAGATTGTTTAAAAAAAGCCCTGAATCTCTTCTCAGTAAAACATACCTTGATAGAAATGTAACATATATATGAAAAATATCATCTAAGAACAATAACTATTTGCAATAAATAACATCTGTAAATCTTGTTGCTTAAGCTCATACACCAAAATAATATCTGTCAAAGAAGTCTACAATAGAATTTTTTACCTTTCCATGAGGCCAAATGGTAATTTTAAAATTCTTTTTTGGTGAAATATCCAATGTTAATCCTATAAAATCGAAATAATGGTTTCTTCCGATACTGCAATTTGTATCTAAAATTTTGGTTTTAGAAAAATTAAGTAGGAATTTGGTAATTCTGCAGGCAAACGTTGCTTGAAATCAATTTAGAATCATTACACAGTGTCCAGCCTCTTTCACATTTTAGATAAACTGTGTAATGACCAGAAGTTATAGAAGGTCCATCATGGAAAATTATTGCAACTGCAACAAAAGTTTTTCCTGATATTGATAATTGATGTCCTGTAAACTTCTTTATTAAAGTGTCCAATTTTGATCCATCAGCTCTACAACGTTGCATCATTAAAATTACATACTGTCCATATTTCTTTAAAAATAACGTTGATAACATGTCTGATTTACATTGAGAACATTCCATGTTGTGATTTGCATCTTTAACTAATTTACTAAAAGTCACTGATTTACTCTCTGGTAATGTTAAATATATGAACCTTTCAGAATCAACATTAGAGCTGCATGTGTTCAAACAGTTTTCACAACTATGTTCCCATTTATATGAGAGACCAAACATATTTTCTGTTTCTACCCCTTCATCTTCCAGTACCATAAGCATATACATTAAGAATTCCTGTGCATCTTGCTGGACATTTTGAGTAAACTGTGTACATCCTGAACATACATCTAAAAGATTTCTAACATCAGAAGCACTTTCTATTTTAGTTTTATCATTACTCAGCATCTCATAAAGAAAACTCAGCAGAGAACAGAATCTTTTTTCATGATTTAGTATTATCTGCTCTTGCAAACTTTCAAGATAAAATACAACATTCAGCACTGCATTAGCGTAGCAGTTGACACCAGAGCTATTTTCAAAATGACAACCAACAACCTCTTCAACATTGTCCTTTTTCTTTTTGCTTGGAATCACATCACTCTCCTTTTGTTTTCTCTTCTGTACATCCTCATTACAAATATTCTTAATTCTCCTTTTCTGACAAACAACACGTTTTTCAAACACAGGATACTGACCTAAATGAGGAGCATAGCTTCTTCTTAATCTATTATATTCCTTTACACAGTTTGCATCAGCACTAACTTTGGACTCATCAAAGTCTATCATGAATAAACCAGATATTTTTTTCACGCGTGACAAAGCAACATATGCCACACCTTCTTTAAACACAGTAGATCCAATGTTTACAAAAGCACTATCTACAGTTAATCCTTGTGATTTGTGAATAGTTACAGCATATGCTAGAGAAAACGGAAACTGCTTCCTACGTACATATAAGTCTTTCACAAGCAAGAAACGAACTGAACAACGACTAATGTCTTTAACCTCTTCAATCTGATCAAATGCTATTTTTAAAAATTCAGTTCCAACTTTTTTCTGGTAATTAACAAAACCCACAACTTTACCCATAGCTCCATTCACTAAACCTTTTTCTACATCCAAATTACGTCTTAAAATTACTCGACAGTTCATACATACATAAAGATTCTTTTCTAAACCAGCTGTTTTCGAGATGTTTTTCTCTAGAGAATCCAATTTAGTTGTCAATTTGCTTGTCAATATAATAGTTATTCCTTCATGTTGTATTTTATCCACAGCTTCCAGTTTTACAATCTCTTCATTTTCCAATTTCAAAAGTTCTTGATTGAATATAGAGCATTCATGTAGTGTTGGCATTAAGCAGATTACAGTATTTTTCCCAGCAATTTTCTTGTATATTTTCTCTGGAACTATTTGTTCTGTTGGAAACAAACTACATAGCAATCGACTCTGTAAAGCTTTTCTGCCATGTTCTGTGAGTAGTCCAATTCTGATATCTTTGAGAATACTTGCATAATCATCATCATTTGCTTGCAGCATATTGGTAATGAGTTCTTTGTACTCAAAGTATTTCCAAATATTCACATTACCTATACTTCCTAACGACTTTTTCGTGTCTTCATGTTTAAGAGTATGAAATACTGGTTGTCCTTTAACTGGAGTGAGCTGCAGTAGATCCCCAAAAACTATAACATGTTTTCCTCCAAATAGCACGTCATAGTTTGTCTTTAGAATTTGCTGCATTCTTAAATGTACAAAGGCAAGCCTTAAGTTTGATACCATGCTTACCTCATCAATAATGAGAACTTTCATTTTTTTCAATACTCTTGAAACTTCAAAACAAGCTTCTCCTGTTAGCTTGTGGTATTGTATTTTGTTCTCGTGCTCTACTGGTAACATTAGGAAACGATGGAGGGTAATTCCTTTTATGTTATATGCTGCTAACCCAGTTGGAGCAGTAACAACACAAGACAAAGTTGAATCAGTTTTTTTCTGTAGATAGCTTCTAATTACTTTAATCAAGAAACTTTTTCCGGTTCCAGCTTGTCCACTCACATACATTCTGATTGGTTCAAATGATGTGCATGAGCACTCTTTATTTTCATGTAGTAATCCATGATCAATTTGTTTTGTGACTTCTTCATAAATTTGTTGTTGTTCATCTTTCAGTTGCTGTTCCAAATTTGGTAAGTCTATTAAATCTTCCTGAGCTTGATTCATAGCTGTTTCCACTTCATTCATGGCTGTTGCAGCTTCATTTTCTATGATTGGTTGTCCTAGGGGATCTTGACTGAGCGTCCCAGAGCTTTGACTTTCTTGAGAACTGTCTCTAGCTACTTCATCTGCAATTGTTGCTTCTTGTTCAATTTCTTCATTTAACATTTGTACATAAGTTGTGAAAGTACTGCATTCAATGGTATCTTTGCATGCAGTAAAGGAATCTTCATAGCATTGAAAATGTCCAAGTAATTCATCCTCTGAGCGCCATGGTTTAAACAACTGTAAAAGTGCTAAGTGGTAAAATTCCTTCTTGTCAGTAGTGTCGCAACTCAGCTTCCTGTGATTAATCAAACTTCCTTTTGTTTGTTTTACCAAACATCCTTCCTCACCAATGACTTTATATTTTCCATTGTTGATGTCTTCTGTGGCATTCCGTTTATAAATGTAGTTCTGCAGCACTTCATAGAGACACATGTTCTCAAGATGATGACTTCTCTTTGGGTAATATGTGTCCAACATGTTTGTTCTTAAAATGTCTGTACTTTCTGGTTCGTACTCTGCTAAATATTCAATTTCTCGAATAGATTTCAGTACCCGATTTCGCATTCCTGCAAGGCCTAAACTTACCCAAATTATTCTTCTGGATTTGGAGTACAGACTTCCAGATGATAACCTATCTGAGCATTCGTAAGAGCCAATTTCTCGATGCTATAACATCTTTAAACTGAAACAGTATAGCTTTTTACTGACAGTCTTCTCGTGAGAAATCTCTTCCCACATTTCTGTCAATTCCGTTTTCTCAGATTTTGTGATGTAAGATGTGACATACCGAGCAACAGCAATAGGATTGTCAGCTACATACTGAATATCCATGTTAGCATTCCACATGGATAAAATGACTGGGTTGTAGTCATTTATATATTTTGACTCTTCTTTTCTTCTTAGGTTGTAGGTATCCTTAGGTGATTTTCTTGTAATAGTATGTTGCAGAGCTGACATAAAACTGTTTACTCTTCCTTTTGAAAGAACAGGTCGTGGAAATCCAAATCGACATTTTGTGTAGAATTTATCTTTACTCTTGTACTTTCGTCGACAGTATTTTCCACACCGATGACTTTGGAAACGTAAAACTTGCTCTTTTAAGTTTTTTTCTTCTGTGCTTTTAGGTATAGCACATGTTGCATATTCTTCAATGAAAGATAAAACTGCATCATCAGAATCTGTCCCAAATTTTGGGGCATCCTTGATCCACAACAGCATATGATTATGTGGAGCACCTCTTGCTTGGAACTCTTTTCTCCAAAAGAAATCCACAACTTCTCCAAGAGGTGGATTTTTTTTATTGCAGATGAAGGACATCATAGCCTCAAATCTATGATTGAAATATCTGCAAACATTAACTGGATCCAATGAGCACAATTCTCCTGCTGTCTTGTATTGGATGTTTTCAATATTTGAATTTGCCTCTCGAAGAAAATCCAGTAAATCATCCCAAGCGTACTCTGCACAGCTTAGGGTAAGGAACCATGTAGGAGTTCCTAAATTCCGTAACATACATTTCAATTCTCCATGGCGTCGGTACCAATATTCATTAGTCCCACGCTGACAAGCCATGAGTTTAATCAATTGAGATTCCAAATGATCATCTCGCTATTGCACTTTGTTCATAAAATCCTTTTCAGACACATTATGTAGATGTACTCCAGTTTTCAAAATGTGATTTACTGCATAAGATAAGGCTGATAAGTCAGAAACAAATTCTTGAGAACCTGCTGATATGTATAGAATATATTTTTATAGCTAAAGGAATTCCTGTCAGCGATGACAAATTTAAAGGTTGACGGTATTACAATCCCATAGTTAACTAGAGAGGCATTTTTGTGAGTAGCCTCTGCTTAGAAAGGTCTTTTTTATAGTTTCTAAGTTTGTGTTGAAACATCTGTCTTCGCTACAGTTTCTCCTAGCACGAACCATTTCACCATAAGGTATTGCATTTATGGTGGTGCTAGGGTGTGCGCTTTCAGCATGGAGGACACTGTTGCAGCTGATCGGTTTTTTAAAGATTTCACTTTGAATTTTTTTGTTGCGAATATACAGCTTGAGATCTAAAAACTCTATTTTTTGTCTTGAATGGTTTATGGTTAATTTTACATTGAATCTGTTTGTATTTAAATAGTTATGATAGTCCAATAGATCTTTTTCGCATCCATTCCATATCAACAGAATGTCGTCTATGTATCTACCATAGAAAATGACATTGTCACTCCACTTTTCAGAGCCCCGTCCCCAGGCATGCTCCGTCTCATACATTCCCATGAAGAGATTTGCATAGGACGGAGCAAACCTGTATCCCATGGCTGTACCCTGTTTCTGAAGAAACCAAGTCCCATTATGCAAAAAAACATTCATTGTTAGTATCATATGTGACATTTCGAGAAGCATCATCGAATACCTAAAAATAGCCCAAGTAATTAACGGTCTAAGTCAACGAAAATAAGCTCTAGTAAATAAGCTCTAGAAAATATGTGACACTATATTACTACTCATTGCATTTTTAGATCAAAAACTAATGTGGTCCATATCAGAAAGAACGCATACAGCTCCTACACCTGTGGGCATATATCAAGAAGAGTGCACCGAAATAAGCAATTTTGGTAAGAAAAATTCCCCATTCAACCAAAAGCAATAGAAGAAATTATATTTAGATACCCTCACTACCAGATAGAGAAAGCCTCTCTAGTTAACTATGGGATTGTAATACCGTCAACCTTTAAATTTGTCATCGCTGACAGGAATTTCTTTAGCTATAAAAATATATTCTATACATGTCAGCAGGTTCTCAAGAATTTGTTTATGTTTTATTGCTGATGCTTTGTAAACTATACCTAGCGACGTACATTGTAATATAGACTTGTTTTTTGTAAATAGGATTGTAAATATGATATGTTTTACACATTGCATATTTTACTGATTGTTTACATGTATGTTTATGATTGTTTGTAGCCCTGAAGAAGTCCATATGGACGAAACGCGTTGGCTACGCAGATTTTAAGAAGAATATAGAATAAAGAAATTTTAAAAGGAACCTGCTGATTGGACTTACTTCTATTGGAATTCACTTATTGTACTATATATAATAATTTTTATGGTGTGCTGGGTCATATTTTCTTTGTGTACAACTGAATTGGAGATTTAGAGGTATTGAATCTCAGACCTTTAGCACCCTAAACAAGCAAAAACTTTTTGACTAACTTTAATAATAGGTGCAGATAAAATTGCCTCATACCTCTTCTTTTGTGTTTGATAAGGCTGATAAGTCACTTTCAAATAAAAGATGGAACAAATAAGGAATACTTTAAAGAAATCTTGGATCTTCTGCATATAATCTTGTAGTCCGATACTCAGAAGCAGGAATCTGTACTGGACGTTCCTCATATCGTCCACCTTTTCCTTTAGGAAACAGCTGGGGAAAACACCGAGCTTCCAAGCTCTCCTTCCATACACTCACGGGACTTCCTTTTGCTTTTTTCATCTGAAAGAGATCAATAGTGTTTCCCATAACTTCTTTAGAATGAAGATGATGTATGCTGCAATGTTCATAAATTTCTTCTTCTTTTGACTTATCCACTTTTTTAATTTGCCCAGTTGGTATTCCTGAGTCTCCTAGTAAATATTCTTCATCTTCTTCCATATAAATTGATTCATACCATTTATTATTTCTTTTCAAATATAAATTTGCTCTTTGTGCTTTTCGTACATCCACCAGCTCCTGCCAAATTTTTTGTTCTTTGTAGGTACACCATTAACCAGAATAACTAATGGTTCACTTTCCAAACTATCTGCATCAATTGTTTTAATATTTTTTTTCAAATCTAATGGCAAATAGACAACTCTTCCTTTTAAACCTCTTTGTAAATCTGTAGGAGGTAATTTGCCTGTTTTGGGCTCCATACGAACTATAGTCTGAAAAGGATGGACACATTGAATGAGTATAGACTCATACGTATTTAAATCACTAAGTTCTGCAGGAATTTCAACCAATTCTAAGTTATTATGTACAGCTCTAGCAGGCATTTTATTTTCTTCTAACTTGTTATAACAGCATTTACAAATACGGTGATATTCACCCAAATCAAAACAATTTTCCAGAAATAAATATGTAGCAAAATCCATCCACTTAGAATTATTTTCTTTTTCACTTTTTTTTATAGAGATCATCATTCCTTGTTTGATTTTTGTAATGGCTTCTCCGGCAACAAATACAAGTAATATTTGGTCTTTCATTAGAGATGATAGTAAATTTTGTCATTTGATCTTCAAATGTTTTACTAACAGTGAGCTCCACATTTTCTTCCACATTTTCTTCAATAACTGTGTCATTTCCTGTACTTTCTTGCTCTGGACCAAAGTAACAAAACTCAATATCCTCACAAACCTTCTTCATATCTGTTACAGATCCACAGAACAGAGCATTATTCAACTCATTTAACTTTAGTGCTGGACTTTTAGCAAAATACAATCTTCTCACAGACTTTCTCATTTCAGTATGATGAACAGCCAGCATTCTAAAATGGTGAAAAACACTTTGACAAACTTTCCTAGAAAGACAAGCCAGAGAATGTCCTTGCAAACCAGTATTCTCTCTCACTATGCATGGATCTAGTCTTTGAAGCACCTTAATCTTCTGTTTAACCCTTTTTTTTACTATATTCTCTTAGAAAATCACGAAATTTATCAATAGATTCCTGTCGTACAGTACAAATACTACTACAATTCCAAGTGTACACTGGGGCTTTAGGACGTCTCCCCATAACCTCATCAGCTAACACTTCTTCTTCATTTCTTGGAACCATTTTCTCCTTTTCCATTACACAACCATCCTTAACTTCATAAGCTCGACCACTGGTGTCAACTGCATGCAGCAAACTATTACTTTGAAGATAACTTTCTTCATTAAAAAATGGTTCAGTACTTGAACTATGCTTCCATTCTCCTAAGAACACTTTACAAAAGTTTTTTTTCTCACTTCTCTTTTTCTTTTGCTTTTTGACTTCATTACATTCACTAATTTATCTAATCTACGGATCCTGTTCAAAATTAAAATGAATAGTTTTCTTTTTAATTCCAAAGCCTTGGCAACAATTGATTCAATATGTTTCTTTTTCTTATAAAATTTGGCTTTCTTCCTATATTTTTTCACATCCTTTAGCAAATTGAACATCACTCTTCTCTCAAACATTTTTCTACAAATGTTTTTAAAATCTATTTTTCTTTCTTACTTCTGTTTGTACATTAGCATTTAGAATATTCTGTCGATTGTCTTGTTGTTTTCTACTTGAAACACTATTTCAAGTGGATATATTTTTTACATTTTTTCTTGGCTTGAGGATATTTTAAAAAAAATCCTTAGTCTGCTTACCAGAAGGCTTTTTCTTTATTCCAACATGAGGTTCTTCAACTAATTTTTTTGGTCCAGTTGTCTTCAAATATAGATGTTGTTGCTGTTGTTTTCTCTTTCTTGATTTTATAGGCATCTTTAATTTATTTCAGTCTTGTTCAGCAATACCTGAAAGAAACTAAAAAAATAAATACCTTTATGTAATTTATATATATAACTATATTTGTTATGAGCTTTTCAAAACATATCATATGAGCTATCCCTTTTCCTACGACTGCAAGTCTTACACAATAAAAGCTACACAAATTAAATCTCTGACAACAATTCCTGTGTGCACACAGACTCATGGTGTGATTCTAGGCAGAAACAATTTTTCATTTGCAATTTCAAAGCACATTTACCGCTGTGGTTTTGCAACTGATAATTACTGTAAGAGCCTGACATATTTTCCTTATAGTTTAGAGAGGCAGAAAAGAGCACATATCCTAACAGCTACTTGAGAGCATGCGCATGTGGAACCTGAGTGAGTGATTAGACTCGAGCAAAGGAAATGAGCCTTGCTGACATTGAATGTGTTAGCGTTACACACTACTATCTAAAATACTACACAATGCTGAATACTTAGCATGGGAGTGTAGGAGAAGCTACTGCCTGTGTGCTAAAAGTATGTTTCTGGAGACTGTGTATTGTCAGGTGCAAGAGAGATCTGCATGGACGCTTGCAGAACTGCATGAAGACTGCACAGATGTATGTAAGAGTACATGTGGGGTAAGGGTTAATTGCACTTTTGAACATGTAGGATCTACCACACCCATGGCAGGAGTGGAAGGAAAATCTACCCTGTTTTTTTCAAATGTGTTAGCATTTGCCTCTCATTTGTGAGATAGTGATTTCTACTGAATGCAAACCATCACAGTTCAAGAAAACAAGCTGCCCCTTTCCTACGAATGCAAGTCTTACAGAACCAGACCAGCACAAATTAAATCTCTGACAACAAATTCCTGTGTGCACACAGACTCATGGTGTGATTCTAGGCAGAAAATGGTTTTTCATTGGCAATTTCAAAGCACTTTTACCACTGTAGTTTTGCAAGTGATAAATACTGTAAGAGCCTGCCACATTTTCCTTATAGTTTAGAGGCAGAAAAGAGCACATGTCCTAACAGCTACTTGAGAGCATGAGCAAGTGGAACCTCAGTGAGTGATTAGACTAGAGCAAAGAAAATGAGCCTTGGTGACAGTGAATGTGTTACCGTTACACACTACTATCTAAAATACCACACAGTGCTGAATACTTAGCATGGGAGTGCAGGAGAAGCTACTGCCTGTATGATAAGAGCGTGCTTCTGGAGACTGTGTATTGTCAGGTGCAAGAGAGATCTGCATGGACGCTTGCAGAACTGCATGAAGACTGCACAGATGTATGTAAGAGTACATGTGGGATAAGGGTTAATTAGGGCTTTTGAACATGTAGGAACTACCTCACCCATGGCAGGAGTGGAAGGAAAATCTACCCTGTTGTTTTCAAATGTGTTACCATTTGCCTCTCATTTGTGAGATAGTAATTTCTCCTGAATGCAAACCATCACAGTTCAACAAAACAAGCTGCCCCTTTCCTACGAATGCAAGTCTTACAGAACCAGACCACCACAAATTAATTCTCTGACAACAATTCCTTTGTGCACACAGACTCATGGTGTGATTCTAGGCAGAAAAAAATATTCCTGGGTGATACCAGTACACCTTTACTTATGGTGAAGACATACTCCAGAATATCTGACAACTTCAAGGCAGTTAAATATCTTCCAAAACATAAAATGTAAAACACAACTTTAAAACAAGAATCTCATTTACATTTTTTTTATCAAAATTCACCACATACATTCCCTCTCAAATTCATAACTCACCTTTAAAAGTAGTTAGTTGAGAAAGAAATGTGGCACTCACACAGCATATTATCAGAGCCAGAATCTCTGAACTGTACACCTCTCAGCAGAACCAGTAAATGGCAATGTTTCCCTCTCTTTTTTCACACATATATATGTTAACTTCAAATCACAGTGCTTCCCACATTTTTTCAAATGGAAACACACATTTCTATTGGTTGCAAATTTCAACCCTTTCCAAATGATCCCTACCCCCAACATGACTTCTGCCTTCTACCATAGCAACAGGTCATGGAACACTGGTGTGAGTAGAGAGGTCAGAAGTTCAGCACACAATATTTCTAATCCAAAGACCAAGAGTGCTTGACTTTTCAGCAAATCCAAAGTATTGTTCTATGGAAACACATTTTTCTGAACCAATACAAAACATGCTTTTTGAAATTTAAACATACAGCCTAGTTTTTAGTGTAGAATGGTGTGAAACAGCCAATGAGTTCTTTTTATTAAAAAAAGTATGTAAGCCTCCATTTTACAACTATCTTTCTTTTCATATTGCCATTCTACTGAAAGACAGCTTCTGAGTGCATCCAGATCTCCTTGAAAGATGTTCACAGTGTGGATGGTAGGTCATAGCTATGTCTTCTGGAGTGAAAAGTACGCAGAAAAAAGAGGTATTGTGAAAGACCTTGCTTTGCCAAATGTAGACATTAAAGGGATTGGTCAGTGAGGGTTAAAGTGGCACCAATTAATGCCTTTGGTGAAAACCTTTCTACATCTCCCACAGCCTGACCGTATAATTGTGCACTGTGGTGGAAATGACCTAGGCACTTTAACTGGGGTAGGTCTGGAAATGCTTGTTAAGGACACCTTTCTCTGCTTTCCTCAGAGACTATGGTATGGGTTCTATATACCACAACAACTTGCGTTACAACATGCAAGGCATTTATAGAGGAGACGGTGTTCATTTCACAGATGAAAGCAACAGAGTCTTCCTCTTGAACTTTAGACTCTGCATCGGTACTTACTTGTAGGTACAAAAAAACACTCAATGAACACAACGGCTCTTTTTAGAGCCAACCAACATCTAAACACTTAGACTTGATTTTTTAATCTATTTTTTTAATGTTTTTTTTGCCACCGTGCACGCACCCAGCGATATTTTTTTAAAATGTTCTTTTTTTTTGAGACCTAAGAGGTCTTTCATGGTCCCCATGAGAAGGCCTAGGGGGTCAGGGACTCTCTACCCTGCCCCCTTTTCACGTTCTCCACTTGTGTTTTTAGCTCTCTTCTACCTCTAAAACACAAAATGGCGGCTGGGGGTGCGCGCACCCCGCGATTTTTTGAAAAAAAATAAAATGTTTTTTTCACGTTCTCCACCTTTCTTTTCCACTCTCGCACTGAAAACAAACAAAATGGCGGCCGACACTTCCTTATTTCGACCGATTCGAATGTTGACTGTCATGAATCCACCAATCAGAATTATGCTCGCGCACGTTAGGGTGCGCGCACCGTGCGGGTACGGTGCGCGGACGGTGCGCGCATATAGATATGTATGTGCTTTTAAATGCAGTTTTCTCAGGAACTACTGAACAGATTGACACCATATATGCAAAAGGCACATGCCTGACCTGAGGACTACCTCTTTGCCAAATTTCAAGTAATTCTGTTCAGCCGTTCGGGCTGTACCTTCGACTAAAGGTCCTATGGGAAAATGCATGGGGAAAACGCGTTTTGGGACCCCCCTTTTTTCTCGGCCCCCGCTTGACGAATCACCCCGAGACTTTCAGGGTAGGAGCTGAGCTTAGCGCCCCATTAGTTTTGAAAATAGAATTTTCAGATTTCCTATGGAAACACGGTCCTAACTATAACTATCTACTGGCGACCGCAAGTAGATAATATATATATATATATCTCTATACAGTACAGGATTACTTTGGATGTGCACCTCCCACACCACAAAGAAAACACCTCAAATGATCAAAGCCACTGGCCACACATCACAATGGCAATAACCACACAACTAAATACATCACCTGGTGCATACACTGCCCACTTCTGACTGGGGGAATCACAGCCGGAGATCAGAGCTCAGCAAGCCAGGGTTCAATCTGAGATAGACACGTCTGCCCTCGCTCGGAATCCAAAATCCCAGTTTCTCAGCCTGCAACCCTCAGCTTTAAACACACTAGAAGATTCGTGAAAGACCTCCTCCCACCACCAGAGGAATTTTACCAGAACTGGCCAAGTTCCAAGCAAGCATCTCCATGGCAGTAAGGAGCTCTCAAGTGTCTTCCTCCATTCGCACTTCTTCCAGCCTCTGTCTTGATGAAGCTCTCACAAGGCCTTCCAGAGTACATTTAAACAAAAACAGTCGCTCAGGAAAACGGCAAGAACTTGAATGTGAATAACCCAAACAACTTGCAAGCACTGCTGTGCACCCAGCAGCAAGGCAGAGTCAGACATGATGCCCTCTCAAAGGCAATAGTCAGCACCTATAATTCTCATACACACAACCTACAAGCACCACTGTGCACACAGAAAAGTTTGAATCAAGGTAAAGTCTGAAAGCAGGATGACATGAGGCCATGTCAAAGAAAGACAGCAAGATTACAGGACGGAAGAGAAGCAAGTATATGCAGGACCATCCTACATTAAGGTTAGGGTAAAATAACACACTAAAGTCAGTTAAAATGGTGGCGGTCGGAGGTCATCATAGGGTGCCAGACTACAAGAGTGGCTCTTTCACTACAAGCACTCATCAGCGGAATCCTCAAAGATGACACAGGACTCTCGCACTGTTGCTCCACAACTCCTCTAACGCATCACCTCAGATTCGCAATGCATCTTCGACACAGGACCTTGCAACGCTCCACAACCAGCAATTAAGGTATTCTTGTTCAGCGGTCTTAAGTTGGTCTATATAGTCGAACTGCGATTCATAGTGGTCGGCCTGAACTTGTGACTTTGTCCCAGTCCAGTGCGACCAGATATCCACAGTTGGTGTTTTGCACTTTTTGTTGCTATTATCCCTGAAATCTTTAAAATTGCATATCTCTGGTTTGACTGATTGGATTTTTGTTGTTTTGAACTTGTTTTATTTATTAAAGATAAATCAATTTTTCTAACCTGATGTGGGATCCCTTTTGTGGTGTATTTTCATTGTATTACTGTTTGAGGTGATGCACATATACTGTACACATTACCTCTAAGTTAAGCCTGACAGCTCTTTGCTAAAGCTAGCGGAGTGGTGAGCATAGGTAAAATAAATAGTTTTCAGACTTCACCCTGACAGGGTTGTGATTGATACTTGAGTGGGGTTTTAGCCCCTCTTAGACCTGGCATGCTTGGTGTGGATTCCCCTGACCTTTTGCCTTCTGACCTACTGTTTTTTCACTTCATTTCTGCTGGATTTAGGATTCTGGGCACTGTAGCTCTGCTGACCAGTGCTAAATAGCATAGGCTCTGTACTGAAAAACAGGGTAACCTTGGCTTATCCACAATTGGCATATTTAATTTACCTATAAGTCCCTAGTAAAGACCACTATGTGTGCCCAGGGCCTGAAAATTAAATGCTACTAGTGGGCCTGCAGCACTGATTGTGCCGCGCACTTCAGTAGCACTTAAAACATGATTCTGGCACACTACTGCAGAGCCTGTGTGTGCAATTTAAACTGCCATTTCGACCTGGCAAGTTAACCTAATTTCCAAACCCAAACCTTCCCTATTATTACATCTAACTTACCCCTAAGATAGGCCCTAAGCAGCCATATGAGCAGGATGTAGTGTATTTAATAGGTAGGACATGTACATTTGAGTTTTACATGTTCTGGTAGTGAAAAATTGCTAAATTCGTTTTTCACTACTGCTAGACCTATCTCTCCTCACATCGGATCTGGAGTGTTTTCCGACTGAGCCGGACCCCTACAGTCTGACCGAGCAAGTACGATCCGCACGTATGTTGTCGGACTCGGTTCGGTCGGACTCCCATAGAAGTCAATGGGAGCCAGTTGTACGACGCGTACATGCGCTCCCATTGACTGAATGGGTAAGTCTCGAACAAGTGCGCCCCCTACAGTGGGTACGCATCGGTGCCATCCGCCCTGTACATGCCTGTGTGGGGGAGACCCATGGGTCTCCCCCTGTGTGCGAGTCAAACCGCTGCGGGTGTCGGGAGGTCCGATGCGCACCCCCGAAGTCCGACTCCGGAAGCTTTTGCGAGCCGGACACTCTGGCTCGCACAGGCTGTCCGACGCGTGCATCGTACTGGCTCGGTCGCGAATCGCATCCATTGCATGCCACGGTTAGCTTACGACTGAGACGTACGGAGCGGTTCGGACCCGGAAACGACTCGGTCGGTGAATTTCATGTAGCTCGCATCGTACTGGCTCACTCGTACAGCTGTACGAGTCGGGCGGAAAACACGTGTACGGCTCGTAGTTTTTCCGGCTAGATCGCGTTCGGTGCCCTTCCGACCCGGATCGGAATCGGCCCCATAGTGTAAATAAAAAATATATAAATATATATTTTTATTGTTTTTCCTTCCAGACAAACTTCTTTGCTTATGTTTTCTCTATATTGTAAGTTGCACTGTCCCATCCAGGGTGGTGGGGTAACAAAATTGATTGTTATGAAAGAAATAGCTGTGATAAAGTGTGAAGTGTAAAAGCTCCATTAGAAAAACCTGTAAATCATAAGGAGTCTGTGATTGTAGAAGAAAATGTTCCGTGGCTTCTAACCCCATGTCATGGGGAATTGAAGTGTAGAGGGAAGTGACGTCTATCGTACAAAGGTACATGTCAGTATCCCATGGAATGTTGAACTTGAGAAGAATGTTCAGAAAGTCTGTTGTGTCTTTAACATAGGTAGACATAGATTGCACGAGAGGTTGAAGGTGTCTGTCTAAATATTTGCCAACTGGTTCGTGAAGCGAGCCTCTAGTTGAAACAATGGGCCGCATGAACATAAACACAATGTTAGCCAATTACGCTTCCTAGTGTGTGAAACAGTTCCGCTAAGAGAAGGATGTGACAACAGAAAATTTCTTATTCAAAGAGAAACCTTTTGGATTTACAAAATGAACTCCATGGTACCCCTTGGACTGAATGACCGCCTTGAACTGAGTTGCTTTATTTGACTTTGCATTGATGCCTGCGAGAACGCTTAAAAGCTTATACATTTTACAGTCAAAAGATACTCTAATCTTTTTTGTGCTTAAAATGCCATTATTCTTATTTGTTCTTCACCTACTCAACTTTTTCTCAACCCATTTTTACCTATCTTTAACCCTGTTTTGTTCACATGCTTCTTCTATTATGTTTCCATTTCTGGACCTGCTGTTTGATTTTTTACAACTTTATTGTTTTTCAAACACAATTTTTTTCAACTAATACTTTCTTCTTTAATTCACATTGGATATTGTAATTTATCATTTCAACCCATATTCAGCCTTTGGGTACTTCGCACCAAATCGTTTGCATGTTTTTTCAGTCGAGTTGTCGTTTACCGATTTACGTTACGGTTTGACATTGTCTATCTTTCCTGCTCTAAGATGGCCGCCACAGCTCGAGTCCTCTTTCTCTGTTTACTACCCGAATACTTAACACGGCCACACGCACAATAACAGTTTTCCGGATCAGAGCATTTTGGATATGCTCATTCAAACAGGTGAACTGAGGTAACATTCACGACTTTACCCGACCTTGGTGCGTGGTTCTATCTCACCGCTTATGCTGCCAACACTGTATCGTTTCCTGTGCACTCTGCACACGCGATGAACTATTTTACTTGATCTTGGTACGTGGTTCTATTTTATTTAACACGCTGTTATCACCGCATCTATTTTGGCGCACTGTTTACACGCGGTAAATTTAAAAACGGCGGATAACTTGGGCGCAACGTTACACGTTTGGTGACTCTTTTTAACAGCGTTTCTTTATATGTTTTCGCGCACTTTTTTATGTTTGGCATTCCGGATGGTATATGTTTACACACTTAGCTTCACATGGTTCTAGGCTAAATACTGCGGTATTAATTTGTTAGTTAACGTTAATTTGTTGAATCATGAATCCTGCGAGGGGACACGCTACATTATCTCCTATTTCTGTTTATAGGATTCCTCCTGATGAAGGGTTTTACCCGAAATGCATAGAGGATATCCGTCAGTACCGTTGTTGATACAACATGTGACAATTTGCTACACAGCACAATGAATTTCTAATCATGAATAAATGAACTTTGATTTAACCTTTGCGAAAATTGGTAACTTTGTTACCCCACAACGCTGTGCGCATAGAGGGACACCACCCTGGATGGGACAGTGCAACTTTCATTATCTACCGACCTTGGTTTAGGGGTCGCTCCTCTTGCAGCACGCCACTACCTGTCAAACTTATACCACACTCAGAGATTAAACAGGTGTGCGCGATATTCCAACTCTTGTTCTCTATATTGTACCCTAAGTGTACTTTCCCTGTTTCTTTTGGTTTACACAGAAGTAGGGAATACCCTCTCTAGGCTTCTTGGTACTTCCAGGGTTCTCTTTCCTTTCTTGACTGGTTTCTAATCGTCTCAATTCTTTTTGTGTTTTTTTTCTTTACTGGCACCCTTTCTTTCCTGTCTTCTTTCAAGTTTCTTTTCATAAGTCTCCCTCCTTCACCCTCCCTTGTTTTATCAGGCAGTATTAGAGGCTCTCTGTTATCCTCCCTGTCATAGGTTAGTTAGAGAAACAGCAGTTTTTGCAAAAGGACTTAAGGGTTGTGAGTGCCCCAGCGGTGACGGCCTTAAGTTTGTGCGAACCGTGTGGTCGCACAGTGCCGGCAACTTAGAGGTGCCCGAAAATGTCTTAGAAAATTTCCCAGAAATGCCTGCCCCTCAGCGCTGGTGCTCTCTTCTGCCAGCGCTCTGAGCTGAAGTGGGCGCATTCACCTATGGAGGCAACAAAAGAACAATGGGGCGAGGAGGCAGAAGGGTGTGTGTGCGGCTCAGAAGCCCTGTACACTGACATGTTCACCAGAAAACAGAAGGCTTTTTATGGTATCTCTAAACACTGGCTATGCCACTGCTACCTCCAAGATTGCAGAACAGTAGCAGGTAAGGGCACAGTGCCTCGGTGGATTACTGACGGAACGTGCACCATGTCCAATGACATTGTTGTTATCTCCTAAATTGCAGGAAGGATGGCAGCCTCCCCTACATTGACCTGTGTGAGTTTTTAAATGTACACAGCAGGAAAAAAGCAGTTGTGTGCATGGTACATTGTGTATGGTGTCCTGCCATATCAAGTAACATTTCCTCCTTATCTGCAACGTGAGAAGTTCAAGCAAGTTGTTTTAACATGCATCAGGGATGATGCAGCAGATCTTGTTGTTTTAACTTGAAGCCTGAGGTGTCTCTCATTTTAAAGCTGTTTTCCACCATATATTAGGATCTGAAGCTTTCCAATGTGGTGTAGGATCTATGATTTTCAGATCACTGATCCATCATGGCATCAAGCAAACCTTACAAATATCTGTCTGGTGCAGCAAAAATGAGAGCCAAAAATGCTAGAGAGGCGGCAGCGGAAAGCCAAAGAGGAGCAGTGGAAAGATACATAAAAACCCTCTAGAGGTAGAAAATTAGACATCGAACTCTGGCATTGTAATGGAAACTGAAGGTCAGAAGGAAACTGGCACTAGCTCTGTGGAAAAAGACGTTCAGGAGCAGATTAGTTCAGAATCTAAGGCAGAGGGTGAAACTGAGAATATAAGAACAATTTTGACTTCTGATAAAACTACACAACTGGATCCACATACATGGTCTGCATAATATGGACAATCTGATTTTAGCCGGGCCATTCTGAGACACAGAGAGAGAGACAAGAAAACCTTTCCGAAAACTTATGACCGACGATTCACACCTGTGCATTTCTATCAAACTCTTACAAACAATGAAAGGATTGAGCGACAATGGCTCGTATACTCCGACACAGCTGATGCCGATATAGTTTTTGCTGCAAATTCTTTGGTAAATGGTCATGCAAACTCTCTACTACAGGATTCAGTGATTGGGCATATGTTGGAGAATACCTGCATTCTCATGAAAAGTCTGCTGATCATATGCATCACAGACATTCATGGTATGGAGCACAAAGGAGACTTTCCACTTGCACAGGGATTGATAAGGCAGAGCTGACCTTACTTCAGTCTGATATCCGTTATTGGAGTTCTAATTTGCATTCTCTTGTGTCAATAGTACAGTTTTTAGCTGAACAAAACTTGGCTTTGAGAAGAACCAATGAGAAACTTGTACATTAAAAATGGCAATTTGCTGGGTCAAGTAGAACTGCTTGCTAAATATGATGATCGCACTGCAGAACACATTCGAAGAGTTGAAAAAAAGGAAATGGGAGAACATTACATAGGGAAAACAATTCAGAACGAAATCATTCAACGTATATCATGAAACATCCAGAAAAGATTAACAGATATTATCAGGTTTTATTCATTCATATTGGACTGCACACCAGACATAAGTCATCAAGAGCAAATAAGTCGGATGATTTGTGTAGTTAATATGTCCTGAACAATCCCATCAGTAGAGAAACACTTTATAGGGTCCATACCTGTAGATGACACAAGTGGTGAAGCCATTAGTGGAGTGCTACTTGACAAACTGAAAGATTTTGGAATACCTCTTCAACACTGCCCTGTTCAAGGTTATGACAGCGGGGCTAATATAAAGGGAACACATTCCGGTGTGCAGAAAAGAATACTAGACAGGAACTCGAAAGTAATTTACATTCCTTGTGATTGGCATTTTCTTAATCTAGTCTTGTTTGACGCAGTGAAATCATCAACTACAGCATTGTCTTTCTTTGGGTGTTTACAGAGAATATACCACATGTTTGCAGCATCAACAAAAAAGACGGCCATACTTACCTCCTGTGTGAGTACTACTGTTGTAAAGAGGCCGTCAGACACATGATGGGACAGCAGAATTGAGAGTGTGAAAGTTCTGTTCAACTATGCCCCTGATGTTCACAGAGCATTGATACAAGTTCTGGATGTGCCTATTCTTGAGGGACAGACATTCCCTGAGACACAGAGTTTAGAGAATGGGGTTCACTCATTTTCAATTCTTGACAGCATTGTTATCTGGCATGACATTTTAGGTCAAATTAATAAAGTTAGCAAATTAATGCACAGTATTGACATGCAGTTAGATGCTGCCATAGCTCTGCTGAAATGTACTGGGGATTACATGAGAGAGTATCGTGACACAGGATTTGATAAAGCTATCGAAGTTGCTTCTGAGATAGCCTAAGGTTTAATGATCCGGTGGAGACCAGCTTTGACACTGAGGAGAGGACAAGCAAGAAGAAACAACATTTTGATTGGAGCTGAAGAAAAATTCAAAATTGAATACTTCAATGTCATTGTTGATCAGGCAATCAGCAAATTTTAAGAACGCATTGGGCAAATACTAGCATTTAATGACAAATATGAGTTTGTCTTATAAGATAAAGCTCGAGAAAAAGTGCAAAGATGCAACTAAATATGTTGAAGAAGACATTGCAGGAGATGAACTCATCACAGAAATTAAAAGCTTCCAGGGTCTGTACAAGAAAAGCCGTCCTGATATGGATGCAACATGTACTGCGTCTGCTCTCTCTGTTCCCAAATACATGTATGACAACCGTTTGCCATGTATGCCAATTTAAACATCACTCTTAGAATGTTTTTTACAGTTCCTGTCACAGCAGCCCCTGGTCTACGATCTTTCTCAAAGTTGAAAATTATTAAGAATTACTTTCTCTCTTCAATGGCCCAGGACTGGCTTGGTACCGATATTATTTGAACATGAAGTTGGATGAAATCTCGACTACAGTGAATTAATCAAAGAAATTGCAGGACGGATAGCAAGAACAGCTCTGCTTTTGTGAAGAAGTAGCATTATATATTATTCTATTACAGGTGCACTTGAATACTTAAATTGAACTTGTTGTACTTTTTAACAATATGCTAAAATAAAATGATTAGCAATGAAAAACAATGTGACTTGTGTCATGGGGGCCTGTACAGTACACTCTGCACAGGGCCTCAAATATCCTAAGGTTGGCACTGGCCACAGTCAACCCCTTTTCGCTAATTCCGCTCTTCTTTCTGGCTCAGGGCACCCTGCTACACTCTTGGTGAGCCACTGTCTTCCCCTGGACTTTAGCGGGACTGGGACAGCTTGAGGTGGAACCACACCTCTTCCTTCATGGTCATCTTAGTCGCAAATATGGGATTTGAAGTGTTCTTCCATCTTCAGGTCGCCTTACGATGTGCAGTGCTCAGCATTTGTTTTTGGGCCCTCCCACCGGAAGCTTTCTTGGCTTCCTGCAGTGTTTTCACCCTCTGCTTCCTGCTCCTAAACTGGTGTTGGCAAAAGCAGGGGCACCGTGACCCCCCCACCACCACCACTTCACCAGCTCCAGTAGGGGTTGAGTTCTTTATGGGCTTCTTCAGTCTGGAATTCAGCAGACAAAAGCTCACAATTAAAGCTGAAGAAAAATGGGTCAACAGAAAAAGTAAAGAAGGATGCAATGTTATAAGGAAGAATGTGTTAAAGGGTGTATGAGTAAAAGTATGTGCGAATGGGATAAAAGACGGATGAAAGGGAGGATTGGTGAAAGGATGAGTGAACAAATACGTGGGTGATGAAAGGATGCATGGGTGGGTGAAAGGATGAAAGGGTGGATGGGTGAAATGATGCTTAGGTGGGTAGTATGATGGATGGAGGAAAGGATGTGTGGTTAGGTAAAAGGGTGGGTGAATGGATGCATGAGTGGGTGAAAGGATGGGAGAGTGGTTGAAAGTGTGGATGCGTGGAAGTATGCATAGTTGGGTGAAAAGATGTGTGGGTGGGTGAATGGCTGAAAAGATGCATGGATGGGTGAAAGGGTGGATGGGTGAAAGGATGAGTGGGTGGTTAAAAGAAAGGATTGGTGAAAGGACAGGTGAAAAGATGGATGGATGGATGAATGGAATGGGGAAAGACTGAATGATGGATTAAAGAACAAATGGAAGCCAGAAAGTAAAAGTGAAATGGTGGATATCAGCGGGTGGATGGAGGGGTGAAAGGATGGATGGATAGATGCTAGGATAGAAGAGACAAGAGAGCTCTTCTGGGTAGGGTTGCGCTCACATGCATTGCTTGCTTGGTGTCATCAAAAGTTTGGTCCAAAGTGAGGGGTATTTTACTGGCTACTCCGTTGTGCAGAAGTATCATCGCAGTAGGGTTTTTAGTGTCCTTTTTCTGTTTGTTTGGCTTTAGTATTTCTTCTTCTTTAGTTCTTCCCTTGGAACCTATTAGTCTTTTTTCCTTTTCTAACTCTGGTCATCTTTCTTTCTCTATAGGTGTAGTCGAGGACAGAAAACTGACGTGGCATTGCGGCAACTCCATGGTGATTTCAAGTAAGTTTTGCTGACACTCCCCTTAAGGAATGTTTGCCAAGAAATGGTAAATTGAAGAAAGAAGTGTGAATTAAACTTCCCTATAACCCAACTGTGGTCACCTGGTTATATAGGACACCTAGGCGGAAGTGGGGTTGTCACGGGTTTAATGGTCGAAAGAAAAAAGAGAACGGGGTAATGTAGAGGCCGGACTCAACAACAGAAAAAACAGTAGGGTCTTTGATGCCAGTTCAGTCAATATCCATCAGGATAATCCTCTCTCTCTAGGGTCTTGGACTGGTGCAGGAGTCCCCTTTGGTTCTTCCTGTCTTCTCGCCTGGACAGAGGAGGGGGAGAAGTTTGGGTGTGACATTCGAAAATAAAACAAACAATAATCAGGTTTGTATGCCCCCTCAATTAGAGAAACCTAGACCGTCACCTTCACCCAGGATCAGGGCTGTGCAGTTTAAATGTGAAAAAAGCTGCCCCAAGCAGTGTTATGCAGGCTCAAGTGATTAGTGCCCCAACCTCCACCACCCCGTTGTGAGGTAACCAACAAAGGGTACTTGCCGGAAGCCAAAGCTCTCCTGGGTTGTGGCAGGGGGAGTCTCACCGCCCTCCACCTCTCCTGGTCGGTTATACCTTCTGGCGTTGCCCCTAGGTGGTACTTCTTGTTGCTTCGTCGCTTCCTCTTCTTTGGCGTCTTCTCCTTGCCCATTCAGCGACCGTCCTGTCTCCTGGAAGGCCGATACCTCTCCTCCCATCACCGGGATTCGCAGCTGATCTCTGCACTCTGTTCCTCTGTCACACGACTCTGTCATTCTCTTTTGCTCCTCGTTGTTTTCTTCGTCCTCCCCTCCCTCCTTTTGACATGCCTGTGTCACGTCCCACGTAGGCTCTAGAGCGCCAACCTCTTCTTCCTGGCGTTCAGCCCTGGGTGCCATATTGGAAATCCAGCCCGGAGGCACGGGATTACACCAATCCTCTCATCGCCAGCAAATATGTATAAACACTTTGCAGTGTTATGGTGCCCTTTTCAGAAATTCTCACTCAGATCTTTGTCACAAATAGTTGTACATTAAACATGAGTAAGAAGGAGATGAAAGTCAGAGAGCTCTTTTTAGCACATTGCCATCACAGGAGGCAAGAAGTTGATCACTCTATCCCATCAGAATAACATTGAAATCAAAGCAGAATAAAATTGATTCCTTATCAGTCGGATATTGCTAAATGTAAGCAGCAGGGTCAGTAATTATATCACCCACATGATTCAGAACATTATGCTCGCTTTAAGCAGCTAAGTAGTTCCAAATATAGCATTGTCTGCATGAAATGTCTACCATTTTCAGCATATGCTCTTGCCATCAATATTATAATACATCAGTGTGAAAAATATAATGGTTGTAATTGGCATGAAATTCATCCAGCATTCCACAAGACCCTTTGCCAGAATGAAATTTGCTAAAGAATGATGAATTTGTTGATCATTAGTAAAAGTCACACCTGAGCATAAGCTGTGAAAACCCACATGAGCTATAGAAATGTCACATTCAATCATCAAATGTAATGTAATTAATAATGCTCTCTTTAAATTTACAAAATGTATTCAAGAAGCATATAGATAGATTGATTTCAGGTCGAATGAGAATTGCTAGTATTACTTTAGTGTATAGATTTTAAAATCCTGTATGTACCTGTTACATTAAACAACACAATAAAAAAACATAATAAACATTAATTGTTGAATAAAATCGACACAGGAAATTACAGAAAGAAGAATACGAGAAGAACCTTAAAATTCATAAAATGTTGACCTGTCTTACTTCAGTGACTAAAGTGCATTTCATTCTAGTGCCTTTATCAACAGTATTATTGTGATGTCTCTTGACATCTATTGTACGTTATGTCCATAAATCTAAACAATTTACCTATAAAGGTTTTTGATTGTGTCGAAAGAGATGCTAAAGAGGTTTCCTTTGAACTCTGCAGTCAAAATGTTTGAGTAAAGTAAGTACTTTCTGTGAATTTCTAGTACAACACTGGCATACTAATGTAAATGTAAGGTGGATTTGTAGAGGACTTCTTGTCACCTAACCCATGAGGGTATCCAGGCACCAATTAGGTGAGTGTAGGCATGTGGTAAGTCTGGACCTGAATACAGGCAGTCTCAATGGTCCTACAAGAAGAATAGTTGAATAGCCAGGTCTTCAGCTTCTTGCAGAATTTAAGAAGTGAGGAGAAGACCCTGATGTGTTTGAGGAGGATGTTCTAGAATTTGGGGGCTTGGTAGGAGAATGATCGGCTACCCATTCTGCTTCTGTGGATTCACGGTGTGTGTGCGAGGCAGAGTGATCGTGAACAAAGTTGTCTAGTGGGTTGATGAAAATGAAGCAGGTGATTGAGGTATGCTAGACCCATGTTGTGTAGTGACTTGAATGTGTGTGTGAGAAGTTTGAACTGGCAGAGTTTCTGGATAGCCAGTGGAGTTCAATGACGAGTGGTGTGGTGTGGGTATGGCCCGGGAGGTCAAGGACAAGTCTAGCAGACGTGTTTTGAATGGTTTGAAGTCTGTGAAGGAGATGGGCTGGGACACCGATGCAGAGTGCATTGGCGTAGTCTAATCTGCTTGTGATTTTTGCCTGCTTGATGGTACATCTTGTTTCCAGTGGGAGCCACTTGAAGATTTTACATAACATATAAGAGAAAGAAAGAGAAAGACAGATTTGCAGGGAATGAAGTCTAAAATATTGACAGCAGAAGGGAGGAGCATAGGAGAGAAGAAAAGTGAGAAGGTAATAAAGTGTAATGCAACTAACATTCGTAGGTGCTAATATAAGCATCACAATGGCAGAAGATACGTGTCTAAAATAAACAAACGTGTAAACAGCAATTTACAGGAAAAATGCAGTCCTTTAAATGGGAAACTCTACATAGAGATTGAAACAAATCACAGAGGTCTGTAACCATCTTTCTCAATAGTAGCAAGACTAAGGTCCTCATTTGGATGTCGGTCGGAGGCTCGAGCGACATCCAAGGTTTAAACTCCGACTGCCTCATTACAAAGAGTTTAAACTGGCTGGTCAAACCGACAGGCTTCCGACGGGGTCAAGTAGCCCGTCAGGCAGTCATAAACCTCACATAATCCCGAATGGACGGTGTTCTCGCCGTCGGGATTATGATGTTGGTTTCAGATAGACTTTTCATATTTCGCTTTCCAATATGAAAAGCCTGTCAAAAAATGACTTTGGGGGCCCCTAGCATGAACCTCTTCCCCCTGCGGCCTCTGGTTGCTTCCTGGGGGGCTGTGGTGCCTCCTGAAAATCCCTGGACCGTGTGCCCGCATCACGTGCAGGGATTTCCACAAGCTCCCATTTCTCTATGGGAGCTTGTGCTGCGGGCGATTTCTGCCAGCACCACAAGCTCCCATAGGGAAATGGGAGTTTGCGACCACACCATGTGCAGTCACATCGTAATTGCGGTTTCGGACCACTGACCCAAGGTTGGTCAGGTCCAATACCGCAGAGATGTCGGTTAGAGGCAACTCCGACCAACATTATAATCAGGCCCTAAATGTATTTGTAGTTCATTTCAGATGTAGGCGGCTATGAACACGACCAGAGCTATCAGTAACCTCCTCTACCATATATCACATGTTCGTTTTTTTGAAAATTGCATTCTCGCCTATTGATTAAACTTCATCCATCCCGAGCCGGAGAGTATGGCTTGAGGCGCAGAGTACGGCTTGACCCGGAGAGTACGGCCCATGTGCGGAGAGTACGGCCCAAGCCAGAGATTCTGGCCTGATTGTGGACGTAAAGATATGACTCGTAAATGACCTCTGTGAATACCAAAAGCCGTAAAGTTAGACTGTTGTGTCAGATTGCCTTTGTGAATTGGGCCCACTGTTTATTGGCTGATGACATTACAACATTACAATGTTCCAATATTCACAGTCATAATCACATTTTTTCTCACAAAGCTGTTTCTACCCATTTCGAATCATACAAATCAAACAATCCACCCAAACACAGTGCATGGCAGAGTGACGAGTTATAGGTAAAGTAGTGTGACTGCCGAGTTAAATACTCTGTGAAAGGAGGTGCGCGAGCTACAATTACTTGAAGGTGGTGTGTAAATTATAAATTAAAGGTATACTTTAGAATGAAAAGATTTTGTGTTCTATAAGTTTGGATTGTAGTGTGTTGTATTCCAGTTTACCTACTGCCTTACTGCAACCTGTCTTGTTGTAATGATCTAGAATGTTAAAGGTTGCCTAGTAATGATGTGTGGACATTCTCGCTGGAGCTGTTGGCAGAGCCAGTCCTGTTGTCTCTGCTGTCCATGTAGCTAATAAACTACCAACTTATCTCTATTTGGATCTGCCTACTTACTACAAAATTTTGGCGACGAGGATGGGATCCGAACCCACGCGTGCAAAGCACAATGGATTGGCAAAAAATGTGGTTTGATGCCCGCAAAGGTGTAAAAATGACTCAATTGGAGGTGGGAGACACTGTTAAGATCAAAAGTGGAGTACATTCTAAGAAAGGTGACAGCAAATTTAGTCCGCCTGTTAAAGTTAATAAAATATTGGGTAATGCTATTATGGTTGATGGTGGAAATTGGTGGAACCTTAATAGAATAGTTAACATTTGTGATTGTACTAATGTTTCTGTTTCAAAAGGAAGTTTGCTTCCTTGTTGTTGATCATTTTACTTCAAGGAAAAGTTCTAGAAATATTGTTAAACCTGCCAGGTACAGATCATAAGATTTTATTGTTGTTTTTGATGTTTTGCGTTTCATTTCGTTGTTCTTTATATTATTATTATTATTTTGCATTTTATGTTCTTTTGTTTTTATTATTTGTGAGAAGAGAAGATGTGTTGTATTCCAGTTTACCAACTACCTTACTGCAACCTGTCTTGTTGTAACGATCTAGAATGTTAAAGGTTGCCTAGTAATGATGTGTGGACATTCTCACTGGAGCTGTTGGCAGAGCCAGTCCTGTTGTCTCTGCTGTCCATGTAGCTAATAATCTACCAACTTATCTCTATTTGAATCTGCCTACTTACTACAAAAACAAAGAGCAAATACATGTATATTAATTTAAAGGTGGTGTGTAAATTATAAATGTAAGTGCCAACTATAATTTAAGAATTTGCAATGTTGGCGCATTTTAAGTTGGGTTTATATGGAAAGAATTAATAAAGTTTTCCTAACTATAAAAAAAGTATAACCTCCGTTTTTTTCATTGAATTTCAATGTTTTTTCATTTATAATAGAAAATCTTTTGAAATCGTAGAGTTTACTGTCATCAAGTGGGGTGTTATTAAGTGAAGCATGGTACACTACAGTGAAGCAGAGTGTTATAAAGGCTACTCTCATAGAGTATAATGTCGCAAAGTGGAGTAGAGTGTAGTGCAGTAGAGTGGAATGTGGTATAGTGGAGGGGCATAGAGTGGAATAGCATAGAGTGGAGTGTTGTACAGTGCACCGCAGTACAGCTGAGTGGCATAGAGTAGAATAGCAAAGAATGGAGGGGCAGATTTATGTTAGACTTGCGCCACTGTTACGCTGCCGTTGCGTCACTTTTGTGACGCAGCAGCGGCGTAAACCCTGCACCACGTTGCACCCTATTTACATCGTGACGCATCTATGGAGATGCGTCACGGTGTAAAGCCCTTCGCCACATTAAACCTGTGTCAGGTTTCATGTATGCTGGGTGGGCGTTCCATCGGAAAAAGCCTCGGAAAAGTGACGCAGTGAAATCTACAAGATTTCACTCAGTCACTTTCCCGACGCTGCTGCGTCAAAACCTTGCGCCTGCTTGAAGCAGCATGTTAGGTATGGGCAGCCCCTAAACATTGCTGGAGTTGCGTCGTGCTTGTGCCACAACTCCAGCAATGCGCCGCCCTTACGCCATCAGATGCGTCACGCATCTGTTTATCATTGCGCCACGATGCGCTGCATTGTAAATGCGGCGCATCTGTGGTGGCGCAAGGGTAAACTTGCGTGACGCATCTTTCCTGGTGCATCCCTGCTGATTTGCAGGGATGCGCCAGGAAACATAAATCTGCCCCGGAGTGTTGTAGAGTGGAGTGGTGTAGAGTGAAGTGGCATAGAATAAAATAGCATACAATGGAGTGGTGAAGAGTGGAGTGGCGTAGACTGTCAAGTGGTAGACTGAAATAGAGTATAGTGGAGTAGCGTAGAGTGTAGTGGCATACAGTGGAGCACTGTGCAATGGAGTGGGTACAGTGTAGTGGCATACAGTATATCAGTGTAGAGTAGAGTGTCATAGAGTGGAGTGTCATAGAGTGATATTGCGTATTGAGGAGACTCATACAGCAGAGTGCAGTAGAATGTAGTCACATGGAGTAGAATAGTGTATAGTAGAGTGTTGTACAGCGGAGTGGCATGGAGTGGAGTGATGTAGAGTAGAATAGTGTAGAGTCTAGTGGTGAACGTGGGGATGCATACAGTGAAATAGCATACAGGAGACAAGCATGGTGGGTAGTAGCATTGACTGGAGTGGCATAGAGTGAAGTGATGTAGAGTGGTGTGGCATACAGTTGAGTGAAATAGAACGGAGTGGAGTGACGTACCGTTGAGTGGCTTACAATGGAATAACGTATATTTCACAGTGGTGTACAGTTAAATGGAGTACAGTGAAGTGGCATAGAGTGGAATAGCATAGAGTTAAGTTCTGTACAGTCGATTTCCATATAGTGGAATAGTATAGAGTGAATGGTGTGCAATGTAGTGGTGTACAGTGCAGTGGCATACAGTGCAGTATGTTAGACTGGATTGGCGTATAGTTGAATAGCGTAGAGAGGAGTGGCATACAGTGGAGTGGCACAGAGTGGAGTGGCATACACTGGCGAGGAGTGGAGGGAGGTACAGTGTAATTGAGTATAGTAGAACAACATAGAGTGGAGTGGTGCACACTGGAGTGGCATACAGTGGAAAAATTCACACTGGAGGGGGTAGAATAGAGTGGCATAGATTGGAGTAGCATAGAGTGGATTAGCAGACAGTGGCGTGTGTACAGCAGAGTAACGTACAGTAGAATGGCATAGAGTGGAGTTAGATACAGTGTAGTGGCATACAGAGCATAGATTGGAATAGCGAAGAGTTGAGCGTTGTAGAGTGGAACACCATACAGTGGAATGTTATAGAGCAGAGCGGGGAGAGTGTTTTGGGGTAAACTGTAGTGGCATACAGTGAAATAGCATACTGTGGAGTGGCATAGAATGGAATGATGTAGAGTGGAGTGGCATACAGTGAAGTAGCGTACAGTGGAATTTTGTAGAGTGGTATAATGTTGAGTGTTACCGGTGTACAGTGTAGTGACATAAAGTGGAGTGGCATATAATGGAATAGCATACAGTGGTGTAGAATGGAGTGCTGTACGGTGGAATAGGGTAGAATGTAGTAGGTGAGAGTGGACTGGTGTAGAGTGGAGTGGCATAAAGGGGAGTGGTGTAGAAAAGAGGATGTACATTGTAATACCCTACAGTGGATTATCGCACTGTGGTGTGGCGTACAGAGGAATAGCATACAGTTCAGTGGCGTAGAGTGGAGTGTTGTAGAGTGGAGTGGAATAGAGTGAAGTGGAGTGCAATATAGTAGAGTGTTGTAGAATTGAGTGGCATTCAGTGGAGTGAGGAACAGTGGGGTGGCGTACAATGGATTAGCGTAGAGTGGGGTGACGTCGATTGGAGTGGCATAGAGTGGAATAGCGTAGAATGGAGTGGCATACAGGGGAGTAGAGTTGAGTAGACTGGCATACAGTGTAGTGAGATACAGTGTAGTGGCATACACTGAAATAGCATAGACTAGAGTGGCAATAAAGTAGAGTGGCACACAGTGTAGTGGTGTAGACTCAAATGTTATAGAGTGGAGTACCATAGCGTGGAGCGTTGTAGAGTGTAGTGGGTTACAGTGTAGTGGGGAAGACTGCAGTGGCAGACAGTTGAGTCATGTACAGTGGAGTGGTGTAGAGTGTAATACAACTGACTGTTACTGGCTTACAGTGCAGTGATGTAGAGTGGCGTGGAATATTGTGGAATAGCGTACAGTAGAGTGGCGTAGAATGGAGTACCGTGGAATAGCGTAGAGTGTAGCAATGTAGAGTGGATTGGCGCAGAGTAAAGTGTGGTACAGTGTGGAGGCATAGAGTGTAATGGCATATAGTGGAGTTGCATACAGCGCAGTAGCATAGAGTAGAGTGGCATAGAGTGGAGTGAGGTACAATGTAATGGCATACAGTGGAATACCATAGACTGTAGTGGCGTAGAGTGGAGTGGCGTACACTGTAGTGGTGCAGAGTGGAATGTTGTAGAGTGGATTACCATAGAGCAGAGTGTTGTAGAGTGGAGCGGGGTACAGTGTAGTGGGGTACAGTGTAGTGCCATACAGTGTAATAGCATACTGTGGAGTGACGTAGAGTGGAGTGTTCTAGAGTGTAGTGGCATCCTGTTGAATCGCGTAGAGTATAGCGGCTTAGAGTACAGTGGCGTAGAGTAGAGTGGCATACAGTGGAGTAGCGTACAGTTCAATGGTGTAGGATGGAATAACATTGAGTGTTACTGGCTTACAGTGTAGTGATGTAGAGTGGAGTGGCATATAATGGAATAGCGTAGAGTAGAGTGGCATAGAGTGGAGTATCATACAGTTAAATAGCATAGAGTGTAGTACAGTCGAGTGGTTTGGCATAGAGTATAGTGCCCTAGAATGGAGCTATGTACAGTGTAATAGCTACAGTGTTTTGTCATACAGTGGAGTGGAGTACACTGTAGTGTCATAAAGTGTTGTGGCATACAGAGGTATAGTGTACAGGGCAGTGGTGTACACTGAAGTGGCATACAGTGGAGTTGCATAGAGTGGAATTGTGTAGAGTGTAGTGTCGCAGAGTGGAATTGCATACAGTGTAATATCGTACAGTGTAGTAGCGTAAAGTGAAAGGTTGTAAAGTGTATTGTGTAAAGTGTAGTGTAGTGGCATATAATGGATTAGCATAGAGTGGTGTGGAATATATTGGAGTGACAGAGTGGAGGGCATAGAGTGTAATAGCACACTCTGTGATGGTGTAGAGTGGAGTGGCATAGAGTGTAGTGGTGTACAGTGGAGTTTAGTAATTGAAACAAATGTAGTGTGAAAGTGAGTTAACATATGCAGGTGTAATGTGGAAAGGAAATATATTATTTGGTGTAAATGGTAATTTATTGTATTATGCATGAATAGTGTAAGTAGTCTTAAAGTTATAATTTTGAAATAACGTAGTTATATATAGTACTGAAGCAAGATTGTGGTACATGCATGTGATTGGCATACAGCTGTGTTTACTAAAGGTAAAAACAGCCATGTCGCTTTGAGCACATTATGCCTCTGTTTTACGTTCTGCATTTTGCGTTTTCTGGGTTCGGGTTTTCGATCTAGGTAAGTTACTAAGCTTTATTGTTGTTCCCTTCCTATTACCACTTTATTAAAGTGTTAATAGGTAGAGAATATTATTTATAATTCTTAACACATTTTTACAGTAGTTTAGGGAGAACTGAGCTTAGAATTTTTTTTTAGTATTGCGGTAATTTGTAGGTATTAGCATGATACCCCGTAGGCGTTTTAGTGAAGATTTAAATATGTTAAAAATTGAAATTACTCTCTTGTACTCTGTATTTGTAAAATATAGGGTACTACAGAGTATTTAAAATGTTTTAACATATTTATTTTCTTTTATATTTTTTTGGTATCGAGGAACTCCTAAGGCAATACCGTGGTACTCTGTACATCTTTAACAAAGTATTTAGAAGCTTATAAATGTTTTTCGCTACATATTGCAACTTTAATAAAGCAGTAATAGTTAGGGGAATATATCAAGCCTAATACTTACCTACATCTAAGGGTGAACCGCAGAACACAGGCAAAGTGTACCTAGAAACCACATAGCTGCCTTAAACTTTGTAAAGGTATTCAATACCCAGTCACATAATTACTTGTCATTGCCATGTACTGTGGTATTTCTGCAAAATACAGCGAAATACTGTGAAATTTCACAAAAATGCCCCAACAACAGTTATCACTAAGTTAAAATGCATTATAACTTTAAAAAAACTTACTCTACTTACCTCTAGTATCCAAAAGGATCATCTGCACACCATAATGTCTAACCCTGCCACATTTAAGGTAAATCAATTTAGCCATTTTCGCGCTACTCTGGATGAGTGGTGGTGTGTGAGTGTCTGTATAGGTTTCTGAGTGCATATGATAGTGTTGTATTGATGAGTGACTGCATGTATGAGTGACTGTATGGGTGAATGAGTGGATGTGTGTGTAGACCTAGGAATCAGTGAGTGGGTATTTCTATCATATGCACTCATACACCTATACAGACACTCACACACCACCACTCATCCAGAGTTACTCACACACCTGGTCAGTCATGCAAAGAATCAATCACACTCCCATTTGCTCACCCATACAGTTATACACACAGCACCTCATTTACTCATAAAGATACTAACACATACTTACTTTCTTATACAATCACTGATACAAGCACACACTCATCCATACAGCCACTTTCACAATCACTCATTCTCACATATAGTCATTTAAGTACTCCGACCCTCACATATACAGCCTTTCAGATATGTAGTTACTCACATATGTACCATTGAGACAGCCATTCACTCACCGACACACCCATACACACACTCACCCACCCATACAGTCCTTCACAGATGAACTCTTGAACCCATACATCCAGTGAATCACCCACTCACACATGTATGCACATAGTCATACACCACCCACACACCCACACAGATACTCAGGCACCCATACAGATACTAAGACAATCAATCAATAACCCATATAGACACTCATGTAGCTACTCAACAACCTATGCAGCCACTTACACACCAACTCACTGACTGATACAGACATTCACACAGTTTGGTCACTAACCCATGCATTCAGTAAGACACGTTTAATCACTTATACAGTCAGTCACGCACCTATTAAATCATCCATTCAGACACTTAGACACCCACTCATTCTTTAATACACCTTGGCATATATATATATATATATATATATATATATATATATATATATATATTATCTACTGGCGGTCGCCAGTAGATAGTTATAGTTAGGACCGTGTTTCCATAGGAAATCCACAACATTCTATTTGGAATAACTTTCACGTCGGTTGACGAATCGTCGCGAAATTTTCAAAATAGGTGGGGCGTTCCGCTCCGCTCGTACCCTAAAAGTCTCAGGGGGATTCGTCAAGTGGGGGCTGAGAAAAAAGGGGGGTCCCAAAACGCGTTTTTCCCATGCAATTTTCTATAGGGGCCTTTAGTCCAAGGTACAGCCCAAACGGCTGAACAGAATTATTTGAAATTTGGCAAAGAGAAAGTCTTCAGGTCAGGGATGTGCCTTTTGCATATCTGGAGTCAATCTGTTCAGTAGTTCCTGGGAAAATTGCAGTTAAAAGTACATACATATCTATAGCCGTGCACCGTGCACGCACGGTACGCATACCGTACGTGCACGCTGCCGTGCGCGAGCGTAATTCTGATTGGTGATTACATGACAGTAAACATTCCAGTCGGTCGAAATCAGGAAGTGTCGGCCGCCATTTTGTGTGTCTCGCACTGAAAAACAAAGGTGAAGAACGTGAAAAGGGGGCAAGGTAGAGAGTTGCAGACCCCCTAGCCTTTGTCAAGGGGTCCAAGAAGGACCCAGAAGTGTGAAAAATACATTTTTTTTTAAATTGCGGGGTGCGCGTACTGTGCGCGTACGGTACGCGTACGGCGGTAAAAAATAAATAAAAAAAATAGAATTAAAAATCAAAATTAAATGTTTAGATGTTAGGTGGCTCTAAAAAGAGCCGTTGTGTTTATGAAGTGTTTTGTTGGTACCTACAAGTAAGTACCGATGCAGAGTCTAAAGTTCAAAAGGAAGACTCTGTTCCCTTCATCATTGAAATGTACACCGTCTCCTCGATAAATGTCTTGCATGTTGTAACGCAAGTTGTTGTGGTATATAGAACCCATACCATAGTCTCTGAGGAATGCAGAAACAGACTTATTGACGTGCTTTCTTGCTTTGTCAATCTGCGGACAAAATTGATTGGACCGGTTCCACTTTTGCCTTTGACATATATTAGAATATACAAAGGCAGTTTGTGGAAAAAGTGACATCAATTGCACAAAGGTGTCCTTAATAAGCATTTCCAGACCTACCCCAGTTAAAGTGCCTAGGTCATTTCCACCACAGTGCACAATAATAAGGTTAGGCTGTGGGAGATGTAGAAAGGTTTTCACCAAAGGCATTAATTGGTGCCACTTTAACCCTCTCTGACCAATCCATTTAATGTCTACATTTGGCCAAGCAAGGTCTTTCACAATACCTCTTTTTTCTGCAAACTTTTCACTCCAGAAGACATAGCTATCACCTACAATCCACACTGTGAACATATTTCAAGGAGATCTGGATGCACTCAGAAGGTGTCTTTCAGTAGAATGGCAAAATGAAAAGAAAGATAGTTGTAAAATGGAGGCTAACATACTTTAAAAAAAAAAAAGAACTCATTGGCTGATTCAAACCATTTTACAGTTAAAACTAGGCTGTATGTTTAGATTTTTACAAGCATGTTTTGTATTGGTTCAGAAAAATGTGTACCCACAGAACATTACTTTGGATTTTGCTGTTAGGTTTGAAAAGTCAAGCACTCTTGTTCTAAGGATTAGAAACATTTTGTGCTGAACTTCTGACCTCTCTGCTCACACCAGTGTTCCATGACCTGTTGCTATGGTAGCACACAGAAGTAAAGTTGGGGGTAGGGATCATTTGGAAAGGGTTGAAATTTCCATCCAATAGAAATGTGTGTTTCCATTTGAAAAAAATGTGGGCAGCACTGTGACTTGGAGTTAACATGTATATGTGTGAAAAAAGAGAGGGAAACATTGCCATTAACTGGTTCTGGTGAGAGGAGAGAGGTGTACAGCTCAGAGATTGTTGCTCTGATAATCTGCTGTTTGAGTGCCACATTTCTTTCTCAACTAACTACTTTTAAAGGTGAGTTATGAATTTGAGAGGGGATGTATGTGGTGCATTTTGATATAAATAATAGAAATGTGATTCTTCTTTTAAAGTTGTGTTTCACATTTTGTGTTTTGGGAGATATTTAACTGTCTTGAACTTGTATGATATTATGGAGTATGTCTTCACCATAAGTTAGGTGTACTGGTATCATTGAGGAATAATGTTTTGTGCCTAGAATCAAACCATGTGTCTGTGTGCACACAGGAATTGTTGTCAGAGATTTAATTTGTGTTGGTCTGGCTCTGTAAGAATGGCATTCGTAGGAAAGGGGCAGCTTGTTTTTTAGAACTGTGATGGTTTGCATTCAGCATAAAACAGTATCTCACACGTTTTTTGCAAGGCCTGACTTTTGTCACGTCACGGTGGAGAGGAGGTGGCGTCTTAGACAACTGATAGCCCCAATACAGAAGATGGGTTATGAAGCATTTTTACTTTATCCTGCAAGACTTAAGATCATTGTCAATTGAAACATTAAGATGTTTACCTCTGAGATAAAAGTCCAGCTGTATATCGATGAGCTCAAGGTGAAGAAGGAGGGGTAGGTGATCATAGATATTTTGTCTTATTTAGGAATCGTAGGGTTTGGCACTCTCTCAATACTTTAATTTAAGTTTTGTCTATCAGTTTGACGGTGTTATTTTGAGGTTGGTATTATTAGTATTATTCTGGTCGAGATAGAGAGAGGGAGAAAGTAGGCTTACGATCTAGGAGGGTTGGGTGGGGAGGGGCGACCTGCCTGCTGTTATCAGGCGACCACACATAGGTCAGGATTGACCTATTTGCCTGTAGCTGGGGGGGCGGGGGTGGGGGGGCGGTGGTTCGAGGAAGGAAGGGAGGGTCAAGGGGCGGGGGGGGGTCAGTTTTGTAAGTCAAGCATTGTTCACAGCATCTTTTACAGTATATATCACATTGTAGATTCACAAATATCAATGAATGTTTATCTTTGTCACCTTAAATTATTGGTTTTTCTAAGTAGGGGTCTGCTCGATGTATTTTAATGTCATGTAGATTTGCTTCAATTAATATATGTGGGCTGAATGATGTTAACAAAAGATTGAGAGTGGCTGCTTTAATCAAAACTCTCCGGGTTGATATTTTGTGTCTTCAAGAAACACATATCGAGGGAGGAAAGGGGTATCTTCTGGAGCAACTGGGGTTCCATTTGTTGGCATCTTCTAAGCAGGGAACTAAAACAAGGGGAGTCGCAATCCTAGCCAAAGACAGGGATGTTGTTGTAAATAGGAAAAAAGAGGATCAAGGGGGAAGATGGGCACTGGTGGAAATAATATATAAAGGAGCAAAGTGCACGGTAGTTACATTATATGGTTCCACTGAGGATGACCCGGAGGTCTTCCAGTTTTTAGATACTGAGCTGGCTCAATGGTCAGAACCTATAATATGTTGTGGTGACTTTAATTTACACGATCCAGGTAGTTCATTTGCTCAGGGAGGGGGAAGATATATTGGTAGAAAGAAGAAGATGTATAGAGCCCTATCTGATATGACGCACCATAACTCCCTAATTGATCCATGGGTTAAGCTATATCCCCATAGGGAAGGCAGTACCTTCTTCTCTGCGCCACGTCAAGTTATGGTTCGACTCGATTATTTTTTAATCTCCAGCTCCCTTAGTTCAGGATTATCGATGGAAAAGCAACCTAGGATTGTTTCAGACCATAACCCCCTGATCCTAGAAGTGAATATAGGGCAGACTCAAAGGAAAAGCTCACAGTGGACATTTGAGAGAGCAGTATTAAAGGATGTAGGATATAGACAGCATATGAGCATTTGGATAGAGAGCTTTTGGGCAACAAATCGAGGAACAGCAGCACCAGGAGTGGTTTGGGATACGTTTAAAGCTGGTATTAGAGGGGAGACTCTTAGTTATACTGGTTACAAACGTAAGGTCGATAAAACGAGAGTAGATGACTTGATTAAGGAGCTGGGGAATTTAGAGAATGAGCTGATACAGGGAATTCGTTTAAAATTACCTTTAGAGGATCTTCTGCTTAAAATCATGCTGATTAAATCCGAAACTATGGAGAGTATTGCAACAAAAACAGTAGTTAACTACCTAACAAGGAAAGAAAATTCATATGAATTAAGTGAGAAGGTGGGGCACATATTAGCCGTTCGTACAAGACAGAAAGTAGCTGCGGCAGATATCAAGGAGATTACAGATGGGCAGGGTAATCTGGTTACAGATCCTGATGCCGTTAGAGAAATCTTTAGGCAATTTTACTTAGATTTGTATTCACGAGAGGGTGGTACTCTTTTAACTGATGCTGATGTTGAAGGGTATACTAGAAATATCGCTTCACCCAAACTATTGCAGGAAGAGAGAATGGCTTTAGACTTACCTTTACAGATGGATGAACTGAAAATAGCACTGAATGAGTTACCTTCAGGTAAAGCAGCTGGTCCCGACCAAATCCCACTTGACTTTTACAAGGTATTTCAACATATTATAATTAACGATTTTTTTAATATTCTGAGGTTAGCACAGGGTGGGGAATCAATTCCAGACTCATGGGGGGGAGCAGATATTATAGTAATCCTGAAGAAAGGAAAGTCCTCGTTACTCCCCAGTTCCTATAGACCAATCACGTTAATAAATGCAGACGTTAAGATATTTTCTAAGATTATGGCTAAAAGACTTGGTAGAGTTATTGAAAATATAGTTAGCTCAACACAGCACGGGTTTATTCCGGGGAAAGGCACCACCCATCATATCAGGCGGTTGATCACATTATTTGTTGCAACGGTGGTCCTGGGAAACCCTATGGCAGCCTTATTCTTAGACGCAGAGAAGGTGTTTGATAGGGTTTCCTGGGATTACCTGTGGGCAATCATGAGATGGTTTGATATAGGGGAGGGGTATATACGAGCAATACAGACATTATATAGGAATCCTAAAGCTAGGATAAGAGTCAATAGAGGGTATTCCTCAACATTTAGGATAAGCAGAGGGACGAGACAGGGTTGCCCGTCATCCCCATTATTATTTGCCCTCTTTATCGACACATATTTACGCAAATTAGAGGCCAATGTTAAGATACCTGTAGTTTCAATAAATGGAAGAGCCTGTAAAATCTTGGCGTATGCAGACGATGTAGCCATTATAACATCTAATCCATCGGAGGGTATTAAGGAGGTCGAAGCTGAGGCTCATTGTTTTGGACAGCTGTCAGGATATAAAATTAATAGTACTAAGACACAGATCGTTAAGAATCAGTATACGCATTGTTTGGACAATCGAGTTGTAAAATCAGCAGTATATCTTGGGGTTCAGATTTCTGCAGAGGTGGAGAATGTGGTAGAGCAGAATATGGCCCCTCTTATGGCAACTGTACGAGTAGAACTGGAACGAATGAATAACCTTCATTTATCTTTGGTTGGGTGTACAAATGTTATTAAGATGTTAATACTGCCAACATTTCTGTACTTTTTTAGATCCATACCTTTGTTTTTTGAGGGTAGGTGGTTTCATGCATTAGAGTTAATTTTGAATAGGTTTATGTGGGCTCAGGGGAAAACACGTAGGGCTTACAAGTTTATTTCACTTCCTAGAGAAAGGGGCGGGTGGGGTGCACCAGATTTTAGGTTGTACTATTGGGCCGCAGTTTTACAACATATGCAGGGTCTAATTGGGGGGGGGTTACACGATTGTTGGGATTTTAATAGCTCCATGGATATTTACGCAGTGGTTTTTGGAGAAGACGTTGGAAATTGTTTGTTGAACTGTATTGATTTCTCATACTACAAGAGGACTAGGTTTAAGACTCTCAACGCAGTTATCAAGATGTGGAATGCATTTAGGAAGAAATTTGGTATGGGTAGGATAAACAGATATACTCGATTATATCGGAATAAATCGTTCCCGGAAATGATTTTTGCAGATAATGTTATGGCAGAATGGATGAGTAAAGGGATAGTTCAGATAGGGGACATGATGGGACAAGACGGCATTGCACAGTTTGGGGTCTTAAGAACTAAGTACCAGTTGGACACTAGAAATTTTTTTAAATATCTCCAAATTAGGAGTTTTCTGAATGCCAAGAAAGGGGGGCCTGCCGGGTTTGGGAATAATCTAATATTGGACAAAATAAGCAGGGGGCAGGGCTGTACAATACGTGGTTTCTATGCAACATTAGTAGAAACTAAAGTGGATGATATTGATAAGTTTGCTAAGAAGTGGGTGGAGAAGCTCCCTATCGAGGAGGGATCTTTTCAGGAATCATTGACTCTGGGATATACTGTTTTGTGTTCAGCCCCACTTCAGGCCCAGCATTATAAAACTATATATGCTCTGTATTATACTCCTGCTAGAATTCAACAATGGGGAGGTACCAATGGGACGAGCTGCGCAAGATGCAACTCCGTTGGAGCAGATATTATACACATATTTGCATCTTGTCCTCAGCTATATACATTAAAACGGGATCTGGAAATCTTTTTAGCAACACACTTAGCCATTAGAGTTGTAATTTCACCAACTTTAGTACTACTTGGGATTAGTACAGACCCATCGGTCCCACATCGGGAATTCCTTTTTATAGCAATGGCAGTATATAGATTAATGATTGCCAGGGCATGGCTAGATGTAAGACCTCCGGACATGCATCAGTGGTTGGCAAGTTTATTGTCTGCTTATAATATAGAAAAAGCAATCTATGCACGTAAGGGTAAAAAGAAGAGGCAGCTTGGATTAAAAATTTGGGAGCCTGTAAGAATATGGAAGCAGGGAATGGTGTTAAGTTAAGGATGTTGGATTGTTTGTTAGCTTAAATATCTTTATGATATAGTTGATCACATATACATGTAGAGAGATGCAATATAATGTGAATATTGGCTGAATTAAGATTGTTTGAGGGTTATTTTTCAAAAGTAATATACTGTATTATGCTGTGATAACGATGGATTATTGATGGATGTAAGGGAAAAACTTTTGAAACTCAATAAAAATATTTAAAAAAAAAAAAAAAAAACAGTATCTCACAAATGCTAACACATTTGAAATCAACATGGTAGATTTGCCATCCACTCCTGCAATGGGTAAGGTTGTTCCTACATGTACAAAACTCCAATTCACCCTTACCACACATGTACTTTTATATACATCACTCCAATGTTTATGCTGTTGTGGAAGCATCCATGCACATGTCTATTGTAACTGAAAATACAGTCTGCAGAAGCAGACTCTTAGCACACACCCAGCTGCTTATCCTGTACTATCATGCTTAGTATTCACAACTGTGTGGTGTTTCAGATAGCAGTGAGTAACGCTAATACATTCAACATCACCAAGGCTCATTTCCTTTGCTGGAGTGTAGTCAGTTACCCAGGTTACACATGTTCATGGTCTCAAAAAGCTGTTTGGGCATGTGCTCATTTCTGCTTTTGAAAACTATAATGAAAATGTGTCAGACTGTTAGAGTAATTATCAGTTGCTCTACCACAATAGTAAGTTTGCTTTCAAATTGCAAATCAAATTTCGTTTTCTGCCTAGAATCACACCATGATTCTGTGTGCACACAGGAATTGTTGTCAGAGATTTAATTTGTGTTACTCTGGTTCTTTTAGAATTGCATTCGTAGGAAAGGGGAAGCTTGTTTTCATGAACTGTGTTGGTTAGCATTCAGCCCAAATTAATATGTCACAAATGAGAGGGCAATGCTAACACATTTGAAATCAACATGGTAGATTTTACTTCCACTCGTGCAATGGGTCATGTAGTTCCTACATGTTCAAAACTCCTATTAACCCTTACCACACATGTAGTCTTACATACATGTCTCCAGTGTTTATGCTTTTGTGCAAGCGTCTATGCAGATCTCTCTTGCACCTGAAAGTAGAAAGTCTCCAGAAGCACACTCTTAGCAGAGAGCAAGCTGTTTCTCCTGTACAGTCATGCTTACTATTCAGCACTGTGTGGTGTTTCAGATAGCAGTGAGTAACGCTAATACATTGAACATCACCAAGGCTCATTTCCTTTGCTAGAGTGTAGTACGTCATCCAGGTTACACATGTTCATTGTCTCAAAAAGCTGTTTGGACATGTGCTCTTTTCTGTTTCTGAAAACTATAATGAAAATGTGTCAGACTGTTAGAGTAATTATCACTTGCTCTACCACAGTAGTAAGTGTACTTTCAAGTTGCAAATGAAAATTCGTTTTCTGCCTAGAATCACACCATGAGTCTGTGCGCACACAGGAATTGTTGTCAGAGATTTAATTTGTGTTACTCTGGTTCTTTTAGAATTGCATTCGTAGGAAAGGGGAAGCTTGTTTTCATGAACTGTGTTGGTTAGCATTCAGCCCAAATTAATATGTCACAAATGAGAGGGCAATGCTAACACATTTGAAATCAACATGGTAGATTTTACTTCCACTCGTGCAATGGGTCATGTAGTTCCTACATGTTCAAAACTCCTATTAACCCTTACCACACATGTAGTGTTATATACATGTCTCCAGTGTTTATGCTTTTGTGCAAGCGTCTATGCAGATCTCTCTTGCACCTGAAAGTAGACAGTCTCCAGAAGCACACTCTTAGCAGAGAGCAAGCTGTTTCTCCTGTACAGTCATGCTTACTATTCAGCACTGTGTGGTGTTTCAGATAGCTGTGAGTAACGCTAATACATTGAACATCACCAAGGCTCATTTCCTTTGCTAGAGTGTAGTACGTCATCCAGGTTACACATGTTCATGGTCTCAAAAAGCTGTTTGGACATGTGCTCTTTTCTGTTTCTGAAAACTATAATGAAAATGTGTCAGACTGTTAGAATAATTATCCCTTGCTCTACCACAGTAGTAAGTGTGCTTTCAAATTGCAAATCAAATTTCGTTTTCTGCCTAGAATCACACCATGAGTCTGTGCGCACACAGGAATTGTTGTCAGAGATTCAATTCGTGTTACTCTGGTTCCTTTAGAATTGCATTCGTAGGAAAGGGGAAGCTTGTTTTCATGAACTGTGTTGGTTAGCATTCAGCCCAAATTAATATGTCACAAATGAGAGGGCAATGCTAACACATTTGAAATCAACATGGTAGATTTTACTTCCACTCGTGCAATGGGTCATGTAGTTCCTACATGTTCAAAAGTCCTATTAACCCTTACCACACATGTAGTCTTACATACATGTCTCCAGTGTTTATGCTTTTGTGCAAGCGTCTATGCAGATCTCTCTTGCACCTGAAAGTAGACAGTCTCCAGAAGCACACTCTTAGCAGAGAGCAAGCTGTTTCTCCTGTACAGTCATGCTTACTATTCAGCACTGTGTGGTGTTTCAGATAGCAGTGAGTAACGCTAATACATTGAACATCACCAAGGCTCATTTCCTTTGCTAGAGTGTAGTACGTCATCCAGGTTACACATGTTCATTGTCTCAAAAAGCTGTTTGGACATGTGCTCTTTTCTGTTTCTGAAAACTATAATGAAAATGTGTCAGACTGTTAGAGTAATTATCACTTGCTCTACCACAGTAGTAAGTGTACTTTCAAGTTGCAAATGAAAATTCGTTTTCTGCCTAGAATCACACCATGAGTCTGTGCGCACACAGGAATTGTTGTCAGAGATTTAATTTGTGTTACTCTGGTTCTTTTAGAATTGCATTCGTAGGAAAGGGGAAGCTTGTTTTCATGAACTGTGTTGGTTAGCATTCAGCCCAAATTAATATGTCACAAATGAGAGGGCAATGCTAACACATTTGAAATCAACATGGTAGATTTTACTTCCACTCGTGCAATGGGTCATGTAGTTCCTACATGTTCAAAACTCCTATTAACCCTTACCACACATGTAGTGTTATATACATGTCTCCAGTGTTTATGCTTTTGTGCAAGCGTCTATGCAGATCTCTCTTGCACCTGAAAGTAGACAGTCTCCAGAAGCACACTCTTAGCAGAGAGCAAGCTGTTTCTCCTGTACAGTCATGCTTACTATTCAGCACTGTGTGGTGTTTCAGATAGCAGTGAGTAACGCTAATACATTGAACATCACCAAGGCGCATTTCCTTTGCTAGAGTGTAGTACGTCATCCAGGTTACACATGTTCATGGTCTCAAAAAGCTGTTTGGACATGTGCTCTTTTCTGTTTCTGAAAACTATAATGAAAATGTGTCAGACTGTTAGAATAATTATCCCTTGCTCTACCACAGTAGTAAGTGTGCTTTCAAATTGCAAATCAAATTTCGTTTTCTGCCTAGAATCACACCATGAGTCTGTGCGCACACAGGAATTGTTGTCAGAGATTCAATTCGTGTTACTCTGGTTCCTTTAGAATTGCATTCGTAGGAAAGGGGAAGCTTGTTTTCATGAACTGTGTTGGTTAGCATTCAGCCCAAATTAATATGTCACAAATGAGAGGGCAATGCTAACACATTTGAAATCAACATGGTAGATTTTCCTTCCACTCGTGCAATGGGTCATGTAGTTTGTACATGTTCAAAAGTCCTATTAACCCTTACCACACATGTAGTCTTACATACATGTCTCCAGTGTTTATGCAGTTGTGCAAGCGTCCATGCAGATCTCTCTTGCACCTGACAGTAGACAGTCTCCAGAAGCACACTATTAGCAGAGAGCAAGCTGTTTCTCCCGTACAGTCATGCTTACTAATCAGCACTGTGTGGTGTTTCAGATAGCAGTGAGTAACACTAATTCATTCAACCTCACCAAGGCTCATTTCCTTTGCTGGAGTGTAGTCAGTCACCCAGGTTACATATGTTCATGGTCTCAAAAAGCTGTTTGGACATGTGCTCTTTTCTGTTTCTGAAAACTATAATGAAAATGTGTCAGACTGTTAGAGTAATTATCACTTGCTCTACCACATTAGTAGGTGTACTTTCAAGTTGCAAATGAAATTTCGTTTTCTGCCTAGAATCACACCATGAGTCTATGCGCACACAGGAATTGTTGTCAGAGATTTAATTTGTGTTACTCTGGTTTTTTTAGAATTGCATTCGTAGGAAAGGGGAAGCTTGTTTTCATGAACTGTGTTGGTTAGCATTCAGCCCAAATTAATATGTCACAAATGAGAGGGCAATGCTAACACATTTGAAATCAACATGGTAGATTTTACGTCCACTCGTGCAATGGGTCATGTAGTTCCTACATGTTCAAAACTCCTATTAACCCTTACCACACACGTAGTGTTACATACATGTCTCCAGTGTTTATGCTTTTGTGCAAGCGTCTATGCAGATCTCTCTTGCACCTGACAGTAGACAGTCTCCAGAAGCACACTCTTAGCAGAGAACAAGCTGTTTCTCCTGTACAGTCATGCTTACTATTCAGCACTGTGTGGTGTTTCAGATAGCAGTGAGTAACGCTAATACATTGAACATCACCAAGGCTCATTTCCTTTGCTAGAGTGTAGTACGTCATCCAGGTTACACATGTTCATTGTCTCAAAAAGCTGTTTGGACATGTGCTCTTTTCTGTTTCTGAAAACTATAATGAAAATGTGTCAGACTGTTAGAGTAATTATCACTTGCTCTACCACAGTAGTAAGTGTGCTTTCAAATTGCAAATCAAATTTCGTTTTCTGCCTAGAATCACACCATGAGTCTGTGCGCACACAGGAATTGTTGTCAGAGATGTAATTCGTGTTACTCTGGTTCTTTTAGAATTGCATTCGTAGGAAAGGGGAAGCTTGTTTTCATGAACTGTGTTGGTTAGCATTCAGCCCAAATTAATATGTCACAAATGAGAGGGCAATGCTAACACATTTGAAATCAACATGGTAGATTTTACTTCCACTCGTGCAATGGGTCATGTAGTTCCTACATGTTCAAAAGTCCTATTAACCCTTACCACACATGTAGTGTTACATACATGTCTCCAGTGTTTATGCAGTTGTGCAAGCGTCCATGCAGATCTCTCTTGCACCTGACAGTAGACAGTCTCCAGAAGCACACTCTTAGCAGAGAGCAAGCTGTTTCTCCTGTACAGTCATGCTTACTATTCAGCACTGTGTGGTGTTTCAGATAGCAGTGAGTAACGCTAATACATTCAACATCACCAAAGCTCATTTCCTTTTCTGTAGTGTAGTCACTCACCCAAGTTACACATGGTCATAGTCTCAACTAGCTGTTAGGACATGTGCTCTTTTCTGCTTCTGAAAACTATAAGGAAAATGTGTCAGACTGTTACAGTAATTTTCACTTGCAAAAAAACAGTAGTAAATGTGCTTTCAAATTGCAAATCAAATTTCGTTTTCTGTCTAGAATCACACCATGAGTCTCTGTGCACACAGGAATTGTTCTCAGAGATTTAATTCTTGTTGGTTTTATTGTGTTTTTCACTCGTAGAAAAGGGGTAGATAGTATTACAAGATTTGAAAAGCTCAAAAAAAAATAGTCATATATTTAAATTACATAAAGGTATTTTTTTTTAGTTTCTTTCAGGTATTGCTGAACAACAGTGAAATAAATTAAAGATGCCTATAAAATCAAGAAAGAGGAAAGAACAGAAAAAACATTTATATTTGAAGACAACTGGAGGACCCAAATTAGTTGAAGATCCTCATGTTGGAAAAAAGAAAAAGTCTTCTGGTAAGCAGACTAAGGATTTTTTTTTAAATATCTTCAAAAAAAGAAAAAAATTGAAAAATGTCCCCACTGCAAATAGTATATCAAATAGAAAACAACAGGACAAAAGTGAGAAATTACTAAATGCTAATGTACAATCAGAAGCAATAAAGATTGACTTAAAAAGAAAAACAGCATTTAAAGACATTCGTAGAAAAATGTTTCAGAGAAGAGTGATGTCCAATTTGCTAAAGGATGTGAAAAAATATAAGAAGAAAGTGAAATTTTATAAGAGAAAGAAAGATATTGAATCAATTGTAGCTAAGGCTTTAGAATTAAAAAGAAAACTATTCATTTTAATTTTGAACAGGATCCGTACATTAGATAAAATGGTCAATGTAATGAAGTCACAAAGCAAAACGAAAAGAGTAGTGAAAAGAAATAACTTTTGTAAAGTGTTTTTAGGAGAATGGATGCATAGTTCAAGTACTGAACCATTTTTTTTTAATGAAGAGAGTTATCTTCAAAGTAATAGTTTGCTGCATGCAGCTGACACCAGAGGTCGTGCTTATGAAGTGAAAGATGGTTGTGTAATGGAAAAGGAGAAAATGGTTCCAAGAAATGAGGAAGAAGTGATAGCTGATGAGGTTATTGGGAGACGTCCTAAATTACGTGAGTTTCTAAGAGAATATAGTAAAAAAAAGTGTTAAACAGAAGATTAAGGTGCTTCAAAGACTAGATCCATGTAGAGTGAGAGAGAATACTGGTTTGCAAGGACATTCTCTGGCTTGTCTTTCTAGGAAAGTTTGCCAAAGTGTTTTTCACCATTTTAGGATGCTGGCAGTTCATCATACTGAAATGAGAAAGTTTGTGAGAAGATTGTATTTTGCTAAAAGTCCAGCACTAAAGTTAAATGAGTTGAATAGGGCTCTGTTCCGTGGATCTGTATCAGATGTAGAGAAGGTTACTGATGAAATTCAGTTTTGTTACTTTGGTCCGGAACAAGAAAGTGCAGGTAATGACACAGTTATTGAAGAAAATGTGGAAGAGAATGTAGAACCCACTGTTAGTAAAAATTTTGAAGATCAAATTACAAAATTTACTATCATCTCTAATGAAAGACCAAATATTACTTGTATTTGTTGCCGGAGAAGCCATTATAAAATTCAAACAAGAAATGTTGATCTGTATAAAAAAAGTGAAAATGAAGATAATTATAAGTGGAAGGATTTTGCAACATATATATTTCTGGAAAATAGTTTTGATTTGGGTGAAGACCAGCGTATTTGTAAATACTGTTATAACAAGTTAGAAGAAAATAGAATGCCAGCCAGAGCTGTACATAATAATTTAGAATTGGTTGATATTCTTGCAGAACTTTCTGATTTAAATACGTATGAGTCTATACTCATTCAATGTGTCCATCCGTTTCAGACCATAGTGCGTATGGAGCCCAAAACAGGTAAATTACCTCCTTCGGATTTACAAAGAGGTTTAAAAGGAAGAGTTGTCTATTTGCCATTGGATTTGAAAAAAAATATGGAAACAATTGATGCAGCTAGATTGGAAAATGAACCATTAGTTATTCTGGTTAATGGAGTACCAACAAAGAATAAGAACATTTGGCAGGAGCTGGTAGATGTACGAAAAGTACAAAGAGCAAATTTAAATTTGAAAAGAAATATTAAATGGTATGAAACAATTTATATGGATGAAGATGAAGAAGGTTTACTACCAGACTCAGGAATACCAGCTGGGCAAATTGAAAAAGTAGATAAGTCAAAAGAAGAAGAAATTCATGAACATTTCAGCATACATCCTCTTCATTCAAAAGAAGTTATGGCAAACACTATTGATATGTTTCAGATGAAAAAAGCAAAAGGAACTCCCGTGAGTGTATGGGAGGAGAGCTTGGAAGCTCGATGTTTTCCCCAGCTGTTTCCTACAGGAAAAGGTGGACGATATGATGAACGCCCAGTACAGATTCCTGCTTCTGAGTATCGGACTACAAGATTATATGCAGAAGATCCAAGATTTTGTCAAAGTATTCCTTATTTGTTCCATCTTTTATTTGAAAGTGACTTGTCTGCACTATCTTATGCAGTAAATCACATTTTAAAAAGTGGAGTACATCTACATAATGTGTCTGCAAAGGATTTTATGAACAAAGTGCAACTGCGAGATGATTATTTGGAATCACAATTGATGAATCTGATGGCTTGTCAGCGTGGAACTAATGAATATTGGTACCGACGGCATGGAGAATTGAAATGTATGTTACGGAATTTAGGAACTCCTACATGGTTTCTCACCCTAAGCTGTGCTGAGTACGCTTGGGATGATCTTCTGGATTTTCTTCGAGAGGCAAATTCAAATATTGAAAACATCCAATACAAGACAGCAGGAGAATTGTGCTCATTGGATCCGGTTAATGTTTGCAGATATTTCAATCATAGATTTGAGGCTATGATGTCCTTCATCTGCAATAAAAAAAATCCACCTCTTGGAGAAGTTGTGGATTTCTTTTGGAGAAAAGAGTACCAAGCAAGAGGTGCTCCTCATATTCATATGCTGTTGTGGATCAAGGATTCCCCAAAATTTGGAACAGATTCTGATGATGCAGTTTTAAGTTTCATCGAAGAATATGCAACATGTGCTATACCTAAAAGCACAGAAGAGAAAAACTTAAAAGAGCAAGTTTTATGTTTCCAAAGTCATCGGTGTGGAAAATACTGTCGACAAAAGTACAAGAGTAAAGAAAAATTCTACACAAAATGTCGATTTGGATTTCCACGACCTGTTCTTTCAAAAGGAAGAGTCAACAGTTTTATGTCAGCTGTGCGAAATACTATTACAAGAAAATCTCCCAAAAATACGTACAACCTAAGAAGAAAAGAAGAGTCAAAATATATAAATGACTACAACCCAGTCATTTTATCCATGTGGAATGCTAACATGGATATACAGTATGTTGCTGACAATTCTATTGCTGTTGCTCGGTATGTCACATCTTACATCACTAAATCTGAGAAAACGGAATTGAAGGAAATGTGGGAAGAGATTTCTCACGAGAAGACTGTCAGTAAGAAGCTATACAGTTTCAGTTTAAAGATGTTATCACATCGAGAAATTGGATCCTACTAATGCTCAGATAGGTTATCATCTGCAAGTCTGTACTCCAAATCCAGAAGAATAATTTGGGTAAGTTTAGGCCTTGCAGGAATGCGAAATCGGGTACTGAAATCTGTTGGAGAAATTGAATATTTGGCAGAGAACGACCCGGAAAGTACAGATATTTTGAAATCAAACATGTTGGACACATATTACCCAAAAAGAAGTCGTCATCTTGAGAACATGTGTCTCTATGAAGTGCTGCAGAACTACATTTTTACACGGAAAGCCACAGAAGACATCAACAGTGGAAAATATAAAGTCATTGGTGAGGAAGGATGTTTGGTGAAGCAAACAAAAGGAAGTTTGATTAATCACAGGAAGCTGAGTTGCGACACTCCTGACAAAAAGGAATTTTACTACTTAGCACTTTTACAGCTGTTTAAACCATGGCGTTCAGAGGATGAATTACTTGGAGATTTTCCCAGCTATGAAGATTCCTTTAATGCATGTAAAGATACGATTGAATGCAGTACTTTCACAAATTATGTACAAATGTTAAATGAAGAAATTGAACAGGAAGCTACAATTGCAGCTGAAGTAGCTAGAGACAGTTCTCAAGACAGCCAAAGTTCTGAAACGCTCAGTCAAGATCCCCTAGGACAACCAATCGTAGAAAATGAAGCTGCAATAGCCATGACTGAAGTGGAAACAGCTATTAATCAAGCTCAGGAAGATTTAATAGACTTACCAAATTTGCAACAGCAACTGAATGAAGAACAACAACATATTTATGAAGAAGTCACAAAAAAATTGATCATGGATTACTACATGAAAAGAAAGAGTGCTCATGCACATCATTTGAACCAATCAGGATGTATGTGAGTGGACAAGCTGGAACTGGAAAAATGTTCTTAATTAAAGTCATCAGAAGCTACCTACAGCAAAAAACAGATTCAACTTTGTCTTGTGTTGTTACTGCTCCAACTGGGTTAGCAGCATATAACATAAAAGGAATTACCTTACATCGCTTGCTAATGTTACCAGTGGAGCATGAGAACAAAATAGAATATCACATGCTAACAGGAGAAGCATGCTTCGAAGTTTCAAGAAGTTTGAAGAAGATGCAAGTACTCATTATTGATGAGGTAAGCATGGTATCAAACTTAATGCTTGTCTTTGTGCATTTAAGAATGCAGCAAATTCTAAAGAGAGACTATGACGTGTTATTTGGTGGAAAACATGTTATAGCTTTTGGGGATCTTCTGCAGCTCACTCCAGTTAAAGGACAACCAGTGTTTAATACTGTGACACATGAAGACACGAAGAAGTCATTAGGAAGTATTGGTAATGCGAATATTTGGTCATTCTTTGAGTACAAAGAACTCACTACCAATATGAGGCAAGCAAATGATGAAGATTATGCAAGTATTCTGAAAGATATTAGAATTGGACTACTCACAGAAGTTGGCAGAAAAGCATTACAGAGTCGGTTGCTACATAATTTATTTCCAAGTGAAGAAATAGTTGCAGAGAAAATATGCAAGAACATTGCAGAAAAAAATACTGTAATCTGCTTAATGCCAATACTACGTGAATGCTCGATATTCAATGAGGAACTTTTGAAATTGGAAAAGGAAGAGATTAAGAAAATGGAAGCAGTGGACAAAATTCAGCATGAAGGAATTACTATTACATTAACAGGCAAATTGAAAAATAAATTGGATTCTCTAGAGAAGAACATTTCGAAAACAGCTGGATTAGAAAAAAATCTTTATGTTTGTATGAACTGTCGAGTATTTTTAAGAAGAAATTTGGATGTAGAAAAAGGTTTAGTGAATGGAGCTATGGGTAAAGTTGTGGGTTTTGTGAAATACCACAAAAAAGATGAAATTGAATTTTTAAAAATAACATTTTATCAGGTTGAAGAGGTTAAAGACATTAGTCGTTGTTCAGTCCGTTTTTTGCTTGTAAAAGACTTATATGTACGTAGGAAGCAGTTTCCGTTTTCTCTAGCATATGCTGTAACTATTCACAAATCTCAAGGATTAACTGTAGATAGTGCTTTTGTAAACATTGGTTCTACTGTGTTCAAAGAAGGTATGGCGTATGTTGCTTTGTCACGAGTGAAAACATTATCTGGTTTATTCATGATAGACTTTGATGACTCAAAAGTTAGTGCTGATGCAAATTGTGTAAAGGAGTATAATAGATTAAGAAGAACCTATGCTCCTCATTTAGGTCAGTATCCTGTGTTTGAAAAACGTGTTGTTTCTCGGAAAAGGAGAATTGAGAATATCTGTAATGAGGATGTACAGAAGAGAAAACAAAAGGAGAGTGATGTGATTGCAAGCAAAAAGAAAAAGGACAATGTTCAGGAGGTTGTTGGTTGTCATTTTGAAAATAGCTCTGGTGTCAACTGCTACGCTAATGTAGTGCTGAATGTTGTATTTTATCTTGAAAGTTTGCAAGAGCAGATAATAGTAAATCATGAAAAAAGATTTTGTTCTCTGATGAGTTTTCTTTTTGAGAAGCTGAGTATTGATAAAACTAAAATAGAAAGTGCTTCTGATGTTAGAAAACTTTTAGATGTATGTTCAGGATGTACACAGTTTACTCAAAATGTCCAGCAAGATGCACAGGAATTCTTGATGTATATCCTTATGGTACTGGAAGAAGAAGGGGTAGAAATAGAAAATATGTTTGGTCTCTCTTATAAATGGGAACATAGTTGTGAAAACTGTTTCAACACATGCAGCTCTAATGTTGATTCAGAAAGGTTTATATTTAACATTACCAGAGACTAAATCAGTGACTTTTAGTAAATTAGTTAAAGATGCCAATCACAACATGGAATGTTCTAAATGTAAATCAGACATGTTTTCAACGTTATTTTTAAAGAAATATGGAGAGTATGTAATTTTAATGATGCAACGTTGTAGAGCTGATGGTTCAAAATTGGACACTTTAATAAAGAAGTTTACAGGACATCAATTATCAATATCTGGAAAAATGTTTGTTGCAGTTGCAATAATTTTCCATGATGGACCTTCTATAACTTCTGGTCATTACACAGTTTATCTTAAATGTGAAAAAGGCTGGACACTGTGTAATGATTCTCAATTGATTTTCAAGCAACGTTTGCCTGCAGAATTACCAAATTCCTATTTAATTTTTCTGAAACCCAAATTTTAGATATAAATTGCAACATCTGAACAAATCATTTTTGCGATTTTATTGGATTACCATTGGATATTTCATCAAAAAAGAATTTAAAAATTACCATTTGGCCTCATGGAAAGGTAAAAATATCTCTTGTGGACTTCTTTGACAGATATTATTTTGGTGTATGTGCTTAAGCAACAAGATTTACAGACGATATTTATTGCAAATAGTTATTGTTTTTAGATGATGTTTTTATTAAATATGTTACATTTCTATAAAGGTATGTTTTACTGAGAAGAGATTCAGGGCTTTTTTTAAACAATCATTCAGATTGTTAATCTTTTGCCCGCTGTTAAGTGATGAATGCAATTGGTTTCACGATTTACAGTGAAATTCAATATATTCTGAAAACAGCAAAAAAAGGGCAAAATATTGTTTTTTTAAATATGAAAATCTGTGAACTGTATTCTAAAATGTATTGTTAAATATTAATACTTTTTTCTTTTTTTACAGATTGAGAAAGAAAATTTAGGAAAATTAATCCTTTTTTCTGGCAATTAAAAAAAACCATTTATTGATAATTAAGTTATTTTGTTGGTCAGGTAAGTTTGAAATATCTGTATTTATCACACATTTACTTTCATGCTCCCTTTTTTCACTTCTCCTCACTCTGCTTTTCTCATTCCCCTTGTGGTCCCACAAGTACCTTGAAGGGTGAAAAAAAGATTTTATTTTTAAAAAAAAGAATAAAAATGGGTGCGCATACCGTGCGTGCACGGTGGGAAGAATTTTTTTTTAAAAAGTGATTAAAAAAATACAAAAAAATTGTGAGGTAAGGTGGCTCTTAAAAGAGCCGTTGTGTTAATACAGGGACAGAGGAAGGAAAGAATGGCAATATTATAAGGTACCGCACTTGTGCTGCTCTATCTTATTGTCTATTAGAGGAATACTAGACTCCCCAAAAGCAATAAGAGCATAGCAAGTATTGCACCTTATATGTACACTCTAAAACCGAGGATAAATGTCCAGAGGAGCAGAAGAGGGTGACGCTCCCACCGCAGAGGAAGTGCTCGGCTGAGCTGCCGAAGATGTACTCGGCTGAGCAGCTGCGGATGTGCTCGGCTGAGCTGCTGGAGGGGTTGCTGCAGTAGCTCGAGCAAAAGTCTTGGGATGTACATCCCTAATGTGTCTGAACATAGTGAAGATTCCAAAAGAGTACTTCTTCTTTGGATCTCCTCTAGACAAGACACGGCCACAAAGTTTGCAGGTGACTTTTGGAGCATTGCCAGACAAAAGAATCCTTCTGTTTCCTCTTTCTCTGTCTGATAATGCTGTCCTGCTCACTCCCAGAAGAGGACTGCTGCTCTGCCATTGTATCACAAAGACACTTCAGCTCCTTCTCCTAGGGAATCACAAGCAATAATGAGGGGAATGGGTGTGGTGTTGGAAGTTTCTGGAAATGAAAGAAGTTTAAACCAATGAAAAGTGTTGTTTCTGGATCACATGACCTACCGTGCGCGCTCCGTACGCTTACCGTACGCGCACGGTAAAAGTACGCATGCGCGTACGTAAGACGTGCGCATGCACGTAAGGAGCACATGCGCATGCGCATTAGAGGCACGCGCGCATGCGCGTACGGCGGTTCCGCGTAAGGAGCACGCGCGCATGCGCAAAAATAAAACGCGCGCATGCGCGTAGGAAGCCAGCACATACGCGTCGCAGACAAAGTACGCATGCGTACGTAAATCGCTTACGCATGCGCACATGGAGCATAGATATTACGTACGCGCACCGTACTTATAGCGTACCGTGCGCGTACCGTAAGCTTACCGTACGCGCACGGTAAAAAATCCTAAAAAAACAAACAAAAAAAAGTATAAAGGTTTGTAGAAGATATTAACTATGTTGTTCAACTATATCTAAACATTTATTTAAAAAAGGTGAACCATTCCATATTGCAGGATACAGTAAATCTATGATTATATACATAGGTAGCATATTGTTTAAAAACAAAATCTCAAAAGAAATAATAAATAAAAAAAATTGCATTTAAAAAACCTTGCAAATTCATTAAAAAAAACATAGGTTTCACACACGTTATAGTTAGGAATTAGCATTTAAAAAACCTTGCAAAGTCACTGAAAAAACCATAGGTTTCACGCACGTTATAGTTAGGAATTAGCATTTAAAAAACCTTGCAAATTCACTGAAAAAACCATAGGTTTCACACATGTGATAGTTAGCTGGACATTTCGCTCATAAAAAACCATTGAAATTCCCCGTTATAGTTATTTCAGCTAACTATAACTCGCGCGCCCTCAATCCACTGCTGATGACGTCACATATTACATCACTCATGACATGGTCAGTGACATCACTCATGACATCACTGATGACATCTCAAATGACATCACTGATGACGTCATCCATGTGATAAATGACCACATCTTCTCACACCCTAATATAACCTTTGATACACCGACTCAAAATTTCAGAGTTTCATTGTCAAAACCATACATACTGCAATACCAATAACTACATACCCACTTATTAACTCTTAGGTCTACATACACCTCCACTCATTCACTTGTACAGTCACTCATACTTACAGTCACTCCATACAAGACTATCATATGCATTTATACACCTACATAGACACTCACACACCACCAATCATCCATAGAGGTACTCTCACATCTATTCAGTCATGCAAATAATCACACTCCCATTTACTCACCTATGCGGTTATACATACTCAAGTTCACTTACTCAAAAATAGTACCACATTCTTACGCTCTTATAGAATCACTGATACAAGCAGACACTCATCCATACAGTCACTCTCACAACCACACACTATCACATCTACCCACTTATATACTCTTACACGCATATATACTGCCTTTCAAATATGTAGTTAGTCACAAATGTACCACTGAGGTATACATTCAATCCCTAACACACCCATACATACACTCACTCAACCATACAGTCCATCACAGATGCACTCTTAAAACCATGCACCCATAGAATCACCCATGCACACATCTAGTCACAGAGTAACACACACCCTACCCACACAAACACTCAGGAACCCATACAGATACTGAGACAAGCAATCAATAACTCATATAGACACTCATATAGCTATTCACAAAACCATGCAGCCACTTATACACCAACATACAGACACATACAAACATTTACACAGTTTAGTCACTAGTCTGCAGTAAGATACATTTAATGACTCACATAGAGTCAGTTACGCACCACAGAAAATCATCCATTTACATACTTGTATACCCAATTATTCTTCAACTGGCCTTTCCCTATATATATTAAACATATTAAAATTGTTCAGAAACACATACTCAATCGATGATGTCATCAGTATTCACTAAGATACTGTTAATAAGTCAGTTATACAATTAATTTTACCAAAAATAACATCCATTTAGACACTTATTTACCTATTTATTCTTCCATTAACCTTTAGATATAAATATATAAAAAATATTTATTTTTCAGAAAGACACATATTCACTGGATGATGTCATCAGTGATGTCATTCGAGATGTCATCAGTGATGTCATGAGTGATGTCACTGACCATGTCATGAGTGATGTAATATGTGACGTCATCAGCAGTGGATTGCGGGCGCGCGAGTTATAGTTAGCGGAACTAACTATAACGGGGGAATTTCAATGGTTTTTTACGAGCGAAATATCCAGCTAACTATAACATGTGTGAAACCTATGGTTTTTTCAGTGAATTTGCAAGGTTTTTTAAATGCTAATTCCTAACTATAACGTGTGTGAAACCTATGGTTTTTTCAGTGAATATATATATTATCTACTGGCGGTCGCCAGTAGATAGTTATAGTTAGGACCGTGTTTCCATAGGAAATCCGCAACATTCTATTTGGAATAACTTTGGCGCCGGTTGACGAATCCTTGGGAAATTTTCAAAATAGGTGGGGCGCTCCGCTCCGCTCCTACCCTGAAAGTCTCGGGGGGATTCGTCAAGCGGGGGCTGAGAAAAAAGGGGGGTCCCAAAACGAGTTTTCCCCATGCATTTTCCCATAGGACCTTTAGTCCGAGCTACAGCCCGAACGGCTGAACAGAATTACTTGAAATTTGGCAGAGAGGTAGTCCTCAGGTCAGAGATGTGCCTTTTGCAGGTCTGGTGTAAATCTGTTCAGTAGGTCCTGAGAAAATAGCATTTAAATCAATATATATATCTGTAAGTGCGCTCCGCGCGCTTACGGTAAGCTTACCGTACGTGTACGGTGCCGTGCGCGAGCTCAATTCTGATTGGTGGTTACATGACTGTAAACATTCGAATCGGTCGAAATCAGAAAGTGTCGGCCGCCATTTTCTGTCTCTCGCACTGAAAAACAAAGGTGGATAACGTGAAAAGGGGGCAACGGAGAGAGTTGCAGACCCCCTAGCGTTTGTCAGGGGGTCCACGAAAGACCAAAAAGTACGAAAAATACATTTAATAATTGTAAAAAAAAATCACGGAGTGCGCGTACGGTAAGCTTACCGTACGCGCACGGCAAAAAAAAGTAAAAAAAAAAAAACGAAATAACTATCACATTTATTAAATAAATTGAAGGACCCGTAAGGGAAAAAAAAAAAGGGGAGGCGCGCACGGTATAAACTGCGCAACGTGGGCGCTCGGTGCGCGAAGCGCACCGAGAGCCCACAGCGCGTGCACGGAGCTCGAAGCGCACCGTGAGCGCAGGGTGTGCGCACGGTGAAAAACCAGAAAAAAAAATAAATAAATAAATACATAACTTAGCATTTAAAAAACCGTACAAATTCACTGAAAAAAACATAGGTTTCACACACGTTATAGTTAGGAATTAGCATTTAAAAAACCTTGCAAATTCACTTAAAAAACCATAGGTTTCACACATGTTATAGTTAGCTGTACATTTCACTCGTAAAAAACCAATGAAATTCCACGTTATAGTTAGATCAGGTAACTATAACTTGCGCGACCGCAATCCACAATGTGTCATTTCAGATGTCATCATTGATGTGATGAGTGATGTCACTGACCATGTCATGAGTGATGTAATATGTGACGTCATCAGCAGTTTATTGTGGGCGCGCAAGTTATAGTTACCTGATCTAACTATAACGTGGAATTTCATTGGTTTTTTACGAGTGAAAGGTACAGCTAACTATAACATGTGTGAAACCTATGGTTTTTTAAGTGAATATATATATATATATATATATATAAAATATATTTAAACTTTACAGAAACACTCAGTCACTAGATGATGTCATCAGTGATGTCATTTGAGATGTCATCAGTGATGTCACTGACCATGTCATGAATGATGTAATATGTGACGTCATCAGCAGTGCATTGCAGGGACATGAGTAATAGTTAGCTCAACTAACTATAACGGTCAAATTTCTCTGGTTTTGTACGAGTGAAATGTCCAACTAACTATAACGTCCCTGTAACCTTTGTTTGTTTCAGTGAATTTCTAAGGTTTTTTAAATGCTAATTTTGAACTCTAACGTCCCTGAAACCGTTGGTTTATTCAGTGAATTTCAAAGGTTTTTTAAATGCTAATTTCTAACTATAACATCCCTGAAACCTGTGTTTTTTCAGTGAATATATATATATATTTATATATATGGCTTGCACATAGCTCCTTCAATCATTAACACAAGAAATTTAAAGCATGGGTCTGCCCCTTGCATACACCAATAGCATGCACTAAGAAAAGGAGTAGCCACACAATTAATATGTTCCTATTTTGAACAAAACTTCTAAAGGCACTGAATGAGCAAAGGCCGCGTTTCTCCGACTAACTCCCATAATACTTTCATCTGTACATCTATCCTTAAGTCCTCCCTCCCTTCATCCATCCTTTCATGTTTCTATCCATCCATCCAATTATCATTTTGCTCACACCACCATCACTCATTTTAGTCTTCCATCCATTCATCCTTTCACTTTTCTGTTTATAATTCCATTCTCCTATCCTTACACCCTTTCTCCCTTTATTCCATTCTTTCATCTGCTCCCTACACCCTTCAATCTATCCATCCTTTCATCCTTCCTTCAAACCATCCATCCAATCAGTCACTCCACAAATTCAACAATGGTTTCACCAACTTTCTGCCATTCCTGGTTGAAGATATATCTTTTGTAATCAACATTTATCATTAGATTAAACTTGAGATTCAACACTTCTTTAATCTGACCATATGTTACTTCTTCATCGGTTTGTGGAATTCTCTTTATGACTTCTTTCACACCATGACCAAAAAGAATATTGAGATACTTACTAATCTTTTAGTTATCAGTCTCTTCAAGTGCATCAAGAAAATCATCAAATGTATCTATCGAAGCAGTCCATCTATCGCCGATATTTTGCTTTTGGCAGTATTGAATGGTGGTGGTGGTTTCAGGAAAACTGCTGCATTGTAGCCATTTCTGAGAGTGGCTGACATTGAGGGTGAAGCTCTCTTGCCTGTTCATCTTAAACCTGTCCATGTGAGTTATCTCAACAGCCTTGAGATGTGCAGGTCTCAGGATCATTCTTCATGACATTTGGATGACTGCCTCATTCTTCACCTCCATTCTCTCAGTCTTCCACAGTTTAAAAAAAATCTTTGGTCACTTCGGATTGTCACCAGCTTGGTAAGCACAGCCCCTGTGCTTTGCCTGGGCTATGGCGCCTGGGGGTGAGGTTGTACAGGCTCTATTTACTCAGGTTCTGGTGAGCAAATAACTGTTCTATTTTTGTTTAAACGTCTCTTTATGCGATTTTTGTCTTTACCACTTTCTAACTATAATGTTATACTGTACGTTGTGCTGTTTGAAAACCTGGTTGTATCTGCCTTTAGCATTCACGCTACCGTTTATGTATGGTCTGACCAGCAAGTTCACGGTCGTTGTTATGAAAATTTATTTTCAATGTTTTAATTGTTTTTAACCTATTTATGGTGGCTGGAGTTGCGCTTTGACTCTACAAGCAGTAAGCACGTGTTCTTCACTTCGACTGTAACACATGAGGCACAAACAACCAGTTAGCTTTGATCACAGCAAACTCTCTGGGAGAGCACTGTTGATCTTTGGGTTGCATATTCCCTAACTCGTTGCCAGTTGTAGAATCCTCCCCAGCCTGGGTACCACAAAGGACTATGCCACATACTGAGCTTAGTACTGCACGTCTTTATTCGTCTGCGTGTAACTGAGAACTCCACATTCTAAATCACTTATGTTACAGTTCTACAGAGTCCATCTGGAGCCAAAAGGGTTCCATCATTTCTTATTCCCAAGACACTACAACCAGCCATTGCAAATTCATCTGTACCTGTGCCAGCCATCAGACAGTACACTGCCCAAGGCTGTGGCTCCCAGCAAGGATTGGTATTTTATATTATACCAAGGGTGAATGAAACGTTATTCTTCACTGTTGATATAAAAATAGCCAAAATGTAGGAGAGCAGAGCCCATGTGCCCATAGGGTGAGCAGCTAGTGATCTACAGGCCAGAGAGAATTGAGGATTGAAATGTATCAGTATCACTGGTGAGGAGTAGGATGTCATGGTTGTCTGCTCACTAGTCTATCCCAAATAGCAAACATCAAACCCATGTCAATACAGATTTCATGACTTGTCCAACCTAGGAAACTACCAAGGGCTTGATTATGAGTTGAGAGGTGTGGGGCTGTGCCTGGTTTTTCCAAACTCAGTTTTCAAGAGAGCCAAAACAGTGGATCTGATTTTAGTGTGCATAACTAATTGCAGGTGAAATCACATTTGGCTTGGGTTGCAACAGCAGTAGTCCTCAACTCACCTCCATGCCCAACCTCCATTTGCCATATGACTTCTTTCACTTTCCTGCCCTACCTTTGATACCATCTTCTTCCTCTAAGCCACACTTCAGCTCTCCCCACAAGCATTATCCATCTGCCTAGAGCAGGTGGTGCATTTGCTTGTTAAACCCCTTGAAATAGGGAATACTATGCAGAATTCTGCTTGATAAATCTGGGCCTGAAAAGTTATTCCATATTCAAAAGGGTTTAAGTGCATGGTACTGGTGGATTGTTACCGTATGGTACTGGAAGGGGCATATTATAAACCAGTGCTGGCCTTGGGACGCAAGAGTTCCCCAGCCCTAATGGGCCCCCAAATCATTCCAGGTGGCCCCATTCTGCTTCTGGGTCAATTAATATGTGTGAGATACTGGAGACTTAGGGATCCCTCCTTACATTCTGTATAATTTTACATTACAAACCTTTGGGAACTGGCAATTATGGGTGTTGATCTTGCACCCGGCCAATATCGTACAACTAATAATTGTGGCCTAAGTTTCCCAGATGGCCCTTCAGTCACAGCATGGTCTAGTGGCACACAGAAATATCTTGCTATAAAAATATCGTAGCAAGAATATTAACAACAAAATAACATGAAGATAACAGGTAAGTAGAGACTTACTATTCTTAAGTCCTCATCCACATACTTTCTACTTGCCCAGATATAACTGTGACATACATTGAACCTTTGTTTGTTTCAGTGAATTGTGGGATTTTTTAAAGTGAGCTTTGATCTTATGTCTATACCTAAATTATAATATCACTTGAAATTTTGTTTTTTAGATAGATAGATAGATAGATAGATAGATAGATAGATAGATAGATAGATAGATAGATAGATAGATAGATAGATAGATAGATAGATAGATAGATAGATAGATAGATAGATAGATAGATAGATAGATAGATAGATAGATAGATAGATAGATAGATAGATAGATAGATAGATAGATAGATAGATAGATAGATAGATAGATAGATAGATAGATAGATAGATAGATAGATAGATAGATAGATAGATAGATAGATAGATAGATAGATAGATAGATAGATAGATAGATAGATAGATAGATAGATAGACTTGAGTGTAGTAAGTTGAGATAAGGTATGCTTATATATAATGTATTTTGTATGTATTAATATATTTTTGTTGTCAATGTTCTTGCTATGATAGTTTAGTTGGAAAATATTTAGGAGTTAGTATGCTGGTAATAAAACCTAGGTGGGCCCATTGCATCCTGGGTTCTCTTTAGGACCACTCTGCCACAATTCTCATCTGTGCGTTTCAAATGCTAGTAACTTTTTTCTTACACAAGCGATGTGAGGAGTTTTGACAACACGTTATTCTGCTCTTGATTTGGAGCATAGATTTACCAGCATACTTACTCCCACACCTACAAGGTTTCCTTTCATCATCAGGTATCAACCTTCTTTATCCAGTAATGTATCCATAGGGGAGAATGCCACACTGTCATGCACTAATATGGAATCACCGTTAGCTTTATTGTGGGCTGAGGCATGATAGTAGAGACTATAATTTGGAGTGCAATATCTTCCAAAATCTCCCATCCTACAATAGGTAGATTTCTTCAATCACATTCAAATCTATGTTTTCCTTCTTCAAGCTTCAGCAGATCCTCGCCTCTAGTCCAATGAATTAAGACATTTTACATTCCATTTCAAAATATTGAATTAAATTATCGAAACCGGGATTTTATCTTCACAGCCCTTTCTGAAGAAGAATTTATTATGCCCTTGACCTACTAACATGCAGCAGTACCTATTTACCCTGAGCCTTTCTCCCACCCTTCCCCAGCAAGTCCATGTTCCAGCTCAGGCTTTGAGATCAGTATTTGAACTCAGCTCCTTTCACCCACTGGGGAAGGGGTTTAACAAACATGAGAGGGCTCCCCATGAGTTGCTTGGAGGAGGTCCTCACCCCCAGGTAAAGTTTAAGGTGATAAACGACAGATGACTGAAAAGCCCTCACAGGACCATAACCTTAAGCAAGAAGCTTAAAACTTTGGTCTTCCTCTAGTTTACACTAATATCATACACTACCACGGGAGTGGGCATAACGAAGGATGTAGTGCCCTCTCTTAAGCCCCTGTGAAGAGCATTCAACCAGTTCTCCACAGGTTTGAGTCTCTGGTCTTATACGGCTTCTCCTCAATCACTCCACCAATATGTGTGTAGCAGTCAGTGGCTCCTGAATTCCGACTTTTAAACTTAGTTCTTGAGGTTTGGAACTAGTTTAGATAATTTAGTATGTAGCATATGAAGATCATGCAATATATGGACATCGTCCTGGTACTAGAATAACTATGATACTAAACCAACTATATGAACCAGTATTAAAAAGATCAAATTGCAATTAAGAATCTTGTCCAAAGGTCAGGGGGGTGTTTCAACCAAGTGGGTGCATTTCCTTCAGCCACTACATTACTGAAGTGTATGGCAATGTGCCAACATCTTGATAATGACATGGCTCTCTCAACACCCGGCTATCTTTGAATTGGAATTTCAGCTTTTATTGGCATTGCTGTAGTCAGTTACTCTTGTGAAAAACAGTGCAAAGCAACTGCATTAATCCCCAATTCACTATATATATAGATAGCTACCAATAAATATATTGTTTTTTGGGTAACATAGGTGTTTTTACTGAACCATAGCTTTTTGTACCGGAAAGTAGATTGCAATTATTATATAACTCTGTAAGTATTAAGAGCATTGGGGGTTATTTACTAATGTTTTGCATATGGTGGGGGCATGGCCTGCAAGATGTCCGACCAACAGCTTTGTGATTTTAGCCCTGTCATTTTATCCTGAATCATCGTATATAGTTGCGATAGTGAAAACTCTGCTGGCGGGTGCCACTGGCGACTGCTGCCATATGGAGACCCATGTGGTTGCCAAGTAAGGTGTTGCCCCCTTAGTGCCTGAAGGCGGCGGTGCTACGGCTAGATCGTGCGGCTGAGATGCGATCCTTACCTCCAGCTCTGGAGCGTCCCTGCCTGGCCCAGGAAGGAGCTGAGCAGTGCAGCTGGGACACCTCAGAGGAAGCAAGGCAGCTGGCACTTACTGCAGCAACCCTTTGAGGTGGGTTGCATGCTCTTGGCTTACTCCCCCTGCCCAGGTGACTGTTTGGACTACCTTTGATTGAGGGGAAGTGGCCTTGCTGACAGGGGCTGCCCTTAGCAGCCAGATTGCTTTACAGACCTTTCCTGTGGATGAAGATTGCTGGGGCTGGAGCCTTCATACACGTGGGCATCTCCCGCTGTGACTGATTCGACGTGGCAGTGTGAAGAAGGCTGCAGAAAGCATGGAATGCTGCTGCAACTGTGACAGCGATGCCGTTGGGTGGCCTGGGGCCTGCCCGGGATCCCCCTGTGACAGGGGACTGATTGGCCCCTCTCCTTGGCATGTTGTGAGGCAGTCACAGCAGCGATGTCTTGATACGTGGAGGCTGGTGGATGGAGGCAGGTGGGTGTGTGCCTGGGACCATGCTTGACTGTTGATGGCGCTCGGGCTACAGCTCCTGATGATGGTAAGGTGGCTGCAGGGGGCCGCGCCTGTGGTTGCCCACTGGCCTGGCAGCTTAGACAGTGAACTGTTTGTTGAGGCCCCAGCTCTTATCTAGAAGCCTGCTGGCCTGGCGGGGAGTCTCCAGTCCCCACTGCTTGATGCAGTGCTGTGACTCTACAAGGCCCCGCAAGGTAGGTAAGAGTGGAGTGATCCTGATATGCCAGGATTCTGGCTGGCTTGGTGGACCTGCAGTACCCCTACTGCTGGAGTTGCAGTGAGCACCAAATTGGAGGTGAGGTGGGATGGCGTGCAACTGCCATCCATCCAACATAGAGGTGTGTGGTCCTGTGGGTTCACTTTGCCGGGCGTGATGCACTAAGGCCCCCTATCTGGCCCAGATATAGATAAGGAGAGGGCTACCCAGGATGCATGGTAGACTGAGATTGATCAATACACGGCCACAGATGCCGGAGGTGGCCCACCCGCAGTGGTGCACAGATTTTGTCGTTGATCGAGGCCTCCAATGCCAACATGCAGGCCAAGATAGACTCAGTATCTATGGATGTTAACTTGTTGCCTGTCGATCTGCATAAGGTGGGCGAGAGATCCTTGGCGATGGAACAGCATGTTACAAAAGATCAGGAGGAAGCAAAAGCCCTCAACTCCGCAGTTGCTACCCTGACTACCTAAACACAGTGGCTCTAAATGAGAGCAGACGATGCAGATGGTCGTTCTCTGCAGTGCAGTTTGAGGCTGGCGGGATTCCACATGGGCGTGGAGGGAATGGCCCCAGAACTATTTCTAGGACAATGGCTCTGGAAAATGCTTTTCGGCATCGACCATTGTCTTTTTGGTGGGAGGGGCCCAAGGAGCCTTGGTGCCACCAGCACCGCCAGGGGACTGCCAATGGCAGTAATCGCAAAGACCCTCAATTACAGAGACAGAGATGATCTTTAAAGACAATTCACGGGCAAGGGGATCCCTCCTTCGAGGACCGCCCCATTCAGATCTTTCTGGTCTATTCACAGCATGTACAGCAAAACAAAAACTGAGAGCCATGTGGTTAAAATACATGCTGATGTACCCCGCAAAATTGAATGTCCTCCATGAGTGACAGTCTTATTTCTTTGTGACGCAAGTGGAGGCATGGGACTTGCTGGGCTCCTGGTAGATAACGCAGGGTATGCCCCCAAAATGGTGGCTTAGCTCTCATCAGAGAGGAGCATGAGGGAGACCCATGTTGGCCACAGGAGTGAGACACACGCGAACACCCAAGTGGTGGTCAGGCAGTAGCTCCTGGTACAGAATGGAGATGCTGCTCCCTGATCTCGATGTGGGGGCCTGGCGGGGCTCTAGGCACCACTGAGCAGATTACAGAGATGCCATTGTGACAGCTGAGTTGCAGCTAAATGACACTCTACTTCTACTGGAGACACAGTGTCTCTCTTGCTGAGTGCCCCATGTTCCTCGTTGAGCAGTTTCTTGTGCCGTCAGACTGCACAGCAGGAGGTGTAGCCACACACTGTGAAAGGGCGACGGAGGACCTCTCTGTCATTCCCCTTCTTTTTGTCTTATCTTGCTTCTCCTTCAATTTTTTCTTGTTCTTTTGGATCCCCTTTTGATTTTCTTATATTTAACTTCTGCGCTGAGTGGGTGCTGTGCTACGAGTTGGGAGAACTGGGTTCTCAGTAAGGAGTTAAAGTGAGAGCTTTTTGAGGGTGTGAGTGGGGTTTTCCGAGTGGAGGTTTGTTTGGAGTCACAGTGTCTCTTGAGCTGTTCACCCATGGATTAGCCTGGAGGTACTACTCACTCCTGTGATGCTTCCTAAGTGTTTAGGCAGGGGGGAATCTTCACTCTCTGACAGTCACATGCATCTTAGCTAATGCTTCAGTATGGGGGAGGGGCTCAAGTATGTCAATGCACAATGCCACTCTATGAGATGGGTTGGAGGAGTGGGATGTCTGTGGCAGCCAGAGCTGGGGCGATGGGGGTCCAGCACAGACCAAAAGGTGATAAGTGGATCTCATGGAGTGATGCCGGAACACATGCACATGGTCACCTGGAATGTGTGATTACGCTAGATTGCACCCCTGTCTTCCTCCTAACAATTAGCACTCATGATCTTTTATTTACCTACTAAAAGTGGTGGTGGGGAAAAAACACTGCATAACACAATGACCATATCATACCTGAAAGTACCACAGACTCCGACTGTAACGTTTGTCAATTTATTATAAGGCCAAGAATAATAAAAGGTATACACATTATAGGATTAGCATATAGAGATATAGAAAAATCAATACAGAGCCGATTCTACGTATATAAGTAATTCGGCACAACAGGAATACAATGGTGAATTCAAGGATCAGGATACAGCTCAAGATAGAAGCAGAGTCTAAATCCTTTTTCATTAGAAATAAAACAAATCTGTCCCTACACTATACTAAGAGGAGATGCTATCTAATACCCTTCCATCTATTTCCAAAGGTGTCAGCACGTGTTGACTTCCTGAGAAGTACTCACGTCAAATGGGTTAAGGTGCTTAAGGCTAGGAGTGAGTTCTAAGATGTGCCTTTCTCTCTGAAAGCTAGCAGAAGTCTGGGGTCACTGTCCCTGCGCATAATACAATATAGAATTCAATTCTTGGTTTCATCCTAGTAAAACTTTCCAATGCAACTTTTTATATCTGGGGAGGTTCACGCTCTTTAAGTAAGACTTCTTTGTTCGGCGTGGTGACCTTGATTCCCAGACCAGCCAGACACAAAATATATCCTCCCTTCTCGCTTCCAACTGTCTTCAAAGCATTCCTTGTATCTTCTCCGATCTGAAAATAATGAGTTGACATTCCAATATCTGCAGTTGGATGAGAACGCTGCTATTTCTTGAAAACAACATGCATTTCATTATTTATTTCTCGAGAAGCCAAGGAGGTGCAAAACCAATTAGAGTCTTGGGCCTAAGAAGTCGGGCAACTTTAAACAACAAACGGTTACATTATATGGTTATGAATTGTCCTGCTCTCTGTATATGCAGGCATGACAAGACATACATAATCATATTATAACATTGCACTACCATGAATGCTAAATGAGTCCACTGAATACATTTTCATAATCATAAAACACTGCAAACGATATACTTGTATGTAGGTGCATGACAATCATGACTATAGTGCACCCATACAAATAGAGTGTGAAAGAGCTCCATCAGTTCTCCTCTCGTATGACTAGTGTCATAACACCAAAATATTTTCTTTCAATATTTCCACTTTGTAGAAAATACCGACCTAAACAGAAGAGGTAGCTTGCTGTCCGTGTCTAAATCTCTCTAACCCCTTAAGGTGCTGGTAATGTCTGTCCTGCAGTCTTTCCATTTGCTGTTCTCGTTTTTTCATTACATTCTCCTGATGTCTGGCCCTTTGCCATTTGCATGCTTTGATGACTCCTAACAATACAATTATGCAAATGACAGTTATGATGATGGGTTTCAAGATATAACTCATAATTCCCTGTCTCAAACTGCCAAACCAACTGCCAATTTGTCCGAAACCCTTGTCAATGTGATCCCAGAGACCCTCAGCAGCCAAATTACTCAATTCTTGATGGATATCTGAAATATTAGCAAAATATTTCCTTATATCCCGACTATTGTCAGGAATATAAGCGCAGCACTTTTGGACTCTCAAAAGTTTACAGACTCCTCCAGCTTTTGCTAGTAGGACGCCTGAAGCAAGACGATTTTGAAGAACCATAGCCCTTATCGAGACCATCTCACCATCCACTAATAACAGGATTTGTGTTGGGTTTACGGAGAGTTTATCCATTATCGTTGCCAGCTTTCAAATTTTTACATCATTCAAAACCACACCTGGACTAGGTATAATAGCTCCAAACACATCACCAATGATTTCTCCAGCACTTACACCACATTTTCCCCTGTGAGATCCTTTTCCTTCCAAGGGCATAAATCCTCCACATGGAACATCTTGGGAAATACTATGGCTAAGTAGCATGTCCCATACCAATTCTTGGGCAGTTTCACATAAGCATGCTTTCCACATTCAAAATAAACATTAGGCACTATGGTTAATTTATCCAATAATGCTTTTCTTATAGACTCTTCAATCAGAAAAACGTATTCACAATAACTTTCATCCACGAATATCTTATCGTAATATGTGGACGGATGTCTAATGCACAACTTTCCTTTCTTCTGAAAGTCTAAAGCTATGGGTGCTGAACTTCCTTTCGCTTTGTGATCTAGTTCTTCTTTTGTCCATGGCAGTACCTTATGTTTCGGATCTGGTCGAAACAAGGTTTTCCTATGTCGATCTTCTATCTGATCCACAAATTTATTTTCAATGTCAGTTACCATACAGGTCAAATTGTGTCTGTGTGCATAGGACGTATCTAAGGTGATAGTAGGCATGAAGTACTTAGACATGCACTCTACATTCTTGTAATAATCATATTGGTTCATGTATTTTAAGACTGGCACTTCAGAGAGTACCACATCATAATTTGAGAAATAATATTCCAAATGGGCTTTCCTATAAAACATACTTAATACTACACTGCATGTAATTCCATCAGTCACAGGCAAGTGATGGTATCGTATACCTTCCTCTACTGACGCTGGTAATTGGATGCACACATAGCAGTCTTTCGCTTCCATTGTGTCCACATACTCGTATTACAAACGTGCATATACATTCAGCGTGAAATCACCCTTTGACAAATCCACATGCAATATACAACTAGTTTCCTTAATCATTTCCTTATCTGTCATGGATGGACCTTCTTCTATATCTACATTTCAACCGGGTGGGGTAAGGGTAGGCTGTTCCCCATTCTTTTCAAAATTGGAAAACCCACTCAAAGACGTGACAATCACCACAATTATGACAAGCAGCACTATCGCTATAAGAGTTCCTATAAAACATTTTTGTTTTCGTCCAGATGTTTCGGAAGCCATGTTTCCACTATCGTATCTGACACACCAAAGAAACGTTGAGAGTCTCAAATTTCCTTTTCTGTACTTTTAAACTCAAATTTCAATATCCTTTGATTGATTTCTCATTTAAATTTTGCCGGATTTAGTCCATCAATACTAAATCTATTGTAGAGAAGTAGTCAGCCCTAATCCTGCATTCTTCTCTCTATTGAAAGGACCCTAAAGTTAGGTCTTCTTTCACTTGGGGCTAGGTTATCTTCTTTTTAAGGCTAATGAGATTCAAGCCAAGTATTTGGAGAACTATTTGCAAGATTTCAGCACAAATTTCTCCCATTTCTAAGGCAGCAAGCTGTCGACCAAAAGAAGGGAAAACAACTTGATTACGAATCAAAAAGCACAGCCCACTCAATCTGGGTGGATTCGGAACTTGCAGTGTCAGGGTTCCAAAGGCTTCAACTCCTGGGACTAACAACTGAATATCAATCACGAGGGTGTCCCCTCCATAGCTCACTGTTCCAGTTCCCAGTCTCCCGGAATTCCTCGGTCTCTGCATCTGCAACCAGATATGTCCACTCAGGAGGTGCATACTTCTGAGACGTGTTCTTTTTCTTCTTGAGCATCTTAGATCATCCAGATTATCTTCTTGTTCGCTTTGTTCAGATTCAGACGTTTCAGGAATCGGAGCAAGATTTTTCTCAGATGCAAGTCTTATATTTAGCCTTTCTTTTCTTGCTGGCCACTTTTCTGCTCTGGCACTTGCTCTCTGCTCTTCCTCTTTGTCTGTTCCTTCTACACCAGGCCGTTTACTCGGGTCTGGTTCAGAGGGTACTTCTACAATGTCGTCAATTTCAGGCTCTGTAGTCTGCTCCTCCGCAGGCAGTTCTCTTTCTCCTTGTGCTGTTTCTCCCTGTAAGTCTTCAGATTCAGTTGTTCTTCGAGCAACTTGGGGAATGGGTGATTCCTCCACCGGCTCCGGAACTTTACGGGTATGCGAAGCGTGAATCCAATGTGGCAGTCCTCCACAGTTTACTGCTGTATTTGTGACCAATATCACCTGAAATGGTCCTCTCCAGCGGGCATCCAGACAGCTTTTCTGCACGTGCTTGCGTACAAGAACCCAGTCTCCGGGGTTCAGGTCATGCAGCAGGTCTCTCAATGTGGATGCAGTTGCAGCCTCGACTTGGCGGGACACAGAATTAATCACATCAGCCAGTCCCCTACAATAGTCCAATACCATATCATCAGTGATATTTATCAATGCGGTCGCTGGCACGATAGGCAATCTCATAGCTCTCCCTGTCAATATTTCATGAGGGGATAGACCTGTCCTCATATCAGGAGTGCTGCGTAAACTCATTAGCACAAGAGGCAAAGCATCGGCCCACTTCAATGCAGTCAATGAACAAACCTTAGCAACTCTCATTTTGATCTTGCCATTCACCTGTTCCACCACACCAGATGCTTGTGGTCTGTAGCTGAAATGCAATCTTTGGTCTATGTCTAAAGCAGCACACAACAGCTTCATGAGTTCACTATGGAAGGGAGTTCCTCTATCTGTTTCCACTGAAGTCGGTTATCCGTACCTCGGGATGAGTTCTCGCAATAGTAGCTTTGCCACAGTGAGACTATCACATCATCGAGTTGTATATGCCTCAACCCAACGTGAAAAGATACACACCACCACCAAAACATATCTCAGCCTATTGCATCTTGGCATCTCAACAAAATCCAATTGTATCCTGTTAAAAGGACCTCCTGATCTTCCAATGTGACTCATTGTAACCACAGTTCTTTTGCATGCATTCATTTGCTGACACGTAACACATCTATGACACACTTCTTCAGCAATCACACGAAAGCGTGGTTTAAACCATATCTACCTGAACACTCTCACCATGGCATCTCGTCCCAGATGAACTGCTTCGTGAATCTGCCTTGCCATTGGGCTCAACAAACAATTAAGAAGTATTGCTCTATTATCGGTTGACACCCAAATGCCATCATCTCTCTTTTCACAGCCTGCTCTGACCAATGAAGCAGCTTCTTCCGCTGTGACTTCATCTTGTAACTTATTCACCTCATCCCATGTATCAGCTACAGCTAACATCATGCTGAGCTCGGTCTCTTCTGTGCTGTATATTTTCCATTAAAAACACATGCATGAATGGCACAAAAACGAACTACTTCGTCAGCATAGCTATTGCCCTATGTGACGAAATCTTCTCCCTTTCCGTGAGCAGCGCTCTTTACAACTGCTATGGCCTTGGGCTTTTGAAAGCATCCAATAGTTGGCGCACATATTCACCATTTCGGATCGGAGACCCTGCAGATGTCAGAAATCCCCTTTGAGACCACAGCTGACCAAAATCATGAACTACAACAAACCCATATTGGCTGTCCGTATGGATCGTCACTCGGACTCCATGTGAAATAGTACAAGCACGTATCAATGCAATAATTTCCACTACTTGAGCAGAAAATACTCTATTCAAACAAGCAGCTTCTACTATTACGGTGATGGTGCATACAGCAAATGCTGCTCTTAAGTACCCTTCATTGTCTCGTAGACATGAACCATCAACAAAGAGGATCAAATCAGATTCAGGTAAGGGTTCATCAACAATGTCAGGTCTGGGTTTGGTTGATAGTTCAGTGACATCCAGGCAATCATGCTCTTCACAATTTTCATCTCCTTCATCTTGGGGGACAGGCAACAATGAAGAGGGGTTCAGAGTAGTACAACGTCTTAACATAACATTTTCAGATGCTGAAATGACGTGTTCATACTTGGTCAACCTATTGTTCGCAGGGTACTGCGTTTTTGTTCTGGTCATCAACAATTCTACTGAATGTGGCACATAAACAATTAAAGGATGACCCATCACAATGCTTTTGCATCTTTCAATGCTGACAACAGTTGCAGCAATGGATTTCAGACATCCGGGCAACACAGAAGCTACTGGATCTAATGTAGCTGAAAAGTAAGCCACTGGTCTATGGGACCCCCATGTGTCTGTACAAGGACCGCTAATGCACATCCCTCCTTCTCACAGCAGAAGAGCGAAAACACTTTATTATAGTCTGGCATTCCAAGAGCTGGGGCACAACATATGCTTTCTCGCAACTCATGGGAGGCTCTTAAGCATTCTTCATCCCATGGTAATGGATCACTGAGGTCTTTTCGTGTTAATCTTAATAGAGGCTTTGCTTGTAAGGAAAAGTTTGGGATCCACTGTCGACAATAGCCGACCATACCCAAAAACATGCAGACTTCTTTTTGTGTTTTCGGAGTTCCAATTTGCAAGATTGCCTCTATGCGATCTGGTGACACTCTTCACTTTCCCTTCTCAATGCAATGTCCCAGATACTGAGCTTCAGGTAGACAGTACTGTAATTTATTTGGCGACACCTTGTGTCCATTCTCTGCCAAATGGTTTAACAAAGCCACTGTGTCGATCCTGCACACATCTTCATTTTCTGAGGCGACCAAAAGGTCGTCAATATACTGAACCAGGACTGATTTCTGAGGCATCACCAGTCCTTCGAGATTCTTTTTCAGGCACTGGCTAAAGATGGAGGGGCTTTCTGTATACCCTTGTGGGATTCCACACCATGTTAAGACACGGTCCCCCATCCGAAATGCAAATAAATACTGGCTATCTTTGTGTAAAGGTATGGAAAAGAACGCTTGACACAAATCTATGATGGTAAACCATTCCGCTTCACATGGTATTTGAAAGAGAATAACAGCTGGATTCGGTACCACAGGACAACAGGGAATCACAATTTCATTAATCCTGCCCAGATCTTGTACTATACTATACTTGCCGCTAGGCTTCTGCAGTCCCATAATCGGTGAATTGCAGGGACTTCCTCGTATCTCCTTTAAAATGCCTTGTGCAATCATCGACTCAATGACAGGAGTTATTCCGGCCACTGTCTCTGCAGGCAGTTTTGTATTGTGGGGTTCGTGGAAACTCAGCATTCGGTCTAACCTGTATCTTCACAGGTTCCACACCTCGAATTAATCCTATCTCTTCACCTGTGATATCCCACACTTGCGGGTCAACTGAGTCTCTCAAATCATGCGGCAATTCTGCTTTTGTGAGAACGACAAACAGTTCTGCACACATGCCCTTATTAACCATTTTGAAATCATCATCATCATCATAGGTCTGCAGCTCCACGCCTCTAAGAGTGCATGAAATGTTACAATTTAATTTGCACAAAAGATCATGACCCAAAAGACAGACCGGACTTGTATTGCATACCACAAACTGGTGATTATCCTTGAACAGCCCTATTCTGACAGATAATGCATTTGTTAACGGGTTGGTCATTCTCTGATTACTAACACCCACTACTTGAATCGATTGTCCAGAAAGAGATAAATTGGGGACCACATCTGTTCTTACTGTGGAACGTGCAGCTCTAGTATCTAATAAAACGGTGACCGGATATCCATTCACATCTGCATCCACAAATGACCCACTCTGATCTACCTCCAATATGGTATCAAGAGGGCATTCTTCCTGCACCTCCCTCTGGTACTCTAGAGGTCCCTGAGACTGATCTTATCTGTCTCGTATTTCAAAATACGGCATCTGCTGATATGTCTGATTGTACGTGGGCATTCTGGAAGGCTGTGGCACCTGTACTTGTGGCTTGCAACCTCCTTACATGGACTTAGGTTTGCTCACTGTCTGTAAAGTCTCGCTCATGTATCCCTCTCCCTCGTATTGAATCTGATTAGCAGGATTTAAGTGACACTCGTGCTTCCAATGTCCTGTCTTATGGCAATAATGACAGGCAGTCACCTTCTTTTGTTGTGCCGCCCACTCACTTGTACTCATCTCCGTACCTCTTCCTCGTCCCTGACCTGGTTGGGTTGCCATTTGTTGACCCATACCTCGACCACTTCCTCTGCCTCGGCCCATTCCTCCTCCAACCCTCTGCATGTAATCTGCGTTTCTCAACTGAGCCAACATTACCTTGTCTTGCAATTTCCTTTGTGCTGATTCCACTTGATCACTACAATACTTAGCATACCGCAGTATTTCATCTACCGCCTTATTCTGCCAACATGTGGTGTTGTATCATTAGACTAATATCCGATTTCAAACCTAACACAAACTTTGAGACAAACTGTCCAATATCCTTCTGATCAATAGTATCCAACCCACTATGCTGTTTGAAAGCCAATAACAATCGTTCATAATAGTCATGCACTGATTCTTTAGGTTCTTGAGTCGTACGATCAATTTTAAGCCAATCAACGATCTGCGGAGCTACCTTAGACTGCAACCAGATAATTACTTGCTCATATTTCCTCATCACAACAGGTGAAGGACCATGCGTTACAGAATCTCTAGGTGGCTCCGCTGTTGGCCATTCAATAGCAATTTTGCATGCAGCCCACAAATCTGCTGGGACCACTATATCAAACAATGTGTTCAGATCAATCCACAACACCTTCGAAATCTTGACAAATCGGTCAATCTGTTTGTACCATTCTGCAGGTTTCTCCCTCAGCCGAGGAAAATCATTTGTGAAAGCAGCCAAATCACCTCTGCTCCATGGTACATGTACATACCCTCTGTTTTGCACTTCTCTTAAAGGAAAATTTCCAGTGGCTTCCAACCCTTCCTCCTGCGGTGAGGAGGTGCCTATTCTGGTCTTAGCATTTATTTTTGGACCACCTCTCTTCCCATCTGTCTAGTGCTTTCCAAGCTTGCATGCCCAGTACCAGTACTCTGATCTGGGCTTTCAACCCGACAGTTCGCTTTTCCTCCAGCTCCTTGTCTGTGTGAGCAAGAACCCTACATCATCTTCGTCTTTGTCAAATCAACATCATACATTCGTGCTAACTGCCATAGGGCATCATAAGCCTGCTTTGCTTTTCTTGTAATGTCTTTGGCTACAAATAACGATTCATTTGGGTCATATGTCTCAATTCTTTCCAAAGGCAAATTCCCTTCAACCACTTAATCTATTTCCACCTTCAGGCCGAACCACAACCAACATTGGTGCTTTAATAGCACTCTGTAACACTTTCTGATTTCTTTCCCTTTCTACGTCTTCTCTGTCGCAACTCTGTGTTCTCCTCGGTATTGCTCCTTCTTCCCTCTTTGCTGCTGAACGATCTTCTCTATCCCAGCTCCTACTCCTCCAGTGATTACCTGCACACACACCCTGCGGCCCACACAGTAACCTAGAAGGCTCTGCCCTCATTATTTCCTTTCTTGGCAACATTGACTCTCTCACTGGTTAAACCCACATTCGAAGGTCTGACCTAGAATTCACCAAGATTCCTGTTGGTCTCTTTTCTGAACCACTGTCCATTCGTGATGGATCTGCAGTAGCAGGCAATGGAGTACTATAAGCCATGGGTACCTGTCCTAGACCTGCTCCCGCCTGTGTACGGCTTCCCCCAGATATTGGCTCCTCCCTGTCACCTGTGTAGTGTTGACTGTCATTTTGTCTCTCTTCAGGAGTATATATGAGGACTACTGGCCCAATGGTTACTGACACTGACAAGCATCTGGTAACTGCATATTCCCTGCAGGTTGGGCTGGTTCGTAATTGGAGTATCTCATTCCCCTTGACCCTCCTGGGATCCGTACCATGTCTATTTGTCTCCTGACTCCTGTTGACTGTTCTTCCAATTCCATCTGTCCTGCTCCTAACGTCTCCTTTAGTGATTGCGGCCTCTCTGTCTCTGACTTAGAGTCACAATGTGGAGGTCGTTTTGCTAAGAACCTGTCCAGAAAACTATTGTCTGTATCACTATCCTCATCTTTCTTACTCCTTCCCTCTGACTTGCCTGCTAACAATCGAAAGGGATACAAGTACTCTCCTTCTATAGTGTCTACTCTCCATCATTTCAGCTGTGCATCCCATCTGGCATCATAATATGCCTTCATTGCTCTCCACATTCGTCCCTGTGATGTCTCTCTTTTCTTTGCTAATGCGGTTCTCATCCAAGAGTCTAATGTCTCAAATTGTGTGTGTTGAGGTGGAGGTTTAAGGGCAGCCATCACCCCTCAGCTTGTATAAAACCTCCATACGAAATGACCCATAACGAGGGAAAGCCAATTCCCCTTCCTTCTCTGTGATTTTATGCCAATTCTGTAGCCAAACGATCGTATGCAATCCAACATTAGTTGCCATATAATGTGCTGGGATATCCTCCGGTGGAGCTTCCTCTCCGACCTCAGTCACCACCACTCTATCACCTCTGCCTAAGTCTCTCAACACTCGAAAGCAACGCATCGTGAAAATCGACCAATTTGCAACCCACAATCCAATATTCGACTACGAACGCAGAGCAACAAATCCCAGCGTGGCGCTACACCAACCGACCAATCCCAGCGCGACGCGCACTGACGTTACTGCTCACTCCTTGCAGCGGCTCACCCGCCTTTACAATTTAACTTCGTACACTCGCTCACACATTCGCTTCTACAAGTAACTATATAACCCAAAGTTATTAACCAAGTAACCGGTCCTACCACAGTCACAATAACTTACAGTTTCAACAACGAGTAATTGTCTGTCCGCTACGAGATCGATAGAACACTCACACAAGAACACACATCTGCTATGACTTCCAACCTGCATTGGTCACTTACACATTGCGATCCACCCCGGTACCTGAGGTGACTCACAACAAGTTACTCCCACACTCACACAAAGTTCTCTGACACAAGTGAACAGTCAATAGCTCTTCAAGACTCCCATAATTTACTAAGACAATTACAATACAATACTATCCTGGGATCTTGGACTTCTCTTGAGCCAGTTCACCAAATTACCTAATCCGCACGTGTTCGAACCAGTACCAGTAACCACAATCCCTCAACATGTATCCCAACTCCGCAAAACATCACACAAATAAAACACACCGCAATCTAACACTCCTCACAAAACCTTTCATACTCACGCCGCTTTCTTAGTTCTGCCACATCGTCAACGTCCGCCAGTTTCCACCACTCTTGCCGATGTTTCATCTGCTACATCCGGACCTCGATTCTTCCTACTCTACCCTATATTTCTCTTTCCCCCTCACTATTTAAAGGTAAATCATCCTCTGCTACAATTTGATTACGCTAAATTGCACCCCTGTCTTCCTCCTAACAATTAGTGCTCAGGATCTTTTATTTACCTACTAAAAGTGGTGGTGGGGAAACAAAACTACATAACACAATGACCATATCATACCTGAAAGTACCACAGACTCCGACTGTAAGGTTTGTCAATTTATTATAAGGCCAAGAATAATAAAATGTATACACATCTTAAGATTAGCATATAGATATATAGAAAAAAAAATACAGAGCCGATTCTACGAATATAAGTAATTCGGCACAACAGGAATACAATGGTGAATTCAAGGATCAGGTTACAGCTCAAGATAAAAGCAGAGTCTACATCCTTTTTCATTAGAAATAAAACAAATCTGTCCCTACACTATACTGAGAGGAGATGCTATCTAATACCCTTCCATCTATTCCCAAAGGTGTCAGCACGTGTTGACTTCCTGAGAAGTACTCACGTCAAATGGGTTAAGGTGCTTAAGGCTAGGAGCGAGTTCTAAGATGCTCCTTTCTCTCCGAAAGCTAGCAGAAGTCTGGGGTCACTGTCCCTGAGCATCATACAATATAGAATTCAATTCTTGATTTCATCCTAGTAAAACAATCCATTGCAACTTTGTTAAGACTTCTTTGTTCGGCGTGGTGACCTTGATTCCCAGACCAGCCAGACACGAAAGATATCCTCCCTTCTCGCTTCCAACTGTCTTCAAGGCATTCCTTTTATCTTGTCTGATCTGAAAATAACAAGTTGGCATTCCAATACCTGCAGTAGGATGAGAACAATGCTATTTCTTGAAAACAACATGCATTTCATTATTTATTTCTCGAGAAGCCAAGGAGGTGCAAAATCAAGTACAGTCTTGGGCCTAGTAAGTCGGGCAACTTTAAACAACGAACGGTTACATTATATGGTTATAAATTGTCCTGCTCTCTGTATATGCAGGCATGACAATAGATACATAATCATATTATGACATTGCACTACAATGAATGCTAAATGAGTCTACTGAATACATGTTCACAATCATAAAACACTGCAAACAATGTACTTGTGTGTAGGTGCATGACAATCATGACTATAGTGCACCCATACAAATAGAGTGCTGAAAGCGCTCTATCATGTGTCGGGCCTGAACACCTTTGTTAAGTGCTACAGAGTAAATGCCTAATTGGGAAAGATGGAAGTGCGTATAGAGATGCTGCAGAAAACGCACTTGATAGGGAGGCACAGAAATTACTGAAAAATTGGAGAAGCCAGTTTTTCTGCTCGACCTATTCCAGTTATGCCAGGGGGGTTTTGATATGAGTGGCCCCGCAGGTTTCGTTTCGCACTCTTGGGTTCCTGGCAGATGTGGTGGGTGGATATGTATTTGTCCATTTGTTACAGGATGGATTGGAGGTGTGTTTCTTGAATGTGTATGCCCTGAATGTGGATGATGGGGAGATTTTCAGTGCCCTGAAGGATGAACTGATCCTGTATGTGGGAATGTCCAGTATTTTGACTGTGGATTTTAATTGAGGGCTTGATGGGTGGTTTGATAGGCACCCTGCCCAGCTGGGGACCAAACCACGTTTGACCACTGGGCTTTGAGAGTCGATCATCTGACTAAACTGCAAAGATGTCTGACGGGGCCTCCACTCAAAATATGTATGAGCCATCTAGACTGATTTCCAGTGTCAGGAAACAGTGAAGTTAATGTGCATGGAGCCCGGCACCTAGTGCGATTCTTCTCAGATCAGGCACCATTCTTGGTGGAATAAAGAATTTGGAGGCACCACCCCAGGATTTCACTGTGGCAGCTCAGCACTGAGGTGCTGAGAGATCCCATTTATAGAGAGGAGATCAAGACTGTTCTGCAGGGGTATTTCGAGACCAATTGGAACTCTACCCCGCTGAGATGTACAGAGTGGGATGCCTGGTGGCATTTAGGGCAAAAAGCCTTTCTAGTTTCTGCGGCACAAGGAGGAGGTTAGAAAAGGACCTGCTACAGGAGGAGAAACTGACCAGCCTGCAGTAATAAGCGGGAAGGCAGGGAGCAGAGGGTGGGACATCGAAAGCAACTTATCGCAACATGGCAAATATATGGGAGAGGTTGGACCGCTATACAAGGAGGGACTATTGACAATGGCTGCATCGGGACTGGAACAGATCTGTGCGATTGCTGGCATGGCTACTTAAATGAGAAAGTCCTCCCTACTGATTTTATCCTTGACCTGGGCAGACGGAACGACAATGGCTGAACAAGTAGGCATTAATGCTCTCTTGAGAGACCACCTGGCGGGGCAGTCCAAGGCATCGATATTTGACACAAGCCAAGAGGTAGGGGCTTCCCTTTACAGGGTGGTGCCGTCCAGGCTTACTGAGGTGCAGAGGGAGGGCTCGGAGCGGGAAATTTGGGAAGAGAAGCGCAGTGCAGACATACGAGATATGGCCCATGGTTTTAGCCAGGTACCAGATGGCCGGTTGGTGGAAAATTATTAGACATAGTCCGCTTTACTGGTCCCCAAACTGTTGTAGACACTCATGTAGGCTAGACGTCAAGGTGTGCTGCCAGTGCATATGCACAAGGCGCTCAGTGGGAAGATAATAAGCAAGATAAAGCCTCAGGTGATCTGGGGTCTCCTCTTTGACCGGCACTCTGTATGTGGAATGTGGATACAAAGATGATTCTTTCCAAGGTGCTGACCACAAGGCTGATTGTGTCGAGCTTGATAGAGGATGATCAATGTGGGTTCATGCCATAGAGGGGTACCCATATAAATCTTTGGCGACTGTCCCACATGATGCACTTGGTTCAGGGGATGGACTTGGAAGCGGTGCTAGTGGCACTGGACATCAAGAACACCTTCAACACCCTGGGTTAGGAGTCCCTGTGGGAGGAGTTGAGGCATATTGGAGTGGGGCCAGAATTCTTGTCCTGGTTGCGCCTTCTTTACAACAAACCCACGGCATGAGTGTGGACGGAAAGGGTGGTGTCCAAGGCTGTTTTGTGTGGAGCAGGTCCTTGTGTCAGCTTCCCTGTGACAGTTCTCCTGTCCAGCTTGTCCAGCTTTTCCGCTACCCTCTGCTGCCTTTCTACCTGCTGCCCTCTGTCTGTGCCTCCTCTGTTCATTTATTGCTCAGTTTTGCCTTTCCTGCTCATTTTTTTGCCCTTTTCTTTGCCTTTCCTGCTCGTTTATCTGCCCCCGCTTTGCATTTTCTGCTTGTTTTTCTGCCCTCTGTTTTGACCTCTTGTGCTTTTTCCTGACTGTTTCTGCCCTATCTTTTGGTTTTTCTGCTCTTTTTTCTGTCCTCTGTTTTGCCTTTTTCTTCTAGTTTCTTCCCTTTTCCTGCCGTTTCCCTTCTCCCGCCACCTCTCCCTCCCTCCAGGACCTACTTAATGGAGGCCGCAAAGCTACTCCATTGAGCAGGTCCTCGTGCCAGCTCCCCCTGCAAAAGTTCTCTTGTCCAGCTTGCCGGCAGTCCACTACCCTCTGTTGCCTGTCTACCTGCAGCCATGTTTGTGCCTGCTCTTCTTGTTTCTTGCTCTGTGTTGCTTGTCTGTTTACCCTCTGTTTTTCCTTTTTGTGCCCTCTGTTTTGCCTTTTTTGCTCACTTGTCTGCCATCTGTTTTGCTCTCTCCTGCTCTGTTGCTCTGTTTTGCCTTTTCTGCTTGTTTTTCTGTCCTTTGTTTTGCCTTTTCTACCCTCTGTTTTACCTTTTCTGTTTGTTCATTTTTCTGCACCTTGTTTTGCCTTTTTTTGCTTGTTTCTTCCCTCTCGGGTTTCCTCACAAACTGGCTTTTCGGCGGACCTCGCACCCCAGCACACAGAAACCCACAGGTGTGATAGTGCCTCACTCTACAAATGCTGATTGGCTGAATGATTGAGAGGAGTACGAGGGAGAATGCTCCCTGTCCCCACTCCTCTTTGCCCTGGCAATGGAGCTCCTGTGAGTATTCCTGCAGCAGGATCTGGAGGAGTGGGGTAGACGCATCGGGACTATGGTGTATACTGTTTCAGTGTATGCGGGCGACATTCTCCTCTATCTGTGCAGTCTGGGGGACTCTATACCGGTACTGCTGGAAGTGTTGGAAGACTTTGGCAGGGAATCCGGATTACACATCAATAGACACAAGACAGTGCTCTTCCCGTTGGCAGGCCTTGTGGCTCAGGTGCGGGCTGACCTTCCAGAGGTAGTACTGTCCTGGAAGACGAAAAAATTCTGGTACCTGGGTATGCAGATCATGCATGGCTCTGGATCCCAATATGACCCTAATATGGGGAGGGTACTTGATGGTTTAAACGTCCATTCGGTGGCCCTGAACAAAATGGTGCTTTTACCCAACTGCTTGTACACAATGCAGAATTCTTTCTGTGACCTGCGGAGGGTCAGATTAATGGAAATCAATAGTCTTCTGGTATCCTTTTTGTGGGCAGGAAAAAGGAGCTGGGTCAAACTAGAAGTCCTGAAACCGGACCCTGAAGAGGGTGGACTGAGGCTCCAGGACCTGCAGCTCTATTATATGGCTGGGCTGTTGCAGTACACTGCGTTGTGGTGTGCTGAAGGCATCAATAGAGAAAAAAGACCTGTTGGCCGGCTTGGTGGATGACAGCAATCTCCCCAGGCTACTGATGTGCTGCACTGTAGTGAGGGCAGACTGCCCCCACATTGTGAGACAGGTGTTAATGGTTTGGGACCAGGTTGTGAAACAAGTTTTGCGTAGGGCACTGTATGCTCAGCTTTTCCCTCTTTGGTGGCTGAAGCCTTGCCAGCAAGTACAGACGTTGATGGAGATGAGTCAGCGGATGGCAGCTGGCTGACAAAGGGTAGGGGATCAATACTTGAATGGCACCTTCATTACAATGGGGTAGGCGACCACCCTGTTTCAGGCAGCACCGGGACAGTTCCAGCAATATGTCAAGCAGTCCTGCACAGTCCGGGGGATATGGTTGACCTTTCCGGAGGAATCCCTAATGCTTAGTGTCATACTGGATCCTGGAGCGAGCAGGGGTCTCATTTCCTAACTATACGTAGCACTGAAGGCTGACAGATATGAGACATGCCCCTCTGGCTGTTCAGTGGACCTGGAAGACCCCTCACAGATGCCAAATAGAAGCGTGCCTGCGCACAGGAGAAGGACATCACTAGTAACGCATACTTTGAACTCATGCAGTTCAGTTACATGCACCGGGCGTACCTCATGCCGCAGCGGTTACAGAGGATTTTCCCAGATCATGCAGATACATGTCCTAGATATACTGTGTCCCAGGTCCAATTTCTCCATATGACATGGAGCTGCTGATGGTTGGAGGCTTACTGGGTTGGGGTGGTGTGGACACTCAGGGAGGTCGCAGGCATCAAGTTGGAAAGGAAGGTGCACCATTGCCTGCTCGAGCTTTTCCATTTCCAAAAATGGGGAGGAAAATAAGAAACAGATTTGCGCTGCTGGGGCTGGCTCAGAGACGCATAGTCAGTGATAGGTTGCAGAAATCCCACACCCTCTCAGTAGCATAAATGGTTGTCGGACTTGAGTGAGTGGTCAGTGGCAAGGAAATGTAGGCTTAGAAGAGTGCGGATGGATGAGAATGCGGACAGGGACCTGGAAATATGGGAGGAGATTGTGGAGTGATTAGGTGAGGTGGATGGACTGAATGATGTATGATGGGGCCCCACGGTGTCCCCCCTACCTTGGCACTGGAGACCCATTAGATATGCGTAAATGCGGGAACCAAACGCAACATCTAACCCTGCAGGGAGAGGATGGGCAGACTGGGAGTCCAAGCTTGACCAAGGGGTCAAAGAACCCACCCATAGAGGGCTGATTGAGACATCTTGTGGACAACGTGGTGTATATGTATCTGATGATGCTGCAATGTTTCATTGTGTTTGATATATTTATATCTTTGGTGAAAATGTTAATAAAAACAAGTTTAAAAAAAAGTTTTGTGTACAAAGGGAAGCGATGCAAATTGGTGCAAAGAAATACAACAATTTACTTACTGTTGTAAAATCTTCAATCCCATTAAAAAAGTACTTGCGTGCGGGGGGAGGAGGTCCGGGAGGCGCCTCGGGTGTCCCCCTACTCAAAGACAAATGTTCAGCTTCAGTTCGTAACCTTCAATGCATCTTTAGAGTTCCAGTGGATTGATTTGATCGCAGTCTGTGATGATCAGTCCGGTCCTTCCGCCCCGTGTCAGCCGAGCGTGCATCTCCTAATATGAGTTGCCTATTTTCACATCCCGGCCTCTGTTGGGGGCATATCAACAAGGGGTTTATCTCTGCTTTTTTGGCTTTAAAAGCCAAAAAAGCAGAGATAAAACTAGCGCCCTATCAACAACAGGGTGCTAACATGCAAATTTGCATGTTAGCACCCTTTTACTCTACGCTTCCCCTTGCATCTCTAATGAGATGCAAAGGGGGCGTTCCAGTGTAAAATAATAGGAGAAATGTCGCTAAGCGACATTTCTCCTATTATCAAGAATATCGCTAACCCTGTTAGAGACAAAAAAAGCAGCGCTAACCGCGGTTAACGCTGCTTTTTTACGTCTGGTATTTTTCTGACTTAGCCATGATAGCCTATGGGAGGAGGATATCATGGCTAAGTTTTCCTGTCCCTATCAAGAAGGTAACGTGAGATTATCGCTGGGTTTCCAGCAATAATCTCACGTTGGCCTGTTAGCGTGAGGATTTTTATCGCTATTGAGATAAGCGTTGCTAATAGCACGCTATCTCAGCGATAAAAATTCACGCTAGCCGGCGATAATTATCCTAGAGCTAAGTGCGCTTAGAGATAATTATCACCGGTTGTTGTTGATATGCCCCTTAGTTTGGAGTCTTCCTCGCCATTCTCCTTCCTGTGGTTATGGGGGTCGTCTTCCACTCGTAGTCGTTGTTGGTTTCTCCCTGTCCGTCACTGTTGTAAAAGCTTACAGGCTCAGCACACAAGTGTGCGGCGTCACTGCACCTGCTCAGCCTTTATTAATTAACCTCCATTGTTGTTCTTCAGTAGAATGAAGAAAAATGTGTCTTTACCACAACATGACATCCAATTAAGTCGAAGATAATTTTCTTATTGATTTAAACAAGACAATTCATAAAACGGAAAGAATCAATACATTTGTGGAGCAATGTAGAAGTTTAAAAGGTTTCTAGAGCCTTTTAAAAGCACAATTTAAAATATTATGCGTTTCACTACATTATATACTGAATATTGATCGAGAGGCAAATAAAAACAAGCATTTGCAATGCAAATTTTAGAAACTTTTTCCTATTGGTATTGTAAATGACAATGCCTTTTATTATTGCATGTTTTTTAAACACATAAATCAAAGGCATTGTCATTTACAATGACAATAGGGAATTAATAGAATGAATTGATATAATAGCAATATTACATGTTTACAGGAGTTCTGACAACTTTTGGGCCCGGTGCCACTGTACCTGCTGCACCATTGGAATCATGCCCTAGTGCCTGCAAGGTGACTGCATTTGTGACTGCCTATTTAGTAGTAAAATATAGTAATATTTGGTGTTTAGAGGGGTTATTATAACTTTTGGACCCGGAGCTACTGCATCTGCTGCACCATTCAAATCACGTCCATATTGCCTGTAAGGTAACTGCACTTGTGACTGCCTGTTTAGTAGTAATATATTGCAATAGTTAGTGGTTAGAGGGGTTCCTAGAGCCTTGGAACCCAGTGTCACTACACCTGCTGCACCATCTAAATAAAGCCTCTTTCAACTGCAAGGTAACTGCAATTTGGCTGCCCGTTTAGTAGTAAAATATAGGAATATTAGGAGTTTAGAAAAATGTAAATTGATACTTGTATAGCGCACTACTCACCCACAAGGGTCTCAAGGCGCTTGTACTAATACCACTGTGGAACCCATCCTGGCTTTCCCTGTGAGGCGTGGAGGCCAGGCATCCTTAGCATTGTGGGGGCCATTGTGGAGATTAAGCAAGCTATTGCCCAGAGGTGCAGAGTGGGACTCCATGATTAGAATGGCACCGAGGCGAGAATTATTAGGTCCGTGGAATTTTTTAGCCTAAGACCCGCCGAGGCGGGGAATTGAACCCTGGTCCCAGGCTATATCTCTGCATCAGGGTCTGCCGCTCTAATCATTGAGCCACACTTCTCCAGGAGGAGTTCTGACAACTTTTTGGCCCGTGCCATTACACCTGCTGCACCATTTAAATTATGACCATGAAAGGAAGTTCATCTGCAGAAATAAATGTGAAACGTCGTTATTCACTAAGAAAAACATTGCTTTTTTTATAATGTTAAATATATCTTGAAGCTTAATACCTATATAAAAACAAGTATGATTATTACCCTGTTTAACAGTACACAATTTATCTGCCTGAGAAAGATGAAAGGTGGAGATGGCCCACCAGATTTTGAACTTGCTTTCTGAATGTCAGAAGGAAGGTTAATAGATGTGCTGAACTCGCCGAGTCATTCTGCTGGTGAAAGTGCAAGACACACCTACCAAAACCACGCACTGCACCACAGACCCACAATGGCAATTGCTTGTTCTCACCTGAGTGCAATACGATCCACGGACAGAGTGACATATAGGGTGGTAGGTCCCACTGGATAGCACTGACAGCAACCATGCCGAGTCAGAGAGCAAGCTAACTTTGTTCATGGTCAGCGGAAGAGGTGGGAGTGACCTTACAAGGAGCCTCAATGTATCTGGCTAAAAAAATACCCTTTAAACAAGCATTGACAAAATCCAACAGATTCAAGTTTAATGTGCCTAAACATCTAACAGTATTAGTGCATGCCGGCATTTGCATTCGTGAGATTATTCAAGCAAAACATATTGGCAAATCTATTTTGTGTGAAAAAAGGAGAAAGAAACATGGGAATGTTTCATACAGTTGCAAATTTGAGAATAAACATAGATGGAAATTTAATAGGAAAGACACAAAGGGAAAGAACAATGGGGAGGAAAGAAAGGGAAAACACATGCACACTCCTGACTAAAGCATTGCTGAAAGTCTGATGCACTAAAGAAAAGACATGCTTTTTGCAATGCATTTAATGTATGATGATTCAGTGTACCTTTGAAATGTGAAATAGTCCCTCATGCATCGCAAGACTAACACTACATTGGATTTCAAATACTAAACCGAACAACCAATAGCATGAGGTGAGAGGAAAATAGCCCACACTACACATAAAGAATTACTATCAATAGTCTTGCAGACAGCTGCCCTATCAATTTAGCCCAAAAAGGGATCAAGAATGCATCATAAAGCACGCTTTCCAAACATATTGAGTAAAATCCTTCCGTATGCAAACCATGTCAGATGAGGTTGCATGACAAAATCAAGACATTGCTTATTTAAATTTGCCACAGTTTTCAACAGCATAATGTTTCTGCAGCATGAAGTACAAAGGTGTTTAACAGCGTCCATTAGAAACACTGGATGAGTTGCAAAAACGTGTTTATGTCACAGGAGAAGTGCGCCTATCAGTCACATCAGCTCCTTATGTAGTTGTTTCAGGAGTGGGTTTGTGCACAAAAGAGCCAAACCTAAAAATGAAGTCAAAGAATGTGAAACACTTTTAAATAGGTGCAGGACAAACAGGAAGTGATGATTGAATTAATGTGTCTTGACTCAGATAGGAGAAGGGTGCAGGCAGCATCTCCCCAGGCAGGAGTATGGGGGGAGTACGTATGGGGCTGAGGGAGAAAAGGGTTCCAGGACGCCAACTCAGATAAGGCTTCAGTTGTGTGCCTCTGCCAGCTGAGTATTATTCTGAAATCACTATTTCCAATATAATACCGCAGTGTCTGGGGCGGGGGGGGGGGGGAGTGACGCTACCCCAGGCCTACTAGTAACTGTTGTTTACCACATTGGAATTACCCGTCATTTCCGCAACCCAGGGAAAATCCATATATGTAAATTATACGTGCGAATAAATTGTTTTAGGAGAAAAAAGGTTTTAGGACCAACCAGACCCAGACTGGCAAGCAACCTCATTTGTAGCAAACTCTTGCACACCCTCTTCCATAATTTGCGAGGCATGATACTGCGCCTACTTTTTTTTAGTGTTTTTCGAATAATGGAAACTAAGGTGTTTCTATGCAAATTTTCATTTTTGCCATTTAAGGATACTGAGGAATAGAAGGAAAAGAGATCTACCTCAGAGCACACAAATAAGTCAATGGAAAGCAGAGAGCCGGGATTCCAAGCCATGTTTGCTTGTGTCAAAGTCTGCTAAGTAGTAAGCATATTTTTAGCTCCTCGTGTGTGTCTGCTCCACAAGGAACTCTTCGTCCGCTGAGGAACACGTGCTTCCAGGACTTCCTTACTTCAGAGTGTGATGAAGTGGTGCCAATAGTTAAAAACAGACCTGTCCTCGTGCAGTGAGCCCGATGCCAGCGTCTGTAGGGCTAAATAATGCATGTGAAGCATGCAGGCCATTTTTATGGGTGTATTATAAAACAGGCTCTGCAAAATTCTAACTGAGGACGTCCTGTGAGTTAGGAAGGGGTTGTTTACTTAAATTGTGATGCTGAACCTACAAACCGTCCGTACCAGCCCTCCACCCTCCTCACACTGTCCGGCAGTCTGAGCGACAGTGGTGTAACAAAACGTTAAGGGACTCCCCAAATACAATCGCTCTAGCAGGCGCACATGCAGGCGTAGGGATACTTCATAGGGTTGGTATCACTAAAGTAGGCGAACTCTGAATTACCTGCTTTCCGCTTAATCCCAGGACCAGATGGGCATTAATGAGGGCTTCAGACCCTCCCCAGTATTTTAAACACCAAAGTATGTGATGTTAGCTGGTGTCCGTATGGCATGCAGCTTCTGCTGGTGGGACATTACGGCGTTGTTACTTTGTCCGTGTGCGAGTCGACACATACATGTGTGATTCCAACAGTGTGTTGATGGAAGCTTTCCTATGTAGCAATGTGCAAAGTTTGCCTCAAAGGTAGATGGATGCTGGATATCTTTGTTTGGCAACACAACTCAAATGGATGTGAAGGGTCACATGCGGAAAACTATGTGAACATCCTGTGATTCTAGGCGAAACTCTTAATATCCCTGGGTCTACAAAAAAATGAACGTATTCTTGCAATGTACCTGGTGCTTCTGTAAAGTGTTCCAATAGCATTAGGTCTATTGCGGAATGGGGGAGAGACGGGAAAAACACAGTAGAAGATTGTCTGTGCCTGGCCTCACTCGGAAACAGGAAGAGAAACAACAAATGAGCAGGTATAGCACATGGCTCTGATAGAGCGCTTACAGCACTCTAAATAGTACGGGTGCACTATACTCATGGTTGAAACACACTCACATGTATGTTTGGTGTTTGCAGTGTTAACGATTATTCAGATGCATTTATTCACGTTATAGTAGCACTGAATTGTAGTGTGCACATTCAAGTAGGATTTTACATGTATTAGAGAAACTTATACTTCCTGTATGTGTAATGTGCAGGATGAAATTATACTCATGCAGTGTATACTGTGTTTAGTTTAAGTTGCCTGAATTGTAGGCCCAACTGTAAGTTGTTTTGAGTTTCGTTTCTCCTTGGTTGCTCAAGAAATAATTAATTGAATCCCTTTTGTGCTCAAAGACAGTGTGTTCTCATCCTACTGCAGGTGCAGGAATTCGGCCTCGTTATTTTTAGATTTAAGGAGATACCCGGAATATCTTTGAAGAAGTCTGGAAGGTAGAAGGGAGGACTCCTTTCGTGCCTGGCCTATCTGAACCACAAGGTCACTGGAAGACGAAGAAAAATTAATTAAGACTCCTATGGAAAGCTACTACTGAAACCGTTGCAAATGGAAAAGTTTACCATATGACGTATTGTGGGTTGAACATTTGTCTTTTTGTATGATGCGCAGGGACAGATTCGAGAGACTTCTGCTGATTCTCGGAGGAGAAGGAGCATATTAGAGCGAGCTCCATAGCCTTAAGCTATTAGACCCATTTTGATGTGAGTACTTCTTTGCAAGTCAACACATGCTGACACCTTTGGGATATGATATAAGAAAGATTTCTAGGACTCTTATTTAGAGCAGTATAGGGAGAGATATTTTTTCTTTGCTTTGTTTTCTTCCCAAATGAAAAGAGAATTGGACTTGGCTGCTATTCTGTGCTGTATTTTGATTTTGGAATTCATCACTTTATGCCTTTTATGCCGAATGAATTATTTTCGTAGACTCCGCTCTGTATTGATTTTCCTGTATTTATACACTTTGATACTGAGGTGTGTTTATATTCAATTATTTTTGGCCTTATAATAAATCCACAAAATTGAAATTCAGAGTCTGTGGTCCTTTAGAGTATGACTATATTGCAAGTATAACCTTGAATTGTTTTACTCCCCTCCACCACTTTTAGCAAGCAAATAAAAGACCATCAATCTTAACTTTAATAGAGAAAGCAGGGAATACAATTTGGTGTAATCAGCTTCGAGGCTTTGAGGAGGGCAGGACTTCGGGCGGAAAGCGAGGCGTGGAGCACGATGTGTTTCAAGCCACATTTAATAATAACTAAACAATGTATATCTGTGCATGCACGGCCACGGACCTAGGTGCGCCAGAATGTTTGAAACACTTCCAGTTAAAGTATTTATTGATATGAAAGTAAAATGTTTAATATTCACACTAACGCCTTCCATAAAATATAGATTGCGCAGTTACCAGCAGGAGGAATGCCATTACTAAGCAGTACAAGCGCAGCAAGACTTGTGTGCTTTGTGTACCTTGGGAATCAATCCCACAGCCAGAACCTGCTAATAGATGCGGCTAACTATGCGATTTCAAATGTAGAAAACCGTGCATATGCTATTCCCAGTTTGACACTAAGGGCCAGATGTACAACCATTGGATTTAGCGCCTCTCAATTTGCGACAAATTGCGAGGCGCTAAATCCAAATGTTAACGATTCCCAATGGGGTCGCAAAATGTGAGGCTCATCAATATTCATGAGCCATTCGCAATTTGCGACCCCATTGGGAATGGCCAGTCTCACAGGTATGGTGGCCTGCTGGGGTCAGCAGACACCATGTCTGTGACTGCTTTTAATAAAGCAGTTTTTTTTTTAAATGCAGCCCGTTTTCCTTAAAGTAAAACGGGATGCATTTAAAAAAGAAAAAATGAAACGTTTTTGTTTCATTTTTTAACGTCAGATAATGGTCCCTGGGATCGTTGCCTGCCCTCAACAAATATTTTCCCCTGCATTCACAAAGGGGAAGCGGTTCCCTGTGGACCCCTTCCCATTTGCGAGTGCTTTACCACCCTTCTGAGAAGGGTGGTAAACTGCGACAGTTTTGCAACCACAATTATGGTCGCAAAAGAGTCATACAAACCTGGAGGGCTCGCTATTAGGAAGGGATGCCCTATTAGGAAGGGATGCCTTCGGAACGCCCCTTCCTAATAGCGACTCACTATTCCTATTTTGTGAGTCGCAAATAATTTGCGACTCGCAAAATAGCACAAAATAATTACTAGAGGTCGCTAATCTACAGGGCAAGCGCTGCCTAGGCTCGACCTACAAAATGAAACCCCTTCCCTTCAACATAATCCCCAGAAGGCTATAAGTGCCGAGAAGCAGCAGCAAGCTTACAAGCGATTTACAACAGCAACAACCTTTACAAACAGAGCAGCATGTGTGCTTTAAAAGAACAAAAAGTTGTGCAGCGGACGGAGTGCTTTTCCCCGCTTTGCTTGTTGTTTAAGTATGCAGCTTGGGAGGAAGCGCTATAGCGCTGACTTCTAAGATGTATGTTCACCTGGGAGTGGGGCAGAGTGAAGCAAAACCTCTCCCTTTCCACTCAAACAGCTTCACTAGAGCTGCAAAGACCGAAGGGTAGGTAAGGAGCAGTAAATATAATAAAATGAAATCCCTTTCCTTCAACACAATCCTCCAGATGCCTATAAGTGCAGAGAAGCATCAGCAAGCTTACAAGAGCTTTACAACAGTAATAAGCTATACAAACAGAGCAGCATGTGTGCTTTAAAAGAATAAAAAGTTTGCAGCATGCAGTGCACTTTTACCTGTTACACACCCGCACTACCATGTTGTTTAAGTATCCAGCTGGGGAGGAAGCAATAGAGTGGGGCAAACTGAAGGAAAACTCACGCGTGACCACCACGAAACTGAAAGCAGAACAATGGCACCCTCAGTTGTATGTAAGGAACACGGTACCCGATTCACACGTCGTCCAAAAGGAAAATGTAAACATGGCGCGGTGCATATAAAGAAAGCTGTATTTGACACGGTAATTGAAAATAACAATGAGGAGGGACCATCACACGCTGTACAGTGTAATGGCCAAAACAAAGTTTCTCTGCGTGAAATCACCAAGGACGGATTGAAGAAGGCAAAGGAGGGGTATTCACACAAATGCACCAATAACAAGCCATCATTTCTGAATGCCACAGATAGTAACCAATGGCAATTGGTGGGTTTGCCAAACCGCACAGAACAGATATAACAGGTCAATCGGAGCTCGACCCAATGAGAAGAAGATATTATGGTGAAGTTCATTAAAGTTCGGAAAGGTAGCTTCTTAATGACACTACCAAAGCAAAGTCAAAAACCTCTTGCTAAGGTGGACTCCATTATATAATGAATCGTCCGCGTGGTCCAACTCGCATTCTCATCGCCATGTCTTTAGAATTTGGAAGATCTATTGGGGATGGCAGAGATGGAAGATGCAAGTGGAGAACCTTAGCAGGTCTTCAATTTCTGAGTCACACAACTGTTAATGAGGGTTTTAGAAGTGATCTCCTATCCTCTTTATAAAATCTGTAAAATCCCAGAAAGTTCAAGGATATGGAATCTTTCCCTCTCAACATCAGCCAATTAGTGACTTCATATATGGGGGGGGGGGATCTTGTGCAAAATCTTCACCTGACCAGAAGTGAAATGAATTTAGCATAACCTTTGCAGCTAAGGTCCTGTCATGTGGACTTGTGGTCAACACATGATTCCCTAGTGGCCAAAAAAGAAAGGTGACCGGAGACCAGGACTAAGTGAAACTTTCAAGAGCTACCATGCCAGGGGCACGATTTAAACTCTGAAAATGTTACTATTACATTGGTGATTCAGGCGCTCTTTAGGCCAATGGGGTGATTCAAGGACTGGCAATATGAAGTTCCAGTTCCTTTTTTAGATGCTAGATTTGTTGTGGTTTTCCCTCTGGAAGTGAGTGATTAGGGCCTCGTTTGGCTCTGCCCCTGGCTTTTCTCCTTCTGGCAAAATATTGCCTGCTATGTTTTGAGATCCCTATTTATCTGGAGGGGTGTCACTTCCTCACCTGGAGACCTTTGTGGCCAGAAGTGCTAAAGAAACTTAAGAAAATCTCTTAATCAACTTAATCTCTTGCACCTCTAAACATGCCAAAATTGCCCCACACAAAAGCAAGGGTTAGACCTGAAGGACCTACAAAATTACATGCCAATAACCCTGCTACCTTTACCAGCAAAACTGTTAGAGGCATATGTTGTATTATATAAACAGCTTTGAAACTCAGCCTTCCTGCACCTGTACAAGCTGGTTTTCATCCTCAACATAGGTTCGAATCGGCTTAATTTCAGTATTAGGCGATCTTGGATGGAAACTAGATCTAGGCAAGATGCTGCTCTGGTCTTAACGGATCTGTCTGCAGCTTTTGACATGTTCGGCTACAAGTTGCTAGCCAACCGTGTGGACAAGGCAGGGATTCAGGGCATGGCCCTGCAGTGTCTTAAATTTATGTCAGTGCGCACACAATTGACCTGACGGGGATCTTTTACGTCGTCAGCAAAAATACTAGGATGTGGGATTGCTCAAGGGTTCTCCCTATCTCCCCAACTGTTTAATCTGTACATCATACCTTTGGTGAAGGAATTGGTGAACAGAGGGTACCATATCTACAACTACGCTGATCACTCCCGGGTCATTTTTCAACCAGATGGTACTTTCTGACACAAATAGACTTTCAGAGCACTAGGAAATTTCTCTCTCAATAAATGGAATTAAATCAGCTATAGTTGAATATTGATAAGACTCAAGTCATTGTTTTAAATAATAATTTCCAGGCCTAGAGTTTACACTACTGGCCTGATGACTTTGGCCACTCCCTTCCCCAAATGGCGTCCGAAAGCCTTGGAGTGATGATTGATGGGTATCTTACAATGCAGAGCCAAGTTAATTTGGTGGGATCAAAATGCTCATTTCTGCAGAGAATGTTGAGGAAAGTTGCACTTTTTTTTACCTTTGAAGCACACCAAGTGATCGTTTTTGCATTTTTCCTGCTGATATTAGACTATGCAAATGTAACTTACGCCAGTTTACCTGATGTTTTGTTGCATCGCCGTCAGGTAAAACAGAACAAAGCAGCCAGGCTGGTCTTTAGGTTGCCTAGACATACATTGTTACCCCTTTGTTAAAAGAACTATACTGGCTCACAGTTGAAGAATCCAGTTTAAACTCTGTTACATAGTTTTAAAAAGTTAACTCCAGAATGTATTTCAGACAAAATTAAGTAATATGTTCCATCGCGCAATCTGAGGTCAACATGCTCCAATTTGCTAACTGTTCCAAGACATAGAAACCAGAGAGCTGATGACCAAAGCTTCTCGACTACAGTTTCTACAGTTTGGAATCTGTTGCCGAGTACAATTCAATCAGTGACGGATACTTTGTTCTTTAAAAAAGCCTGAAGCCCTGGCTTTTTAAACATACGTCTGGGACTTATTGAATCAGTTTATGACCCACCGATAAGTTGGTCATCTAGTACCAAAAGGCTTAAGGTGGACGTGTGCGCAATAAATTATCATTAACATTAACATACAGGAGGGTAGAATGTGAGCCCACATATACCATATCTCTCATGATCATGATTTCACTCTCGTCAGTTTTTAAATTGAGACAATTCCTGCTTCTCTAGTTCTGCATACACTCTCTTATAAGTGGAATGTGACCCAGTGACTCCCAGAGACCACCTTAAATTCATGAAGATCAGGATAAACTCATAAAAGCTTGCAAATGACTCCAAGTTAGCTGGTCTGGGTCACACCATACCGCATGGTGGAAGCGATAAGTGAAAGAATCAACAACTGGCAGAGTTCATGAAAGCAATAAGTGGGTTGTTATTATAAGGTTTTTTCTGAGGCCAGTTGAAACTTTCATTCGAGCATCTTAAAGCATTGACCAAGAAACATCAGCTCCAGTTCAGACTTTGACGTTTTAGTATTTAAGTCTTCATTCTCGTTGCCAGAGTAAAATCTGGTAAGATATCCAAGAGTTAAATATCATGAGGGAGGTAAAGATATGTAAATCTTACAGCTGTATGAGAAGTAGACACTACATGACCAACAGCATGCTGGGAGGATCAGAGAGCATATTCTCTTTTTTTCTCACCTCTGTATAGCTTTGCTCTACCCCAACCTCCAGCTGAGTGGACTAGTAAATTTCCTACGTCGTTGGATGGCTGCAGAATGTAGAAGGATGTATGTTATGGGATCCATAAAAGTAAACTGTATATGCCTAATCACCAGTCATATACTGACAGTGTTACACCGGCGAGGAGCACCATTTTTAGCTTACCTTCACAGGAAAATACATTGTTTCTATTATTTCACTGCCAAATTGAACATTTCCTGCTCATCAAGTATACTGCAACTTCCAGCTAAGATCAAGATTGGATGTAGTGCTGTTCGCTATGCAGGACTTCAGAGCGCAGTTGATTATTACTCTCTTTTAGCTATTCCTTAAAAACCACAGGACAATTTAAAGGAGCAATGCAGCCTCGAATGCAAGAATAAAATTGTACAGCAGATCAAAATAAGGGCAATGGAGGGAAGGAGCTGGAAAAATAATGAGAGAAGATTTGAAGGAGATAAGAAAATTGGGAAAGTGGTAAGTTATGACTCCTGGCTACCCCCAATTGACATCTATGGGTATTTTGTCTCTTGACTAGGGCGCAACCATAGAGAATGGAAAACAAGACTGAAAGACAGAACAATAATTTCTAATATTCCGTTACAGCAGCTCAGCATTGTCATACATGTACAATCAAGTAAGCACATTTAATGTGATGCAGCTCCAACATGTTTTCATGAAAACTGTATTACTTTTGATTTGGTTTGTGTCTATAACATAAGCATGGAAAGGCAGCTAAACACAATATACATAAACATGATTGAAATGTTACTAGGGTGAATTTGAAATAATTATTCTGAAAATGATTTCCTTGATCAGCAAATTGGGAGGCACAGCATTTGTTTTCCCTTACTTTTTTTTAGGTTTAGGTTCCCTAAGTACACCTTTTTGCAATAGAAAAGATGCAAATGAACCCAAAAAGACCACGGGACCAAGGAAATGCAAAATTAGGTTAAAGATATAAGATAGTGGGAGTGAACACCAGGGATTGGAAGGCATGGCACCCAGTACTTTGGGGGTGAGTATGACACTGGTTATTTATATGTAGGTGTCATCAAGAAAGGATTTTTCGGGCCACCAAATAGTTTTGAGCCTCACTCTGAATGACAAAATGGAGTAAAGGAGGGGTGAGAACCTGAAACCTATTCATCATTGACAAGATAGCTCATCAAGTTTAGGACCCTGCAACAAAAATCTGTGTTCCACTTGCTGTCACTGGTTCGAAATCCAGTGACTTCCCTCTGTCTTACATCCTTCAAAGGTTGGTGAGATCAGAGCCCTTGAGATGGAAACAAAAAGAAAAAAAGCGCTAACTCATATGTAAAGAGTTGCCTTGCAGTGTATGACTGTTATATACAACAGAAAGTTATTTAAAGAGACAAAGTATAAATTGAAGGTATGGATAGCCACCTCAGAGGTATGCACCCTATATAATCATGGAACTCCTCATCAATTGGAATATCCTGATTATGGAAATTTACAGTGTGACTGACAATAACACGTTGTGCCCTTGTCCATGGACTACTGTTCCATGTCATTTTACAACAGCTATTAGCCTTTCACTAAGCCATACTCAACACACTGGCCACCACAATGCGGTGTATTTGTATCACATAATGTAGATTTTCCTAGTAATTTATGACGGAAAGTCTTAATTTTATTAAAGACATGGAGGAGAGTATTGTGCTTTCTAATCTGCATTTATTCCAATAGCAGCCAAGATAAGCACTAAAAACTAGAGTTCCCAGGAGGCCAAGCAAACGGCTGACCAATGGGAACACATGGAATCAACAACAGTAACCAATGAATGAGCAGTCCCAAGTATAACGTTAGCTTTGACTGCGAACAGCCCTCTTTTCGTCGGTGAGCAGACTAGATAATGTCCATAAACAGAGGGAAAATAGAGCAAACAATACAAAAGGCTAAAGTCCAAGCAAAAAGGTCTTGACCACGATCCAGCAGAGTTGTCCTTGAGGCGGGAGCGAGGATCGGGGAATTGCTGATGGGCAAAGGAACATCACGTAGCAGAACAGAATCCTTATGAAGACCATGGTCCCTTTCAGGAAGAAGCGGGAGGCAGAGCTGGAGCTGCTGTAGGGAGGGAGAAAAACACATATTAAAAGGTGTTCCGAAGGGATAATACTCGCCTCCGTGTCCTTAATAAAATTAAGACTTTCTGTCATAAATTACTAGGAAAATCTACATTTTATGGCAAGATTGGTGGCTCATATTATGCTTGTTCAAAGCATATCAACAACCAAAGAAGCAGCAGTAATAACAGGTTTACAATAAAAACATTCGGAACACATTGCTTTTGGACCAATCCGCTGATCTCAGAATGTCCTCCAATCTGGAGCCTGCCCAAAAAGCTTTGGAAACCATGGCTCCCATTGTGGAATGGGCCCCAAAGATAGAAACATCGATGCCAGACAGGGACATAACCCAGTGAACCCAAGGGCCAAAGTGGCAGAACAAACAGGATTATGAGGTTTGAGGAAAGAGAGGAGAAGCTGAGAATGAGAGGACGTTCTGAGATCAAAGGTCCGTTGTTCGTACACCTTAAGGCATTGACCCACACACAATTTAGGTTGGGAAGGAAAATAGGGATAAAAAACAGAGTTCAAGTTTGTTTTTGTACACTTGTTAATGTGAAACATCACCCCAGAAAGGGTGAACTGGCGAGAGGAAACATCCATCGCTTTGACATCAGAAACACGGTTAATAGAAACCAAGCACAACAACATAGTAAGTTTAGCTGAAAGCATTTTCAACAAAAGATCTGTATTATCTGGCCAGTAAGAAAAGAGTTTGAGAACTAAATTCACATCCCATAGCTTAGAGTACTTTACCAACGGAGGTTTGGAGAATTTTACACCTCTTAACAGACGGCAAATTAGAGGGTGTTCACCCGCTGGTTTGCCTTCAATTGGACAATGATTAAGGGAAATTGCTGACCTATACAAGTTGACCGTTCTGTAGGACTTATCAGCGCTGGCTTCAGAAGCCCAAAAAATTGACAATATAATTTAAAGGTGCTGAAAAGGGATCGATATGTTTTCCCACACACCAGCCTGCCAATAAAGGCCATGTAGACTTGTAAGCTTTAGTTGTTCCTGGAGCCCAAGCCCTGCTGATAAAGAGAGAAGCTTCTTGCAAAATGAGGAGTTCAGATTGGTTATACCTGAAACTTTCCACATGGACAGAACCGAAGAATTGTCCAGAATGAGACTGTGAGACAAACCCAAGGGATTTAGAAGAAGGTTGTTGCAAACAGGAAGAAAGATTAGGAAGTCCACCGCCATCTCCAACAGAGATGGGAACCAAATCTGTGATTAGCGTCTGGTCTGAGCAAGGACCCTGTTGATCATGACAAAAGGAGGAAAGGCGTAGTTGAGATGAGGAGACCAATCTTGGAGGAAAGCATCTGTTGCCAGAGCTAAAGGATCTGGATGCCAACTGAAGAATTGAGGAAGCTGAGAGTTGAGGCGAGAGGCAAAGAGATCGATGTGAAAAAAGCCCCATTTTTGACACAGAGATAGAATGACGGATGGAAGAAGCTTCCCGTCACTGGAATCCCAAAGAAAACGAGAGTGCCAGTCTGCTACGGAGTTGATATCGCCTGAGAGATACTCTGCCCTGAGAGAGATCTTGTTGAGAAGGCAAAATTCCCAGAGGCTCTTTGCTAACTCAGCAAGGGATTTGGATTTTGTGCCACCTAGATGGTTTATGTAGCGGACCGCAGAAACATTGTCCATGTGAAGAAGGATAGAACAGCAAAATTTGTCCTTTGTGAAGCTCTTGATTGCAAAGGAGCCTGCCAGCAACTCTAAACAGTTTATGTGCAATCTCGACTCCTCGAGAGACCATGTACCTCCAGTCGATATTGTACCACAACGGGCGCCCCAACCCAACAGGCTTACAGCGGATTCTAACACAAGATCTGGGGTCGAAGTGAAGATTGTTCGTCCGTTCCACACATCTAAATGGTCTATCCACCATTGTAGTTCTAGGCAAGACTCCTGGTCTAAAGAGATTAGATCGGAATAAGCCAGGCCTTGACACAGATGTCGAATTTTTGGGCATTGGAGGGCACGATAGTAAAGAGGCCCTGGAAAGATCACCTGAATGGAGGCAGAAAGCAGGCCTACAATCCTTGCGAGAGATCTGAGGGAGACCAGAGAGGTCCGAAGCATTTAGGAGATTTCTGATTTTATAGCTGAGACTTTTGGCTGAGGAAGATGAAGAGAAGCAGTGGAAGAATCCACGACAAAACCTAAGAAGTTGATGTGCTGAGAAGGAATGAGCATGGATTTTTCGGGATTTGGATGAAACCCAGATCTAGAAGGAGAGATAGAGTGATGCTCAAATGGGACAACAGAATTTGTTTGTCCAAGTTCATTATCAAGATGTCGTCGAGACAGATAATTAATCTGATCCCGAAGGACCTCAGATATGCCACCACCGGTTTCATGATCTTTGTAAAGCACCATGGTGCTGACGACAGGCCGAAGGGAAGGGAGCGAAACCGATAGGTTACTCCTAACCATTGAAATTGAAGAAATTTTGTGTGAGTGGAATGAATTGGACTTGTAAGGTACGTGTCTTGTAAATCAATTCTGACCATCCAATCCTTTAAACGAAGGGCATCCCTGAGATGGATAATGATTTCCATTTTGAAATGGCGATAAACCACGAATTGGTAGAACTACTTCAGATTTATGACAGGACGCATATTCTTGTTCTTTCTCCGCACAAGGAAGATGGAACTGAGGAACCTTGAAGGATCTAGAGGAGCAATCTGAATTGCCTGTTTGTGGAGAAGGGATTGAACCTCAATTGAAATTAGATTTGCCATGTGGGGAGAGAAGACAAGAGGCGGAGGGAAAGCTGTTTGGAAAGGTGGAGCGTACAACTTTATAAGATAACCTTGGATAGAGTTTAGAACCCAAGGATCTGCGGTCAGATTTTGCCATTTTTGAACTAATAGTCTTAAAGGACCCCCAACCGGGGGAGGATCTGAGGGACTTAGCTTGTTGGGAATTGTTGCGGAAGTTCTTCTGTCCCCAACCTCTGAAACCTCGACCTCTTTGGGGGTAGAATTGGGTTTGTAGTCTTGATAGTTGGAATTGGAAGGTCCTCTGGAGCCTTGATTCTGATACGAATGGCCGGCAAAGTGACTCCTGCCTCTGCCGGCCAGTTCAAAAACCTGTGGAGAAAAAACTTTCTTAATGAACTAGGGTTTTATCAAGAGAAGCAAAAGTGGTGAGGAACTTGCTTAAGTCTTTTACCAAAGAATCACCAAACAAAAGGTCGTCGGCCTTAATTCCAGGGTCAAGGGTATCCAAATTAGTCAATTTGGCGTCAACTTTAATAAGGAGACCTTTGTGGCGTTCATGAATAATTGCTGAGTTGGCATTTCCTAATAGACAAAAGGCCCTTTGTACCCATAAGGATGTATCCTGATGATCCAAATCTGTGCCATCCAAACAAGCAGATTCCGCCTAGTCAAAAATGCGAGCAAGAGGCCCCACGACGTTCAATAACTTGTCTTGACAAGTGGACCAGGCCTTATCCACCCCATTTACGGGGATCTTTGCCAAACTTGGAAAAGAATGTTAATTAAGGTTGATCAATAGTCGGAACGATTGTAATATTAGAAGCCAGAGAAGGCTTAGGGCATTCCGACTTCAGTTTAGACCTGGTGGATTTGCCCAAAGGGAGACGAAGTCTAGCAGAAATGTAATCAAAACGCGGGAAGCCGGGTACCACTCCGTGGAGTTTGGATGGCGAACAGAAGAAGGGTCAAACATAGGAGTACCCTCAGAGTCAAAACAGGTGTGGAGGAAAAAGAATCAGATTTCAATTTTTTAGGTGGAGGGGAAGGAGGATCAGTGACATCAAAAAGGTCAATCAAATCATCAGCGTCATTCATATCATCGTCTGTGTCCAAAATATGGGAAATAACAAGTTTTATAGGTACCTCCACATTTTTTAACCTAACTTTAAGTTTACCATCTGAAACAGAATTCCCCTCCTTGGTAGGAGGCCTGGGAGGCACAACGTCCTCAACCTTGCATGAGGAAACCTCTCTAACCATGCGCGACGCATCAGGAAAATCATGTTTAGTATTGGAGGGTACCAATTTCCTCTTTCTGCTATCCCCCGCAGAATGGGCCAAAGCTTTGGACATCAGAGACAGCATAGAATTTTCCATGTCTTTGGAAAAGCGTTTCATAGAGGCTTCCACCGCATACTCTACAGAAGAATTAATAAAGTCATTCAAATCATTCTTGAAGGCTTCCCCCTCATGATTCTGCATATCTGAGCCGGGAGAGCTGTCAATCTCCATTATAAAGATATGAGGTCAGAAAGCGCAGGAGCAAAAGGGTTAACTAAACCCAAAGCTGAGGACCGCCTTTGGGAGTCAAAACACTGAAAAGGGAAAGGAAAAACCACTTCCCCTGGGGCAGAACACAACCGGAAAGCAGGAGGACGGAGCTCCGTTGAGGAAAGTCGAAGAAAAACAAAGTCCGGCAGTCCAGGAGTTAGCAGCCCACCGAAGGTGAGGGAGAACAAAGTAAACGGCAGAAACGGCCGTCACATTGACGCAACCGTCAACGCACGTGAGAGGCAAAGAGAGAGAGAGAGCAATTACGGGCACCGGCGGGAGAGCGCGACAGCGGGGCACAGAGCACGAAAGACAGGCCTCTGAATCTTAACAGCACTTAACAATAAACTACTTAATCACCATGTAAACAGTCCAAATGAAATATGCACACTTGAAACAATTCCAAAATAAGGAAGTGAGGTACTGATCTGACTGTGAGCAGCAAGAAAAGTGGGCTGTTCGCAGTCAGAGCTAACGTTATACTTGGGACTGCTCATTCATTGGTTACTGTTGTTGATTCCATGTGTTCCCATTGGTCAGCCGTTTGCTTGGCCTTCTGGGAACTGTAGGTTTTAGTGCTTACCTTGGCTGTTATTGGAATAAATGCAAGATTCGAAAGCATAATATGAGCCTCCGGTCTTGCCATAAAATAATGAGAGCATGATTAGGGAAAACACCAACTAGTAAAATAAACAGATACACACATTATCAGGACTAGATAAGATAACTGTGGGGAATATGCATCCATTGTAAAGATCAGTGTCATGTAAGCTGAAAGTCGCAAATTTGTATACTGGTGGCTCGACTCATTCATCTGGGGGTCGATACAATGAGTAAGTTTAAATTGTGTAATAATACTTAACATCTGTCATCAATATGAAGGACCAGAGAAACAGTACATCACATTACACAGTTCCATTCATTTATTACAGTTACTGGTATACAGTTAGTTACCTCAGCATACCATGTCAGTATAAAGGCACACAAACTACTGACTGCCCAGAGAAGGTCATAATATTCCTATGTGGCTTGTAATGTCCAAGCTATCTCTGCTTTGGGGTTTATTATCACAGTCACATTGGAGTAACAGGCTGCTGATAAATCTTAGAAAAAGAAAGAGTAACAAGAGGACATACCTGGCAACATTTAAGAAAGCCATATAGACCTCAAGAAGAAGAGGGGGACCATACCAGAATGCTAAGTAACAGCAGTCAAAGAGCACCCTTAGGTTGCCAGAGAGCACATGTGCCATTGTCTTTCCCCAGCTTGGATGAGTCTAGGACCTGTGCTCAATGATGCCAAGGGTGAGGCACCCATGGCATCTCTAGAAGAGCCTGAAAATCAGTTGTGTGGCATTTGCTGGTTGTGGGCCTGGCTTTGTTCCCGCTCCAAGCATGCAGGTAATAGTTGACTAAAAGTTGTACTTTCCTTTTTGCACATGTGGGGATCTAATACAGGTTGTACAATCTAATACAGGGCTCCCCCATTTCCATGATCACCCCTCTTTACCATTCACATTCTGGCTGGTGATCTCAGTATCTTAGAACTGTCACTGGCTTGTTTGAGACAGTTTTTTCCCATTCATATATGCATACATATCAGTGCATGCTGGACCTGTGGTCCTAACATAGGTCAATTCATCTAATTATACCATCACACTTAGAAAAATGATGTGGAAATGCAAAGTCTAGCATTATCATTGTTTTGTCTTCATGATGTGCAGTGATAAGCTCAAATTGGGAGACGTGCACCTGCGACCTGGGCTAACGGGAACAGGGACCATCCAAACCTAAAATATAATAATTTACAGCACAGTATATATGTTTGTTTATATTTCGTATTTGCCCTTTCAGTGGTACAGCCATAGCTGGTTGGCTAGCAAAGGAGTGCTATACAGAACAAAGGTGATTAAGATTGTGTAAATATATGACAAAGGGGATCAATTACAAGGTGACTGCCTGGAGGACATACAGTGTGCTGCTGCATTGTTAACATATATAAATCATTCCTTAAAAAAGCATGCTACCAAACTGTAGCAAAGTAAGTTCAACGTAAATAATGTAAGTAAACATGGGCGCACTTCCCATAAGAAAAATAGCCTCAGACTCAGAGACTGGTTGGAAATGCCTGTCTAATGTCAAGATGTCAAAGTTGTTTCCAGTAAGATCATGAAAGAAAGGAGAAGTAAGTGTGTGGTCTTCCATAAGCACTTGAGGGGTGTGGTAGCTGTTTGAGGACATTTCTCTATTATGGGTTCTAAAAAGGGGATACTCTCTGATATTTATCCCTATAAATGTGTTTCACTTCTTGGTTTCACTGGTCATACAGATTCACACAAAGTGTCACAAAATCAGTAGTGTAGCCAGTGTGTCATGGGCCCCAAGCTGCTGTTTGAATACTAAAATGCAACAGTAATCAGGGTCCAGTGGGCCTCTCAAGCATCTAAGCCAGGGTGCCACTGCACTTGGAGCACCAGTGGAAGCTACGCTTTTGCAAGCATCACAATAGCACACATAAGCGCAATAAAACAACTGAAATGGCACACACAAGCTATACGACAGCTAGTGGCAGGTATGCATTCTGTAATGGCTTTTAGTAAAACAAATAGCACATCACAAATGTTTGGAAAAATGAACTAATTATGATTTTGAAAGGCAATCATTTTCCTTCAGCACACACGTTCGCCTACACTTTCAAATTTTGGAAACTGGTCTCGAAAATTAAACATCCCCAAGACCTTCTGTAGCTTGAGGTGGCCGGCATAATTGGGCCATAGCTTTGGGGGCATCATGAATATGAGGTAGCTGTCTTTTAATTTTTTTTTTAATATATAACACATTTGAAGATACTTGAGTCGCAGCAGACTGTGCAGTCCATTCAAAGCACAGCCTGTGTTACTGCGTGATTTAGCTATTCGACAAAAGTCAAATGTGCTACATTTTAATTACATCAATTATTTAAATTGGTAGATCTCAACATTTGAACCTGTATTATGTCCCTTAGCAAATAGAGACTGTTAGAAATGGGGGTCTCTAGTTGGCAGAGGTAGGTACATTTGTCCAAATAGGGACCCTTGCTTCCAGTCAGGTTAAGGGGGATACACACTCTAGATAACCCCTGCCTAGAGCAGACAGGCTTATCCCAAAGGCAATGTGCAAAGTATTTGTACCAACACTCCCAGTAACACAGTGAAAACACCACAAAAGGATGCCACACCAGATTAGAAAAATAAAATATCTTTATCTAAACTAAACAAGACCAAAACGACAAAAACCCAACATACACAATTAAAAATATGACTTTTGAAAAGGTTTCAACAACTTGCACCATAGAAAACTATGGATGTGTGACTTTTCACCAAAGTACCTGTAGTTGTGTGAAAGTTGACCAAGCCAAAAAGACACAGTGTTGGAAAACAAAGAGATGCGACCCTCCTGGGACCCTGAGAAGGTGATGCGACAGTCCCGCTGCATGCAGAGGAAGGGTTGCATTGATTCTAGTCTGTATGGGGAGTGATGTGTTGATTCTTTGTGCCGGTTCCGGTCCACAGGTGATGCGTCGGTAAAGCGTGTCGCACAAGTACGATATGTGGATCTTCGGGATGCGTCAGCGATCGATGCGGTGCCGTTGCGTGGCGCTGCGCCGGTCCTCTTCAGCCACAATCCCTCGATGCGTCGATTCTTGCAGCTATAACAGGTGCTGCAACGGTTTTCACAGCGGCGCGGCGATGCGTGGAAATTCTTCTCACACCAGGAAGATGTGTCGGTAAAACAGCCGTAAGATAAGCGATGTGTCGGTTTCTGTAGTCCTTTGAGTTTCTTCTCTCATCCAGCTCCCAAACAGCAGCAACAACCTCCAGAAGCCAAAAACTGGCACAGGCCCCTCAAGGCAGGTCAGAACTCACAACAGCAGAGTTCAGGGGAGTTGGGGGTGAAGTCTTTGTGTCCCTGAGACTTCTGAACAGGAGGCCAGCTCACTTCAGGCCCTTGAAGATCTCCTTCATGCAGAAGACAGAGCACACATCTTCTCCTTTCCTTGGCAGAAACAGCAACTGCAGGCCAATGCCAGACACACAGCAGGGGCAGTACTTCTCCTCTAGCTCTTCTCCTTGGCAAAGGTTCCTCTTGAATTCCAGGAATGATCTAAAGTCTAGGGTGATGGGTCTGATACTTATGCCCCAAAATGTCTTTGTTCTCTTTGTGCAAGGGGCTCTGAGCCCAGTTCAAACCAGGTCTGGGGGACACTCTGCAAGAGCACAACAACATTCATTGTCAGTGTGAGCCTTGACTCCAGAAACACCACGGGGGGGGGGGGCGGAGGCAGCATTGTGAAAGGCAGGCACAGCCCTATTCAGGTACAGGTACTACTCCTCCCACCACTCAAATGCAGTGTTGACTCATCCAGACACCTGGAGCCACTGCACCTGCCTGGCCCCTGTCACTCCAAAGCCAGACAAACTTGCAGAGGCAATTAGGAAGGTTGAACACGAAAATAGCCACTTTTTAAAAGTGCTTTTTTCAAACACATAATTTAAAAAACATCTTTACTAAAAGATGTGTTATTAAATTCTGAGTTCAGGGGTACTAAACTCCATTTTTCCATCTTATCCCTATGGGAAGATATGCTTGTAAAATGTTACAAATCATTTCTCATTCTGTCCTATGGGCAAGGTAGCCTTTCAATAGTGAAAAACTAAATTAGCAGTATTTTACTATCAGGACATGTTACACACACCAGTACATGTCCTACCTTTCACATACACTGCACCCTGCCCAGGGGGGTACCTTGGGCCTACTATAGGAGTGTCCTATGTGTACGAAAAGGGAAGGGTAAGGCCTGGCAGGTGGGTGCACTCGCCAACTTTATATTGCAGTTAACAAACTGCGCACAGGCACCGCGGTGGCAGGCCTGAGATATCTTTTCAGGGTTACTCATGTGGGTGGCACAATCAGTGCTGCAGGCCCACTAGTAACATTTGATTTACCAGCCCTGGCACACTCAGTGCACATTACTAGGGACCTACTGGTAAATCAAATATGACAATCATGGATAACCAATCACAATAACAATTTACACAGAGAGCATATGCCCTTTAGCACTGATCAGCAGCGGTAAAGTGCCCAGAGTCTTATAGCCAACAACAACAGGTCAGGAAAAAATAGGAGGAAGAAGCAAAACGTTGGGGGAAAACCCTGCAAAGAGGTCCATTTCCAACACAGACATTTCTTTATGCCATCTGGGGAACAGAAACAATTTGTTGTGCCCTTCACATGTATCTTTCAAAGAATGGAAGCAAGTCTTCGATCATAGTATAAAAGGAATGTAAAGTTTTAATTTTCGATGTATAGAGCATGGAAACAGTTGTTCCTTTAGCTGCTCAGAGAATGAAAACAAACTCTACATTCCTTTTCTAGTATATCTGAAGTTCTTCAGTTGTAAAACAACCATTATTCTTCACAATGTAAACAAAAAAAGAATAATTGTGCAGTGCGATGATGGCTTAAGCTAGTAAAGCACCTGCTGCCTGCCTAGTCGCTGTCCCAACCCGCTATCGGTGGTGTATACTGATAACGGAACCCTGGAACTGTACAAACTGTAAAAAAATGGACCAACGTAAACAGAATACTTTTTTTTTTATCTAAATGCCCAAAAATCTAAATGCCGTGTAGTGACAAAGACTGTTTACCCCGAGGTCCCTCTTGTCCTCGTCCCATTCATAACAAAGTGGAGATAACCCATCTCCTGACAGAGGAATGCTGATTAGGACACACAGGTGGGAAGGAAGGTGTCAGGGGTAGCAACAGGTTTCCTAGGGATCATGATTGCGACCCCTGGAGACCCCCAATGGACGTGCATGTTTTTGCTCTCTCAATAATGTAGTTCTCTTTCTTTGTAGACACCAAGTGAAGAAGATAAAAGCGGGTTTGCATTTTCTTGCAGCTTTATCGTCTTTCCCCCAAGTACTTTTTCTGCAAGTCCTCTGACCTCTGCACTCTTGTCCTTGCAAGCACCAGCATATGTGCGAATGAGTCATATGCCACTGGCAGCTGAGGCAACTTCAAGTTGGCTGCGCACGAGCGCCTGCCTGCATGGGATTGGGCTATCTGTCACAGTCATAAAATGAGAGCCGCAGCTAATCAGCCAGGGATACACCAGATGTATGTGTTTTTGCAGTAAACGAAACATCCTGTCCCTGTCACTACTGCTTTGATCAGCCCATTGATCCGCATATTCCTCACCAGAAATCCATGTGTGTAACCTGGACTCCAATGCTTGTAAGTTGGCTTGCATTGGCTTCAGAAATCAGTGTGAAACTTCATTGCCAGAGTTTTGAATCTTTCTCAGGTAAATAGGTACATCAAAAGTATTGTATTGTATTATCATATTTATATGGCATTTACTACACCTATGTGGGGCACAGACGTGTTTGCCTACATTTGTAGTAAGCTACACTGTGTAGAATGTTTTTGAAAGGATGCTGTTTTCCTTTTGATCCAATATGGGAAGTGTTTTGATGTCATGTGTGATGACCACCGAAGTGCATTATGGGATACAGTGCATAGCAATGTGTTGGATGATGAAGTGTGAGAAGCAGACATGCAGTTTTATGGTTTTCAGTATGCTACGAGCTTCAGTTGTGGCTCCTCTGCTAAGGCGAAGGAGCGTCGCCCCAGAGCTTTTTAGCAGTGTAAATAAAGGAAAAATAAAATTATGATAATGCGTCGTTATTATCATTTTATTTGTCCCTGCTTCAGCAGCTTTCTGGGTGGGGCGGGGCTGCTCTGGTGACAGAGGAGCAGTGATGGGCACTCTGAAAGTGCACATGAATGTTTGGCCGGCCGCCTTGGGTTGTTCAAGCATTCATGGTACTTTGCATGTACAGAGAACATGCGCAGGCTACCATTCCCTGGCTGAGTGCCGAACCACTCCCGATGCATGTCAGCCACAGCTGAGTAGCTTTGAACAGCTCTGCCGGTCCCGTCATGGCATTTCATATGATTTAGGGCGGCACACGAAAGTATACAAAAAAGTGATGTATGGAATGCTTGAATTAATCTCAGCCACTGGTATTACTCGGGCTGCACCCCAATCTTTCGTTATTATACACACCATACCACCTCAGTTTAGACCCACCTATAAGCACATCAGTCTTGACCCGGCTTGAATCGGAAAGGTCCAGCCCGAACAGCCAAGTCAGGTCCTCCCTGGACAGAAACACAAGTAACACAGGGCTGAATTCACCCAAGTTATGGACTCATCAGCTGAGTACAGCTTGGTTCCTGTAACACAGTGTGCACAGGACCCACATCTGGAAATACCTGTCCCACTTAGAGCATCACACTATAGTATACAAAAAGTGATGGGTGAAATGCTTGAATTAATCTCAGCCACTGTGTTGGATGATGAAGTGTGACATATAGACACACAGTTTTAAAGTCTTCAGTATGCTAGTAGCTTTGAATGACTGCAGGCCCCTTTATGGTATTTCATATGATACAGTCTGCTTAGATTGTTACTGCACCAGGTCATCCAATTTGAGATTTGGTGTACAGTTGTGGTCCTGAGCAGACATGTTTGGAGGGAGAGAGAAGTGGAGAGATCTAATGGGATGATCATTCTCTCATAACTGAGTGCTTTTGTGAGATGTAAAGAAGCAGTGAGATGGTATAGATATTTTGGACCTCCAGTAGACTATATTCAAGTCCTCCGAATTGTCTAGCAATGTGTGACAGATTTTCTAAGTTATTCCATGCCTGTTCATTTAGCGATGACAGCTTTTTTGGGGCTGTACAGTGCTGCTGATGGACAACCCTCATAGCAGATATGTCTGGTGTGAATTTAGGAGTTATAAATCATAATTTGTTTCTGACTACTGCGTTTAATGGTTTCAATGTTATTGTGGGTCATAACTGCTATAAGTGCAAGTACATAATGATATATTGCCAGAGGGAACTATAGGACAGCTCTTCTTGGCTTACCTACATATCAAAAGCAGTTTGTCATTTGACTAGTTTGCAATGAATTGATGTGCAGAATCTCTCTTAATTTCTGGCATGTTGCATTATGATTGCTACGTGAAATACTGAAGATTATTCCAATATGCCCTGCTACATAATTGATGCTGCATTTGTGTAAGAATCCTATTGTGGGAGCATTGGAGGACCGTAAATGAACCAAACATGAGTGGCTGTTGTACTGTCAAGCACCATTTTGTGCTAATTGTTCTTATGCCAAAAATGTCCTTGTTCCAAAAATGTATCCTAGGCCACATTTCACAATAAACAATAGTGCAAACTGCTGAAGTTGGCATTTCGAGTAATAGAAAAACCCTGCATTAAAGCACAGTGATTGGCATAGAATTCCCAACACTCAGAGTGATTTAGAAGCAGATAAACCAGCAGAAAATGATAGCGGGAAGAGCTAGTCACATAATGGATTCAGTACTTGAATCGCCTGTCTGGGAAAGCGAGTTCAATTAGGGTCTGGGAGCAACATGACCCATGCAGCACCATGAGCTTACTGCTCTATGTCAGATCCTCGTGTGGGCCCTACAGGCATGGGCTTGTTGAATGGGGCATCGTCGAGGTTGCCACAGATGCTCTGGGCATTCGTGAGCAAACGAAGGTCTGTGCCATTGGATTGCCCACTTTGTCTACTGACTCATCCCGTGAGCCATGGTTGAGGTGAGGAGGCATTGCAACTGGACAAAATGTACTGCAGGTGTCACTGTCCAAAGCTTCAAGTGGGCACTGTGTAAGGGTGGAGAACATGTGTAAATGAGCAGCCACTGAAAAGGGCCTCCGGGTTTTGAAAACCTATGCAACGTATGAACTAGAACCATGCCATAGGATGGTCATTTCCCTTGCCTAATACCTCCACCCATGGACCATAGCAGGATGACCTTCAAGAGCATGAAGACGGCAAACATTTTCAGTACTCCGGGTTCCTCAAATGCATCAGGAATGCAATTCTTGTAGATTGGATGCCACTACATGGGTGCAGCCCCAGGTTGCCACCTTAATTATCCTTATGGAAGCACTGGTGCTGACCCTGAGCTGTTCACAATCTCTGAACTGGCCTTTGCTTTTAGAGTTAGATAGGGATGTCCGGGGCAGTGGGGTCCTCCCTCCTTTGTGGCAATGGGAGAACAATGCAAAATTTTCCACGTTTGGAGGTGTTGATACCCTAAATTTGATCAACCTAGACAGGGATAGATCAAGGAGCATTGCCTAGTTCATTGCAGTGTACCCGTTGAGAGAATGGTGAAAGCTGCATGCATATAATGTATGTGTCCCGGCCCGACAGGTCGCTTGGAAGTAGGATCTTTTCATCAAACACAAATCCAAGTGCTGAATTGTGCCTACACTATGTTGTGTTGGTTCAATAAGGCTTCTAGGTCCTGATTCACAAAGACTCTTCCATACACCAGTGAAACATACTACTGGAAAAAGTTGAAAATCACACAAGTGTTACTTAAGCGAGTCAGAAAGACAGGCACATCTAAGTTACGCAAGCAGAAATTTACAAAGACGCTCTGGGCAGGGTGAATATTCTAGAATGTTGCACATAGTGTATCTTTGAATAGAATTAGAAGAGAATATGGTTTCATAAATTATCGAATTATGTCTTTTGGAGTTTTGTCAAATGACACAAACTTCATAAAAGTATTTAATGGTGCTGTAGAACAATTATCTTCTCTGGTTTCAAAAGAGTCCATATTTGTTTTAGTACCAGTCTCCATGGTAATCGAATATATTTCTAATATTATGATATTTTATTTTCTAGCTTCCTGTGACCTTACAAATCAATGGGAATTTGGGAATTTATCTATTAATAAATGGAGATTAAATGTTGATGGATAGTTCAAATTAAATTAGCATAAAGGAATAAATAACTATTGCATCAACTAATAATCACCTCTAAGCACATGCAGAGATACACATTTTGCAAAGTTTAAGAACCCTTGCTCCACCCTGAGTTCTTTCAAAAATGTTCTAGTTAGGAAACAAACAAGCTTTGTGTTGTAGGTGTGCCTTAACATACATGTTCATACTCCTGTTGCAGTTATTTGAAAGAATATAGCATGTAGCCTTATTTTTTATCTGGCAGCACTTCTCGGTCCTGAAGAAGGCATTCAACAATTATGAGGATTGCTCAGTCCTGATATGGCATTCCAAAATTATGTAACTGGTGAAACAATGGTCAGCCTGTCCTTTTTTCCATGTACATTGAGGCACATTTACTAAAGATCACGCAACACAGGGCAGAAAGCACATTTGCTATTCTGTGTTGCATGAAATGGAGAGAGCAGAAATGCACCATTTTAGAAATGGGGGTCTCTAGTTGGCAGAGGTAGGTACCTTTGCTTCTAGTCAGGGTAAGGGGGATACACTTATAAAATAACCCCTGCTCACCCCCTTGGTAGCTTAGCACGAGCAGACAAGCTTATCTCAGAGGCACTGTGTAAAGCATTTGTGAACACATACAGTAATGTAGTGAAAAACAATACAAATGGACACTACACCAGTTTAGAAAAATAAGTATTCTTTATCTAAACCAAACAAGACCAAAACGACAAAAATATGACTTTCAAATGGTAGAAATAGTTCAGTTCAAAGCAAATTGCAGATGTAGCACTTTTCACACGAAGTACATTGGATGCGTTGCGCACACAAACAATAAGAGTCACAGGGAAGATGATGTGGTGGTTCCTTACATTCAGGGGAGGTGATGCGTCGGTTCCTTGCTCTGGAGGAGGTGATGTGTCAGTTCCTTACTTCTGCACAGGGGAGGTGATGCATCGGTTCCTTACCGGAGAGGAGGTGATGTGTCGGTTTCTTACTGCGTGGGAAGGTGATGCATCGGTTTCTTACTACGTCCCCCAACAACGTGACAGACTTGGCTCCTCAATTCGATGCGACGATCCGGGATGATGTGTGGGTTCTTGCAGCCGCACAGCAGGCCTTGCGTCGGAATTGGTGCGGTGGTCTCGGACTTCAGAGATCGGTGCACTTGATGCGGCGTGCGGCGATTTCTCGAGCCCCAGGCAGGCGCTGCAACGATTTCTTCGGCAATGCATCGAAAACAGGTGCGTTACTTTCTCAGCTCCCAGCAGCAAACAGCCTCCAGAAGTCCAACACAATAGCAGTCACCTCTTAGCAGGTCAGAACTCCCAGCAAGGAAGTTCAGGGGAGCTGGTGGTGAAGACTTTGTGTTCCCGAGACTTCAGAACAGGAGTCAAGCTCAGTTTCAAGACCTTGGAGACCATCCTCAGGCAGGAGACACAGCAAACAGCAAAGTCCTTTTCCCTTTCCTAGGCAGAATGTATCCACTGAAGGCCAACCCCTGACAGCAAACAGCACAGGGGAAGTATTCCTCCTCAGTTTCTCCGGCTCTTCTCCTTGGCAAAGGTTCCTCTTGAAACCCAAAAGAGATATTAAAAGCCTGGGGTCTGGGCCCATTTTTTATACAGTAAATCTCTTTGTTCTCTCCTGGCCCAGGGCTCTGAGCCCAGTCCAAACCTTTCCTGGGGGGCACGGCACTTTGCAAGTACACAACAACCTCCATTGTCAATGTGAGCCCTGGCTCCAGACACACCACAGGGGGGTAGCCATCATTGTGGAAGGTAGGCACAGCCCTATTCAGGTGCAGGTGCTGCTCTTCTCACCACTCCAAATGCAGACCAGGCCTATTCAGGTGCAAGTGAGAACTCCTCCTACTCTAAATGCAGCCCAGGTCTATTCAGCCCAGCCCTGACTCACCCATACTCTCTGGAGCCACTGCACATCCCCAGCCCCTGTCACCCCAAAACCAGACAGTCAACACACATCCTAGCAGAGACACACTGCAAGGCTAAGCAAGAAAATACCTACTTTCTAGAAGTGGTATTTCAAACACAGAATGTAAAAATCACTCTCACTAAAAGATGCATTTTAACATTCTGAGTTCAGGCATACTATACTTTATTTTTCTACCTTGTTCCCAGGGGTAGTAATGATTATAAGATGTTATAAGCAGACTCCCCATTGTATCCTATGTGAATAGGTAGCCTTGCAATAGCGAAAAACGAAATTGGCAGTATTTCACTATCTGGAAATGCCACACACACCAGGGCATGTCCTACCTTTCACATACACTGCACCCTACCCACAGGGGTACCTTGGGCCCAGAGTCATAAAACCAACAAAACAGAGTTCAAAACAGGAGGCCAAAAAGCAAAAAGTCTGGGGATAAAAGCTAAGTCTAACACTCCACGTTTGCAAAGATATGGAGCATTTCTGCACTTTCCTTGTGCTGTCACACTATGTGCAGTTTAGCACCAATGCAGGCCCCCTTGCAACATAGTGCAAGGATGCCTGTGTTACAGGCAGGATTATCTTTGTGGAGGAAGGTACACCTTTCTGCACAGAAATAATACTTAGAAGGATTTTCCCTGTTCTATGTGTGCTGCTGAATGCAGCCTTCGTGGAAAGAGGAATGACAAGGAGAAATATAGATATTTCTCCTTGTTATGCCTTATTTGGAAAGGCATAGCATTTTAACTAATTTCCAGGTTTCCAAGTCTTTGTACATCTGGGAATATGCCAAAATCAATGGATGGATGCACAGGAATGCCAATGATCTGCCCATGGAACGGCTCCCAAGTTAAAATGTAACATAGCGCAGCTCAACCTGATGCCTTGCATCAAGGCCATGCAAATCAGGCCTTGCTTGGCCTAATGAATAATACTGAAGCCTTTACATTGTTCTTGTGTCACCTTGTGTGACACAAGGACAACACTAAGGCTTCATAATAATGGACCTTTTTGTGTTTTGTGTTTCACATATATTTGATTTAGTTAAATTCCATCTGATTGTATATTATTCTGTATTTGATTTTCAGTGTCTGTTGCCGTTATGTTTTATATTGTTTTGTAAAAAATATATATGTATGCTAATAATAGTGATCCTTTTGCCTATTGTGTGTAAACGGACATGCAATAATCGTTTTCTGCTAAATTCTACCTCACCATACTGCAAACTGCATAATACAGTGCTAAAACTATAGCTAAATTAAGAAATGTTTTCCACAAAGTTGTGGTTTCAAAATATCATTATTTTCATCCGATCTACACTCAGCTATATTAATTCTCAAGTACTTTGTCTTCAGGATGGTCCTGTTTTTAATGACTGATAACAGGCACAAACAGACAGCTATTGAAAGATCTGCAGGCGTGCATACTCTACAAAAATAAGAACTTGGTTGCTCCTATCACATAGTTTGCAAGGCAGTCCATTGGTTTTGCAAGATGCATTAACAATTGCTGCTGCAAGTTATCCAGGTCCTAGTGGCCACAGACTCCAGTCTATCACAGGCCAAAAAGAAGTAATAGCTTCGATTTCAGCATCCTTCTTACCTTTTACTTACCTGCTGCTAGACTGGGATGGTTAGCAATTGATTTTTCTAAGATCCATGAAAGGCATTCCTGGTTTTTGTATGTGGTTATGTTGGACCACTAACTGCATTCCATCACAGGCCAATAACAGCCCGAGCATCACAGCTAGCGGAGTAGGAGTGCCACCATAAGTTAGTACTACTCCCGCCCATTCCTCGCATCAGTTTGCCCTCCCTATTTAGAGATGGCCTTGACTTCTATTGCCCTTGGTGCCACCGGCTGAAGGCCAAATGACCAATGGGCTCCCACTATCTAGTAACTTGTGTAGTACCCTTTGTGAACTGTGGTTTCATGCTTAGTCCATCTCTTGGCAGATAGGTGCACTGCCCCACCTAGTACCTTTTGGACATTCTTAGCAGAGATGTTAAGCAATAGTGTATTGGACCACTCAAATCCCAAGCTGCACCAGACCTTATTACACACACTAGAAAGGCCACAAAAGTGTTCATAGAAAAAGTGAGGCAAGGAAAAGATGATGCTTTTGTATTAGTGTGAGATATTTTTTTGCCAGCAAAGTTTTGAAAAGTTTCCGAAGTTTGAAAGTTTACCACCCCTTCAATCATGGAACATTTTTTCCACACTCCTAGCAAAACAATTTTCGCTAGATTGAAAATTTATTCTAATTTAAGCCAGGCAACTTTGAAAATATATGCAGAATTTTGCTCTGCAAGTTTACCTTTTGCTACCATTTCTATGCACAATGGCATGGCACGGTTTTTCTGCCGAGCCATTTTGTTAGTGTTAAATATTAGTAAAGTATCCATTAATTGATGCAACTCTTACAATTTTCTTGTAAATGTTGCGGAGTAATAAAAAAAACGTAAACATTTCAGAGCTTTTCTGAGACCTGTATAGCGGTTGTAAAATACCTTTGTGATATTGGGTGCACCTAGGCTGCCTCTTCTTTGTGTTCTAATGGACGTGCCTATCTTTTCTACATCACTCTATTAAATAAGTTCAATTGTCTTCTGAGGAGCGGAAATTTTATTGTCATCTTTTTTCGACGAGTAGCGTTTGCTATCTTGTATGCCAAGGGACTCATTTATGGCATTTTGGTGTAGGACAGCGCAGCAAGGCATCTTGCAGCGCTGCCCTACGCCAAATTAAAAGGGAAAAAATTCACCATATTTAAGCATTACCATTTTGGCTGCCTAGCTCCCAAGTAGGCACCCTTGTACCATGTGCAAGGGTGCCTGCGTTGAAGGCCGGGCTGTTTTTGAACAGGAAGGGGCACCTTCCTGCACAAACACAATCCTACGAGGTGTTTTCCTCTTTCTGTGTGTGCTACAGAAAGCATCAACACAGAAAGAGGGGAAATTGAGGAGAAATTAACATATTTCACCTTTTTATGCTTCACCTCAGGGGGCGTACGGATTTGACTCTTTTCCAGGTTTACATCACTTTGTAAGTCTGGGCGAGCGTCAAATTCCATGGGTGTTGCATGGGAAAACCGACGACAGTGCCCATGAAACGCCACCTCCTGGGCGCAGACTAAGGGAACGCATAGCTTTGCGCTGCGTCGCCTTGCTCATGATTTGCGAGGCCACTCAAGGCCAAGCAGGATGGCTTTGAGTGGTTTCATAAATCTTTATGAGAACCCTGAGTCACGCGTGTCATTTTACGTGGTGCAAAAATGATGCAGGGCTCGCATAAACAAGCCTCCACGTTTACAGCATGGTGGATTAATGTGAGTTAGAAGTCAATAGGCTATCCACAGTGGCCCTTTTTAAGTTATAATAGCCATGCTATCCATGTTTGTAGAGTGCAAACAGCTTCTGTATGTGCAAACTTTCCCAAATGTAGGATCCCTTCGGAGAGATTTGTCTGGATACAATAGGCTGGATCTTAAAGTGCTGTGGGTCCAATGTATGAAAGAGGAGCTTGCCTTTCGGTTCCCACAAGCAGAAAAAGGCTCAAGGTACAGGTTAGAATGGGGTCTCAAGGTGCAAAGCCTATGCTAGACATCACACATAAACCTTTGCACTATGGTGCAAAGGTGTGCGCATGGTGCTAGACAGCAAAAGTGTGAAAACTCAGGAGATAAAAGCAATGCCAACATTTTGTAGATAGTAGATATGGTGCTGTCTTGCTCTGTCCCTTTCATGCCATATAGCACAGCAACTTTAGTTAATGCTCTGAATTACAGGGAAAAACAGTACATTTTACATTTAAGGTTCTTCAGTCATACCCCTGTCCTTGAAGGTGTACACCCAACTGCTTTGGGTGGTTATCCAACTTGGGTCTGACCTCTTCCTATACCAACAGATGTGGGATGTGTCACTTTTCGGAGGGATTGGTTTAATCACGTTTAAAAAGTGGCAGAGTCCAATCCTGGCAGCATTCCACATACTGTCCCCTTGATGAGAAAACCCAGGTCTACCTCTCCTTTTCGACATCTTTGCCAGTTGGAAGACTCTTTATAGCCTAATGACACCTCTTTCAAGAGTAGCTACTTAGCTGCTTTCTCAGCTTCCCAACTTCCCATTGTCCTGTTTCACCATGAGACAGGCACCTGGATGTCTTCTAATGATGTCGGCTTTGCTCAGCATGTGACACAAACCATTTAAATGGTGCTGGACAATGGCCCAGCAAGGACAGCGTTATTGCAGAAGTATGTGGCAAACATTTGGGTGAAATCCTTTTGGACATCCAGACTCCTGAGTTACATAGACATTACTGTAGACAGGTTCATCTGACATATCCTGCAACATTGGCTCTTGGTCCCAGAATGACACAAAATTAAGGGTTGCTATTTCTGAACATGCACATAGTCATTTAACTGTGATTCAGGGCTGGTTGGAAGAGGCCTATCTCTATGGGTGGGCAAAATTCGTGTAATTTTGGGTAGCATAACCCTCAAAATTACTGAAAAATCATGCGAAATGACACATGAATTCAGTGCATCTTGCACAGAAAAATGGTCCCTTCAGGTACATTTACAACTTGAAAATGTAATTTCTGGTTGTTTTCCGGTTACTTGCATAAAAAAAACCTACAGTTTTGCATATAACCGGAAAGGCCCGCTCGGGTTAAAAAAGCTATCTGAAATGTTTGTTGACCACCCACATTAAAGGAATAGCCACTCACACTCAGAATACGCAGCTGTGCCGTTCACGTTCAAATGTTTAGCTTTGCTCTCAAAAATTACCGGGACAGTCTGGTCAGATAGAAAATTGTGTCACAAATGCCGCTCATGTTTAAAAATTCCCTGAAATTATGCAATTGTGGAGTAATGGCATAATCTTTGCAACTTCATGTAGATTTTGTTATATGAAATCACCAAAATTGCGCCAATTACTCTGGCGTAGCAAAAATTTCGCCAAGCTCTACCCATCTCCGAAGATAAAGCAAGCTTGTTTCAAATTCATCATTCTGGCAGGGCCACTCTAACCAGAAATAGCATATGATGAGCATGTCTTTCGTTAACTGAATATGTGTGATGAATGCGTGTGTGTGTTTAACACACATTGTGGGTGGTAAATCCTGACATTCTCAGACAATCCCCATCTCTGTGAAGACCAGCAGGAGTGTGTGTTGATGCCTGTGTCTGTGTGTGGACATGTCAAGCCCAAACAGTGGGTGACAAATCCTGACAAAACCGAACAAATACCATATCTGTGAGTAGCAGCATGCGATGTGCATGTGTTTGTTTGCAAGCATGGACTAATGGAATCTTTCAATACTACTAGTGCACGCTCCGTAACACGTTGGATCAGCGGCACTAATCTTTCTGTGTCTAATGAAGCAAGACACACCTTCAGCGAAAAGTAGGCTTTGGTTTATTTATTTATTTATTTATTTATTTATTTATTTGGATGGTGTACCCTGCAGGACTGAGGCTCCTAGCAGTAGTGTGGCCTCATACTTAGGCCGTGCTCGGAAATCCTGAGACTGTGACCTCCACCAACCTAGAAACAGGTAAGTGAAAAGCTGGGGTTTCAGAGCTTTCTGAAGGGGAGGGAGGCCTGAACAACTAAGATCTGGAGCTGTTTCTCATAGTGCAGGACCATTGTTATGTGCTCCTCATTAGCTAGGCGGGTGATTCTGGGGACCGAATTAATGATTCGGATGGTATCGTCCTGTAAATGAATGTGGAATACGAATTATTTCCCCCAGAATGAGCAATAACATAAAGGCCCAGAATGCCAGCTCCAATACTGCATCTTTTTCTCCTTTTTTGCTTGGAGCAGGAGGTCAAATGTTGCAGGTGCTTTTTTTCTTGTCCCCGGGGGGTGTGAGGGTCGGGAAGGGTTGGGAGGTTATAGTTTCTTTTACTTCAGCTGCTCCCCCATGCTAAGGTATGAGGGCCACCTCCTCACAAGTTTCTATGTCCGGTGTCTCCAAACCCAGGGACAGAAACATTGACCTGGATTTTGAGGGCACAGGGTCAGGAGACACACAAAAGCATCTATTTGCGTGGGGTGTTAGCCCTTCACGATACCCTTCTATGCAAGTTGAAAGGAGGACTTTAGGGCTTTGCTGACATACCTAGAGCTGTTGAGACTGATAAGGCTGGGTTCCGCTATGAGAATTTAACTAGGAACCCTAGGTCATATGTATCGTTATCACCTGCTGAGAAATGTAAAGGTGAGAAAGAACTCATTGTAGACAATTCAACAGTCTGTAATAACTATGGCTCAAAAGATTCACAGACTTCAAACTCCAAGCTAGTGGGTTTATTACAAAGCCAAAAACAACTGAATGAACAAGCACCTCAGGACGAGGTTGTAAAAGTACATAGGAACAAATACAAAACCATATCTACAAGTGAGCTTAATCCGATGGATCATGTACAGAATAAAAAGTTCCAAGAACAGACTAAAAGCAAGGACTGCTCCAATATTTAAGTCAGACTTCATCTGTGGCAGAAAAGTGAAAAGCATTAGACTATCCCTACTCTAGCTCTAAAGTGACATCCCTACTTAGCATTTCCCAGGCAAGACCAATTAAAGGTGTCAGCTCGTGAAGACTTCCTAAGAAGTACACTCACGCTGTTGGGTCAAGTAGCCAAAGCTACAAAGCTTGTTCTAAAAGCTCTTTCAAGATCGATCTCCTCATCCCTTCTCCTAACTCAACCCCCGATACTTTTCCTATATACAAAACGCTAAGATGTAAAACACGCCAACAGATGACCTTATCCCAAGGGACACCTCTCCTAGGTAATTTTCCATTGTCTTCCACACTCCTTCCAATGTTCAGCTTGATGACCTTGATTCCCAGGCCTCCTTGGTGAGAAAAAACACCAGCTCTCAATTATCGACATTCCGTTCAAAATGTATCTTTTCTCCTCCATGCCTCACCCCTAAAACAAAAGGCGTTAGTTCTAACTAACAAAGGCAGCTTCTTCCACCTGCAACTGAAACGTGAGAACAGAACATCCTTGCATGCACTTGAAATTTGCTCACTACCTCCAAATGCGAGAGCCTACCAGGGAAATTACATTTTCAGGCCTACACAATTCGGCCAATATAGAAATAAACAAATAGGCCTTTCATATTCACAGGCGTGAACATTTCATTTAGGCCTTTATACATCAAAAATTACACACAGGTTATCAATACTTTCCTTTGCAATCATCTGCAATTATTACATGTTAAACATAATTAATCTTTTCACGGGCATACTTTAACATGGTGCACGTTTAAATCAAAATGCATTACATTACACATAAGCTTTTCATTAGGCGATTGCAAAATACTAAAGGTTACTCTTTCCAAACATAAATGCCTTTCGTTTTCTTTGCCTCGCACAAAGCAATTTCTATTCTTTTCACTTAACACCTTCATTATGGAAAAAGCAAAAACGAGGAGAAATAATGCAATTCTCCTCGTTTCGCCAACTTAAGACCAGGGTTTTCCTGGTCTTAATTCTGACTCTGCCTCCTATGTACGCCACCCTTGTACATAGGGGGCAGCGTCAAATACAATGGGTGTTGCGGTGGAACAACCACCCCAACACCTACTGCATGCCCCTTTCACACTAACCATAGCGTGAAAGGAGGCCTCATATACAAGGCTGGGTTAATCCACATTAAGTGGCTTAATGCTGTACATAAGGCGCAGCCCCTATCGCCACCACAACGTTGGTAAAAGTGACGCTGTGGTGGCAATAAGGGCTTGTACAAATGCCCCTAAGACTGTTGACTGACAACACAGTCCTATTAAGAGTGTAATAAGCAAGCTTTACTACACAGTTATTGGAGGGATAGCCCTATAGACACCTTAACCTCAAGCCAAGGTGTTTGAAGTAAGTCTGTTTGCATTCTGGATCAGAGGCAGCGGTGGGAGTGGAGAACTGGCAGTGAGGAGAAGATTCTTAACTGAAAGAGATAGACCAGAACACATATTGAATCTGACTTAGAAAAATCTGTGCAGCATGCTTCCCTGCACAATTAATTACAAAGTTAATTACGAAATGTACCTCCAGACCCAAAATAGGTGCCAAGGAAAAACAATTAAACCCCTCAACAGTGGCAACCGATGACAACAGTTTCCCTTCAGCCAGTTACAATGGGCTACAGGAAGGGCAAAATTGCAAGAAGTGTAATGAAATTAAGAAGAGGGGGAGGGGAAGAAAAACAAAAATGTAGCAAAAGTAAGGAGGCAGGGTAAGGTGTAAAAGAACGCACTCCATCAAAAAGCAATTGCTCAGCGCGAGAACAGTTGTGAGTGACTTCGCATAATCTTGGTCTTCAGCAATGCTTCCTTTGTAAAAGAATGAGTGCTGGTTCCCAAAGCTCTGCTCAGAAGCACACGGCCGGCGCTATTAAATGTCGGCTCTCCAAATTCTAAAGTTGCGTAGGCTCGAACCCACCACATGCCTCTTTAAACCACTACCAGACACACCCTCACTCTTGTCCATTCCTGATTCCTCCCTTTGTGGCAACTTTTCTATGTTTCTCTTCCTCCTTCTTTTCCTGTTTTGTGTTTTTCCTGTCTTGCTCTCGTAAATGTTTGATGTGGAAAAATAAGTGCCGATCTCCAAAAATGAGTGCCCTTGAGTCTCACCTGCAACCACCAGCTCAAATTAAGCACTGGCCTTCAGAGGCAAACAGCTTAAAGGAGACATGCATTTACTGCTAACATGCAATATGTCGGGCCTTATCTACAACAAAGAAACACAGCGCAGTGCCGGAAGCTATTTGGCTGCCCCACGCTGAGTTACTTTGGAAGCAAAGGGATGTGTCATATCTATCTATAATGACATGAGAGATCCCTTTGCTCTCCCCTGCGCTAGCGCACAATGGGCTGCCATGCGCCGACTCAGGCACCCTTGCACCATGGTGCAAGGGTGCCTGTGTGGATGATTGTTTTTGTGCAGGAAGGGACACCTTCCTGCACAAAAACAATCAAAAGAGGTAATTTCATGCATTCATAGAAAGAGGAAAAAACAAGGAGAAAGGGAAACATTTCTCCTCGTTGTGCCTCCCTATACTTCCCCAGTAGCATTCTGATGCATTCCCCGGTTTACAATTTCCCATAAATCTGGGGTGGGGAATGTGTCAGAATCCATGGGTGCTGCATGGGAACATCCACAGCAACACCCATGACATTCCCCTTTCACGCATAGTGCTGCCTATAAAGGGGCCCCATTTACAAGATCCCGGAAAAGCCACACAGATTGCCTTTACGTGTCCTTGTAAATATGGGGCAGCAAGATGCACAAAAAGTGACGCCCCGGCGGCGCAACGGGCTTGTATATAAGCGCTGTCGTTCCTTACAATTAATCTTTAACCCCATACCATGTCACCATCAAAAACCTCCTCCACCCATCTCATTATTTTCTTTCTTTGTTTTGCGATGTGCATGTTTCGAAATGCATTCAATTCCTGAACCAGAAGGTATGTCAGAAAAGTGAGAAATTGCAGCCTGCTGTCCCTTTGCAGCAGTGAAGGCAAAAAGTGAAATTGTGGATGTTATCGACCTTTGGTGTCCCTGGACTGACTCTGGTGGTTGTCATTGCTAACTGTGGCAATTCAAGACTTAAGGCACAGGCACAGTGCGCTGTCACAGGGACACCTCCAACATGACATTGACACAGCAACACTGACATCGGAACAGTGCCACATTACACAAACAAGAGAAAATGGACCTCGAGAAACATACAGCACTGTCACAGAGACAATGGCACGGGGGCACTCTCATTAGGACAATGATATCGGAGGAAAGGGGAATAGGGAACAATGGCGCAAAGATTCAGAAACTGGACAGTAATGACAATGAGATGCTGTCACTAAGACACTGGAAGGTAGTAGTCACTAGCACTCGAACGGAGGCGTGTCGACGTCAGTACGAATAAAGGAGGTCTGAGGTCTCGGCTAAAGGCTACAGACGTTTAAAAGCCATCTGTAGCTAAGTCAGCGCCAGATAGTGCACTTTACAAATGCCACAATTTCACTTGTGGAAGTGAAAAACAGAATAACAAATTGTGGCAAGAATTGAGGCTGTGCAAATATCTCATTACAAGTTCCTGCTTGCACTGTCCAGATAAACCCTTGACCCTATTAAATATGGTCATATTTCACTGGATTTCAGTGCCATTGTAAGACAGAGTAAGTGACATTGTTGAACATAATCACTGGTACATTTCAGTCCTGTGGGACATGAGCTTTGGGTGTTTGTACTCAGCTTACACAGCGCTCATCACTTAACAGGAGGTCATTGTGGGTTGAGCATGCAGCATGTCTCTTGCTGCTCTGTGAGAAATACAGAGCCTCTTTCTTTCAAGGTTATTCTCCAAGTATTGCCTGCCTGCCTTTTGTCTTTAGTTCAGCTTCAGCCAGAACAAAGGAACAGTGGTTTGCAGGTCGGTGTTTACCATTTTTTGGTGGGCAGGAGTTTTATATAGCGCAAACTTGACCCAAAGTACATGAGCACCAGTTGAGTTACAGACGAACACATTCATTTCTGTTAGGCATGGGGAGATTAAATGATTTGCCCAGAATTACAGGATGATGAGTGATAGAAATGGGGTCTCCTGTAGGCAGAGGTAGGTACCTTTGTCCAAATAGGGACCCTTGCTTCTAGTCAGGGTAAGGGGACTACACACTTTAGATAATCCCTGCTCACCCCCTTGGTAGCTTGGCACGAGCAGACAGACTTATCCCAAAGGCAATGTGTAAAGTATTTGTACTCAAAACACACAGTAATACAGTGATAACAGCCCAAATTAACACTACACCAGTTTAAAAAAATAAAGTATTTTTATCTAAAATCAACAAGACCAAAACAACAAAAATTCAACATACATGTAATAAGAATATGACTTTTAAGGGTTTTAACCAACTGGGTCCATAGAAAACTACGGATGCGTGATTCTACTCAAAGTACCTGTAGATGCGTCGAAATTCACGAGGCCAAATAGCTGCAGAGAGTGGAAGCATCGAGAAACTAAGAGATGCATCAGTAGCTGTGTACTTGGGAAAGTGATGCAACAGTTCTGCTGCCTGCAGGAGAAGTGATGCATTGAATCCGGACTGTAGGGGGAAGTGATGGCTCGACTCCAAGATGGTTCTGGTCCACGGGTGATGCATCGGGAAAACTTGCCACACAGGTACGATGCGTGGAAATCCGGGATGCGTTGGCGATCGATGCAGCGGTAGCAAGCAGCTCGTTGATGGTTTTTGCAGCCACGACAGGCACTGCGTAGTCTCTGGAGCAGTGCAGTGGTTCTGGGAGATTCTTCTCGCATGGCAGTGCTGCACCGGGAAAAACAGCTGCAAGAAGAGCGATGCGTCGATTTACTTAGTTCTTCAGGTTCTTTCCAGCTCCCAACAGCAGGAACAACCTCCAGAGGCCCACAACTGGAACAGGCACCTTCTGGCCGGTCAGATCTCTCAGCAGCAGAGTTCAGGGGAGCTGGGGGTGACGTCTTTGTGTCCCTGAGACTTCAGAACAGAAGATCAGCACCCACAGGCCCATGGAGATTTCCTTCAAGCAGGTTCACAGCAAAGTTCCAGTCTTTGTCCTTTCCTTGGCAGAAACAGAAACTGCAGGCCAATCCCACACAGTACACAGCAAAGGGTCAGTACTCCTCTTCACAGCTCTTCAGCTCTTCTCCTTGGCAAAGGTTCCTCTTGAGTCCAGAAGTGATCTAAACTTCTGGGGTTTATGGTCTACTACTTATACCCCATTTTGCCTTTGTTCTCTTTGTGCAAGGGTCCTGAGCCCAATCCAAACCAGTTCTGTCCTCACTAGAGCAGTCTGAATACAGGGGGTGGAGACAGCATTGTGCAAGGGAGACAGGTCCTCTCAGTACTCTAAACGCAGCCAAGCCTCATTCAGCTCAGCTCTGAGTCATCCTGGAAGGGCAAAACACACCTCAACCCCCCAGTGGCTGTCTACACTCCTCAGCCCCTATCACTCCAAAACCAGACAGTTAATCCACAAACAGGCAGAGGCACATAGAATGGTTAAACAAGAAAATGCCTACTTTCTAAAAGTGCCAATTTCAAACACACAATTTAAAAACCTTCTTTACTAAAAGATGTGTTATTAAATTCTGAGTTCAGACTGCCTAAACTTGATTTCTTAATCTTGTCCCAATGGGTAGTGATATTTGTAAGATGTTATAAAGTATCTCCCATTCTATCCTATGGGGCAGATAGCCTATTGATAGTGAAAAACGAAATTGGCAGGATTTCACTATCAGGATATGTCACACACACACACCAGTACATGTCCTACCTGTCACATACACTGCACCCTGTCCAAGGGGATACCTTGGGCCTACCATAGGAGTGCCTTACATGTAAGAAAATGGAAGGTTAGGGCCTGGCATGTGGGCGCCCTTGCCAGGTCGACTTGGCAGTTCAAAACTGTGCACAGACACTGCAGTGGCAGGTCAGAGGTACATTTACAGGATACTCATGTGGGTGGCACCATCAGTGCTGCAAGCCCACTAGTAGCATTTGATTTACAGGTCCTGGGCACACACAGTGCACTTTACTAGGGACTTATCAGTAAACCAAATAGCCAATCATGGAAACACCAATCCATAAACATAATTTACCCAGAGAGCATACACACTTTAGCACTGATCAGCAGTGGTAAAGGGCCTAGAGTCTCAAAGCCAACAACAACAGGTCAGGAACAAATAGGAGGGAGAAGCACAAAGTTTGGGGATTAACCTGCAATAAAGGCCTAGTCCAACTTTGATCGTCCCTGCCAAGATTCAAACCCGATTCCCTAGCTTTGAGGTCGACCTCTCTAACCATTGGGCCACATCCAACTGGGAAAAGTAAGTCCCAGAATCCAAAGTATTGAATAAAAAAATCACTTTACTGAGGATGAGTTTAAGTCATGCACCACCTTTGTCCTCATATAGATATATAGAGATGGAGATGTTGCGCCCCTTCTTAAATAATATTACATCATGTGCCTTTGTAAAGCACACATTCACAGTCTTTGGTACTACTAATATGCAACAGAAATTGCTAGTGCTGCCTAATAAATGCTTTGTATCCCTGCGGGAAAGTGCCGGAAGGGTTGGAGTTATTCAATAAATGTTTAGACGCTGTACGGGGAAGTATTGGTACTTTCCATATATAGTGTGTCATATGAAGAACTTGACAGTGCCCATGAAAAGTATATCAGACCTTGGCCTATACCAAGAAAGGTGTAACAGAATTGCTGAGAAGTTTTGGTACTGTTTTGTTTTACAAATATTGTCGCCATTCTGACTAGTGTTGGTACTGCCCAATAAATACATAAAGGATAGTTCTTGTGAGCAATTGCTGTACTGTTCCAATAGAGGCAAAGCAGCCAGTCGTCTTTCCGGTACCTTATCACGTTACACATCAATTACAAACTTTAGATGCACCAATCACAATCTTCTAGCAACATATATTTTACCGTGTACTAGCTCCAGTTTCTGAGCCTTCTACCTCTTAACGGGACGTCACTAGCATCTGCCATCCTACCTTATGTGCCACAAACTCACTTCAAATGCTAAAGATTTCACATTTATTCCAACAAGAAACACAAAATGCATACCTACCCACTATGATGTAAATATGTAAACAATATGTCTTGTTTATGCCTTTTATGTTACTTTATCTAGAGAAAGAAAAGATAGGATATAGCTATATGTTAGCCTTAACCATTTAGATGCAGACATTGGTAAAATTAATCAAGACTTCAACTACTATTTCCATTAACAATGTAAACAACCCAGCTTCCACTACAGCTGTAACATAACTGATGCTATCTACCATATTGCTAATTGAAATGTTTTGCTTGCTGCCTATAGATAAATAAATAACATAAATATATTTGAGGCACAAATTCAGAGGTGTTCTGAAACACAGCATCAGTGTGGATGTTGGGAGAAAAATTGAGAAGATATGTGGTTTGAGACCTTTCCTGAAAAGCTCCATTGAAGTAGTAAATCTAAAGTGTAGAGGGGTATTTCCAGAGAATCAGTCAATTTGCAGAGAAAGCCTGCTGATATGTGAGTTCTTTGTGAGTCTTTCAGATTTCAAGCAAAGTGAAGAGGTGCTCCTGGCAGTGTAGATCCACTGGCCACTACACATACTGCGTTTCAGGGAAAAGTTTGATGATCAGAAAGAGGCAGCCAATGCAGTTCTTTCATGGTAGGAAAACTTTGATTAAACATTCTTGGTTTATTAATAGTTAACCACACACAAGAGGATGGGGGATGCTTACAATAAGTCTAACGACTTGCAATTACTGGAGCTAGCATTCAAACCCATTGTTCTTTTGTCCACCATGCCACCTTTGATTTGACCCAGCTTCACAGAAATCAGTCCTGGTCCTCCTCCGGATGGAACTGTCAAGCTCAAAATGCCAAGCTAGGTCCTCTCTGAACCAGAACACAAGCAATCCAAGGCCAGTTTCACTCAGTTGGGTATGACTTGGTTCTAGTGGCACAGTGAGCAAGAGACCCATGTCTGGTCATACCCTTGGCCACATGGTGCACTACACCAAACACACAAAAGATGATGGGAGGATGCTTGCAATAAGTCTAGCCACTGCCAATCGCTTGGGGTAGCATTACAACCCATCATTTATTTTACCCACCATGCCAACTCAGATTAGACCCAGCCATATGCAAATCAGTCTTAGTCCTGCTCCAATGGGAACAGTCCAGCCCGCACTACAGAGCCAGGTCCTCTTTGAATTTGAACACAAGCATTCCAAGCCTGGTTTTGCTTCATTTGGGGCTCTATATATGAGAGTAGCTTGGTTGTAGTGGCTGGACCTGTACCCATTGGAGTAAGGTCAAGGCTGGTTTGCATATGGCTTAGTTTAATCTGAGGTTGCATGGTGGGAAAACAAACGATGGGTTGGAATTGGTTGAAATGCTACCCTTAGCAATTGCAAGTGGTTAGACTTCAAGCATCCTCCTATCACTTTTTGTGTGTGTCAATAATAGTTCCGCCATCGTGTGAAAAGTAGCTTGACTGGTGTCAATCCGGACTCTGGAAGACAGGTCCTCAAAACAATGCCTCAGATGGCTTGTGATATGACAAAGCACTGGATCCTGGACTGAAAGCTCATCGTAGGGAGACAGGCTTGACTTTGCAGAGACTTTGCAGAGACAGTATTTCTATGTTTTTTACAGTGTGGTCCTTGGGGAACAGGATTACTATGAATATGTGAGGTTTGATATCTTTCTGGAATCACAATGATAAAGCAAGAATTAGGTGCAAGGGGGTGGGTCGGATTCTCAATTTATATGCAGAAAAAGCCTTCTGCTATATGCTCATTGTGAGATTTCAGATTTCCAATCCAATCCTGTGGTTGTTCATGGTAATGTGAGCACTGCAAGATACACTGAGAAACTACAGAGAATTAGTGTCGGCTTAAGGACCGAGAAGGAACTTCTATTTATATTTTTAAGCTGTCACTATATAAGGGGTTGAAGGTTTTCTTAATGAAAAACAATTCTCTTTTTTTGGGGTTGGCAAAATGGTATCAGGATTTGAACAACATCTAGGCTTGTAGTGTGACTGCGCCGACTCCAAAACTAGTCTCACCCCTGAGGCGGAAGCTGGGGGCTCAGCAAGGTTTTTTAAATTGCGTGCATTTGTACTGCTTAGTTTGTATTAGTTTTACTCGCATTTTCGTCTGCTTTTTAAAAATTGCGAGTGGACTGCATCTCACTTGATTCACCACGCTGCTCCAGCGCAGCCGATGACGTGCTGACGCTGGGAGTAAAGTGTGGGCAGCCGCCATATTGGGGGAACAAAGGGTGCCGCGCCAGTAGTTGGCTGATTCCCGCCCTCTTCCACTCTTCCTCACTGGATAAAAAGAGTATGTTATCCCGTCCGCGCAGCGGGCGGACGCAGCGGGCGCGCCGGCGGCGCGCCAAAGGCGTGCCCGTCTGCGCCCGTCCGCGCCGGACCAGCGCCTAGCGCCATAACCCCTGGTCCACTAATTAAAGAACGGATTAGATACTCTACGGCGCAGTTATCGCAGCTGAGACCTTCTAGTGAAACTGTGTGCCCACAGTATGATCCGAGCACCATCACTAGATCAGTCATCACTCACTGCCTTAAATGTAAGTCATTTATACCACTATGTACCTCCAAAACCTTTTCATCTCAAGTCCATAAGTCTAAAACTAAGAACATCCTGTTTTCACTTATTAATGCGCGATCCCTAGGCAGACACAGGCAGGAGATTGTCGATTTTATTCAGGACAAAAAAATTGATCTACTCTTTGTCACGGAGACATGGATGAATGAGGCATCCGATCCTGATTTAGTGGTAGCAGTGCCTCAGGGCTTCACTGTATATCGTCACGATAGACAGGGGAAGAAAGGTGGGGGTCTGGAAATTATTATCCGCAGCAACTTCCAGGTCAGAATCCCCCCCATTCTCTCCAACACTTGCGAAGCTCTACACTTCAATATTAAATTTACCCCCTTATATAACCTTAAAGGAGTGCTTATCTACAGACCACCAGGTCCTCGCTCCGATTTTTTGACCACATTTATGTCACTTATGGAACCCCTGGCCATTGACGATACCTTTGTGGTACTTGGAGACCTTAACTTCCATTTGGAAAAAACGGAAGATACGGAGACCCAGTCCCTTATGGCTGATCTCAGTACTTTAGGATTATCTCAGCTAATAACTGTACCCACACACGAGGCGGGTCATACATTAGACGGTATCTTCTCCAATACTAAAGATATAATAGTAAGTGATATACTGCCTCTTACATGGTCAGACCATTTCGCCATTCTGAGTAACATCTCCACCATCCCGACTCATCCACCTAATCAGCTTCCTCAAACCCAAGAATACTTTAGAGTTTGGAAGGATGTCGATGATGTGACCCTAAGGGCATCCTTAAACAATTCCCGTCCAACCATTTCCACAGATGCCAATATAGCTGTGCAACAATACTCAGATTGGCTAAGTAACGCTGTGGAGACATTAGTTCCTCTCAAATCGATTTCTAGAAACAGGAAAACGCCGTCTGCACCCTGGTTTTCGGAATCGTTAAGAAAACAAAAACAAATTTGTAGGAGCCATGAAAGAATTTGGCGAAGGAATTATGACAGCGAAAGTAAAATTCTATACAAAAACACATTGCTTACCTATAAAACAATGATCAATGAAGCCAAAAAAAACTTTTATGGGGAACAAATAGAAAAAGCCAAAAACTCAAGCAGGCAACTGTATGAGGTGGTAAAATCTTTGGCTGGGAAATTACCCGACCTGGCCCCCCTCCCTTCTCAAGAGCTTTGTGACGCATTGGCAAATTTCTTTTACTCCAAAGTAAACGATATTTACTCTGAGTTCTCAACCGATGACCCACTTATGACTCCGGTTCCCAGTTCTCAAAGTAAACACCTTGAATGCTCACTAAACCAATTTAAAGAGATAAAAGAAGACCAAATAGCCGACATTATCAAATCCGTCAAAACAGGCTCGGCCATTGATCCCTGTCCCCCAATGTTTCTTCATCCAGTGGTTGATCTGATCAGTGAAACCATCATGCAAATATGCAACGCAATGTTCAATTCCGGGATTTTTCCAGACAGTCTCAAGAACACGTTATTAAAACCACTTCTCAAGAAACCCGGTCTAGATAAAGATCTGTTGAAAAACTATAGGCCTATTGCTAGCCTGCCGTTTCTGGCTAAGGTAGCTGAGAAAGTAATGAACAAGCAACTTTCAGAATACATTGAACACAACGCATTGCTGGATGATTCTCAGTTCGGATTCCGGAAATTGCATAGCACTGAGACCGCCTTAATCAAAGCTGCAGATGACATTAGAACTATTAGAGACCAGGGGGGCACGGCGGTACTGGTCTTGCTTGATCTGTCTGCGGCTTTCGACACGGTCAACCACTCCATTTTGAATGACCGTGTCAGAAAGTTGGGCATTCACACAAAGGCAGGAGCATTGCTTGCCTCTTTTTTGGCCGGTAGAACTCAGGCCGTAACATTAGGCCCTTTCAAATCGGCCGATTTGGTTCTACCTTGTGGGGTTCCTCAGGGCTCATCCCTAAGTCCAACACTTTTCAACATCTATGTGTCGGACTTAGCCAGGGTCATTAAGACCTACCGGATGAGCCTAACAACATATGCCGACGATACCCAGTTGGTGCTATCCATCAATAATGATGGAGAAAGAGTGGCAGCCCAGTTTCAGGAAGGCATGTTGGCAATAAAGGAGTGGATGGCCTGTAACTGTCTAAGGCTGAACTCCGAGAAGACTGAGGTGATCATTTTTGGTAATCTATCGCCCATGTGGTCATCTATCTGGTGGCCTCCATTACTCGGAGCCATTCCAACCCCAGTCCAGAAGGTTAGGAATTTAGGTATCATCTTCGATGAGAAACTAAATTTTGTTAACCATGCCAACCAAACAGCTTCCTCAGCATTTCATAAACTCAAACTTTTAAAAAAAATTATTCCTTTTCTCCCAGAAAGTGCTAGGAAAACTGTAGTGACTTCACTGATACTATCGTCGCTCGACTATTGCAACGGTTTATTTGCAAATGCCCAATGTCGGGTACTAGCTAAGCTGCAACTGGTCCAGAATGCGGCTGCAAGACTGCTATCTGGGACCCCCAAATTCAAACCGATCACGCAAGTAATAAAGAATTATCATTGGTTGACGATCAAAAACCGGATTAAATTTAAGACACTATGTCTCACGTTTAAAGCCCTCCATCAGCTAGGGCCAGAGTTCCTTAAACAGAATCTCTCTTTCTACCACCCTACCCATCAGCTAAGATCCAAACATTCATACCAACTAGTGGTGCCACGAACTAAGACCGTTTCTTGGGGAGACAGACGTTTCATTACCACCGCAGCAAGACTGTGAAATTCTCTCCCACTGGTTATTAGATCCACACCCACACTTGTCCAATTTAGAAAACTGCTGAAGACCTGGCTTTTTGACCAATAGTTCCCTATTTTGTGCCTCATTTGTCGCATGTTTTATTTGCTTCCTAAAGAGACTTAAGCCGAGTTATAGCGCCAAGACGCCCATGGGTAAACGCTGCGCTTTACAAATTTCAAAAATAAATAAATAGGCAGGATATGAGTTTCAGGATGTCATTAGGTGATGACACTTTGAGGTACAGTTAGGTGTTATTAACACATTGGGCACTTATACAGGTTCAGCATCATGCAACGCTGTATAATTCACTGTATAACACACAGGTGACAAGTGGAGGTGGAGATTTTGGTGATCATTGTTGGACCTGACCCTCTCTGCAGAGTCACCCCATATATTTTGCCTTCACCATTCCTGTTTTCTGAACCCATTTTCGTTGTGATTCTGTGCACTTTATCACTGATAACTAGTGCTAAAGACCATGTGTACTCACCTTTCAGCATGGTGAAATTGGCTTACACGCACCCAATTGGCATATTTAATTCACTTGTAAGTCCCTGCTGTCTGAGAAGGAACACTGGACCTGCACCCTTCATCCCAGTTTGAAGTGACTCTAAGGGTCAGATGACTGACCTCTTGCTCTGAGCTACAGGGACACAACATGCTTCAGAGGCCTTCCTGCAACTTCCCAGCGGAACCTGCTGCACCGGATCTTCCTGCACCTGTAATAGGACCTGGCTGAGCCCGGCTGGTCTCTGCTGGAGTGAGTTACTGATCCCCAAGAGGTGCCTCCTAGGTCTTGGATGCTTGGTGTGGCATCAGCTGAGCTACTCCTAACAGAAAAGGAGAAATCCTGTGGTTTCGGGCTCTTCACGACAGGGCCATTCATGGCAAGATCTTACTGTCCACGCTGTCTGCCAGCACAAAGTTCCAGTGAACCTGACTCTTTGCTACAGCAACTGCTTCGACAGCCTGCAGTGACCAGCGAAGAGAATCTCCAGCAACGCCTGTCCACAACACTGACAGGATCTTCATGCTACAGTGACGACTCTCGGTGATGCCTGACCTGCTGTTTGAGCCACAGCTGCAGCCATCCACTGTTTTCTCCCTGTACCTTGCGGCCTCCTCCACTTTTTCAGCAGGACTAGCCTGGTGTCTATATTTGGCCCGCATTGCACATAGTCAGCCTGAATTTTCTGACTTTCACCTGGTCTCACACTACTGGATAGCAGCGAGTGTGTATTTTAGGCCCTATACTTACCTTACGGCTTGGAAATTGCATATCTCCTGTTCTACTGATTAGATTTTTGTTGTTTGGTGTCAAATAATTTATAAACTTTTACTCTGTTTTTCTAAATTGGTGTGGGATTTTTCTTGTGTTGTGTTTTTACTTTATTACTGTTTGTGTGCTGCATAAACACTTTACACATTGCCTCTAAATCAAGCCTGACTGCTTTTATACCAAGCTACCACAGGGTTAAGCACAGGTTAATTTGGTGACTTTTTTGTGATTCATCCTAACAAGGACTTGGCTACAAGTTACCGATCTGAAATTAAATGAGGACAAAACAGAGATTATTGCTGCTCTCCTTGCAAGCCACGTCTACTCTTTACTGAGTCTTTTGACAAGTATAGCTGATCCATTCCCAATAGTTTCATGAGTGCAGAACTTGGAGATTTACACTGACGATGACTTATCCCTTACCAGCCATGTTTAATAAAAGATCATTTTCCTGCTTTTCACTTCTTGGGTACTTGCAGAAAATTCTCCCCCACTCTAAAAGTTACACCCAACCACTGATAGCGCAATCGGAAATCCTTAGTAGGCTAGAATATTGTAATGCCTTACCCTTAGGATCCCCCAAATACCTCCTGAACCGTCTTCTACATATTCAGGCAGCCGCAGCTTTGCTCACACTTTCCCAACCCCCTCACATCTCAGCTATGGAAGCCACGGCTTCCTATAGAAAAGCGAGTGATGTTCAGGCCACTATACCTGGTCCACAAAGCCATCCATCAAGTCGGCCCTGTTACCTACAAGGCAAGTTTGTGTCCTTCTGCCCTAGCAGAAGCCTAAGTTTGTTTAACACCATCTACTCAGACTGCTGCAATTTAAAGGAGAGATGCTGTTAGACAGAGAGTTTTCCTTCCAGAACACTCATTTTGGAACAGTCACACTATGGACACTATGCTGTCTTTTCAGAATTGCTCAAAACTTAAGCAGTTATCCATTAATTGTTGGGGGGCGGTTAACCCTATGTGACATGTTAGCCTACCTTTAGTGCCAGGACACCTGACAGGTAACGGTGCGCTATATAAATAATCATATTATCATCTATATACATTGTTTCGGACAAAGAGCTGCGAGGTGAAACAAGTTGTCATGTGTTGGTGATGCAAATGCATAAATGGATCATTTCCAGTAAGAACCGGTAGTCGATGGTATAAAAAAAGCCACTTACAGGTGAAGTAGCCAGTAGATAGATGGATCCCCATTTTCAGGAAATGATAGAATGTCATCTCATACGTGATGATGGTGATCTCTGTACTACTGGAGGAGTAACCCCAGAATGTATGGCTGAAAGAAGTTAAGGGGCTCAATGTGCTCTTGCATGTGGCCAGCTGGTCTATCACACACAAAAAACGATGGATTTAGGCCCGGATCTCTGTACTGGGGTGAATGTATGACATTGTTCTGCATTCTGTCCATCAAAAGTTCTTTTTGCATCTATCCGGAAATGGTGTCATGCATCCTGAACTGCAAAAACTCAGCACCCTACAATAAAGTTGCAGTACTTTGTCCAAGCCCCATGCATGGAATGCAGAAAAATATCTTGCAAATGAAGGTCTAAAATGAAAACAGATCATCAGGATGGTGACAAATTAGCCGCATGCTCTTATGGTTTAATGCAATCCCAATTGCTGCACCAAACTACCATATGTATGTTTTCTGGCCTCAGTTCCTCTGAATGAAATGTCCTGTTTCCTGTAGTACATGCATGAACCCTGCTTTTTTTAGATTGGAATGCCACATAAGTACCTTACCTCACAGGTACTAAAGTGTGTATTTTGACAGGTGGTGTTCTCGTCTGCAAGCTCCGCAGAAGCTGTGTGATTTCCCCTGGCTGAGATTGACCTGTCCCTACCATTGTGCAGTGTATACTATCAAACTGTATGTCCTAGCAGAGCCAGGCAGCTCTGGTGCAGGTCAAGATTTTGATGCAAAGACTCCTATGGGAAATTGTTTTTCTTTTTTTTTTTTACCTCAGTCTGCAATTGCTTGTATATTTCACGCGCGGCCAAGAGTTTCTTCTTAATATGTTTTTGTTCAGCAGAGTGTTGTATATTACAGAAGCCTTCTCTTTCCAGTGGCTGCGCAGGAACACCAGGGCTCGATTGCTGGCATCACTCAAGTCTTGTTAATATACTAGAAGGGAATTGGCTTGACTGAGCTGTGAGCCCTTTTTATTCCAGTGTTTCATTCCCATCTATTGTATTTTTATCCTTCGCTTATGAGACTACGCTCACCTTTCCCAGCGGTGTACGCAGAAAGATTTTATTTTCCTTTGAAATCTAGTTTATTCCTGAGCAACATATGCATCTATCATTTGCTTGTTTTCCATAGATGTATTGGAATTGTGAAGTTGCTGTGCTGATGTGTGCCGTTTCACAGTCCTGAAGGTGGTGGTAGAAACCAAAGAAGGACCAAGTCCTTGGGCCATTGGAGGAGGGTGGAGCTGAAGTCGCTGTAGTGCTTGGACTGGAGCAGAGTTATCCACTAGAGGACGCATGTGTCCACAGATCAGAACGGGAGGGCTTGTCAGGGTTCTTCTGAACTCAGTGCCTGCATTATGGCGGTGCAATGAGTGCTCCTTGGTGCTGAGGCCTGGGGTGCCATATTCAGAAATAACTTATAGGCTCCTTGTGTGTCCGGCAGTTTTCAGGCAACAATAAAAATGTCAATCTAACTGGTAATTAATGTTCCTGCAGGAAAAAGATCGGAGTTTTGTCTACTGGCACTTTTGGCTCATCATAAAGTAGCGTAGAGGGTTAATGTGCTTGCAGTAGAGAATGTGTATCATATAAATCACAGAACTGTATTTTATGTAAGTGGGTCACTGCTTTCGTTACAGAGATCCTTTTGTTACTTGCAGATCCTAAGTTAAAATTATAAAAACGCACAGTGACCTATGGGCTGTCATCAAAGAGCTGCATGCAGTCTGCAAGGTATAGGTTAGAACGTCATGTTTCTTTCCCAGTCTTTCATTATTCTAATGATGCCCAAAAGGATTCATTAGGTAGAAATACATTCTTTTTAGGAAATCATCCCGAATCACGTGGCACGTTTTAAAGCCTGAAGGGCAGATTTACAATAAACGAACGCAGCGCAGTGCTGCAAATCATTTTGCTGCGCCGTGCTGCTTTAGCTTGAAAAGCACAGTGATGCAACATAATTACAACAATATGTCGCATCTCTGGGCTTCCCCCTGAGCTGGCGCACAAACTGCTACCATGCGCCGATGCAGGCACCCTTGTACCATGGTGCAAGGATGCCTGCGTCGTGGGGAGATGGTTTTTGTTCAGGAAGGGTTACCTTCCTGCACAAAAACAATCTGTAATGACTTTTTTCAACTTCTATGTGTGCTGCATTAGCACAAATGGAAGTTGAAAAACAGCATTGTTTCAAAGATGGTTTATGTGCAGGAAGGGAACCCTTCCTGAACAAAAACAATCACTAGAGGTGAATACCTCTTTCTATGTGTGCTGAAGAATGCAGCAGTCATTGAAACAGGAAACAAAAACGAGGACAAATGAATACATTTCTCCTCGTTGCGCCTCCCTACGCCTCCACTGGGGAGGCGTAGCATTCACACGCATTTCCAGATTTACGATTCCTCATAAATCTGGAAATGTATCAGGTTCCATGGGTGTTGCGTGGGAACACCCACAGCAACACACATGGAACTCCCCTTTCACGCAAAGTGCTGAGTGTAAAGGGGCCATATTTACAAGGACAGGTAAAGCCACGCAGGGTGGCTTTTCCTGTCCTTGTAAATATGGGGCAGGGAAATGCGCTGCCAGAGCGTCACAAAAAGTGTTGTACTAGCAGCACTAGGGGCTTGTAAATCTTCCCCTGAGTTTGTGCTTCTTCAGACCAAACACAATTAAAATATACTGTGTACTGGTATGGATGGCATGATTCCTACACCTTACAATCCTCATTGTGTTATGTAACATTTAATTTAGGCTGATTCACACTAGGCCTGCACAACAAAGTATGGGATTACCCTGTAGTCCTCAGAACCTAGGTTATGTACAGTATACATTGTAATGGTTCTGTCAGATTTAATTTCTAACCATCATACTCATTCAGGGAGTCCAAAAAAGTAGATCCTCCCTCTGGGTCAAAAGATCTCAATATCAGTCACATATACACATAGGCAACAAATTGAACAAATAGAATATATTACCATGACAAAATTCACACAGCATAAGAAACAACCTTGATCAAAACCTTTACAAAGGAACAAGCAGTGCTCTGTGAGAGGTGAATGTAAAGTGATTATGTAAGGAAAGATGCTTGCGCTGTTGCAGTTAGTCATGTACAATTGGTTTGAACGACTTTACAATAAACTATCCCTTGCATAATTTTATGAAAATTGTGGCCGCATGTTCACAAATATGTCCTCCACTGATTCAATGGCACAGAGTAAATACTCTAACTCCAGACTCCAACCTGTGTCTGAAAACATCAATAGGGGTCTTCATCAGGACACAAATAGAAGTATACCATTTGGACATACCCTGAAGGATTAGAAATATCCAATTCTTCCTATGTGTATTGGAAACCAAATCTGCAATGTTTTCATAAGGCACAGAGCTCAACATAAGATTGAGAGTATTCAAAAGGTTCCAAAGGGTCACCTTAAACTTCTGCTCAAAAGCCTTTGCATCAGTTTTAAATTAAAACTGCAAGACATAACATAATAGCAAATTGTAAATATGCAGTTACCAAATCTATTGTGACTCGAGTTTTATTAAGAGGTACAAGTTACTAACCTCTCTCCCGCACAAATAAGTGGTGCATGCCGTATCCACTCAAGAGGAAACTTTTATTCACAAAGATAAACCTGAAATTTATCAAAATAAAAAAACTAGACTTCAATAAATGCTTCACCAGATCTATATTTAAATGGATTGAATTCTAGGGGAACACAAGCATCATTGATCCTAAGTGTACACCAATCTTGGGTGCGTCTTAAATTTAAATAGTGTTACTTGTATCCACCTTAGATTGTCTATATATTAAATGGAAGACCATTACAAATACTGAAAGAGGAAAAAATGGCAAACACAGCTATTTAATAGCCATGCGGACAGAAAGCCAACAGAACATACCTCCGCGCCCACATCAGGGCAAAGGAATTTCCTGAGAAAGCGAAAGGGTCTTAAAATGATTCTATGTATTGAAACGGGTTCTGGGAATCCTATTCCGTAAATATCTTTTAGTCTTTCCTATCAATACCAGTAGCCACGTAAAGCAATAGGTGATCTCTATTCTATACAATGTATTTTCTGATTCTTAAAATGGTTGAACAACTTGCATGCCACTTTTTGTGGTTATATCTGAAAAAGAAGTGGCCCGCCTTTTGTATGCAGGTATATGTCTACATTTCTTGGCTCATTCCCCACTTCATCTAAAAATTCTTTTATTGAATTTGGGAAACGGGGAGGGGATGGGCTGGATGGCTTCAAGGAGGCGGGGAGATGTTCTAGGGAGGGAGGGAGGTATAAAAAGGGAAAAAGTCAAAAGGAAGGTTTGTAGTCTTATTCGAGGTGGTGGGAGAATAATGGATACTATTATTTTTGTTTTGAAGGTTGACATTATTAAACATTTATGGCATTAATCAGATGCTTAGCTTGGAATGTATCTGGATTGAATAGAGGACCTAAAAGACATTTAGTGCGAGAAGAGCTTAAGGCATTTAAACCCCACTTAGTACTTTTAACCAAAACACATTTAGCATATAAAGACCGGGGTCTTCTTGAACAACTGAGATTTCAGAATGTTGTATGTACTTCTCCGAATGTGTCAATTAGGGGGGCTGCTATCCTAGTATCAATAACATTAGATTGCCAAGTTCACAAAGTTTTAGCAGATCAAAGGGGAAGATGGGCCATTGCTCAAATTGAAATTAATACTGTGAGATATGTTTTTTTGTGTTCTATATGGCCCGAATGTTGATGACCCGACTATAATTGACGATATTTGTTTAGAATTAGAGGGATGGCAGTGGGTGATGTTTTTGATGGGAGATTTTAACTGTGTTATCAATTATGGTATAGACTCCACTAGTCAGCCGCTTGCCCCAAGAATGATGAAGGTGGGAGCTTCTATTCTAGAATTAAGGAGATTATATTCTTTACAGGATGCATGGCGGGTTCTGTATCCAAACAAGCCGGGCTATACATACTACTCAGCGCCACATCGGCAGTGTTCGAGGATTGATATGGCCTGGGCTTCAGATACTATTTTATCAGGTGCTGACATGGAGATATGTTCTAGGATCACATCCGATCACAACCCCATAGTTTTTTCCTTTCAAGTTAAACCTGTTATTAAATCTACTTGTTTATTTACTTTTCCAAGGTATTTGGCTACAGACTACGAATTTTTAGTTTTTATAATAAAAAAAGGTTTTCGGATTATCTTACAGATAATATAGGTTCGGCCCCGCTTTGGGTTGTTTGGGATGCTATGAAAGCATTTATTAGAGGAGTTACTCAGCAGTTCGTTCGTCAACAGAATAAGGAACGGGAGAGACAAACCAAAGGCACTTATCAAAAGCTCATTATCTGCGAACTTCAGCATGCTGAGGCAGTTCGCTTCCAAAAAGCAGATCAAGACCTTCTGTACATTTCGCTTTTGGAGCAGAAGGCTGTGATAAATAGGGTCTTAAAAGAAAAAGTGGCAGTGTGCTTTAGCAAACATAAGACATTACAGTATGAATATGGCAATATGATCGGGAAAGTCCTAGCCCATCAACTTATGGATAATCGTCTTAAAACTAAGATCAAGGTTATAAAAGGGGAGGGGGAGTCCTTTATAGATGCCCCCAGGAGGTAGCTAATCAGTTTTCTATCTTTTACCAGCAATTGTATTCTCCAAATTTAGGGTAAGACTTAACTGATATGCAGAGCTATTTACAGGGGAGTAACTTGCCGACTCTGACAGAAGAAGATTCTCTCCTATTAGAACAGGAGATCACAGTGAAGAGGTTCTGAAGGAAATCGGGGGGTTATCATCAGGGAAGGCGGCGGGGGATGATGCCCTCCCCACGGAGCTTTATAAGTGTTGTAAAAGCCTTCTCGCCCTGGTACTGTGGGATGTAATTTCTCAAGTTGGGAACACAGGACGCGTTCCTGACTCATGGAATATGGCCAATATAATCTTCTTTTTAAAGAAAGATAAAGCTCTTGAGGAACAGGCCTCGTACCACCCAATTTCATTAATTAATGCAGATGCAAAGGTGTTTGCTGAGATACTGGCCACCCGGTTAGCTCCAATGATGGCCAGCCTGGTTTCTCCCCAGCAACATGGGCTTATTCATGGGAGAGATACCACCGCCCATGTAAATACGGCAAAAGCTGATTTCGATGTGGCTGGGAAGTTAAATATTGATTGGGCATGGTCTTATTGGATGCAGAAAAGGCATTCGACCGGGTGGACTGGGATTATCTCTGGGCAACACTCACTGCTTTTGAGGTTAAGGAAAATGTTCAAAAAGTGGTAGCGGATATGTATAGTAACCCGATGGCTAAGCTACTATACTCGAATGTTCAAACTATCCCTTTTCCCATCTGGTGCGGTACGAGGCAGGGCTGCCCCCACTTTTATTTGCTCTTTATATAGAGCCATTTATCCGGGCAATTTTGGTTAATAATTTGATTTGCCCGTTGAATATTGAACAGCGCCCCCTTAAGATCACAGCATATGCCGATGATATAGCCATTTTCACGGCAAAAACCAAAGGGGGCTATAGAAAAAATAGATAGAGAGGCAAAACAGTCTGGACGTTTTTCCGGATATAAGTTGAATAGGAATAAAACTCAAGTTCTGCTTAATTTTCAGCCGGAGGATGCGATTGAAGGGGTGTGTCCAAGTGTTACATATCTTGGGGTACAAATTTCTTCTAAAATTGAGCTTATACATTCTCTAAATTAAACTAAAGTTACCAAACAATTGAAGCTGTGGCACAAACTCCCATTAAGCATCCTGGGCAGATGCAACGTGATTAAAATGAAGATACTTCCCAAGTTTCTTTATCTCTTTAGGCCCATCCCGCTACGTATTCCGAATGTTTTTTTTAGGAAACTTGGTGCAGTTTTCAGTAGTTTCATATGGGGCTATAAGAAGGCAAGACGGGCTATTGGATTGATGAAGCTCCCATACAATCAAGGTGGCTTAGACCTTCCTGATTTTAAACTTTATTTTCTGTCTGCTTTTGTTGGCCGCTTACGGAGCCTTTTGAACCCTGAGTAAATGGATTCCTGGCATTGGCTGGTTCTTGGGGTAGAGAGCCAGTTGTTTTTGTATTGAATCAACAACCCCAACTATTTTTATGGTTTAAGACCATAAGGGATTGTGTATATATATGGCAGGGCATTAAAACTAGACTTTCTCTATCTTCTATTCATAGTAGACTCCCTCTGTGGGGGAACCCAATGCTGCCTGGAATTTTTCAAGACGGTACGGCCCATCAGTGGGCCAGGTATGGGGTGCACTCCCTGGGACAACTATACAATTGTAATGGCTTCAAGACATTTGAGAATCTTCGGGCGACATTTGATATCCCCCAATGCCTGTTTTTTAAATATCTACAGGTTAGGGACTACTTAGTTAGAAGTCTGGCAGTCCGGAGGGTTGTCCTTTGCTGAAGGTGTTTTGGGATAAGATATTAGGAGCAATTGAAAATAGACTTGGCAGGAACCTCACACTCTCAGTAACTGAAAGGATGTTAGGATATAAGGATGATTGTGAGCGAAATGGGTCTTTATTGTCAATTATGCTGGTAGCTGCCTGGTGGGCGATAGCTAGAGCCTGGATCTCCCCTAAACCCCCTACGGAGATGGAATGGTGGCTAATTCTTAAAAAAACTAGAGAAAGGGCGCTGGTCAAAGCTAGGGGAGTTCAAGCGCTGCAAAAATATAGGTCCATCTGGGGCGGTCTGGAAGAGCTCTAAAACATCTGCCTAAAGCTAGCTAATCGATATAATGGCTATATTAACATATAGATTGGAAATGGTTCAGAAGAAATCCCATCATCATGGGTTTTTGGTCTTTGGGTTTTGTTTTTTGTTTTTCTTTCTCATTTTCTTTCTTGTTTTTTGTTTTCTCTGCGTTTGTTTTTAAATGATGCTTTGTTTATGTATACCTAGATGGACTGTATGACTGTACTTCTTTTTGACAATGAAAAATATAAAAAAATAAATAAATAAAAAAGAATTTATTGTAGCCTATTGTTTAAAAACATTTGGCCCAAATTCTTCAAGCCGGCATACTTGCATAATTTCAGACCATTAGAGTAATGCGTAATTACTGAAATTACTCCAATTTCTCTGGCATAACTACAATTATGCCCAGGCCTAATTAAGAGTAATTTGGGGCAAACATCCTACAGCAGGAACAACACACTAACAGTGAGAGAGCAGCTGCTGGTTCTGCTGTTCATGTCCTGTAGCATTTATGGACACAAGGGTACATTTTGTACTAAGAAAATAGTGCTAATGCTGGATTACGCTTCTCATGTCATTAATTAAACATAGTTATGACTCATTTTGCAATAATTACAAGTAATTACATTAGAGAGAATTATGCCAGTTACGCCCACCTCTAATTTACAGATGTATGATTCATTGTCTTTGTGTCACGTGGGTCTGTGATGTAAAGTGGTCTGACACCCAACAGTGGTATGAGTAGCACTATTAAGCAAATATATGTGAGAGAGGAGCTAAGGAGAGCTGAGATGTACTGTTGGAGGGTGATAGTGGGGGATTCCATGGATAAGGAGGTCATTAGGGGGTGAACCAAAAAAGATTGCTGCACAGCACTAAACTAGCCCTGTCTGAACTTCATGGGGTATGTCTCTAGGTGTATATGTGGACAGCCGCGGTCGGTAGTGGGAGTAGCTGCCGGGCGGTGATGTGGGGAGGGGGAGGGGCAGGGTGGGGGGTAGTAAACTATGGATTACGGAGGTTTACAGGTAAGTAAACATATAAATTAATAAAATGATTTTTTTTGCTTGTACTGCATCGCATTTGGGGATGCAGTGCGCGCAACGAAATTTGTTTTATTAATTTATATGTTTACTTACCTGTAAACCTCTGTAATCCATAGTTTACTACCCCCACCCTGCCCCCCTCCCCACTTCACTACCAGCAGCTACTCCCACTGCCGACCGCGGCTGGATGTGGATGGTGGTTCCAGATAGTGGAGGCTTGCATGAGCTGAAATTTTCTCTTGTAATGCTTGTCTCTTGTTTTATGGCATGACTGATCAGTCAGGGATGGCATCCTTGGCATTTGGTTGTCAGGTAGGGTAAGAACCCTCTGGGCCAGATTCAATCAATCAATCAATCAATCAATCAATCAATCAATCAATCAATCAATCAATAAATCCGTATTTGTATAGTGCAGCACTGTGAACCCTAGGGGTATCTGGGTGCTGAGAGTGCCATGTCTCAGTCGAAAAGCCATCTTGAGTTTCTTTTTGAAGTCCACCATGTAGGGTACTGTTTGGAGGTGGAGGGGCAGGTTGTTCCAGGTCATGGCAGAGATGTAGGAGAAGGAGCAGCCCCTGCTGCAGCTGCATTGTATGTGTGCGTGGGCAAATTAGGCAGAGTGCAGGTGTCTTGTGGGCAGATGGAAGCTCAGTTGATGCTTGATGTGGGACGGTCCTTGATCGTGTAGAGCTTTGTAGGCATGCATGAGGATCTTGAAACTACATCTCTTCTGAATAGGGAGCCAGTGGAGGTCTCTGAGGTGGGGGAGATGCAGGTTCATTTAGGGAGGTCCAGGGCGAGCCTGGCTGTAGTGTCCTGTATGGTCTGGAGTCTTCTGAGGAGCATTGTGGAAATTCCGGCATAAAGAGAATTTCCATAGTCGAGGAGGCTGGTGATGAGGACCTGTGTGACGGTCTTTCTGGTGTTGATTGGGATCCATCTGAAGATCCTACAGAGCATGTAAAGGGTGTTGAAGCAGTAGGACGTGACTACGTTGACCTGTTGTTTCATGGTCAGTGTCAGAAGTTGGCCTAGTATCTGCTGTCCACTAATTAAAGTGGGCACCTTGCACCATTCCAAATGACCCTTGTGATGTATGAGGTCAAAGATAACCTTTAGAAAGCTATCCTTGTGGTAGCTGTGGAGAGCAGCCTTCAGGCTTAATCTTGAAGGAATGTAAATCAGCTTGTTTTACCAGAATATCACCTCCTGAATTATTTAAATGAATGGAAAACCACACAGTAGTTATATAAAAATATGTGTTTATTAATATAACACTCTCTAGTATACTCTACCCAGGATAGAACACAAAGCACACAATACGAGATCAAAAGAACATTTGTAAGTAGCACAATCACAGTGGACTCCAGGGGGAGACCAAACCATATACTAAAATAGTGGTATAACAACCACGACTCGGGTCAAGACAAGGTCTGGAGCATGTAGAATTGTTGGGACCCCAAGGAACCACCCAAGGTGAGTAGATAGGAACCCCACGGAGGACGGGTGTAGTGTGCTAACACAACTGCGGGCTCCGTACAATTCTATGGAGAAGTCGTGGTTCCAATTTTAAGTTTAAGGACCCTTCTAGGGGGACTTCGAGGAAACCCTTCAGAACATAAGAGGTTGGAGAGATACCCCACCCGTGGATAGCGTAGTACCAGAGTTACCTATCCCAGAGGAGCAGGGTGAATAAGGCTGAAGTGGCATCAGAAACTGCCGTCGTCCTCTATGGAAGGCTTCAAAGAAGTGCTGCTGCCTTGAAGGTGAAAAGGGTCCGGTGGAATCCAAGCCTGGATTCTGGAAGGAAGGAACCTGAAGGCAGAGGGGACAGAGTCTGGGTCCCTTCAGATTGATGAGGGGCTGAGGAGACGAATGCCCACTGATGTCGGGTGCTTCAGATGCGAAGAAGGGATGCTTGACTCTGCATCCACGAGTACCAGGTGACGTCAATGATGACTAGGAGCCAGATGCTGTCCCACGAAGGAGGTGGAGTACCAACAAGCCTTGGCAAAAGCAACCCATGCATGAAGGTCAAGCAGGTGACGGTGATGGTGTGGACCAGCAAGGTCCAAGGGACTCACCAAGCAATGGGGAGTCAGGACACATCTGGAGCAACCAGGAAAGCCCAACAGAAATCAAGATGACCCTCTGGAGGACCCACAGGCCGAATGGCCAGGAGTCACGAGGGGACCTCGAGCAAGATTGCAAAGTACCAGCCCACAGAGCACTCGGTGTGAGGAGGACGGAGTTCATTGGTGCAAATACTGCTCAAGGTCAGGACTACACAGAGTCCAATGCACAAGCTCGAGAACTGCCAACAAGCAAATGCAACTGCACCTAGACGCGGTGCACGGGGGTTCAGGTTATGCAGTCCCCATGAGGGATACTGGCCTCAAACTTGCTGAGAAGGCATTTCAACCTCTGCGACTTTTGTAACCCACCTCGTCTGTTGCTGAAATCTTTGGAGTCTGCGAATCCAGGGGAGTGACTCCTTAACAACAAGGGAGATTCTTCAGCTGTCCTTAGTGCACCACAGGCCCTGCACAGAGCCTGTATGGAGCAAGGGCACAAACAAAGCTTTGGACGGAGAGGGAGACGAAATTAAGCCCAATCGACGTCCTGCAAAGTCCAGAGTGTCCAGACGTTCTAAAGTCTTATAGCCAGGTAAGCCCTTTCGTACCCACTGGAGAAGACTGGACAGATTCGGGGGACCCTCCTAGGGGAGGGTCAGGACAGAGGGGTGGTTATACCCATGTCCTTTGTCCAGTTCCGCTGCAGAGCTGGAGCCAATGGCTCCCAGAACTGGTTTGAGCTGGACTATTAACAGGGACACCAAATGTGCCCCAAGTGCAGACTTTCAGGCACTCTCAAAGTGCAACCACGAGCCCCAATACACTGAATCCTGTCTGGGACATGGTAACACCTCCCTGTGACAGGATGTCCATTGTGCTGCCTTCCTCTGCTCAGTACAGGCATAACAATTTAAAGGAGAAAGCAGATAGACTGGGGTCCTGATTAACTGGATCTCAGTCAGACTAGTCAAAACAGTGCAACATCAAACAAAAAGTAGGGGTAACCTTAAGAATCAGATCCTACTTTGCTACAGTCAGTTGGCTGTCGAGGACGATACTATGGTTGCACGCATGGCCTATCTTTGTGGGTGTTGGTCTGAGTTCTATTGGCCATCAGCTGTGGTCCCACACTGAGGTGTTTTTCTCGAAAACCAGTACTTCTGTTTTGTCGGATTTGAGTTTGAGGCAGTTGTCTCTCATCCATTTGTCTATGTTGGTCATGGCTTTGCAGAAGGTGGTTTAGGCGTTGGAGGGGTCCTCTGTGACCGGGATGATTAGTTGAATGTCATCAGCATAGGAGATTGTGTTGAGTCCGTGGGATCTAATGCTGTTTGTGAGGGGGGTCCTGTAGATTTTGAAGAGAGTGTGGCTGAGGGATGATCCTTGTGCTACATCACATTTGATTTCCTTGGGTGTGGAGGTAAAGGGAGGCAGTTGGAAGCTCTGTGTGTGCCCTGTGAGAGATAGGCGATCCACTTGAGGGAGTTTTGATGTAAGCCGATGTTGTGGAGTCTGTCAATGATGGTGTGGTGGGAGACAGGTGGTGAGAAACAGTGTAGAATGCAGCAGAGAGATCGTGGTGGATCAGGACCACAGTTTCTCCGCAGTGGAGGAGAGTTTTGATGTCGTCTTTAGCAACAATCAGCACGGCTCCATGCTGTGGTTGGTGCAGAATCCTGATTGTGAGGCGTCGAGTAGGTAGTTTTGTTCAAGGTATTTGGTGAGCTGTTGATTAATGACCTTCTTGAACACTTTGGCTGGGTATGGGAGCATAGAGATTGGTTGGCCATTTTTGAGTTTGCTGGTGTTGGCATAGGGTTTCTTTAGGAGGGGTCTGACCTCTGCATATTTCCATCTGTCCAGGAAGGTTACTGTGGAGTTGGAGATGTTGAGGCTGTTGATGAGTTCTGTGCTAATTATAGCAAGGTTGAGATTGTGGGGGCAGGGTTCCCGGCCCCCCCTGGAGTGGACCCCTGCCCCCAGGTGGCGATCTTTCGGTTGGTGTTCACTGATTTTTTGAGGTTGTCAAGACTGAGAGTGGTGGTTTGGGGGCTGAAGTTGCAGATGGTGACAACCTTGCTAAGGAAGTGGTCCTAGAGAGTTTTGCAGAGTTCTTGGGAGGGGTTAATAGTGTTCTCAATTACTGTCGGGTTGGAGAAGTCAGTGACTATTTTGAAGAGTTCCTTTGTGTGGTTGGCTGCTGTATTGATGAGGGCACAGATGGCTGCTCTCTTGGCTTCCTTGATGTACAGGTTGTAGTTGTTGAGGGCTGCTTTGTGAGCGACTCTGTCGGAGGGGTTCTTAGTGACATACCATTGCTTCTCGGGTTTATAGCAGATGCACTTGGTGGGTTTGAGCTCTGGGGTGTACGAGCTAACTTGTTTTGAGGTTTTGCTTGCTTTTCACGGTTTCGGAGGGGTACCTCTTTTGGCTCATTTGGTGATCCAGGCGGAAAAGCTCTAGATGGCCTGGTCAAAGTCTGCTGATGTTTTGGGTTGTATGGTGATGAGGGTTGTGTCCACTGAGTCTCGGTTACCTTTCCCAGCTGTGGTGGGAGGAGCTGTGGTTCTTGGTGATGGTGTGCTGAGTGCTGGAGATGATGAACGATGGTGTGGTTAGTTCTTTGACATGGGTGAATTTGATTCTGTCGCTGGAGGTATAAATGGCACTAAGTGTGTGTCCGGCTTTGTGTGTGCGTTCCATGGCCATTTGGGTGTGGCCCAAGTGGTTCAGGTTCTCCAGGAGGGTGATGGAGTTAGCATCATTGGGGTCGTCATTGTGGAAATTGAGATGGCCGAGTAGGAAGTAGTGGTGGGAGTTAATGGCTGGGGGGTGGGGGGTGATGAGATTGGAGATTGCATCGTAGACAGCTGGTTGGGGTCCGTAGGTGAGAATGTCTTTATTGTGGTCTTCGCGTCAGTCTGTAGTCGGAAGTTGAGGTGTTCAATGAGAGGCATTGGGTCATTGTTAAGGGTTTCCTTAACGATGATGGCGATGCCCCTGCTGTGTTTGTTGGTGCAGTCTCGATGTATCATCTTGTAGCCATCAGGGGTAGCAGTTGTGATGTCAGGGTTCGAGTTGGAGCTGAGCCACGTTTTGGTGATGAAGGCATTGTCCTGGGAGAGTATGGAGATGGTGTCCGAGATATCCATGGCGTGTTTGAAGAGGGAGCGGGCATTGAGCAGGATGCATTAGAGTGGTTTTGGGCTGTTTGTGGTCTTTTGAGTAGAAGCGCTGCAAAGTTCAGTGCGGACAGGTGCTCCTGTGCTCACAAAGGAAGACAAAAAGACTAACCTAGACCAAAAGTCCAACTTTACAACTTTTTTGTATTCACAAAGGCATTTACCAGTATTATCTTTATGCCTGCGGAGGTTCTTCACTCAGAGCAGAGGTTCCGCAACGGGGTGAAACCTCCACACCCAGACGGAAGCTCCGCAATTGGGATGGGGAAAGTGTAATTACATACACTTGCAGACAATTAATGCCACCAAGAACCCTGCACTGCAAACCAAATAAAAGCTGGACTCATCCAAGGCTCTGTTTTTTCCAAACACATCCTAGACCTGCCTGTTCTTCGCCTTGCTATTTCTTCCCCATCTGTGAAGTGTCAACATGTTGAGTATGAGGAGGAAAAAAACTTAACAGAGGAGGAGACTCAGATGACAGTCAAATGTGTAGTGAAGAAGTACAAAAAACTTGATGGTTTACCTCCATACCTCACCAGTGTAACACAGAAGGTAGCCCTATAGAGCAAATTGGCTAATGCAGTCAGTGAATTGGGGGAGGATGTGCAGACCATCACTGACATCAAGAAGAAATAGCAGGATGAGAGGCAACAGATGAAGGAGTAGTTCACCAGGATAGAGGTGGCCCGAGCTCTCCCTGGTAGACAAACTGGAACCCGTCTCAGTCTCACACCACTTGAGAAGAACATACTCTCCACCATGCAACTCCACACGCTGCATGGGGTGCCTGTGGCTGGGGACCTCATTGTGGTGTCAAGTAAGATGTGATGGTTAAACAATGGCCTCACTTCACAAAGAGCCTCCACACTCGTGGCAGTATCTCTGCAATGAGAAACTGCAGTGCAAATGTTCCACTATGTCCATAAGTGGGTCCCATGTTTTACATTATCATCAGACAATCCCAAGATATTTTTGATAAACTCCATAATTTGTTTCACACTTGTGATCCTAACTAGTATATGTTGGTTTTAACATGTGTCAAACTTAAATGATAATGAAACTATACCTATATCGTTTTAGGCCCTGTGACGTTGGCCAGGACAACACATGCTACAGTGACCTCTGCTCCATGTATGGGTTTAGCAAATGCTCAGGCATCACACCCTGGATGGATGGTACACCCTGCTAAGGGGACTTACATATTACTTTAGGTAACACTGATAGTCTAATATATTGGATGACATGTTTGAAGTGTGCGGTTTGTGTCAAATATCCTTATTGTCACCTATCTCCATATGCTCAGGCATGGTTCAAAAGAGTATACTACTACATAGCATGTTGCCAAATGAAAGTATGACTCAACATTTAAATAAAAGTAGTAACATATGGACCTAATTGCTTATATACTTCATCTAATGAGAAGTGGCACTAACTGTGTCGAAAGTGTATTCTAATGACACATACATGTAAAATAATACACATCATCCTTTGTTTTATAATATGGATATATTGGTTTGAAGACAGCTGATTTAAGGAGTACCTCAATCATCCAAGGTACCTTATCCAGGGATTTGAGAGACCTTCTGGCTGCAGCAGTCAGACTCACTAGTATCCTTGTATCAGGTAACCGTGCCATATAGTGTTGGAAACTATTATTTCCTAAAGAGTTCACAATTTACCAATTAATTGTAAAAGTAATTTTGAAGATATAGCCACTTTTTTCGAAGCATCTAATGTTGGTGTGTTATGTTCTTAACATAATCAGTGATGCATGTGTTTATTTTGCATGTTTTCTTATTATTCATACTGAATATTAAGCTGTAACTTTATTTGAAGCTGCTGGAATGAGGATCATGTGTTCTGCCACACAATCAAGGGGCCAGGTTCAGCAGCTGACATCACAAGGAATATCAATACCACACAGATCTGTGGCTGGAGCTGGTGAGTGTGGTTTTTATTTCCACATCTTCATTGAACACCTCGTTGCTACAGTCTGAGCTGTCACATGAAGATTTGCGGTTAACAGATAACGCGTGACTGGATAGATGCAAAGAAGAATTGTTCAAACTGTTGTGTTGAAGCACACGATATACTATGGCAAATACTATATATGTTGCAACCTCTGTTTTTCATATGCTGAGGACAATGAATCACTTGATGAAGCAGAATCATCCACCAGTGAAGGGCGGTAGGCAATCCAAGCAGAGAACCCAATCCTCCTCCAAACAGGGATGTCAGTCGCCAGCACTGCTCAACAAGAAGAGGATGAGAAGGACAAGGATGAGCAGGTGCTGGTCGAGGAGGAGGGCATGGATGAGGGAGAGTGCATTGTTGGCCCACTGGCCAAAAGACTGAAGAGTACATCAGGACTGGTCAGTATTGTACCACCCACTTCCCTTCTGAGGATTACCCAATCCAAGCAATCACCGAAATAGCCACAGAGTTCATATCCCCCAACAAAATCATCCCCTTCCCAGAGCCATCACATCAAAGGTTGATTTGTTGATTCTCCTACATACTCGTACCATGACAATGCATCATAGGCCTACTCACAAGCATCTGAAGGAAATAACATCCCTGGTGAGGAGCAGGTATCCCCTAGGCACAAATCTCTTCCCCACAGCCTCCCACATGCCACCACTCCCTGTGCTGGTGGACCTGCAGTCATATCAGAGGGTGTTCCAAGTGGACGGGGATGGCAGATGCTCATGTTAGCCAGTGGGAAGAAGATTTTTTCCGACAACAGTTTACGTGAGACAGGATATTTGTGCGATAGAGGCTACTCTGCCTCACATTTCAGACTCACTACATGCTAATCCCTCAGATGATTGACCTTGCAGATTGTGTCAAGGATGCATCATGACCAAATAACAATCTATAGGGAAGAGAGTGGAAGACACCAGGCCTTGGCCATGAAGATGGTGGAGGGCATGTTGAAAATGTTTCAAAATCTTCCTTCATGATCAACACATGGCGGGGACCCAACACACCAACCTGCACCCCGCCACCTGTGGGAAACAACCATTACAACACAGTCATTACAACGCACTACCTTTACAACACAGTCATTACAATGCAACATCCTTTACATTGCATGCCATTACAACACAGTCATTACAACCCATGTCACTACAACTCATGACATTACAAGGCATGCCGCTACAACGCATGCCTTTACAATGCATTATAAGGTAAGTAATGATAAACAGTAACTTTTACCCCTACACAATCCAACATTTACCCTACTGTTGCACTCACTCGAGTGGTAATAGTTATTTTTATCCCTACACAATCCAACACTTACTGTAGTGTTGGACTCACTGGAGTGGGAATAGTAATTTTTACCCCTACACTATCCAACACTTACATTTCTGTTGCTCTAAAAGTATTATGTGTTGTAATGGTATGCGTTGTAATGGAATGCGTTGTAAGTGTAGTTTCTAAAAATGCATTGTGATGGCATGTGTTGTAAAATCATGCATTGTAATGGATGTTGCGATGTAAAAACTGCGTTGTAAAGACATGGGCTGTGAAAGTTTGCGCTGTAATGTGTCCTATTCGCCACCTGTACCACCACCTGATCCAGCACCCCCATCTGCACAGGCCCATCCACCACCTGCACAGGCATATCCCTCTTGCAGAGGCTTCCCCACACCTGTACAGGCATATCTCCCCTGTATAGGGACTCCCCCTCCCTGTACAAGCACCCTGCAACCTGTACAAGTAACCCCCAATCAGGCACCCCTTCACATGCATCCCCCAGTACAGGTACCTCCAACCTGTACAGGCATTTCCCACACCTGTATAGTCCCCCGCACCTGTACCAGCACTCTTCTGCACCTGCACCCCCCATACAGGCACCCCATCACCTGTACAGGCACATCACCCACTTGCACAGGCACCCCCTGTACAATCACCCCCTGTTATAACTGGGGGTCTTTAGTTGGCAGAGGTAGGTACCTTTGTCCAAGTAGGAACCCTTGCGTCTCGTCAGGTTAAGGGGGATACACACTTTAGATAACCCCTGCTAACCCTCTTGGTAGCTTGGCATGAGCAGACAGGCTTATCCTAGAAGCAATGTGTAATGTATTTGTACTCAAAACACACAGTAATACAGTGATAACACCACCAATGGACACCACACCAGTTAAGAAAAATAAAGCATCTCCATCTAAACTCCATAAGACCAAAACAACAAAAATCCAGGATACATGTAGTAAAAGAGCACTTAAAAAAGGTTATTTAAAAAATAAAGCTTGTAGAAAAAAATAGATCCACCTGCAGCTATTACGTCATCGTGACAGCAATATATCCAAGGTATGGCGCTGACTGTGAGGTGCGCAGCGTCGGGTAGAGAGTCACCCAGACCCCCAAACAAACAGTAAATTGGAAAATGAAGTCTATAACGATGCACTGAGTCATGGAGGTGAGGCATCAGTGCAGATGTCGAGGCCGGCTCCCTGGCTGCTACAGATGTCACATCTGTGAGGAGGCAATGTGTTGAGTCCAGGACAGGGGAAGTTGATTGCATCGGGGGTGAGGCGTAGGTTAGGGTAGGGTGGTGCAGTGCGGAGTCGGCAAGTTCGTGGAGTCAAACTTGGCGGTTATAGGCATTGCGATAACTGGATGCAGGCGCTGGTGGTACGGAGCACTGGCGTCGGGAAGGTGGATGACTGCAGGCGTGTAAGGGCTTCAGAACCGCAGTGCAGGTAGGGAGGTGCATCGTGCACTTCATTAGCGGTGCCCCTGGCCTCAGTCTAGGTCATGGAGGCATTGCTGGCAGCTTTGGAGATTGTTTTTCTTGCTTCTCTTAGCTTTCTTCCAGCTCCCAACAGAATGAGCAACCTCCAGAGGCCCAACACTGGAACAGGCACCTCCTGGCAGGTCAGATCTCTCAGCAGTACAGTTCAGGGGAGCTGGGGGTGAAGTCTTTGTGTCCCTGAGGCTTCAGAACAGGAGGCCAGCACACACAAGCCCTTAGAGATTCTTCTTCAAGCAGGTTTTTCAGAAAAGTTCCTGTCTTTGTCCTTTCCTTGGCAGAAGTAGCAACTATAGGCCAACCCCACACAGCACACAGCAAAGGGGCAGTATTCCTCCTCACAACTCCCCAGCTCTTCTCCTTGGCAAAGGTTCCTCTTGAGTCCAGAAGTGATCTAATATTCTGGGGTTTAAGGTCCAATATTTATACCCCATTTTGTCTGTGTTCTCTTGTCTCCAGGGTCTCTGAGCACAGTCCAAACTAGTTCGGTCCTCTCTCTTGCAGCACGACCACAGGAGGTGGAGATAGCATTGTGCGAGGGAGACAGGCCCTATTCAGGTACAAGCAAAGTGCCTCCCAGTACTTTAGATGCAGCCAAGGCCTATTTAGCTCAGCTCCGAGTCATCCAGGTAGGGCATGACACACCTCAACCTCTCCAGTTGCTGTCTACAGTGAATGCACATCCCCAGCCCTTGTCACTCCAAAATGAGACAGTCATTCCACAAACAGGCAGAGGCCCAGAGAATGGTTAAAGAAGAAAATGCCTACCTTCTAAAACAGGCATTTTCAAATACACAATTTAAAAACAATCGCCCTGAAAAGGTGTGTTAAAAAATTCTGAGTTCAGAGAACTTAAACTCCGCTTTTCCATCTTGTCCCAATAGAAAGTTATACTTGTAAGATGCTACAAAGTAACTCCCATGTTAGCCTATCGGACAGATAGCCTTTCAATGGGGAAAAACGAAATACACAATATTTCACTAGCAGGACATGTCACACACACATGTCCTTCCTTTCACATACACTGCACCTTGCCCATGGGAGTACCTTGGGCCTATCTGGGGAGGGTCTTACATGTAAGGAAAGGGAAGGTTAGGGCCTGGCAAGTGGGTGCACTTGCCGGGGTCAACATGACATTTCAAAACTGCACGCAGACACTGCCGTTGCAGGTCTGAGTTACATTTTCAGGGCTACTTAGGCGGACGGCAAAAACAGTGCTACGGGCCCCCTTATAGCGTGTACCATGCATAGTGCACTCTATTAGGGGCTTAACAGTAAATCAAATATACCAATCATGGCTAGCCAATTGCAATACCAATTTATACTGATCAGCAGTATCAAAGTGCCCAAAGCATGTAAGCCAGCAAAAAATAAATAAATGGAGTAGAGGCAAAAAGTCTATTTGGGGCTAAGAACGCCACATATAAAAGGGTAAACCTGGATCCCCTTTTCGGTGTGGAGATCATCATCCTGACTGTTTACTATCACCACTTGTAAAATAACATTGGAAGATTAGTATGTGAAAAATGTAGTCTTACATTTACTATCAACTGTCATCTGTTGTGCAGCATAGAGAAACACACCATACATGCTAAATTTGTTGTACCTGTGCAAATAAGTCCTTGGAGATAGCCTTTGCAAAGATGTTATTCAAAATACTTGTATATTCCTTGGAAACATCAGACATTGTACATGATAAGAGGCACATTTTGCATTACAAGACTGCTTCATTTGTGCTGTACACTGCAAATGACATCTGCTTACTGAGCACATTTACATATAAATTGGAAATTATATACATGCCACTTTTGAGAATATGTGTGCATTTAGTACATATTGGATATGCATATATCAGTTTGAGTGAGACAATTGACACAATGTCAGCCTTCACTTTATTTTACAGCAAATATTAGTAACTATGACAAACAACACACACAAAAAACATGTATGATACAACATACAACACACAGATACTAACATATCAAAGAGACATTGTCAAATCCATTTATTCGCTATAGCATACAACAGTTATAAGGTCCTTAGCTCATTAGTTATGATTATGCAAGTGCATTTGTTCTTAAAAATACTGTTGTATTAAAAATCTACCCATGTGTGTTCTGAAAACCACAAGTCACATAATTTATTTCGAAAACAGCATTCCAACAGCTCCACTGATGCATAGAGTGCATAACGTTTGCAGCCATTACTCAGATAAAGTCAAAAGTGATGAAAAACTCATGATGGTACATCTCTCTCAACACTCACATCATACTTCAAGACACATAAAACAGATAATGCACTTACCAGCTCTCTGCTTTTCAAAATCTTCCAGCTGAGCATGGAGGGTTGGCCAGGATGTCTTCAGGACCCTCCTGTAGAGTGATCTAATGAGGGGCTGTTGTGAATGAGGTTGGGAGAACACGCCCATGATGTCTTGGGATTAGATGCAGGCCCGGCATTGCAGGTCGTCCCAGCCCTTGCAGCAAATTTTGCCCCGCCGCTGGTACACACCCACTGCACTGCAGCATGCAGCAATATCACGCCAGATTTGCATATGCCCTGCATTACTCAACTGGCTATCTGGGCCCCCATAAAGCAGAGGATACTTGTCAAACACCCCCTCAGCAAGAACATTCAATTCAGACTACCTGAAGGGGGGGTCCCGTGTCATCAAATTCCTCAACCATGTTTGGGGCAGGATAGATGTACAGAGCAGCAGGCTGGTGGATGATGTTGCTCTGAGGTGAGGATGGCACAGAATGAACACAAAATGGTTGCCTTCAACTTCCTATATGTTATTTTCTGTGCATCACCTCCTGTGTTGTTTCATTGGCATGCCCTCAGTGCAGGACCTCCGCCCCACGTGAAGAGCAGGATCTCCACATACAGGGCTGAGACTCCCAGTGACAATAATGCAGGAAGTGATATACAGGAAATTACATATAGGATTCAACATTTACATCTCAAACATTGCCACTCACTCCTTGTCAATTATCTATCATGCATCCTGGAAGTATCCATCAGACAGCTATATATAATTATATATGCAAATTAGACTTTAGTATTATGTGTGATGCTTTCAGCATCACACACAAATGAAAACAACCTTTTACTTTTGAGTTGGGCGCATGAAGGTGGCCCTTTCTGAACAGAGAAAATTCAGGTCACTTCACTTGCACCATGTTGTATGTATGACAGACAAATAGCTACACTGCCACACGAGAAGCAACATACACAATTACTATATATATTTCACTACCGTTACATACATGTATTTGATGTTTTGATTCCTAAACACAACTTCTCGCAGATAGTTACCATTATACATTTAGTTCTGTCTGAGTGTATCACATATGCAACATGAAGATTGAATGAGTCTGTAGTAGGTTTCCATAGGATCCTGCTACCCATCAATTATACAATGTTTGTTGGTAAACAGTAGATGATACCCACTAAATGTTTAAGCATTCCTAGTCTCACGAGGTCTGTCCCATGACTACTATGACTCCAACACTGATATTAAGTTTAAAATGTAATTAACGTGTTACATTTTGATTATTAGTTGTCCCTAAAATGTAGAGTGAGTGGACCAATACGTTTTCATTTCTGCCTGTGACCCCCCATGTAACATATGTTAGTAATGGCCTTTGTACACGTACAGCATGCTACACAGCAAGCCACATATAAACCATGGGTAAGCCGTTGTGTACATACATAATGTATGACTTACAGAGTAGTCTCAGGGTGAAATTTCCAGACAGAGTGGTAAATCTCCACCAATCAATATTGATAATAAACTAACCCCGGGCGGGTAATTCCGCTCCGCCAGCATAGTTTCCGAGGTTTTGCCTACTCCACATTCCATTGTGAACGCGGAGCTTAGGCAAAACTCTGACTTCGTGGCGGAGCGGAGTTAGTCAGCCCCTCCACCCTCCCAAAGTAATTATAATGATTAAAAAAGGCACTTACTTGCAGTAACTGCCTCCTCCTCACCATGGCCACTCTCCTTCCTCGTCCTTGAGGAAGGAGAGCGGCCATGGCGAGGAGGAGACAGCCACGGCAGATAAGTGCCTTTTTTTAAACATTGCAATTAATTTGGGAGGGCGCAAAGCAGATCGCAGAGAAGTTCCACAGAGTTGTATGCCAACTCCGTGGAACTTCGCGTAGAGGCACTACTGCTGCTCCACCCACCCTTATGATAGAATGAGAAACCACATAAAGGCTGTAACACAACTGGGGACTCGGGAGAAAATAGTGTCAACCTGCTAGTCACACACCTGCATACCATGCCCTCTGTTTGGGACAATTCTCTTGTTTCCTGGATTCAGTCCTTGGTGAGGGCTCAGAGGTATATGTAATCCTTGACATACTACAATGTTATGCAAGACAGAGCAGGCTACTATTATCTTGCATACAACTTCAGGGGAGTACAGCAGCACCCCCCCATATGGTCAAGACATCTGACTAGCAACTTTAGGAGACCAAAAGTGGTCTCTATGATGGCTTACGAACAAATGTATGCCCTATTATACCTATGCTGAGGTACAGTGATTACACGTCTGTATGGTGAGAGGAGATGAGGAGAGAGTGCATATGCAGCATCCGCTGAGCAGGAAAATGAGGCAATGTTTGTACATGTCCCTCTTACATCTGCAGAGTTCATAATGTGTGAAATTGTGCTGGCAGAGTCTGTTGGAGGCATGTATGTGTCATGAGAATAAGTCATTTATAATATTTGTATGTATTCACACAACATTTATACATATTAGACATGTATGGTGCTTAAGTACTTACCCAGAAGCCACATATTGCCAAATTCTCCTGCTGCTAGCCATTGGGCAAGAGGTGACCTGTGGAATATGTAGCTGTCAAGTGTACTGACTGGGAACACTCCATACACATCAGTAAATCAGCCACTGGCATCACACATGCTCGTTGATGGAGTGCCAGCAGTGTCTGTTGAGGAAGATGTACTCATTGTGATGAGGTGGCTAAAGTGACACATGTGTGCAATCAATTGCACCTACCACTAGTAGGAAGTGGGAAAAGAGGTTGAAATCCCTAGCAACCCTTTGCCTTCGTGCCAGTGTATGTGGCATACCTATGAGAAGATGCTCTCTCCTATTTATGCAGCTCAGAACTTCACACAAGCATCAGGACTGGCTTGCCTGAGAAATGCCTACAATATCACTGGACACCCTCTGGAATGACCCAGTAGAAAAGAAATGTAGAGCTGCTAGGATATTGACATAGGCTGGGATGACATGAGAGTAGGATCAAGATCCAGCTCCCATTCACAAACCACTTCAAAGATTACATCAGGGGCAAAAAGGAATCTGGGGGTAACATCTTGACTGTACATCTCAAAGAGGTTGATCTTTTGTCTGAAGATCCTTTCCTCATCCTCAAATCATTCTGTCTCATTACAAGGGTCAAACTGACAAACACATTCAGCTACATGTTGTAAGGTCTGAAAGGTTTTGTTTGTGGCTGCTCATGTTTTATGTTTGCAGCAGGCTGTGATTGGCTGTTGGGCTAACAATTATCTGGTGGAGCTGGTGAGGGATGGTAAGCACGGACACTGGTGTGTGTGTGTGTGTTGTGTTTGGGAGAGATTTGGAAATGCGAGGTTTGGTTGGAGGTTTTGACTTGTGTACGACATTCACATTTGAACTGATTGTGTAAGACAATACATAACAGATGAGCACTTGTTAAGTTGTTGTTAAATGTGCAACTGAAGAAGAGATCTTGTAACAAATATACTTATGATGTTCTTGTTGCCACTTGAAGGGTCATACAAATTGGTTTATGGTATTGTATCTTACTTGATATATGTTGTTGAGGTGTGTGTTGGCCATCATAATTACCTCTTCAATACATTCCCTTTTAGCAAACTGGCCCTACTCCCATCACATTTATTCAACAGCTTTTGATTTTTTCACCTCAAAGTAACGATTATACTATTAACAACATACACATGTCCTACACATACACATATGTAACAGCTCAGTGCCTACGTACAGCTGTTTTAAAATTGAAGTGAGGCATTTTGAACTATGCTGTTTGTACAACTAGATGTGGTATATCCCATGATGTGTGAATCTAGGCATACGTGTTGCAGCGTACATCAACGTTTGTCCTGTTATTCCACTGTGTTGTGGTCCATCCCAAGTATGGACATTCTGCCCTGGGTGCAGAGATTCCACACCTCCACCCGAGTGAGGAACCTCCTCCCTGAGTGAAGAACTTCTGCAGACGTGAAGAAACTACTTGTCAGTCCCTTTGTGAATACTGAAAAGTAGTAAAGTTAAACTTTTGTTCTAACTTTACTTTTGTGAATTCGGCCCTCTGTTTAGATAGTCGAGTGTCTAAGCGTGAGTTCTCTGTGTGTTACCAATAGGGTTCTGGCAAAACATTTTTCCTTGGTGGAAGACAGTGCAGAGAGTTTCTTATTGCTGGATGGGATTGGAAGCACTATGAGCTGAAAATTAAGTGGATTACAAGGTTTAAGTCCTTCTGGAACTTTAATAGAGTTTTTGTGTGGAATGTTCTTGTAGGTGATGTAGATGTGTAGTAGATTTGGGTGATTTTTGCTGTGTGACCCAGACCAACCTGAGTTGGAGAAAATTATTCGCAAAATCTGCAGGGAATACAAGAGATATTTTATGACAATGTTAACCCTCAATACAAATGAGAGGGCAACATTGAAGGTGACACCCAGGTTGTGAACCTACCATCCATTGTTAAAGATGGGAATGGGTGAAGGGGAGGAGAGTAGAGGATGGTGCTGGGAGGAAAGTTAGATAAACAGGAAGTGAAAAGGATCTTTTGCATCTAGGAGTAAAATGTCTTTCATTGAATGGCAGAGCCAAACAAACTGTATTTAATAGATGTTGGCAACCGATGCCTTACTGTTGTAATTTAATTTGCCCTCTACGTCCATCTGGCAAATGAGGTGGAAGCTGTATTATAAGCAGATCCAGGTGGGCTCTTGGGAATAAGATTTATAAAACAGAGGTAGCAGAAGTGACATCACACACACTCTACGTCCAGTGAAATCACAGGCAATGTCATCCGACAAGCTTTGGCCTAAATATGCAGATCACTGGTATTTGTGTGAGTTTTTATTCTAAATTTAGAACTTGAGAGTCAAGCACATAAACAAACTGTGAACGTCAAAATGTATGAAACAACTAATAATAATAGTGGAGCAAATGGCAGAATCACATTTAGCAGGTCAGAAGTCAGGGATTGAAGCAGTCCAAAAGTGTTGTTCAAAGTGTTATGGGAGCAGCAATTGACGCCCATTGGAGTTGGCATTGTGGTAAAAGCTCTATGCTCTCTATGATGAGTAGAGTTTGTAGCTAATTCATCTCTAACAGGTTGGCTGTATTCCAGATGGATGTTGGCTGGAAAAAGTGGAGGAGGAACTAAAATGAGAACTGAAGGTGGAAGCCTTCTGCTTTGAATGCACCACATCATAAAATGTGCAACAAAATAACTGACATGTACAGCAACTTCTACCCTCAACTGGACTAAACAGACCTCGCCAAATGCCTCCTGATCTTATCCAAAGAATCTCTGCTAACCAAATGGCCATCATCACCCCTAAAGAAACTCCCACTGTCATGAAGTTCATCCACTCAGTAGTCCCATCAGATACCTGCCCTTATCACGTCTACTCCACAGGATTTCAACCAATCTACACCACACTCACATCTATTCTGAATGCCGCCACCTCTTTTGTGAGCTTCCAAGATGCTTGGAAACACAGAATTGTCTTCCCACTGGTTAAGAATCCCTCAGTGAACCCTCCAACACTCGCCAAATACAGCCCAATCTCCCTGCTACCATTCCCGGGCAAGGTCTTAGAGAAAATTATCAATAGATTTCTTAACGAATACCTCAACAAATGCCAACTCCTCAAATCCACTCAGTTTTGTTTCAGACCCAACTACAGTACAGAAACTGCCCTCATCACTGCCATGAAAGACATTTCCTTGACTCTGGACAGAGGGGATGTAGCAGCCCTCATCCTTCTGGACCTCTCTGTAGCATTCGGCACAGTCTCTAACCCCATCCTAATCCAATGCCATCACGACATTTGACTCCAAGCACTCACACTCAATTGGATCTACTACTTTCTGACTGGAAAGACACGGATAGTCAGCCTGACACCGTACACCTCAGATCCCCACAACCTCATCTGTGGAGTTCTGCAAGGTCCCCCCTGAGCCTGATGCTCTTCAGCACATACATGATGCCTCAAGTTAGCATCATGATTCACTCTCAAAACATCAATGTCCTCTTCTACGCCGATAACACAAAAGTAATTCTCTCCCTCATGGACAAGTCGCCCAGTACCCGGGTCAAGTTTAATGTCCGCATGACTGAAAACGGAAATCGCACACTGGATGAAGACTAAGGGCCTTATTATGACTTTGCAGTCTCGGAGGGGGCACCACACTTTCACCATGCTCTGAGACCACCAAAGCCATTAAAGACCCCCTGCCAGAGAACAACTTATTTTTACGCAGGTGGGCAGTTCAATCGCGGTCCCACTGCGGTGCCTAGGAAAACGGCACCACAATGGGAGCATCAAAGGCACTTCCTGCAGGGCATGGACTACCAAGTCCCTGGAAGCAGCAGCGGCCCCGTGGTGTCCAACTGCCACAGTCCTAATTTGGCAGACTGAAGCTAGTCTGGCAGTCTGCGGACTGCCACAACATGTTCAGAGGTCCATTGGTCTGCAAAACTCATAATAAGGGCCTAACTGTCTAAATATGAGCTCTGTCAAGAGAACTGCACTGGAGGACTCTGTCTGGGGCCAAGAGAGCTAGGACCGACACCCACCTCCACCACCCATGCCAAGAACCTTGGGATTGTCATCAAGAGAAAACTCGAGACAACGGGCAAGTCAGTGCCATCACACCCTCATGCTTTCATATCCTGAAGATGCTCAGGAAGATTTTCAAATGGCTCCAAAGTACCACCTGGAAAAACATTAGTCACACCCTGGTCACAAGCAAGCAAGTCTACAGGAACACCATCTATGCCAGATAAACAAGGCGCTCTCCAGAAGTCTGTAAACCATTTAAAACTCAGCAGCCAGAATCAAACCCAACCTTCCACACTGCACTCATGTCACCCTTCCCCTGGAGGAGCTCAACTGGCTCCCCATACACAAACAAGCACAATTCAAACTCCTCGCCCACGGTTTCAAGGCACTACATAACTCTGGCCCAGCATACCTCAGCAATAGCATCTGCTTTCCCAAACTTTCCAGACACCTCTACCCATCCAGAATCCTACTTGCATACATCCCACATATATGTAAAACCAGATCGGGCGGTCAATCCTTCTACATTGCTCTTAAAGGGTGGAATGATCTGCCATTACACATAAGAGCCTCCATCTCACTTGTTGATTTCTGCAATAAGCTGAAGACCTGTCTTTTTGAGCAGCCCCATTAGACCCTAGGTTTGGCTAGATCACACCTGCTCAGTGCCAGGGTAACAGTGCCCTCTACAAATCTGCATATCATATCATTACATCAACATCATTGTACTGAACTTTAATAAAATAGTACTGAGTTATCAAAGATTTCCCAGTGTGTCAAATAATTTAATAAGGGCCAAATCTTAAATCCCATTGGCAAAGTGTCTCTGCTCAAGCTAGTTTAGAAAACCAACATGACTTCTAGGACAACACCACATGGTGTTCGAATCTCCATTATACCCTCACTGGTGTTTAGGCGGAAGCAACTACCTCCCTTTACAGAATATAGCATGCTACAATTCCGTAGCAACGCAGTCGTTACAATGACTGCGTTGTTACAACGTGATGCCATTACTCTGCAAGTTATTACATAGACTTGCAGTATATGCTGCTGCTGCATTAGGAATGTATAATTTACCATTCCAACTCCAGCCTACGCAACAATAGGGAAGGTGTTGGAATAGTAAATTATACTATTCCTTATGTTAGAGCGCCATCTACTGCAAGTCGATGTAATGACTTGCGTAGCGATGGCATTGCGTTGTAACAATGCAGTCGTTGTAACAACCACGTTGTAAAGGTATCGCGGTCTAATGACCGCAATGTAAAGGTTTTTTCCCCCCTTTACAACAATGGGCATGTTCACATCCAACCATTGACCAGAAACAGGAGCATTTTGACTAAATTTTCATGAGGATCAAAAATATGGTGTCAAACAATGCCCCCATCACCTCTATAAGTCAACGTCTCTCCTCCAGCTCCGTGACAGAAACACAGGCATCATCAAGTTCCACATATACCTTAAGACCTATGACTCCTCAGGACCATTCTCCCTACTCCAAAACTGGAACCGTCACTGATGGCTCCAGATTGTCTACTCCAAGCAATAATTCTTGCCCTTCCCCAATAATTCTCTTATCTGACCTGCCCAACCCTTAGCTCACAGAAGGGAAGGTACTAATGCCCACAGCTCGAGAATTGTCAACAGCCTTAACCCGGAGATATTCACAGCTACTAATCACCCTCCTAAGATCAAGCGGACCCACTCTCCTTTCCATCTGATACCCAATGGGCGACGACTTGATCACTCTGACGTACAACCTGCTAGCAGCGACCTCCCAACAGTACATGAGGCCCATCGCAGGCACTCCTAGGAGAATTCTTCCTACCCCTCTCCCAATCATCACATTCTAGTGTGCCCTCTGCTAGCCCTTTTCCTCCAATCACTTCCCCTATTACATACCTCGTCACCTATGACCTTTCGGGTTTGTGGACCACTCCCCCTGCCCTTGAGGGATCACACACACGCCTTCCATCCCTAGGCCACACTATATTCCCATCAGTGTGGTTGACCCTCCTTCCCTTGATGACAGACTTGTTTACCTTAATCAAGACCTTCAGCTAGTTAAAGCTGATCTCCAGAACCTTATATACAACACCTCGAAGCTCGAGGAACTTTGGAATCTCAACCTGACCTCAGAGGTTAGCAGAACCCACACACAAAATAACATAATCCACCCACAAGGGGAAGCCTGAACTACTTCTGGCATGAAACATCTATCAATAAGGACTCAGTGAACTTGCAATGGAGATCTCGACCACATCTCAGTTCCACCACCAAACCCTTAGAGTTACAGATCATTTATCTGATGCTGACATCCACTCCCTTCTGTTATCAAATACCCCTACACAGAAGGATTTTGTACCCTCGCCGGTCACTATCCAGACTAGTCAAACACAAGGAGATGATGGACAGAGTGCTGAAACTTTCCAGACACTCACCAGAGTCACAAATCTGGGTTGAATCCATCATCATTCTTTAGCTCACTTCGCCACCTCAGTTCAGAACCAGCCATATGCAAATCAGTCTTGACCCTGTACCTCATGGGAACAGTCCAGCCCGAACTGCCAAGCCAGGTCTTCCCTTCCAATGAGGCACAGGGTTAAGACTGATTTGCATATAGCTGGGTCTGACCTGAGCTGGCTAAAGAATGATGATGGATTCAACCCAGATCTGTGACTGGCGGTGGATGTCTGAAAAGATTCAGCGCTCCATGCATCATTTCCATGTTTTCACTATCCAGACTATACCTTCCAACCCGCTCAGAGAACCCAGTCTCAACTATACAACAATTAATAAGTACAATCTAGTGCATGTCCGCATAACACATCAAGAGGCATTAGTGAACAAATCTCATATCAGGTTTATGTTTCTTACCTGCAGGTCAGCAGTATGACACGCAGCTAACATCACTGAACTCATCCTTGCACAAGACCTTGACCCTCTCATCTTAACTGAAATGTGGCTCAATGATACCTCCTCACCCATTCTGGACTGAATAGATCTGGAAGAGTTGGGGGTTGCATAGCATGCATTTACTGCTCCATGCTCAACTTCAAACATACACAAACTGCTCCAAAGCCCTCTTTTGAATAGCTAGGTATCGAATTATGGAACAATGACAAAATTGTGTGTGATTTAGAATCCCAGGGGAAATAACCTACCTTTAATTGAACAAATAATGGAGAACATCACCTCTATCTCGGATTAACACACCAACAAGATCTTCCTTGGGGATTTCAACCTTCACTGGAATGACTCAAATGACCCCATACTAAACACTTTCAAAGCCTTCCTCTGGACCTCAACCTTACCCATGTATTTAAAGGCCCAGCACACAACAGAGGCTCCACCCTCGATCTAATCATTGCTAAATATAATGCCATACAACTTTACTGCATAACCCCTTTGTGAATGGTCAGATTACTACCTAATCTGCTTTCTCATCTTGAAAATGGTGCTGATTAGACAGGGCCTAGAAACTTGAGAAAGTTTAATCTTACTGATCTAACTTCTATTAGGAACAGCCTCCTACCTCCTCCCACAAACATGATGAATGTGAATAATCTTACCGAACATTACATCCAAGCCATGTCGGACATACCGGATATAATTGCTCCGGAGCACCTAAAAAGAATACCCTGTAGACTCTACAAACCCTAGTTCAACTGCAACCTTAACAAGGATAGGGGCAACTTAAGGCTTGCTGAAAGATCATGGAGAATCTCTCCCTCCATTGCACACCTAAAGAAACTGAGGTTGACAAGAAGCTCTTACAGCAAACACATTTGAATTTCAAAAGCAGAATACTTTAGAGCACAACTAGACATTGCCAAAAACAGACACTAAAAAAAGATTCAAAATTGTCAAACAGCAAGCAATTTGTCAATGTAGCTACCATTCGGTAGATAATGGGTTATTCCCAAGTGGAGAAGAGTTCTCCGCCTATTTCATTAAAAAACAATAACAATTCAATCAGAAGTGAAACCAGCCTCTCTGAATCTACAAAGCCATGTACAGCTAAGTCACCTCCCAGTATAGCACCTGATGAGATCCCCTCATACTGCTTATACTACAATAAAGAATGCTACTTGGAATGCGTCCAAACTCCTGGATGAAGTGGATATAATCAGATCATTAATGTCAATAAAACCCTCCAACCACTTCAATGATCCTCTGCCCGCCAAGCGCATTAAAGACCTTAGATCTTTCAAGCTCCAGCTTTGGACTAAGACGGTCCATGCATCTCTCTCTCAGGGCATGATTCCTGGTTGCTTAAAGATAGTACGCATCAACCCAATTCTAATTTTAAAAAAAATACAGACCAGTCTGACCTCAATAGTTTTCACCCTATTACCAACATCCCGACACTAGCATAGCTACTAGAGAACTGCGTACACCTTCAACTCTGAAACTATATAGAGCAGTTTCATGTCCTAGACCATTGCCTTTCGGGCTTCAGAATGGGACATAGCACTGAAACGACTCTAACACACATTTCTTTTCTTTTGTTGCATATTTATATAGCACGAACTCGACCCGAAGGCTTTGGAGCGCTTTACATGAGCACCGTATTTACATTACACATTCAGGCACAGGAGATTAAGTGATTTGCCCAGAATCACAGGATTGGGACCCGACCTCGAGGCTCGAACCCTGGTTTCCTGCACCAAAGTCGGCAGTTTAAGCCGACGGACCATATCCTCTCCCCTTTACATTGTAGATGATGCCCTGAGATTGCAAGATCAGAATGGAACCTGCCTGCTTATACTTCTTGATCGCTCCTCTGCGTTCAATACTGTCAAACAAGACAGCATGATTGACCTTCTTGAGAAAAGGATGGGGCTATCTGGTTCCATTTTAAACTGGTTTGCTCCGTTGCCTCATAACAGAGGTCAAAGAATCAAAGTCAATCAAACCATTTCTGATATTACTCCGGTCTCCATCGGAGTGCCTCAAGGAACCATGCTCTCACCTACATTATTCAACTTGTTCATGAAACCTCTTACCAAAATTCTTGAAGCTCTGAAATGATTATTACCACATGTACGCTGATGATACACAATTGTTCGTTATTGACTGTACTAGATCACTAGGTATAACGTTGGACAAATACCTGAATATGCAAGATCATATCAATGCAACCACCAGGGTAGTCAATAACCAATTGAACACTCTAAGGAATATCAAACCCTTCTTGCCCCAGGATGACTTTCAGTTAGCATACTAATCCCTAGTCATCTCTTGATTAGATTACAAGAGTGCCACTCTTGCAGGCTTACCCAAAGTAAGATTGGCGCCGTTAAGGGCTGCATTGACCTCAGCTGCTAGGCTCATCATGGGATCCATGAATGTCATTTGGGGGTGGTCAGGGGTAGCAGCTGTGACCTCTAGCTTGCTCCCTGCTACTCCTGGCACTTTCTTTGTGACTCCTGGCCTCAGAGTGGTCAAAGCTTTTTTCCAAAGGAAGTGCCAGGAATAGCAGGGAGCAAACTAGATGTCACAGAGGCGACCCCTGGATACCCCCAAATGATGTCCATGATGGGATGCAGACGATTCAACCACATTACAAAGACCTTAAACATGTAAAATGGCTTCCATTTGATGCAAGAATCCAGTTGAAGATAGCCTGGCCAACACACAAGGACATTCACCATAACATTCCCCTCTACCCACTTGAACTATCTGGTGGTATTCATTCCTCAAAAACTCCCTATAGTTTAAACCACAGACGTTCAATAAAAAGAAAACTTTAAACTACTCCTTCTCTGGTCTAGCCCCAAGAATATGGAATGCACTGCCTCCTGGAACAAGGGCAAACCCCTCGGCTACCTCCTTCAAGAAAGAAGTAAAAATGCTTCTGTTAAATAGATTCCTTCAATAGTAGCCCTGAAGTCACTTAGCTTGACTATTCTCCTTGGGACACTTCCGGATCTTGAATCTGCCAGACCGATTGTTATATTGAATCTGTATTGCTGCTGGAATATTCCTACCTGCATGTTTCCCTGTATGTTTGACTTGATTGCTATTTGTACAGTGATCTGATACCCTGTCAGGTCCTGCTTGAGTGAGATAAAATCATAAAACCCCTCAAACAAAATAAATTAAATTAAATCTAGGTTTAGGTTTGCCAGTAAGAGTGGCACATCAAAAACACAAAAGGTGATGGGAGTAATTCTTGCAATTTGTCTAACCATTTCAATCACTCCTGGTAGCATTCAAACTATCCTTTTTTTGCCAACCTCGCTTCCTCAATTTGGACCCAGCCATATGGAAATCAGTCTGTACTCTGCTCCAATATGAAAAGTCTAGCCTGCCCGAACTGAGACAAAAGCAACCCAAGACCAGTTGTAAGGTTATCCTTATTCAAACACATGTAGAGGTAGTACAAATGGCAACCAAACACATTATCCCAAACTTGGTCCAACCAGTGCTGAAACTCTTCAGAATACCTGCCACAATGACCTTGTTTTTTGTACACAGCCCATGACAGCAAAAAGATCCACAAGAAGTTGGGACGCAAAGCCACAGCCTCCAGGGTGGAAGAAAAGAAAGTCCATGGCATATTGACCATTACCTGAGAACTAAAATACCACAACAGGCTGACCTTGAAAAGAGGTGCAATGGCACTGCAATTGCCTACACAAAACTGAGTACATTTAATAATGTTTATAATAATAAAATAAGGTGGAGAATTTAACAAAACTAGAAAACCAGAAGAAATATATAGATACTAAGAAAAACAAACACACCAAGGGAATGAGCTAATTCTGTCATTTAAACAATGATTACAAACTGAAGTTCATAAATAGTGCTCAGAGTGGAAATTAACAATGAATATAAACAAAAGAACATTGCTCTTACCACCGAAAGCACGGAAGAAAGTCAGGCTGTTGTTCACAGGCTGGGTGTAAGTTTACTGTCCTGCTCTGCTTTTTTTTGTAAAACACAGGGAGATTAAGGGATTTTCCCAGAATCACAGGATGTTGAGCGTCCCTGCCTAGACTCAAACCTGGTTCCCCAGCTTCGAGGTCGTCGACTGCTGTAGCCTTTAGGCCACATCCTCTCCCCTTTAGTTCTACTACTGGGTTTGTGGAATATTTTATTTGGTGATCAAAATCTTGTATAGGAAGGAGTGTAAAAATATATGTTTACGGCCAGTTGCAGGCTGGCTGAGGGAAACCCGCTGTCTAAAATAAAAGAATATGTGAAACAAGGAGGATATATTTAGAGGCCTACATGCTAGCAGACCCGATTCAGGTGGGGGACCCCCGATTTTTTAAGCCAAAACTAACCCCGGCCGTAGCACTCCACTTCGCCCACGGAGTGTACGTAGCGCTGCCTGCTTCGCAGTTTTCGAAGTAGGCGTAGCAGGCAGCGCTACGCACACGCCAGGGCGAAGTAGAGCTGCCTGCCGCCCGCCACCCGCCACCCGCCTCCCGCCCTCCTTTTAAAATAATATCAATATAATAAAAACATTAAATAGAATCACTTACCTGCAGCGCGGCGTCTCCGGGGCGATGCCGCGCTGCAGGTAAGTGATTCTATTTAATGTTTTTATTGTACTTGATAATATTTAAAAAGGAGGGCGGGTGGGAGGCGGGCGGCGCGTAGTGGGGCTACGCGGAGCGCGCTAGTGTGCGTAGATTTGGGCACACTACGCGCTGCTTCACGTAGCCCCACTACGCCCACTACGCCCAGGCCTCGCCAAAACTTGTTTCATTTTAGCTTTCTCCCACCTAAAATTGACTCTGTTTCAATATTAGTTAATGGGGGAAATAATTTCACAATCTCCTTCTTTCCTGTTTCAAATCGTTGTCATGTATGTTAGCAGAGACAAATTGAGAGTACTCACGTAGCTATTAAAACTAGGGTGGGTTAGGTGTTGGGGTTCTGTCAGGTGAAATCAATTGGTGGGTGAATTAGTATGCAGTGACAGAAAAATGTGGAAAATTACCAGATGCTTTGGGAGGAGTCAGTCAACATTCATAAAGAACAATGAAAAAGGACTCAATGTTCTTTAACTGTTAGTAATAAAGAACTTGAAACTATAAGCAACAATAAAACTGGGTCAATGTTTACTGCTTGAGAATTTAACAATGAGGCCAGAGAAAAGAGAACGCCTCAGGTAATTGCCTTCATTAACGAGTGCTGCTTTTAACAAATTCAAAAGATTTAATACAAAAGTGTGGGCTCTTTTGACTAGCGGGAATATCAAGATGGCTGCCGCTTGCCAATGCAGGCCAGGCGTCTCCCTGCAGCTAAGTATAGTGTTATCTGGTTTCCAAAGTAAGAGCAAAAAACCCTTCTACTTTTCATGTTTAGGTACTTGAGTGAGACATATCTTTCTGTATTGGAAAAGGACAGGGTTTGAGATTCATCATCACAGCTACTGGATACACCTTCCCATGATCTGGGGTCATATGTATCAACATCTCCATTTGCGATTCTCAAATAGCGATTTTTTGAGAATCGCTATTTGAGAATTGCAAAACGGGATGTATCTAAAAATGCGCACAAATTTTGCGAATTCTTAAAATTCCTTAATTGCGATTAGCAAATTGCAAAATCGCAATTAAGGAATACCTTCCCATTCATTCCTATGGGCCAGGAGGCCCATAGCAATGAATGGGAAGTCCTTCTCAATTTACGAATCGCTATTTGCTAATCGCAAATTGAGAATATTTTCAAAGGAGCAAGGGTGTCATGATGACACCCTGATGCACCCCTGAAATCAGCATGTGTGCGCATATGGCACACATACATGCCCTAAGGGCTTGTATGTGCGCCATATGGCAAATTGAAAAATGCAAAAAAGTGCATTTTTCAAAGAAATCGCAAATTACCACCAACTTGAAGTTGGTGGTAATATGCGATTTCTTAAGGAGAAATCGCACAACTTGGGTGCGTGTTACATAGCATTTAAGAAATCGCAATTTGTGATTTCTTAAATGCTTACGCAAACTTAAGAAATCGCAAAATTAGCGATTTCTTAAGAATGCGAGGCTGAAATGCCTCATACATCTCATTTTGCGATTTTGTATTCGCAAGCGCTGTTTTTTTGCGATTCGCAGCGTTTGCGAATACAAAATCGTTTGATACATATGCCCCCTGGTTACATTGGCTGCTTCTCTGCTAAGGCAATTGAGCATCACCCCACTGCTATTTCAGCAGTGCCAACAAGGAAAAGAAAATGAAAATAACAGGACACTATTATCATTTTATTTTTCTATGTGGAACTCTGAGCCAAGTTGGGGTGGGCTGGGCTTTGTGACCAGAGCAGAGTGAGGAGTGGTTTGCACTCCTCTAAGTGCGCAAGACGGTTGTGTTGCACAGCCCCGTGGAGAACATGCCCATGCTCCAAGGCACTGCCTGAGCAGCAAAACAGGCTGCTCAGAGCAATCATGACGCTGCTCATGCAGGGGAAAGCATGCAGAATTTGGTGTGGTAAACAATTTATGCTTCATTCCCAGGGCAGAAACCTGTGAGAAGAAGGGCATATCATCTACATTAAAGGCATAAAAGGTCATTTTTTCCGTAGGTAACAAATGTAGAACTCTAGGGTGAAAATTTCAATTGGAATAAAAGTTAAACAAATTAAAGAAACTTGCTGCTCTCTCCCTTGTCTAATGAGGTGAGGAAATACATACAATTACAGCAAGTTAGTTGAATTACTGCAAATTATGAAGTTTTCAATGAAGAAAATGAGCCATAAGGCTGCTCAACAAAGCCAGTTACTGAAGCATCACATGTCATTTATACTACATTGGTAACTTTGATTCCTCCTTAGTCATTCTCTCCATATTTTTTATGCTCACTTCAAGGTAGCTCAGGTTCCAGTATTGAGTGCACATCCGGAGATTAAGCCATGGGGACATATTTACAAGCCCCTTGTGCCGCCGGTGCTTTACTTTTTTGGGCGCACCGTGGTGCAGCGTGGTGCTCCATATTTACAAGGCCATGAAAAGCCCCCTTGCATGAATTTTCATGGACGGATCATGCAGCACTTTGCATGAAAGGGGCGTGCAATGGGTGTTGCTGTGAGTGTTCCTACGCAACACCCATTGATTCTGCGTAATCTCAGGTTTACAACATTTTGTAAACCCGGGAATGCTTTGGAACCCCACATCTCCCCAGGGGAGGCATAAGGAGGTGCAACATGGATAAATACTTATATTTCTCCTAATTTTTTCCTCTTTCTGTGAGTGCTGCATTCTGAAGCATGCATAAAAAGAGGAAAACACCTCACTTGATTGTTTTTGTGCAGGAAGGTGGCCCTTCCTGCACAAAAACAATCGCCTGTAGAACGCAGGCACCCTTGCACCATGGCGCAAGGGTGCCTGCATTGGCACATGGTATCCAAATGTGCGCTAGCTCAGGGGAAAGCACAGAGATGTGACATATTGTTGTAAATATGATGCAACCCTGTTCTCTGAAAGTAGCTCGGCACTGCCAAATGTCTCGCGGTGCCACGCTGTGTCACTTTCTTGTAAATATGCCCTTTGGTCTCTTAGTTGGATATTGACTGTGTAACTTTGTGGCAGTGTCGAGTTGAGAACAAAGCCAATCATGCTTGCTCGGGTGGATGCCTGTTTTCAATCAAAAATAAAATAGAAGGCCAAAGATGTCTATTGTTTGTCACTGTGACTCGTCTCTGAGACGGATTTTTCAGGATAGCCATGTGCGATTTATTTACAGACAGCGAAGCTGAAAGGAAATCCATTACAAATTCAGTACTATCTCGCTTTTCAGAGGTACGGGCAAGATGGCTGCTGAGTGAGAGGTCTCTGAACTCACCTCCACCTCTACCCATCGCTTCACCAAGTTCGTCCTGCTCACGGCGTGGCTGTAAATGACGGACGTGGCCTAAGATGCGTCCTGGCTACGAAGACTTTTTGTACGGAGTAAGAAGCCTGCATGGTCCGAGGGTGAAACGTGAGAGCGGTTCATCGCTAAGCCGTACCTGCCGTTCACGTTGGGAAGCTCTCGCACGGCTGCTTCTGTCTGCGCTATCGGGCTGGAACTCCGTAGGACACCAGCTAGGGTTGCCTAGCAACGTAGGAGCTACGGCTGTGCTCCGAAGAAGAGAGAGCAAAGGAATGGCGGCGGCGCGAGGAGCCCGTACCAAGACGCGCTCCTCAATCCCGGCTAGTGTTTTCGGTGTGCACCCGGCTGTCGAGACAAAACTAGACGGACCTAAGAAACCTGGTAAGAGCCTCCATAGTAGCAGATCTAAAAGCGGGAAAAGTCTTCTTACAGAAAATAACACTTCGGCCGGCGGACTAGCGAGAAATCAACCGGCAATTAGTAGCATGTTCACAAAGAAATCCCTTAGCAAAGAGGGTGAGCAAAGTAGTATGATGCCCAAGGATGTCACTGATATTATCGTCACTAGCGCTGAGAGGGTAGAGGGGACTTTGTTAGACAAAGATTCGTTGAAAGATAAAAGAGCCTCCTGGGATAACAATGAGAGTACCTTGTTGGACATGGCTGTGGCCAACTCCCCTATAACGATTCAATCAGAGACGGTAGACTATGTGGACTGTCCGGGAGATTCTACCCCTCTTGTTGGAACAGAAGTTAAAGCTAATCCTAGTGTGAACAAAAAACTTGCTACACATGATGCTCACGACATTACTGAACCAGCTGTGGGGGGGGGTCCGCCTCGCAGAAGGCACAGATTGGAACCCCATAGATCCCACGGAGATTTTTTTTTCTTTGAATGAGGAATCCGTCAATTCAGACTCCATCGAGTCTCAGAGCAGTAGTGGAGATGATGGTTGTGCGGATACCTCTACGAGTCATTGTAGCCAGCAGGAAAGCTGAAGAACCCACAGGAAAACTAAGAGACTCTCTGAAGGCAAGAAAACTTCCCATATTCAAGACGAGATGGACGATGGGAAAGAACTCAAGTGGGACTATTCAGATGCTAATATCCATTCCATTGCACCAATACATGGGGCAACTCATGGGGGTTTGGAGGCTCCTAGAATCCCTGAGTTTGCCACCGAGCCAATTCTAACTACGATCCTTCAAAAACTAAATTCATTTCAAAATGAGGTAAAAACTGAAAACCGTCATGCTCGAATGGCTGGGAAAAAACTGCAGGGGTCAGTTCGCAAAATTGGTAAAACTTGTACTGAAATAGCCGAAAGAATGTCTATGGTGGAAAATGGGGCTGAGGTCCTGGAATCTACCGTCGATTTGTTAAAAACCCAGGTAACATCGCAAGAGGAGGTGATAAAAGACATCATGTGGAAACTCGAGGAGGCGGAAAATCGCCAACGACGGAACAATCTTAGGATCTTAGGGATTCCAGAGAGTTGCGAGGGAAGCGATATTCGTGCATTTGTTATCAACCTGTTTAAAAATGCGTTCCCGGAATTAGCACACTGGACATGGGAAAAGGAGATTCAGAGGGTGCATAGATTACCAATGTCTTTACCTAAACGCCCACAGAACAACCAGTCCTTTCCCAGAGTCATTCTAATCTATTTTGGGAATTTCTTGCTTCGTCAAGCAATATATGATCTGGCTAGACCCAATAAAAAACGGACTTGGGAGAACTTTTCGTTCTTTGCTAAGCCTGACTTTGCACATGCAACCGTAGAAAGACGCTGGCGACTCCGACAATTGATTACACCATTTCAAAAAGCTGGTGCTGCTGTTTTCCTTCAAAATCCTGCTAAATTGAAGGTTATTTCGCAAGGTCGGACCTGGTTTTTTACCTCGGAGATTCAAGCTGAACAATTACTTAAGGAGATAACGACTGGCAAAGCAGGACTCACATAGCCTTTAGAATATTAAGTTTCATGGAAAAATAGGTTTTTCCCAAGGTTTTCTCCCTCGAGGGACATTTAAAGTTGCCTATAGTCTGATGCTCTTTCTAGATTTATAGACCTATCGATGATTAATTTCTGTATATTTGTCCATCCTTCTACTTTTTCTTTTTCTTCTCTCTACTAGTGATATTCTGAGGGATGGGATGATGAGGATGGTGAGCAGGGAGAAAGAAGGGAAGTGGGGCAGCGGTGTAGGGAAGAGGTAAGAGATAGCTGTTGGTATGGATGGTTTGGTGATGGGGGTGTGAAAGGTGGGTGAGGTCTGCTCTGACGCTATCATACAGGCTCAGGATTGAGCCTGGTTGCCTAAATTTTGGGAGGAGGGTGGGGCGGGCTCGGGTGGGGGCAACAGCTCGGGGGGGGGGCAGAAAAAGAGGGGGGGTCCCAAACACAATGACTATGTGATGATTAGAGAGTGTAGGTGGCAAGATACGGACAGACTTAAAATACCCATGGCAGTTTCTGTATTTGGCATGCATGTGGGGAGAGAAATTTGTTTTTCTTTGTGCAGATCACTTAATCAAATAATCATATGGCTAATTTGAAAATTGCCACTATAAATATTTGCGGCCTTAATGATATCAAGAAAAGGCAGAGAGTATCAATAGGGCTACAGGGGATTGGTGCTAATATTCTATGCCTCCAAGAGACACATGTCGAAGGATCACAACATTATTTGCTTAAAACTTTAGGGTACCAATTGGTTGCAGCCTCATCACAAGGGGCACGAACAAGGGGGGTGGCAATTTTGGCTAAAGGGGGGGACCTTCAGTTCGTACGTACATTAGCGGACAAATTTGGTCGGTGGGCTATCACAGAGTGCCATTACGACTCGGGGAGAAGTAAAATGACCCTGTGTACTATCTATGGAAGCGTTAGTGACGACCCTGATGTGTTGTTGCTGATGACCAATGAATTATCTCAGTGGCCCGTTCCCCTAATCGTCTGTGGTGATTTTAATATACATCTACCAGGAGAGTGGCTGTCAGATCCAGATTTTAGATATACTGGACGGAAACCAAAAGTTTACCAGGCATTAAAACATTTTTGTGTTTCACATGGCTTAGTTGATTGTTGGCCGAATGCTCATCCCGGGGAACCGGGATTTACATACTATTCATTTCCACACTCTCGACTTGTTCGGCTAGATTATATACTTATTTCTAGTACTTTGTGGTCTGGTTGTACAATAGTAAAAACACCTAGAATCTTATCTGATCACAATCCTCTTGTTCTAAGCTTGAATAAGGGGTTAATCAAGCCGAAGACATGGACTTTCGAGAGAACGTTTTTGGGGAATGAGAAATTTTATCAGCACATGACAGAATGGATAGCTGGTTTTCTCGAGGTGAATGTTGGCAGCACAACAATCGATGTGGTCTGGGATGCCCTAAAAGCTGGCATTAGAGGAGAGACAATGCAGTTTTCTTTCCGCTCCAATAAGGAGGCTAAAACAAAAATGGCAATACTTCAGGGAAAGTTGGCTAGAGCGGAAGAGGAGCTGACCAAGGCTATCCAAGATGGAGATCCACCCGAGAATGAATTAAAACAGGTTGTTGCCGCCAAAAATCAGATTATTGATGTCTTGACTGAAAAGGTAGTTGCTAAAGCCTCAGCCCATAAAGAGAAAATTTATGAGTGGAGTGAACAGGTTGGTCATCAGCTGGTGATACGTACTAGGGAAGAATATACTGCTAATCTTGTTAAAGAGATATTAGATCCAGAATCTGGCCGTCAAACGGATTCTTCCGAGATTAGAAAGGTATTCCAAAACTTTTATCAGAATCTATATGAAGCTACAGAGAGTCAAACCAACAGCTCGGAGATATATTTAAACTTAAATGCACCAGCAGGTTTGGAAAAAGAGGATCAAAATAGCCTAGATAATATTCCATCCTGGGAGGAAATTTTCTTATCTATGACCAGCCTCACCGCAGGGAAAGCCGCTGGCATGGATGGTATTCCTACAGAATTTTACGTCAAATTCTCATTACAATTAAAAGATATTATGCAGGAACTCTTCATCCATATCTTCGAGGGTGGTAAACCACCAGCTTCATGGTCATCTGCTAAAATCATCGTTTTTCTAAAAAAAAAAAAAAATACTCTAGAACCCGTGTCCTACCGTCCTATTACATTGATAAATGGCGATTCGAAAATATATTCTAAACTTTTAGCTAACCGTCTTGCACCCATCATACATAAGATCGTATCAGAACGCCAACATGGGTTAATTCCCGGGAAATCCACAATTGACCACGTCCAAAGAGTAATATCTCTCTTAGACTTTACCCAGGCAACAGAAGACCCTATGGCGCTCATACTACTTGACGCTGAAAAAGCCTTCGATAGGGTCTCCTGGGAATATCTCTGGCGCACAATGTTACACTATGGGATTAGTCAACGATTCATTAAGGCAACACAAATGCTCTATGTTGAACCCATTGCTAGGGTAGCAATAAATGGAATGTTATCAGACAAAGTAACCATCACACGGGGGACAAGGCAGGGGTGTCCATGCTCTCCCCTCCTTTTCGCGATATATATCGACCCGTTTATTCGGAGGCTAGAGCAAAATTTATTAATCCCCGCAATATGCGTGCATGAATTTGAGACTAAAACTCTAGCCTTTGCAGACGACATCGCCATAGTTACTAGCAGTCCAAGCAAAGCAATTGCTGAGATAGAGAAAGAGGCCCTATTTTTCGGATCTGTCTCTGGATATAAATTAAATCAAACCAAAACACAGATTATTCTTAATGACAAGATAACGATGAACGATGTTAGAGTTACTAACAAAGCTATATATCTTGGCGTAAGCATATCGGCAGACATGGATAATATAGTTAAGGATAATGTAGAGCCTCTGATACAACGTACAAAAAAAGATCTGATACGTCTTAATAACCTTCATCTAACGTTAGGAGGAAGATCTAATGTGATCAAAATGTTATATCTCCCCAGATTTTTATATTTTTTCAGGGCCATTTGTCTAGAATTTACACCCCAACTGTTCCGATCTATTGATTCTCTATTCTCTAAATTCTTGTGGGGCTATAAAACCCCACGCCGGGCTTTAAAATATATCACTCTGCCTAATTTTAAACTCTATTATTGGGCCACGGTTTTGAGATATTGCTCTGCACTTATTTCCTTAGAGCCCATTGGTAATAGCATACCTACTCCACAAACACTCATTTTAGGTAGGGGCGCTGAAGGATGCTTGTGGCGCCATATGAATGACAATTACTTCAAGAAAATAAAATTCAAGAGTATTTATGGGATTTATAAAGTATGGGGCGGTTCGCGCAAACTGTTAGGCTTAGGACGATTTTCATATTATACCCCTATCTCCAAAAATAATGATCTTCCAGGGATATTTGATGACAGGTGCATGAATCAGTGGATACAAATAGGGATACAACAGCTTGGCTGTTTTTTTAATAAAGCAGGCTTGAAGACCTTTGAAGATCTACGCAGGGACTATGACCTCTGTCATAGAGATTTTTTCAAATACCTACAGGTTAGAGATTTTTTGTTAACCAAAGGCGGGGCTAGGGAGAAATTTCACCCTATGCAAATTATGGACCGGATTTGTAAAAGATCCTCTCTAACTATCGGAGAGATTTACGGATTTTTGAATTCTTTGGGCTCCGACGATATGGAGAAACAATTCGAGACTTGGCAGACAAAACTAACTATATCACCCCAAATCCCTGCTCGATCCTTTGAAATGTCACAATCCAGCTTTATGTCAGCTAAACTACAAGCTCAGTACTATAAGACATTTTTTTCTCTGTATTATACTCCTAAGAAAATTGCTAAGTGGGGGACCGGGAAAGGTACTCTATGTCCACGTTGTTCACTCTTTGAGGCTGATAGTGTTCATATGTTTGCTTCCTGTAATGTTTTGTCTAACCTAATAAGGGAGATTTCCGAGTTTTTTTCTGAAATATCGGGAACAGATATTTATATATCAACAGAGGAAATATTGTTGGGTATAACAGATTGTGCTCGTCCAAAAAGCATGTACGGTTTGATCTTTGTAGCTATGGCTATCCTTAGGCTTTGTATAGCCTCAGCCTGGCTGGATCCAAATCCTCCGACGTTCCATCAATGGAGGGCTCGCTTTCTAGGAACATGTAATTTAGAAGTAGCCATATATAAAAAAAAAGGGCGTAATAAGTGCAAAAGAGGTATGCTGATATGGGACCCATTGATACAATGGATGTCCAACTTTATTTAGGTTTACAACAGAAATTTATTTTTCAAAGGGAAGGCTCTAATAAATTAGAGCTATTGATGTTCTTTCTTCGACTCTACTAAATGTGTGTATTAAGACCCTCCACAGATTTACTTGTTTCATGTGTTTTGGGAAACTCAGAATGTTGTTTTTTTGTTCGAAATGGTGGGGAGGGGGGAGGGTGGAGGGGTAATGTTGTTATAAATTAAAAATCAATAAAGATGCTTAAAAAAAAAAAAAAAAAATCAGTACTATCACTAAATCTAACATGAATTTGGCCCTCTTGGTCCAGTGTTGGACACCTCTATATTAGGATGTTCCACTGTGAAATTTTCTGTAGTTCGTGGGAGGATAATCTGAATCTATCTAGGTTTACTTCATAAATTGGGTACTTAAAAATAAGGTAGTAAAGCAGGATAAATATTAAATGAAAACCAATTGGAGTTTTACTAGGGCACATCTTTCAAGAGATTGTCTGCACAAAAAACAAAACCAATGTTTCTTGAAGATATGTTGTTAGTTCATTTATTTGTATATTTAGCTATCTCTGGAGACACCTAGTAATCAACTGGGTCCAGTACGGAAGTCTCGAAAGAGAGTATTATATTGGGGATTAGTTGAAGAGGAAGTGGTGTTTTTTCGAGGTCTTTAAGGAGAGATTCTGAAAAGCTAGAAGGGTAAGTGAAAGGTACAATGGGGAGTGGTAGGCGGACAAATGGGAGGTGAGTCCCGGTGCATTTGGGCACATTACATCAACAAAATTGCAGCCATGCATTACATTATCTTAACTTTCATACAGCAATGTAATATATGCAGGCAATTAAATACATTCAAAACATAAAAAAAAAAAAGAAAACTTATCTTGCGGCACAACCACTCTCCCGTCCAGTGTCCTTCACTCCTCCGGCGCAGGCCCCAGGTAACTCCCCTAACCAATCCTGACTCTGCTCTAATGCAGCATGAGAGCCGTGCCAGGACTGGATGGAGAAGGCTCTCTCAGTGCTCCAAAGAGCACTGTCAGCCTTCGCTCGGTCTCAACCCAGCTTTCTAAGAAAGCTGGGTTGAGAGAAGTGCGCATGTCTGGCTAGCCGTCACAAGACGGCCAAAGGGACATGCGCACTTTAAACATAAGTGCCCTACCCATGACTTCTTTCTGCTACTATATAAGGTACAATGGTTCTGTCGGGTAAAACCACACAATTACTTTGCTTTACAAAAACATTTAACAGAAAACTGAATATATCAATTCACAAAAAATAAACTATAAGATAATCTTTATCACCCGACATATCTGACTCTACGCTAGTTTGTGCGTTTCTGTTTGCTTTTCATGTGTTCTGTCTTAATATAGTTTATTTTTTGTGAATTGATATATTCAGTTTTCTTTTAAATGTTTTTGTAAAGCAAAGTAATTGTGTGGTTTTACCCGACAGAACCATTGTACCTTATATAACTCATACCCAGGTTCTGAGGGACACAGGGTCACCCCATTGTGTATGAAACTTCTTTCTGCTACTGCCAGTCACCAGCTGCCCCACCCGTCCTGCAGCTTGGCTCTTGACAGGGTTATTGAAAAATAAATTGGTAAAACATTAACTGTATTACCATTTAATTTTTCATCTCTCGGCATGGGGGGCATTCCAGTTAGTGAGGCGACGCTTAAAAACAGGCTAAACGCCATTGTAAAGGGTTATATACCTGACAGAGCATGTGCATCATCATTTCTTTCCATAGCCACATGTTTTTAGCTTAGAGCAATGTAATACTGAGAAACATAGTGACCTGTTTAAGGAAAAATGCCATATGCTTTTATAATACAACCAGTCTGCTAATCCTCTAACCAGATGCCATCCCATCTCTAAGAAAACTTGGTAGATGAGCACTTTAAAATCTTTACCCAAAAGTAGTATTTTGACTAGCTCGCGAGGGTGGTCTTCAGGTGGCGTGTTTCGCCACCTCACTGAATTTAACTCAGCAGATAACTCCTTTCCAGCCAATTGGTGGCGGTAAGGCTTACGTCTGAGTGATTCATTTTGAATGGTTACAGAGCATGGCATGAAGAGGCTGTTGCAGTAGACACTAAATTATCTCTGAAATGGATTTTGTGACTAGCGAAGGGCAGAGAAAAGCCTCATTCCGGCTTTACCATGCGTTGCCGTGTCCACAAAATAAGTGGCTTAGCTGTATTTAGTCGTGGTCGGCGGACTACTTTGTTAACCTTCCGCCCTCGCTTGCGAGCGGAAGATATTCCAGTGTTCTGACCTATTATTTGATGCAGAAATTAACTTTAATTGAATCTTATTGAAATTAAATTGCAAAGCTATTGAGCATAGGAGGTACAGCTCAAAGGTTGAACTGCCTTCATTTTCTGGTATTTTGTATGGATAAAGTAAAAAAAAAAAAAAAGAAAATATGGTCCTAACACTATAATTCATTTTATCTTCCATTTCTAGGTTTGGTTACAAGATGCTTTCTCTTCTTTAATCAGTCCAATCGTAAAGTTAATGAAAAGGTTCACATCCGAAGGTAATATCCACAATATAGGGATTCTATGAGGTGGTATTTCACATAGCAAACAGTCCCTTGATGGAACGTTCATGTGCGTGCGCTTCTGTGTATGCAAATATTTCAAGTACTCCTCTTCCTGGCTACAGTGAGCACAATATGAAAACGGTGTTTTGAGTCTTTCTGTGTCTGCTGACACAGGGTGCAGAGTTTGATGAAAGTGAAAAAGTAGATACATTATTTAATGCGACTGCAGCTGATCAGTCTTCCAGATCCTCTATTTCTCTGCTATTCTAATGTGTTAGCATTCGTGGAAGGTAAGGTTGTTTTGATGTCTATCAGAAATTGGGTTGTTCATTTGGGTGGGAGTGGCCTACCATTTTCTTAAACACAATCTGGTTAGTTTGCATCACAGACCTACAAGAATCTCTGCTCATACAAGGGGAAAAATGGCAGAAGCGGCAGGCAGATATTCAAAGAAGTGCATGCTAAGTTCAAGCAGTACCAAACGATTTAAGTCAATAAACAACATAATAAAAAAACAAGAAAAACTTGCAAAGCAAACAAACAACAAAATAGTCAAACTTGAATAATGGGAACAGGAGGTAATCATTTAAAAATGTGAATGCAAATAGAGCATAGAAAAAAAAAAGCACTGATCAAAAGTCACAGTTTTCAGTTGGGCGTGATCGAGGCGAAATTTCAGACTGACCGAAAGGGAGCAGAGGCCAGCCAAGCCGAGTGGGTTGCAATGGTTAAACTTTTTGCCTTTTGACGATGAGGCAAGAAGCTGAAGCTGGAGAGAAACCTTGATCATCAGATATGTTGCCATAGAGCTCTTGGTGAATCACTCAGGGGCATATTCACAAGAAAGTGGCGAAGCGTGTCATCAAGCCAAGAAGGCTAACGATGCGCTTCATTACTTTAGAAACGCAGGGCTGCACCACATTTACTAGAATATGGTGCAGCCCTGCATTTCCCCCTGCACTGGTGCTAACTTAAGCAGCTTAGCACCCACGCAGGCACCCTTGCACCATAGTGAAAGGGTTTCTGTGTTGAGGGGAAGATTGTTTCCTTGCAGGAAGGTCCCTCTTCCTGCATATAAACAATCTTTAAATGGCGTTTTACAACTTCTATGTGTGCTGCCCAATGCAGCACACATAGAAGTTGCAAAATGGCATGTGATTGTTTTTGTGGAGGATGGGGGACCTTCCTGCACATAAACAATCATTGGCCTTTTGCTGTTTTCATGTTTGCTGCACAACGCAGCACACATGAAAACAGAAAGAACTAGGAGAAATTAAACATTTCTCCTCATTAAACCAGGGTAAGACGCGGTTTTAATGTTGGCGCTGCCCCATATTTAAGCTGCCTTTGTAAATAGGGGGCAGCGTCAAAATCAATGGGTGTTGCGGTGGAACACCCACAGCAAAACCCATTGCCTTCATCTTTTATGCTAATTATAGCATGAAAGGGTGCCTTATTTACAAGGCAGCGTTAAGGCACGTTAAGTGGCTTACCACCGCCTTGTAAATAAGGCGAAGCCCCTATCGCCATCACAGTGTCACTAAAATTGACGTTGTGTTGGCGATAGGGGCTTGTAAATATGCCCCTCCGTGTTGCTGTCACAAGTTTTGAACTGGACAAAGCAGGATTCCATAGCCGCTGAGGTCGGTTCACCACTGGGGTAGATTGTTTTTTCACTTCTGTCCACGGTTTTACCACCAAATTAAAAAAATGTTTTTTTATCAAAGTCCTACTGTGGCACAAGTCTGGAACCTGCAGCCAGGTAGGGCTCCACGAGGCTGGCTACGTTCAATGTTAGTTCAAGCTAAAGACTTTTGCCACAATAAAAAGTGAGACAAACATGGATATCTTGCCAGCCATGGGTGTTTCCTCCCTCCAGAGATGGGAAAATGTCTAAGTCAGTATCCCAGGGGATACCGCTCCAATCAACCCACAATGAGGGTCATTGTTCATTAAGGGTAGCATTTTCCTAAATCTAAATCTCACCCTGGCCAATCTTGCATTGGGGATTGAAAGGTAGGGCAATGAATCATATGATTAACTTTAAGCTGATCATTTTCATCTGCAAATCATGAGCAAAACGTTTCCAAGAATATAAAACCTCGTTATTGTTTTTGACAAATTGGCAGTTTTATTTCAACCAGGGCTTAATTTGTGCCTGTTATTGCAGGAGATGGGCACCGGCGCTCATTTGTATAGACCAGTAATAAGTTTTCATCCTCAGACTTTGACTCAGAGCAAAAGAGAGACAGTCAGAAACAAAAGAAAGGAGTCAGAAGAGAAAAAAATAGGAAAACAGTCAGAAAGACAGAGACCAGAGATGGAAAAGCAAATGAGAGTGAGCTATAGAGACAGGAAAAGTAGAGATGTGGAAGGAGCGGCATGAGGTGGAAGCAAGACTAAGTATACTTGGCATTAATCAACCCTGGGGTTTTGCAGTGCTAGCGGTAGGCTGTCGATAAAAGTCATGGACCTCTACACTTTTTTAAATTTGTTTTTTATGCTAATTAACCACTACACCCAAGCCATGGCTCTTTAAAGAGAACCATCCTGACTTGAAAATCTTTGGGTGGCGCACCTTTGAAGATGTCCAGAAGTGCTGTGTTCAAAATAAAAGACAGAAAGAAGCATTAGCTCACTGAGATGAAGGGGGTTAGGTTGCATTTAATTTAACTTCACCCCTTTGGTTTTTTCTGTGTTGGATGCCCTAACTTGTGAGCCTAGTCCACCCTCCTTTTTTATGGCCCTTCCTGGCATCCTGAAGGCTCTTCTAATATACCTGTGTGGATGGGCCCCTTCTTTGTAATTTAGAGACCCCTAATTTCAGACAACAGTAGCACAATGGTAGTGACAGCAGCAGAAGTGAAGATTCTGCCAACACAGAAATGGTTAAATATGAGTGTTGCTCCATTGGATTTGTGTCTTCAAATGCCAGTAATATAATGTGAACCAAGTGGCTGCATGGACTGTAGTGAGAGAGATCCCGCTCCAGTGCCGCCTTATCGGGATCGCTGGACAGTTATCCGGAGGCCCCACGAGCATAAGGACCCCATGCAGACCAGAATTTAAAACTAATTTTCCGTGGAACATTTTTATTCCTGTATTTGTGTAGGCAGGGCCCAGTGCATTGCTTTGCCCTGGGCCCTACAATGCTGTTCAGACGGCCCTGCCCCTCACATTACAAAAACGTTGTCTCTGGCAGTACTTGGCCCTCTATCCGTCTAGTCCTAAAGTTTTCTCTCTCAACCTGAGTTTTGGAGGTAGTTTCTGAATAACATATTGATGTATGTTTACCTTTCAACCAATGCAGCTTGGCTGTCTTTTCTCATAGGAAACATCCTCACCTGGCTGGGCGTCTCCCTGTAACTCAAGACTTACATGTGATGGGTTTTCTTCTGTGTCTGCTCAGAACAGCTCTTTAATGGTACTCTGCAGTCACCTTGCCTGTGGCCATCTTTACTTTATCCCTGAGATTCATTTAGAGTCCAATTTGGAACACCCCCAAAAGCCACAGAGGAGTGAGATCATGTTGTGGAGGGCAGAAGCCAACACAGCTGAGATCAGATGGTTCAAAAAAGATTTATTAGGCAGGAATAGGGACTTCCTCAGCTTTATACCCAGGTTATCATGTGTTTATTTGTGGAATTAGCTGGTTAGTGTTGGGATTAGTCTGGGTGAAGATGTAAGTAGGCATTCAGATTACTAAGGGTTCTGTGGAATGTTTAAGTTCAAAATGTATAGAAATCAGTTATGGGCAGTCCTGGAGCCTGCCAGTCTGTACATTGCTGCTCATGACAAAAAAAGGAATTTTCTTACCTTTAACTCAGTGTATGCATCATCTTTTCATTGGTGATGATGACTGGTAGGAGGGTAACCCTGCATGCAGCAAATAAGCCAGTTAATTTCTGCGTTGGAACTACCAGAGATATTGATGTTTAAGGACATTGGGCCCGATTCACAAAGGCAATCTGAGACAAAGTCTAACTTTACGACTTTGGTATTCACAGAGGTCATTTATGAGTTGTATCTTTATGTTTGCAGTCAGGTTGGAATCCTTGGCTTCGGCCATACTCTCCATACCTGGGCTGTACTCTCCGGCTGGGTAAAGTGTAATCAATGCACCAGAATGCAATTTTTACAAAAAGGAACATTAGAAATGTGTGATTAATGGTAGAGGAAGTCATGAAAATCATTTTGGGCCGGGACCCAAAATGATTTTACATATGTATGTATGCATGTATGTATATATTTATTAATGCACATGTAGATTGCTTTATCAACTGCGGGCTATACCTGAAAATTGGGCTCAGAGCAATATTAGAGTAGAGATTTGCAAAGACATCATATAAACAAACTTTTCCCAGTATGAAAAGTGAAGAAAGGCAGCAGGTCTGCAGCGTACAGTACTGAAGAGGACACAGGACATTGGTGTAGCGAGGCATACCTAGTCTTAATTATCATCAGATAAAACATTTTAAGGGTAAGGATATCGCAGCACTGCAATCAGGAGTAAAGCAAAACACTGGAGGTAAATTCAAGAAGTAGCATCATTAGGCCACATTTAGTCATACTTAATGTTATGTTATGTTATGTTAGGGTTACTTCTAGAGCGCACGACTCACCCTGGGGCATCTCAGCGCTGTACCTGGTAGCAGACTGAGGGAAATAAGAAAAAACAACGAGGCAGCAGAAAATGATCACAAGTGATAGTGAGTGCAGGAGGGTTACAAGGCGCTGAGCACTCAGGCACTTAGGACAATTGCTATTTTTCTGGCAAGGATGGTAAAGCAACATCAGCATTAAACAACATTGTAACCATAAGTTGACAGTGACGTTAAAAGACACACATTCAACAGAAAATAATGATTTTGGAGGTCTGGTAGAGTTGGTAAGTATAGGGGGAAAGAAGGGCTTATTAAGGCTTATTAAGAAGGAGAAAAAAGTAAGAAGAAAACAGAACTTGTAAGGTGCAGTCAAGCGGATCATGGCCCAGCTTAACTCTAAAGTTATAGGAGATGGGCAAGCAGAGGGAGAGGACTAAAATAGAAGAGGGAGTAGATTGCAGAAAGGCAACAATATTCCGCGATTGAGCCCGTCCCGAGTCAAGACCGAAAAGCTCCACAACAAATATGGGCATGAAATCCAGTACATAAACGACTTGATTCAAATGTTTTCCAAGGAAGCTAGAGAGAGCAGTGAGGGGTCTTCAAAGTGTGATCTTCTTAAGAATAAAGGGATCAAGGAGTTTGTTTTCTAACTCCAAGAGCATTGCCAGCGAAGGATCTACAGGCCGTTGTGCTGCACCTCTCCTGCTGATGGACATTTTGCTGCTTGCAGGGCAGAAGCAGGTGATGAAATGCCTATTGGCAGGGTAGGAAGAGGCACAAAGAGTACTGGGGGAGGGTACCTCCCTATGAATAAAAAATAAAACAGGGCAATCACTGTCGGGTAAAACATCCATGCCTAGAGCGTGTTGATGTTGGCCCCAGAGTAAAAAATCCACAAATGGGATCTGAAAAGTGCAGTGTTTTTGTAACAAGGGAAACTAAGCGAGAGCTTCTAACTTTCTTGTTTAGGGTATGAGAATCTTCAGCTAAAGGTCACTTCTGGGGGAGATATCTGGGGGTTTGAAGGTTTAAACCTTTGTATGTGAGACATGCAGGTCCCATGGAGTATTTTCTCACTTAGGAGGCAAATCATCTTGTTTGGGGCTAAGGAGAGCCTGGGTAAAGCCTTTGCTATGAGAAGGTCTGCAAAATGTTGAAGAAGGTCATTAGCAGGAGAAAAGATGACTGATCGGAAGTGATCAAACCTCGTCATCTGTTCACTGATTAAAATGTCCCAGAAGGATTATATCAAGCGGTAGAGGCGGTTAAGGGTCGTGAGTTTCATGAGATCATTTAAGCAGATGGTGCAGTTCCCAGGAGGGTGAGTGATGATGACAAACCAAAATCAGCTCATAAATTCTGAGTCATTGAGACAAATCATGCTGCCAAGGTCACGTGCTCACTCCAAACAGTGACTCATTTTTTGGAGGTCTTATAATGGAGTCAAGATGCATGTATACACGCACATCTGATTCCTCAATCTATGACCTGTGAAGGAATTAAAAGGGTCTTGCTGAACAGTTTGAGTTTGTTTCCGTTTGCTAAATGATTCAGTAAAAACATGAAACAACAACACAACTGGGGTCATACATTCAAGGAAGTGACGGAGTGAGGCGTTAGCCGTCATGGCTTAACGCCTCACTCTGCCACTTCAGACACACAGGGCTGCACCATATTTAGAAGGATGTGATGCAGCCTGGCATTTCCCCCTGTGTTGGCGCTACACTTAGCAGTGTAACGCCAACACAGACACACTTGCACCATAGTGCAAGGGTGTCTGCATACAGGGGAAAGATTATATATGTACAGAAAGTTCCCACTTCCTGTACATAAACAATCCAAGGCATTTTGCACAAGGCAGCACACATGGAAAAATCAAAAACTAGGAGAAATAATGCATTTGTCCTTGTTTCGCCAACTTAAGACTACGTTTTCCCTCAGCTTAGTTTTGGTGCTGCCTCCTATTTACGCTGCCCTTGTAAATAGGGGGCTGTTTCAAAATCAATGGGCATTGTGGTGGAACGTCCACTGCAACACCCACTGCCCACTCCTTTCACGCTAAGTATGAGCGTGAAAGGGGGCCTTATTTACAAGGCAGAGTTAAGCCACGTAAAGTGCCTTAATGCTGCATTGTAAATAAGGCAATTCCCCTATCGCCACCACAATGTCGTAAAAGTGATGTTGTGGTGGCGATAGGGGCTTGTACATATGCCCCTTTGTGTTTTTGCTATGCGGGCTTCATCACTGAGGAGGATATTGAGTCCTTCGGAAAAAGGATGCTTTGGCATGCATATAAATGGCCTCTTTGCCTGTCAAGCTTACTCATCAGTTCTGGAAGCTGCATTTGAAATGCTTGTATGATGAACTGCAATATAGTCATGTATCATAAATTAGTTTCAATTATAGACACTACATAGAGTCAGCTTTCTTTAAGAGCTGCATTCTTAAAATGTGCATACTCTCAGTAGCGGTCCATGGAGGGAGTTCGGTGAGGCAGTGAGGCAGGGCGGGGGAGGGGCAGGGTGGGGAAATGTATACACCGAAATATGGATGGACGGAGGTAAGTACACATTTAAATAAATAAAACAAATTCCTTTGCGCGCACTGCATCGCAAAATGCGATGCAGCGTGCGCAACGAAATTCGTTTTATTTATTTGAATGTGTACTTACCTCCGTTCATCCATATTCCGGTGTTTACATTTCCCCACCCTGCCCCTCCCCTGCCCCGCCTCACTGCCCCCACCGAACTCCCTCCACGGACCGCTACTGGAATGTAAATTCTTGTTTAGTTTTAGAAGTGAGTACAGTATTAAAATTGATGAACTTAAAGTATCGATGACTTGAACTTTTTGGAAGCCCTTCAGATATACTGTGTGGACACCGGACAACAGGAAACTATCCACGGCAAAGCCATGAATATTGGTGACTAGACTTGACTTGGCTTGACTAGACTTTTTAACTAGCTGCACAAAGACACATTTGTGTTTTGCTCTCTCATGGCACATTTCTAAAAACTAGAGTTGTGCAGAGTTTGCAGAATTTAGTTTGTTGTAATTACATGCAATTTAGGGAACATGATTAGAAATGATGTGAAATGCAAATGTGGCACGTAGATCTATCTCTAAGCATAAAATGGTTCCTCGCGTTCATTTTGGACATTATATTTTGCGGTAAAAAATATTGCAATAAAAAAACAGCCGCCGCTCGCATTCTCTTCAGTCTCTTGGTCCTCTGCTTCCACAATAGGATTTTTTTCTGAACAGACTTGAAATGACATGACGTGGCATAATGCCCATTGTTCGGAAATTTCACATAACTAGCTTAGTATGAAAATCCAGAAATCACGCAAGATTGCACCGGTATTATGAAAATTTCGCCCAGGCCTACAAAAACCCTTGTAGAATTTAGGTGCAACAGAAGCACAATGAAACACTTGTGATAAAGGTGACTGTTTCACACATTCCATGTGCTCTGATGAAGTAGTTTTCCCAAGATCACTTGGGGGCACATTATCAAGCACGACGTTAAAATTATCGCCGCTTTAGCAGCAGAAAACTGCCGCTAAAGCGGTGATAATGGGCTTGATAATATGCCCTGGAGAATTCCAATAGAAGCCCATGTTGACACCAGAACATGGGCTTCTATGGGAATTCTCAAGGGCATATTATCAAGCCCATTATCACCGCTTTAGCGGCAGTTTTCTGCTGCTAAAGCGGCGATAATTTTAACGCCGTTTCACAATGCCACTTCCAGGACGCAAATGCGTCAATATCTTACGCCTGTCTGATGGCAGGCATAAGACTGACGCAGGCACATTTCACATGGGACTTGCCCATGTGTGATGACCCATTGCTGGAGTTGCGTCACTTTTGTGACACACTCCAGCAATGCGTCATTTTTGCGCCTCCAGATACGTCAGAAATACTGACGTATCTGTAACTCCTTGCGACATGATGCGTAATATATAACGCATCATTGGTGTCGCAAGAAGAGCGCAATGAAAAGTGACCCATCGCTGTTTTCTCGCAGCAATGCGTCACTTTTCATAAATGAGGCCCAGTTATTTTGCAAAATCCCCCTTTTAAGTAACCAATTGCCTCGAGGCAACTACACCTGTGTTATCGTACAACCTGTTCTCATTGAACAAGGAAGTAGACGTATTCATTGCTGTACCTGGCTGTACTCCTATAACAAAGCTGAGTGTGTTTTTTCATTTTCCTTCCATACATTTAAAGTGACATTCACTAGTTAGACTTAACATAACATCTTACCTAATATTTTTGGGGGGGTTTGTCAATTTAAAAGCCACTTTAGGTTTAAAAATAATAACTAGCATTCAGCTGCCCAGATGATAACTCGCAGGCTTTGGAACATGTCATCAACTTTGAATCCAAAAAGACACCTAACTGTGTAAAATCAGTTTTTTTTTGCTGTACCTAAAGCTGAATACATGTAAATGCAATTGCATATTGTGACTTCTCCCATCAGACCCTTGTTCCTGGTCTTAAACAGCCCCAAGCACCCAAGTGCTCTATTTTATCTGAAGCAGCTCATATTTCAGATGTTACTGCTAAAAATGTTCTCTGCTCCTACCCGGTGCTTGGTTTGTGCTTTATCAAATACTTAAAATATAGCAACATAAATGATATTTACCGGCGCTGATGGAACATGGGAATCCCTGTCAGCTAGTCTCGTGGCGCATGCGACGCACAAAAGCGTAATTTCCACATTTATCATCTGATACCATCGCTGCTTTTAATCAGTGGAATCGAGTTGGCCTTCGAACGCCATTGGTCGGTGCTCGCTTCATTTTCCGAAGTCGTTTGTTATTTACAGGGGGGGGTCACTGCTACCTTGCGAGGTCCCCGCTGATTAAGTTGGGCTGTCAGGAGTGAAATACCGTGTTTGTCACTATAAACTGAAAATAATGGATGAAGGGGTGATTGTCGTGGAAGTGCTTAGCTTGCCTGCTTGCTTCGTGAATTCTGGAAGAACGACCTGAATACCTTGGGATGCAAGACACCCTTAAGCAGATCTGGAAATCTGAAGCAGGTCTCGGAACATTTCATTAATAAGGGTGTGAGAAATTTGTGTAATTTGCTTCTGCGTAAATACGCGAAAGTTCAGCAAAATTAAGCAAAAGGCAAATTCGTGTCAATTTTTGATGCAAGAATGCATTTCGCGCTAAAAAACGGTGCAAAGTACAAAAGCACCATGAACAATAGACATGCGCCTTCTTTTGTACGTGTGGTACATGTTCACTGCGAATACCACGTTCATGTTAATTATGCAACGGGATGCAATGGCATAAGGTTCGGAATTTCGTGCAAGAAGCGTAATGCGAAATTCGCAAAGCTATGCGAATTACACCAGCATAACTAACACTTTACCCAGTCCTTTATACAACATGAGAATATGCAAAAATTGGTTTGTGGAACTCTGTTTGCACCTGTTCAGCCATGTTTCTGTGATTGATGTACTAAATCATGCGTGCAACAAGTTCTCCATTGTTAACATTGCAGATTCACATATTACATGTGCATATTACATTTCACATCAGTTAGTACACATTTTATGAAATTGAACCTAACTGAGAATGTGACAAAATCACAAGCACTGCTGTGAAAACATGTTCTTTTCCAATATTCTCAGTTATGCACATAATCTAATCCATGTGAATGATAATGTTAGCAAGAGCTTCCACACAAAATGCTTAATTAACATGGAGCTGCTTCAAGTTGGCCTGCCACCAGTTAGCAATGCAGTGGCAGTGCAGATGCCATAAAATTAAGGTCAATAACGTGGGTGAGATAGCTCAACACTGTAGCACACATGTGACATCTGAATTTTATGCCACTAGGATAATTTCTGTGGCACTTTACTCCGGCCTTACTTAAAAGTCAGGTTTGCTGCTTGGGTTTAGCCATTATTTCAATATGTTTAATGTTCTAATCACATTGCATCCTGATGACCACTGCAATCCATTTGCATGGCTGTTAGACCCAGCTGTTTCTGGATATCTGGGATTCACCAAAGCCAGACAGAATCCATCGTCCTAGATAGGATGAGTACGATGTGTAAGGTATTACACTTCTCAAACACATCACATTACGGCACTCCAGTTGGGCTGCTAATCTTTGTGAGCACACTCCTCTGCATAGTTTGATTACTGCATACGCCAGGATTGTCCTTGTCCCAACCGATGATAACTTCCACCCGTTTCCACCGCACCCTATGCAGTCCTTATGATCTCATGGAAACGGGGAAACCTTTCTGTCCCTGGGATCTCATGGACAGGAAACCAGCCAACCAGCCCATTGGAGAGTGCCCAGGAACCCAGGTCATATCAGTTGGAAATTAGCTGCAGGCCAGCAACATCCAGGCAGAATACACCAAGTGATAGTCCCTTTCCTGGAGCACAACAAGTCCCAGGCAAAGACAAGTCTGCAGATAATCCAGTTGCAGTCCATCCTGCCTCAAGGTTCATCTTCTCGATGTCCCATCGTTGAACCAGCGTAGTATGGTTCCAATCCCAAAAGTGTCTCTAAATTTCTGAGGACGGAGCCCCAATAGTTATACCCACAATGACATTTGAAGTTCATATCAGTTCAAAAGTCCACCTTTGAAATACATAGGCACCCTCTAAATTTAGTCCTGTCTGCCATCCTACCCTGAGAGTCTTGATCAATTTCTTTAGTGGGGCCAGGACCCAGCCCCTTAGCATTCAGTTACCAAATCGACCCCCTTTTCCATCCCAGGAAGGCCCCTCAAGTCAGAGGTCTGCAGTTTCCCTATAGTCCCCCTAGTTTATGGCTGTCTATCAGGAATGCACAGATGTAGCAGTCCCCCCAGCACTCAGATGTGGATTGGAGACAGGATGAGAGGCACACAGAGAGCCACAAGCATTGAAATCCCCACTTTCCCTAAATGGCATTTCCACATTAGTAATGTCAAATCCACTCTCACTACCAGAGAGGATTTACCATTACCCATCCATCAGTACCAAACACCATATCGCTACTTTTTGGCACGTAGGAAATACAGCTCAACAGTCTTAGCATAGATTCCCCATGTAAATCAATGCAAGAAGCAGCCCTCACAGTACTGAACACACCATCTGGTGGTATTTACTACTAGGGTATATAGTGCACACGTGCACATGCCCCACCACTTCCTTTCACCGCACCCTGCCCTCAGGGAGTTCTCAGATGTAGAGAGACACATGCAGAACTTTGGCAAGTAGCTTTTAAATGACAAGCTGAGTAACAGTAACCTGCACACATGGGTGGCACAACCATTGCTGCAGGCTCACTTAGTAGCATTGGAGTTACATGCTCTCAGTGTATGTCTTACTGCTGGACAAGGGACTTACAGCATCTCAAATCAGCCAATCATGTATACACCAATCACCATATTGACAGGCACAGCAGTTTGGCACTAAATGGCAGTGTCAAAGCACTCAAAGTTCCACGGCTAGCACGTAGATCAGAAGAAAACCAAATCTGGGTATCAATTCTCAGACAAACATAGCCCAGGACTGTATCAAAAGGACATTCACAAAATTTTCCCTCCTATTTTGTGCTAGATAGCTTGTATGAATGTTGTGCTATGGTCCATTGCTGCTTACTTCCATCTTTGCGTATGTCCAGGGGAACAACACAGGCCCCTACAATGCCTGCTGTTCAACGAGGCCCCACAATTTTACATTGATAGAAATGAGAGTCTCTAGTTGGCAATAGTTTACACGGTTGCCAAGTAGGGACCCTTTTTCCTAGTCAGGGTAAGGGGGATACGCTTCTAAAAGAACCCCTGCTCACCCCCTTGGTAGCTTGGCACGAGCAAAGAGGCTTGTCTCAGAGGTGGTGTGCAAAGCATTTGTTAACACATACAGTAATAAAGTGAAAACATTACAAATGGACACCACACCAGTTTAGAAAAATAAGTAATCTTTATCTAAACGAAACGAAACCAAAATGACACAAATCGACAATAATGTAATAAAAATATGACTTTCAAATAGTAGAAATAGTTCAGTTCAAAGCAAATTGCAAATGCAGCACTTTTCACACAAAGTACCTTGGATGCGTCGTGCACACAAACAAAAATGGCCGCAGGGAAGGTGATGTGTCAGTTCCTTACTCCGGGGGAAGTGCTGCGTTGGTTCCTTACTGCTGTGCAGGGGAGGTGATGTGTCGGTTCCTTACCGGAGAGGAGGTGATGCATCAGTGTCTTACTGCGTGGGGAGGTGATGCGTCGGTTTCTTACTGCGTCCCCCAACGATGCCACTGACTTGGCGCCTCGCTGCAATGCAACGATCCTGGATGATGCATGGGTTCTTGCAGCCGTACAGCAAGGCTTGCGTTGGAATCGATGCAGTGATCTCAGACTTCAGAGATCGGTGCACTCGATGCGGTGTGCAGCGATTTCTCGAGCCATAGCAGGATCTGCTTCGGTTTCTTCAGCAATGCATCGGAAATAGGTATGGATGCCTAGCGCTGCTCATCGCTGCGTTGCTTTTCTAGTTCCCAACAGCCAGAACAACCTCCAGTGGCCCAGAACAGCTACAGGCACCTCTTGACAGGTAAGAACTTCCAGCAAGGAAGTTCAGGGGAGCTAGGGTGAATTTTTTGTGTCCCTGAGACTTCAGAACAGGAGGCAAGCTCTTAAGGCCCTTGGAGATCTTCCTCAAGCAGGGTACAAAGCACACAGCACACAGCAAAGTCCTTGTCCTTTCCCTGGCAGAAACAGCCATTGCAGGCCAATCCCAGACAGCACACACCAAACGGTTAGTACTTCTCAGTTTCTCCAGCTCTTCTCCTTGGCAAAGGTTCCTCATGATTCCCAGAAGTGATCTTTGAAGTCTTTTCTGTCACTGAGACTTCCAACAGGAGGCAAGCTCTACTTCAAGCCCTTGGAGAAAACTCTAACAGCAGGATGATTAAAGCACAGTCCAGTCCTTTCTCTGCCCAAGACAGAAACAACCACTGCAGGCCAACCCCAACAGCACATATCACTGGGGCAGTACTTCTCCTCCAGCTTTCCCGGTTCTTCTTCCTGGCAGGTTTCTTAGTTCAGCAGTAATCTAAAGTTCAGGGGTTTGGGCCCCACCATTTATAGAACAAATTCCTTTGTTCTCTGGTGGCAGAGAAGCTCTTTTCCCAGCCAAAACCAGTTCTGTCCTCTCTGATGCAGCTGCCCGGCAGGAGATGGAAACTGCATTGTGTAAGGCAGACAGGGCCTCTTCAGGTGCAAGGGAAATCTCCTCCCACCAATCTAAATGCAGACCGGGCCTATTCAGGTGCTAATGAGAACTTCTCCCCCTACTCTGATAGCAGCCCAGGTCTATTCAGCCCAGCCCTGACTCATTTTGGAAAGGCAGTACACACATCAACCCTCCCACCCCTGGTGGCTGTCTGATAGAATGCACCTCCCCAGCCCCTGTCACACCAAAGCCAGACAGTCAATACACAAACCAGCAGAGGCACACAGGATAGCTAAGCAAGAAAATACATAGTTACTAAAAGTGATATTTTCAAACACAGAATTCAAAAATCATGCTTACTAAAAGATGCGTCTTTATATTCGGAGTTCAGGTGTGCTAAACGTTACCTTCCTATCTTGTACCAATGGGAAGTTACATTTATAAGATGTTATGAATAAACACCCATTCTATCCTATGGGACAAATAGCCTCTCAGTAGTGAAAAACTAAATTGGCAGTATTTCACTATCAAGACATGCCACACACACCAGTGCGTGTCCTACCTTTCACATACACTGCACCCTGCCCACAGGGGTACCTTGGGCCTACCTTAGGGGTGTCTTACATGTAGGAAAAGGTAAGGTTCGGGACTGGTAAGTGGGTGCACTTGCCAGGCCGACATGGCAGTACCAAACTACACTCCGACACTGCAGTGGCATGTCTGAGTTACATTTACAGGCTGCTCATGTGGGTGACACAATCAGTGCTGCAGGTCCACTAGCAGCATTTGATTTATAGGCCCTGGGGACACGCAGTGCAGTGTACTAGGGACTTAGCAGTAAATCAAATATGCCAATCATGGAATCACCAATTCATAAACAAAATTTATAGGGAGAGCATGTGCACTTTAGCACTCATCAGCTGTGGTAAAGTGCCCAGAGACATAAAACCAACAAAAATAGGGTCCAAACAGGAAGTCAAAAAGCAAAACGTCTGGGGGTAAACCCACAGGACAAGCCAGGTCTAACACAAACCCATCCCAGCCTAAAGCCAGGGTAGACTAATCAATCCCTTTATAGACTTCCATGCTTGAGGCGATGGAACCTATGCCTGGCCCACAACAGCGGGGGCACGTTCTGGTTGTATGTCTTTCTGAACCCAGTTTAATCCCTCTGTCTGTACTCTCAGGATCCACTAAGCTAACCCATGGGGAACCCTCCTTCTCACCTGGGAACCCTATCTGTGCAGCACCTACCCTTAGGTTGCTCACAGGGGTATCCCAGCAGGTAGACGGTACCCACATAGCCAACACAGTGATGTAGCCCAGTCCACCCCCGCGGTGTGACTCCTGCCCCCCTACCAGGGACCACTCTGTCTACCAGGATAGCAAGCCTTAGTGGCCACTGACAGCTGTCAGTGATGAGAGCCAAGCCCCAGGCCTTTCACGGTTCCCCAACCCCTGTGGTGTCAGAGAGTGGGGGGCAGTAGCCCCAGGTGCCTGGCACTGTTTCTCCACTCTCCCTCTTGTCAGGTCAGGGATGACATCCTGACCCTCCAGTCCAGGGTCTGTACCCTGAGACTGGACAGAGGACTGGGGTGGGCTCTCCCAGACTCAGTCCTCCTCCTGGGGCCCTGCACCCTCCCACCTGGAGCGGCACCCCCTTCCAGAATTGTCAGGGCACCTGCGGCAGGTGACCTGCACAATTTGTCCACCAGGGGTTCTATCATGCAACTGGGATCCCAGCTTAGGGTCTGTACTCTAAGAATGGGCAGGGTTCTTGGGTGAGCTGCCTTTACCCGGCTCCCCTACTTGGGCCCTGCACCCTCCCACCTGGAGCGGTACCCCAGAAGACAAACGGGTAGGGGCACTGTTAGCAGTTGCCCCTTCTTTCAGGTCAGGGGGGACACCAGGGTCAGTCCTGGGTTGCCCCGACCTGAGAGCTGGCAACCCCTGACCCACTGGTCTTTCCACTGGGGACTGTGTCCCCCTCTCATCCCTCTGTCTGGACTCATGACCTCTCCCAACTGGAGAGGTGCTGCAAGATACCAGAGCGGTTGGAATGCTGGTTATAGCAGTCTCCCCTAGCTCAACTGACACCTTGGGATCCCCTCAGGGGGTGGACTCCTGGTACAGACCAGGGCCCCCTCCTAGTGTCTCTTCATGGAACCAGCCAGGCCTTGAGACTGGGTTTCAGGCACCTCTGGACACAGCCCACTCCCACTCCCACTCCTCCTCTGAGAGAGGATATGGGACCCTACACCCTATCTGGGCCACCACAACCACCAGGATCACCCCCAGATACTTCTTCAGACACTCCGGAATCCACCAAAAGTTCTGCCTCCAGAGTGAGCTCCCTGGGGTCCGAGAACGCACACTCCACCAGGTGTTGGCATAGCTCTGGAAAACAGGGACTTAAAATATGCTCTCCACCAGTTGAATCACACAGCCCCACACAGGTGTTAACCAAGTTACCCTTTGCTTCGCCATCCAGTGCCTTGCACAAGTACCCCACATCGCCCTCTTGAGACTGGCAAGACAGTGTCTGGCTGTCTCTGTCACACAACCCACACTCTTCTGGGTGGTCTGCACACTCATATACCAGTACTTCTACCATGGGGGAACCCCCCTCCCTGCCTTTCTCTTCTAGAGTCAGTAGAATGTCCCTCCCACAACTAGAAAAAAGATCCCCTGTGCCAGTTCCCCAATTCGGACACTGCACACTACGGGAGCCACGTCATAAACCTGAACCCCCTGGTGTGTGTCAACTCCCTCCTTCAAGTCAGGTGCCACATCTCTGGGTATGTGTACTTCTTCCTCAGCACTAGATAATACCTTTTTGCTGCCACCACCTGAGCTAGACTCCACCTCCAACCCAGCCAAGCTCACTTCCTGAGCTTCACAAATGTATTCTTCTTGGGGTAAGGCCCTCTTGGTCTCAGTCCTCTCAAGCTCCTCATCAAGCTCTCTCAGCCTCTGCTCACAAGCTAAAAGCCAGCCATCTTTCCTTGTTTCTCTCTCACTTTCAGGGAAGTCCTCCTCCTCAGACTCCACTGGTAGTTTTGGCCCCCAACGGGCTAGCTCATACTGAAATAGGGCTGCCTCTAGATCATCCCTAGGCCTTCTCTTCACAGCACGCTCCCTTTCCTTGCAGTACACACGTTGCTCCCTCATCGTATAGATGAACATGTGCCAGAAGTCAAGTTCCATTTTCTCAAGACTTGACACGTGCAACAACTAACCAGAGTCTCAGTATCAAAAATACCTTCAGGAGAACACCAGAAAACAGAAAAAGCAGTATGCGGTTGTGTAATGGTCTGCACTCTACTAGTAGTGTACAACAATCACTGTATGTACGGCACAAATGCAAGTCCAGATCCTCACTGCTGCAACCAATGTTAGAAATAGGGGTCTCTAGTTGGCAGAGATAGGTACCTTTGTCCAAGAGTCAGAGTAAGGGGGATGCACTTCTAAAATAACTAATGCTTACAACCTCCAGAGGCCCATAACAACAGCAAGCACCTCTTGGCAGGTCAGAACTCCCAGCAAGGAAGCTCAGTGGAGCTGGGGGTGAAGTATGTGGGTTCCTGAGACTTCAGAACAGGAGGCAAGCTCTACTTCAAGTTCTTGAAGATCTTCATCATGCAGGGGATACAGAAAACAGCAAAGTCCTTGTCCATTTCCTGGCAGAAACAGCCACTGCAGGCCACCTCAGACAGCACACAGCAAAGGGGCAGTGCCTCTCCTCACTTTCTCCAGCTCTTCTCCTTGGCCAAGGTTCCTCTTGAATTCCAGATGTAATCTAAAAGTCTTGGGTGTGGGCCCTACGTTTTATAGCACACAATCCTTTGTTCTCTGGTGGCAGAGAAACTCTTTCCCCAGCCAAAACCAGTTCTGTCCTCTCTGGTGCATTTTCCTGGCAGGAGGAGGAGACAGCATTGTCCAAGGCAGACCAGGCCCATTCAGGTGTGAAAAAAATCTCGTCCCCCCACTCTGAATGTAGCCCAGGTCTATTCAGCCCAGCACTGACTCATCCAGGAAAGGCAGGACACACCTCAACCCCCCCCCCCAGTGGCTGTCTACAGTGAATGCATATCGCCACCAGCCCCTGTCACTCCAAAACCAGACAGGCAATGCACAAACCAGCAGAGGCACACAGGATGGCTCAGCAAGACAACACCTACTTTCTAAAAGTGATATTTTCAAACGCAGAATGTAAAAATCATCCTTACTAAAAGATGTATCTTTATGTTCTGAGTTCACGCATACTAAACGTTACCTTCCTATCTTGTCCCAAAGTAAAGTTATATTTATAAGATGTTATAAAAAAAACTCCCATTCTATCCTATGGGACAGATAGCCTTCCAATAGTGAAAAACGAAATTCACTGTAGTTCACTATCAGGACATGTTACATACATCACAACATGTCCTACCTTTCACAGACACTGCATCCTGCCCACAGGGGTACCTTTGGCCTACCTTAGGGTTGACTCACATATAAGAAAAGGGAAGGTTAGGGCCTGGCAAGTGGGTGCACTTGCCAGGTCGACATGGCAGTATCAAATTGTGCAGAGACACTGCAGTGGCATGCCTGATTTACATTTACCAGCTGCTCTTGTGGGTGGGACAATCAGTGCTGCCAGCCCACTAGCAGCATTTGATATACAGGCCCTGGGCACACACAGTGCACTGTACAAGGGATAAAACAGCAAACCAAATAAGCCAATTATGAAAACACCAATCCATGACAACAATTTACAGAGGGAGCATATGCACTTTGGCACTGAACAGCAGTGGAAAACTACCCAAAGCATCTAGACCAGCAAAAACAAAGTTTAACACACAGTAAAAACATAGGTGGCAAAGGAAAAAATACAGGGGAAACCTACGCCAAGGAGGCCTGGTCTAACACATATAGTTGTCAAGTTTCCCTAAGCAACACATTACTAGTTAGTCCCAATTATTCCATAGTGTCCTGGGACCCTGTAGTCCTGGTTTTATACCGAGATAAATGAGACTACAAGTCACAGAATGCTAAGAAGAAAACAGGACTGGACTAACTACTCATGCAAGGACATTGAAAACTTGGCAGCGATGCCTTCAGGGCCCCATTCAGCTTTATGACTATGAATATCTATGTAATATGGGAGTCTGCGGGGTTACTCAACACATTCTGCAAGGTGGGTGGGCATAATTTTGCTTTGCCCCACTGGGCCTGCCCTGTGAGGAATATTAATGTACCATGTGTCAGCTGCTGGCAGTTAGCGTTAGGTTACATGTTTGCTGTAACTTGATTTCTAGGGAGAGTGATTATTAGTTTTCAAGATATTATTAAGAAAAATATTTTTTTCCATAAGCTTGTGTGTAGCTCTATATGCACCTGTGGCCTTGATCTGGTTAATAGCACGTTACTGTTCCACCCCTGTCAAACTCCTTTTTTCCACGCTCTGTTGCCCTGTAACTATTGTTCACCACCCTCCCCTAAATATCTTCTTTATTTACGCTACTTTTATATGACATTGTACAAATCCTTGATCAATGTGGCATGCAGAGTGCATGAAATGAAGGACCTAAGTGCAGCATTTTTGTGCTTATGGACTGGAAGGTGTTTAGCAGCCTCCTGGTCCTCAGAATCCAAAATTCTCAGGTGATGCAGCCGAAAAATAAACTGGGTAGCTATGTAAAAGATGCCTTTTCCTTGCTAGTGGTAAAAAAGGGGGTGGTGATGGACAGAGCATCAGAACCAATCAAATACTCACACCCAGTCAACAGATCTGGGTTTGATCCATCACCGTTTTTTAGCCCACTCTGCCACCCCAGTTCAGACATGGCCATATGCAAATCAGTCTGACCCTGTGCCTCATGGGAACAGTCCAGCCCGAACTGCCAAGCCATGCCTTGCCTGGACCGGAAACAATCTTCCTAGGACCATTTTCTGGCATTTCAGCCATCTTCAGCCAGGCTTGCTTGAATCCAGTGGCAAAGTGAGCAAGGGACTCACGTCTGAGCATACCCTGCCAACTTCTGGCGAACAAAGCGGTACAAAAGGGGGTGGTGATGGACAGAGCATCAGAACCAATCAAACACTCACACCCAGTCAACAGATCTGGGTTTGATCCATCACCGTTTTTTAGCCCACTCTGCCACCCCAGTTCAGACATGGCCATATGCAAATCAGTCTGACCCTGTGCCTCATGGGAACAGTCCAGCCCGAACTGCCAAGCCATGCCTTCCCTGGACCGGAAACAATTTTCCTAGGACCGGTTTCTGGCATTTCAGCCGTCTTCAGCCAGGCTTGCTTGAATCCAGTGGCAAAGTAAGCAAGGGACTCACGTCTGTGCATACCCTGCCAACTTATGGTGAACAAAGCGGTACAAAAGGGGGTGGTGATGGACAGAGCATCAGAACCAATCAAACACTCACACCCAGTCAACAGATCTGGGTTTGATCCATCACCGTTTTTTAGCCCACTCTGCCACCCCAGTTCAGACATGGCCATATGCAAATCAGTCTGACCCTGTGCCTCATGGGAACAGTCCAGCCCGAACTGCCAAGCCATGCCTTGCCTGGACCAGAAACAATCTTCCTAAGACCATTTTCTGCCATTTCAGCCATCTTCAGCCAGGCTTGCTTGAATCCAGTGGCAAAGTGAGCAAGGGACTCACGTCTGAGCATACCCTGCCAACTTATGGCGAACAAAGCGGTACAAAAGGGGGTGGTGATGGACAGAGCATCAGAACCAATCAAACACTCACACCCAGTCAACAGATCTGGGTTTGATCCATCACCGTTTTTTAGCCCACTCTGCCACCCCAGTTCAGACATGGCCATATGCAAATCAGTCTGACCCTGTGCCTCATGGGAACAGTCCAGCCCGAACTGCCAAGCCATGCCTTCCCTGGACCGGAAACAATCTTCCTAGGACCGGTTTCTGGCATTTCAGCCGTCTTCAGTCAGGCTTGCTTGAATCCAGTGGCAAAGTGAGCAAGGGACTCACGTCTGAGCATACCCTGCCAACTTATGGCGAACAAAGCGGTACAAAAGGGAGTGGTGATGGACAGAGCATCAGAACCAATAAAACACTCACACCCAGTCAACAGATCTGGGTTTGATCAATCACCGTTTTTTAGCCCACTCTGCCACCCCAGTTCAGACATGGCCATATGCAAATCAGTCTGACCCTGTGCCTCATGGGAACAGTCCAGCCCGAACTGCCAAGCCATGCCTTCCCTGGACCGGAAACAATCTTCCTAGGACCGGTTTCTGGCATTTCAGCCGTCTTCAGCCAGGCTTGCTTGAATCCAGTGGCAAAGTGAGCAAAGGACTCACGTCTGAGCATCGTTTTATTTTTCATTTGCTGTCTCTGAGCCAGGCAGTGGGGTGATGCTCCTCCACCATTGCAGAGGAGCCACCACTGCAAATACATTTTATGTTTCTTTAACTCCACCAAAGACTAAAGTTGCTTATCTTCTCAGTATGGAATATCACTGATTCCATGTCAGGCATATTCTCGTCCCTGCCATGAAATAATGAGCAGCGCTGTTGAAATGTGGAGTGTTCCTTTAAGACGCGCCTGCTTTCTAACTGTTCCACAAGGTGTTACTGATTTCACCTTGCAGCACAGACATAAATTGGTAGCTGGCTGACAGGCTCAACTTAATGAGGGGTTTCACCTTAGCTACTCTTGGGCTAATTGACATGCTACTGTGTAAATTGGCCAACACATGTACTGCTAATGGGTTTTTCAACAGCTGTATACTGTAGTTATTAAAGAACGTGTCTGATGTGAAGAATAATGCCTTGAAGTGGAACTCCTACGCCGTATATTATTTTGCCCAGTCAGGTGTTTTGCAGTATGTGCCCGCTGAGCATTTTGGCTTTTTAATATACTTATTTTTAAATTAAGTAATCAAGCCTAGCGGGAGCGTTGTGCTGACGAGAGCTCTTAAGGTAGCTCAACGAGTTGAGAGCTTAGTTCAGATTTGTGTGTAACCAGCTAATCACCACAAGTTTGAATTTTGGCTGGATAAGCTAAGCCTTTCATCTTTCAATGGTTGGTCAAACAAATGTGAATGGGCCATTGAATGATAAAACCTATAAGGCACATAAATAATGCTGAGCCTGTCTCAGTCCAAACTATTGTGGTGCTGGCATTAGGTTGTAATGTCTGTCTGTTTACTTCATTCAGTGAAAGTGTGATGCTCAAGCTGGGGTATCTGAGAGACAGGGACAGTTGGTCTGGTTGTCTGCTGTGTTGGGTGAGATTAAGGTGTCAGCATGCTAAAACATTTTTGCCCACAAGCTCTTCCAGCATTAAAAGCAGGGGGTTTCCCTTCCCCATATTGAAGGGTGCCTACTTTCAATTTGAGCCCATAGTTGTGTGGAAATTAAAAATACGTTATTGCCCTCAGCAGAGGGCATTAATTTCTTCTAATCGCAGTTCGTGCGTTTAGCTAGAAGTACCATATGAAAGGTAAGGCAATTAATTCATGTTACCACTTCTAGCATTTGGCCAGTGAAGCTATTTGCAGCTACCTGTTACCATAATCTAACCCAATGAAGGCTAATTAATACTCTATTCAGAAAATCACACTTTAATGTATTTAGTGAGTGTTGAACCTGGCTCTCTCAGCAAGGTCACCCCCAAACTTGTTGCCTTCACCCCTCCTGTTTGGCTGAATATAATTTCTGTTGGCGTTTAGGACTCTGTGCACTTTACCACTGCTAACCAGTTCTAAAGTGCTTGTGCTCTCTCCTTTAAACATGGTAACATTGGCTTACATCCAATTTTGTTTTTATTGCAGTTTTATAAAGCGCAACATTGACCTGAAGGTATTTGGGCACTTTAAAAGAGCACCGGTAACGTTACACATACATTCAATATTTTTCTAGGCAAGGGGAGTGTAGTACCCTGACTTTGATGTTATTCATATAAACTCTTGCTTTGCCAGTGGAATGTTCCATGAATGATGTGTTACAGAATGTTGGGAGCCAGAGATGTCAGTTGAGAAGGGCTGAGCAGCATGCTGGCTGCTCCTGGTGGGGTTTGTATTGGACTTAACTGCATGACTTGTAACTATCTACAAATAAACATCTGAAGATCCTCTACACATCTGGACTTCATTACTCAAGGAAGATTAGTAGATTAGCCCAGAATCGAAGGACGTTGAGCTGGAACCCGAACCTGGTTGTCCAGTTCCAAAGTCGCCAGCTCTGATCGTTACTCCACATCCTCACTTCCAATTGGCACATTTAATTTACTTATAAGTCCCTAGTAAAGTAGTACTACAGGTACCCATGGCATGTAATTTAAATCCTACTGGTGGGTCTGCAGCACTTATTGTGCCACCTACCTAAGTAGCCCTTTAAAAATGTCTCAGGCCCGCCTCTGCATGCAGTTTTAAACTGGCATTTTGGCCTGGTAGAATAAACCTTTTGCAAGGCCTACACCTACCTATATAATACATATAATTCACCGCTAGGGTCGGCTCTAACAATCCCAAAGGACAGGGTACATGAAAGTTGGATATGTACTTCTGAGTTTTACATAACCCTGGGCTGACAACTACGCTTCGCCCACGCATGCGCATTTGTCAGAAAAGTTGGAAACCAACAAGAGGGAGCCCCGGAGACGCCGCGCTTCAGGTAAGTGGTGTTTAATTTTCTTTATTATAAATTATTGTTATCTTTTATAAAGGAGGGCGGGCGGGAGGCGGGTGGCGCGTAGTGGGGCTACGCGAAGCGCGTAGTGTGCGTAGATTTGGGCACACTACGTGCTTCTTCACGTAGCCCCACTACGCCCACTACGCCCACCCTTAGTTTTACATGTCTTGGTAGTGAAAAAGTGACACATTTGCTTTTTACTGTTGTGAGGTCTCCCTCTCCCATAGAATAACATTTGGATTACTTTATTACATTTAATACATGATAACTGTGTGGCAGCAGTTAAGAATATCATATCTGGTGTCTGAGGAATTGTAATTTTAAACTCTCCTTACTGATTAAGTGGATTTTGAGTCATAATCCTGAAAATGCCACTTTTAGAAAGTTGTTATTTTCTTGGCCCAACCATTTGGTGCCTGCATCCTATATTCTGGGTCACATGACTAGATGTAATTGGCATTCGCCCTCTTTATATTCCTCCAAGACAGCCACACATCGAAGGGTCTGGGTGTTGGCAAGATGGGCCATCCTAACTTGATGAGGGGGTAGAGCAGTCACTTGTCAGACTTGCACTGCAAAGACACTGCCTCAAATCACACATAAAGGACTTCACACAGGTCTATTGTGCCTGCAGACAGTCTAGGACCAGGGCAGGGAGGCAGGAAATTCCAGACACTTCTGTAAGTGGAAGAATCCAGAATGTATTACCGCATCAAAGTGGGTACCAGGTTTACAAATTGGACCCTTAGACCCACTCTTCAGTACATTCCTGTACCTGTGGATACTACAGAAGAAGGACTGGTCAGCTAACCTGCTCCACTGGACCTGCCTGGACCTGCAACTGGACATACCCAAAGCCTTCCCAGTTCTCTGCGATTGAACACTGGACCTGCATCCTTCAGCTCAGTCTGAAGTGACTCCAAGGGTCTGCTGATTGGCCTCCAGTTTTGAACTACAGGGACACAACAAGCTCCAAAGGCCTCAAATAATTTATTAGAATGTACTCTATTTTTCTAAATTGGAGTGAGTTTTTCTTGTATTGTGGTTTCACATTATTACTGTTAAATGCTGCATAAATACTTTACTCATTGCCTCTAAGTTAAGCCTGGCTGCTTTCGTGCAAAGCTACCAGAGGGTGAAGCACAGGTTAATTTAGTGACTTTTTGTGGTTCAACCCTGACAGGGGTTCTGACTGGTTGCTTGATAAGGGTTTCTCACTGTGAGCATCTCCATCATCCCGCCAACCAATGGACGTCTCCCTCCATGAGAATTTGCCTCTTCCAAAACTTCATGTTCATGAAAAATATCTGACTCCACCTCTAACCACCCTTCCTCCTCAGCTATGTAGCACTTCACTATTCTCCTTGTGAGGTTGAAGATGTGCGAATCAATGCATCCATACGTACATGTACTTCACATAGGTATAGCTATATTAATGATACTCTAGCTGCTAATGTTCTCTGCGATCGTGATGCTGCAAGTTTGGAGATTGAGTTGCTGATATTGTTTACTATGTAGATGTTTCATGTAGCGCTAAAATGTCACGTTTCTCCGACTAGAGAGTATTTTGAGACCCGACAGCCGAAATAGTAAAACATAGTAAGCTTCCACAGTAAGAGAGTGACCTTCACGCATATGTATCAGAGTGTAATCACAGGAAGGCCGAAATAGATCCTCCTTCCCCCACTCTTGGCACTGACACTAAGCTTCAAACTACTGGATTCTGTATGTAGGATAATTTCAAGTAGGTGAGGTATAGACACACTTTAGCGGGTGTGAAATTCATGAATTTGCCTTTGCATAATTATGCAAAATTGCAGCAAAGTTACTTAATTTATGCGTAATTATATGAAATGCAAATCAGAAATTTCCCGCTACATTTTAAAGCAAAATGCGCCCTCACTTCAATTTTTTGTCACAATGACTGCGCAAACAACAGCTGTTCAGGTTCTGGTGTTACTGTGCGTTTGCAGTAAAGTTTTACCAAGAATTGACAATTTGTGGTACATTTTATCGTGAATGGTGCATAATTCTGCAAAGTGGCATAACAGCATAATTTTAGCAGTTTTGTGTAACACGGAATTTGCGAAATTACACATATTATGGCAGAATAATTAAAATGTTGCTAGGTATAAGTTGAATGAGGGCATGATTCAGTATCACTCAGAGGCTGGCCACAACCCTCAAAACACAGTCACAGACCTAACTGCAGAAGTTAACATTTGTACGGGTGGCTAATTTTGGTAGGGCTCTCCATGAGAAGGAATGGACCAGGGCATGGAGCTTCCCAAAGTAGATCTCCAGGAATGCACGGTACCAACTGATCCAATTTTGTATTTTTTACAGAGCTTATCTCTTTCGCCTCTACGAATATTCAGGTTTATTTCAGGAGCCTGGTGGGAGTGCTGCGGGGCGGAGAGGCGGGGCGGGGCGGGGGAGTGGAGGGGCAGGGGGGGTAGTATACCACAGAATACAGCCGAACGAAGATAAGTACATAAATAAATAAATAAAACAAATTATATTGCGCACGCTGCAACGCCAAATGGCGATGCAGCATGCGCAATGTAATTTGTTTAGTTTATTTATTTATGTATTTTACCTCCATTCAGCTGTATTCCGTGGTTTACTACCCCCAAACTGTAAATGTAAATTTGTAAATGTAAATTTGATACTTGTATAGCGCACTACTCACCCGCAAGGGTCTCAAGGCGCTTGTACGAATACCGCTGTGGAACCCATCCTGGCTTTCCCTGTGAGGCGTCCACTCCTGGGCACCCCCAAGGTGGAGGCCAGGCATCCTTAGCGTTGTGGGGGCCGTTGTGGAGATTAAGCAAGCTATTGCCCAGAGTTGCAGAGTGGGACTCCATGATTGGAATAGGCACCGAGGCGAGAATTATCAGGTCTATGGAATTTTTGAGCCCAAGACCCGCCAAGGTGGGGAATTGAACCCGGGTCCCGGGCTAGACCTCTGCATCAGGGTCTGCCACTCTAATCATTGAGCCACACTTCTCCACCCTGCCCCACCCACCCGCATCACCGCCCCGCAGCACTCCCACCAGGCTCCTGGAATAATCCTGAATATTCAGCCGCCAACCTATGCCAAATATTGTGAGACTGCTTCAAAATACATCCATTCTGGAAGGGTGTTCTGTGCTGCTTAGAGAGGGCACCATGACTGATGGGAGTCAACACCTGGGAGGTCTGCGCCCTAGGAATCCTTCAACGCTTCAATAAATACAAGATATCATTCTGTTTGTTAGACCAGGCATTTATCGTAGCCAAATGCCCCATCACGAAGAATTGAAAGATCCTCTCATCCTGGCCTCTGGAAACCTTCAGACGATGGGTGACAGCAGAGGGAATGACTCTCTGCTGAAAGGATATATGAGAGGCCTGTGCCGCCATCCTATAGCGCATACCTAGGATGCACTCCTGGCGTGACTGGTGGACCCCCAGACCCGACGACCAACCAACCACCCCTATCAGGAGGACAGTAGGTACTGAGCTTATGTTGACCCCCTCATCTCACTAGTCAGTCCCTTACCCCTCACTCCTTACACTCCCCCAGATACTCCAGAATACACAAGCATTACTTGAGCTCTGAAACAAGCACTGGGGATCCTGGTGCACTACACCCTGAGACCACCTTCTCCCCCTTTGACCCTATTCCCCACCTCCCCATAGTTGGGTAGTTCCCCCACTTAAGTCGCATGAATGGTATGCCCCGGCACCGGCCCTCTCACCATTCCTCGCGATCAGGCTGGATTGTCTCTGATACTGCAGATTCCATACTACCGTTTACCTGGTTTCTTAATTGCATTAAGTGGGGAGATGCCCAGGGCATTTAACTGGGAAAGAGCACTACACTTAATTCTGTATTGACTCATGTCTGTACTTTTCAATAAAAATTGAAATAAAGCTGTTTAAAAAAAAATAATTCGGTCCATGAGCTCCCCTAGTGTAAATACCCCGAACTGCTGTCCTGTGCATGCAGAAGTCTTGCTTGCACCGGTTGGATAGATGTGGCCTTTGTGTGGACTGCATCAGTCCATGAGCCCAGTCGAATTACTTTATTTGAAACGTCCATTTGCCTAAAGTTCATCCTTCAAAAACTACACTTTTCATTATTTTTATGTTATAACAATTCTTAGAAATGTGACAATTTTTTTATCGGTTTTGACATCAGCCTTAGGTTTTTAATTGTAATATCGTTATTACTTTTATGTGACATCAACAAAGAAGCTTATATATCCAGTGTGGGAGTCTGGGGGATAATTGATAGGAGAGAGGGGACAATGGGGTGCATGCGTTTTGTGAAAAATAAATAGAGCCCCCCATAAGGGTACTTCAAGACTGCACAGGTTTATTCAAGAAGCATAAAAAAGCAGCAGCTTTTCTCCTCCCCCCAACGGGTGAGCATCTAATCTTAAACCCCTCCCAAGTTTGTTTGACTTCTCATTGATAGAAGCTGAAACTCGCACTGCAGAGCCATAGTTTTCTTTTGAGCAGAAGGAAAAAGGGCCTTGAGCAAGATTTAGGAAATGCAAACGTTTATTCACATAAGTGAGGCTGAATGTTTCAGAGATGAGAAAGCAGTGCGGGCTATACCCAAAGTGGGCAAGCGATGCAGCAGTAAATTATTCAACATGCCATCATCTGTTAAGGTGATATCAAAGCAATCCCTCAGTTTAAATGGGCCTGAGTCTGAGAAACGGGGTTCGGTTAATGGACCCTGGGTCTGGTGACAGCCTTGTATATATCGAGGCATGGGTGGGGAAGGCCGATGTCAAGCACGTGAAAGAAGCAGTCCTATAGGGAGAAGGGCATCGGGTTCAGCAGAGCCCTCACATTTAGAATGTATATAGTTTATGTGTGTACATTAGTGTGCAATTCTGCACTGTTCTACCACTCCACAGGGCTGCAGGTCATGTAGGTGTTGTGTTTTGGTTTCATACCTAACCTCTGGTGGTAATAACTTGGGGGCATATTATCAAGCCAGGCGATAAAATTATCGCCGATTTAGCGGCAGAAAACTGCCGCTAAATCGGCGAAAATGGGCTTGATAATATGCTCTATGGAATTCCAATTGAAGCCCATGTTAGACGTCCTTCACATTTAACATGGGCTTCAATTGGAATTCCATAGAGTATATTATCAAGACCATTATCGCCGTTTTAGCGGCAGTTTTCTGCCGCTAAAGCGGCGATAATTTTATCGCCTGGCTTGATAATATGCCCCAAAGTCAGGTCATAAATCATTCGTGGTGTGGGCGTTAGTGTCCAGGATGCACACAGACAGGTGTGTTATCGTGAGAGGCCTAAGGCATGAAACTCATACTACGGACCCCATGTCATTGAAAAAGTGTGGTCTGCTCCTGTAGCATGTAAGTAATAAGTTTGTGTGCTACAATACACAGCAACTCCAGGGTCCATTTATTATGGGACTGCATGTCTGCCGATTGGCAGTGTTCAGGGATGCACGTGTTTGCAGTGCAGAGTGCAGTGGCCTCCACCTTCTCAGGTGCAATGCAGTATCATCTGTGTCAGTAATCATTTAATATGGCTAGTTTTGTGGATGGTGTAATGTGTGTTTGCTAGTGTTGTGTAAAAAATGCCTCACTTCCCCCAGAGAGCAAGGTAGTTGGGGGCTGAACCACAGAATGCGTGAAGGGTTGAATCCAAGAGATATTGGGCAAATTTGCAAATAAATGTTGGAGTGCAGAGCTGTGCAAAATTTGCTAGTGTTGAGCTCTGACATTTTGAAAATGCAGGAATGCAAGCAATGGGGCAAAACAAGCTGCCTAGCGCCAGTGTAGGCACCCAGCCAACATGTGGCAAAGGTGTCTGCACTGCTGGGATGATTATTTATGTGCAGGAAGGAAAACCTTCCCGCACATAAATAATCACAAATGTCGATTTGCTCTTTTTAAGGGGCATATTTACAGTCCTCTGCAGCACAGAAGCGTGCAATGGGTGTTGCTGTGGGTGTTCAACCACAACACGGCTGCTTTTTGATGCTGCTCCAGATTTATAAGGCTGAGACAGTGCCAAAAACTAATGCCATGGAATACCAGGCGTTAGAATGGCAATATGAGGAGAAATTATTCATTATTCCTATTCTTTTACTCTCTGCATTACTATGCCCTAAGAGTGACTGGAATGCCAATCGTGGTTCTTTATGGATCCCATGCCCAGTGTACCACTGGAACAGTGGTAGCTCATTTACAAAGACAGAGGAGTGTCGCCCCACTGCTCAAAAGGAAAAATAAAATGATAATAACGTATTGTTATTATCATTTTATTTTTCCTATTGCAGGCAGTGGTGGGGCTGCGCAGGGTGGGGCTGGCCAGAACAGGGGAGGAGTGGTTTGCACTCCCTAAGTGCGCATTAACTGCTTGCATGTTCCCACCAGGCTGCATTACACATCTTAGGGAGGAACATGCACAGGTTCCCATTACCCATATGAGCACCGAACCACGACGCTCAGCCCAATCACACTGCTGCATTACAGCGTCGTGATTTGCTCAGGGGGGTGGCATGACACCCGAGGGATATGGCGGTGTCCGGCTGAAGCTCTCCGGCGCGACTGAGTGAATGCGCAAACCCAAATGTTTAAGGCGAAGCTTTTGCACTCTGCGGGCGTCCGAAGACCTTCGGAACACCTTGCGACCCTGACCGTTCATGTGAGCAGTGGTGAGAAGGCTTTTTTCAGCAAAGTGTGCTTTTCCTAAGCTATGAAGCGATTTAGTGGCCGCCATTTTGTGCTATCACCCGTTTTGTGGAGTTTTCCCAGTTAAAAGCTTTTAGTAGTAGAATTGCCTGATTTCATCCTCACCACGCTCAGGCTACTTTCTGTTCACTGCCACTTCTCTGTGGTCCTCGATGTGGGCGCAATATAATATTTCTCCACATTGTGATGAATCGCCTGAGAGGAAATATGTGTGGGTACCATTTTGTGGATTCTCTCTTTGCCTTACACTATAGACTTGGCTCTATTTTTTCACAAATGGTTTGATATCAGCGGATCTTATGCACAGCTGATCTACCTACATTTGAATTTGGAATGGAGTTGTCCTTTCTCATCATTTGAAGATATATTATTGCAAACGCTCAAATGGTGTTCCTGTCTTCTTTCTTTTTGAGGTGAGGGGCTCCACTTACAGCTATTTTCATTTGTCCATCCTTTGCTGCGCTTTGCCCCGATTTATGCGGTGTTGGCACCTACATTGCGTGCACGGGAACTGCTTTGTAAGGACCTCTGAATGCTGCACCTTTATTCGTTACATGATTTTTTACCTCTATGTGGAATACATTTCTCAAACAATTTTTCGGGGTTTTTGGTCTGAAAGCTGCGCTGGGCTGGTGATCTATGGGCAGAACGAAGGGAGCTTCTTATACAAATTCAAAACCAAAGAACATTTTTGTTAAGAAGTCATTTACTGAGTTTTCCAAGTTGGAGGATTCCTTATTATCCTCTCCTCAAGAATCTGAGTTAAAAATGGAGCCCTCTCCTGCACCGTCGGGGAAATTCATAACCAAACGCTTGAAAAAAGATCCGCCTTCTCCCCCTAAGGCAGTCTCACCAGTCTCGATGGAGTTGTTGCTAGAAGAAATTAGGGCTCTCCGACCGTTTATGGAGGAAACTAATACAAAACTACAAATACTTGCTGATAACTGGTCTCAACTTGACACAAGAGTTACTGCAGTTGAACGGAATATGTCTTCTTTTAGGGAAACCAGTGCTAGCGTTTCTCAGTTACAATCTCAAGTTTCTACACTCCAACGTCAGGTTGAGGACCTTGAAAACCGCAAAAGACGGAATAATCTGCGTATCTATGGCCTGGTGGAGGGAATTGAAGGGTCAGATCCTCTCACCTTTTTCAAGTCTTTCCTCCCCAAAGTCCTCCATATGCCAGAAAGCACTGTGCTCAACATTCAACATGCTCATAGACTGGGTAACCTCTCTTCAAACATCTCACCTTCACAGCGACCGAGAGGAGTCATCTTATATTTTTTAGAATATGCAGACTTGTTAAAAGTTTTGTCAGCGGTCAAGTCTTCACAGTGAATCACCTGGCCGGACTCGACCTTATTTTTCGCACAAGATTACGCCAAGGCTACTGCTAACAGGCGCAAAGCATTTCTCATTATGAGATCTGAATTTCGGTCGATGGGAGCTCGCTATGGCCTTTTCCAACCATGTCTTTTCAAGGTCACGTATAACAACAACAACATATGAAGACCCTCTATGACTACAAAGTTTCATAAACTCTTGTAAAACAAATGTTATGGACTCTTCGGATCCTTCCTCTTCTGGCAACGCTTGATTCCATGTGTTTCCCTTGCAAGTTTTTTCTTACCATGATCTCTCATTTATAGTGATGTTCAGTAATTAGTGCTATTTATAAGATAGCATATTGTTTCAGTTTAGCTTTTTTATAGATTAGAATGCATTGTTTCATCTTACTGTTTTCTTACTCATCGTATGTCTTATTACATATTTTAATACTTGTTATTCTTCGCCTACATAGGTATCTTATACTCATGGCGTGTTCATACCCCAGTCCTCCGTTTGATCGATCCCGGATGTCTCGTCTGTTTCATGTGGTTTCACCCCCCCCCCTCCGTTTCCTTGAACTTTCTTCATGCAGGGCCGGCTCTAGGGCAGTGCGCCCAGTGCCACCGCACCGGTGTTGGCTTCCGGGGGGCGCTGTGTTTGCAAGTTAATTAAGTTCTTTTAAAGCACCTGCTGCCCCGTTAGTTTCCTGCAGCTATTTCCAGACAACAAAAAAGTGTCAGGATAAATCCTGTGATTAATGTTCTTCCTGAAGAGAGAGCAGAACTTCGTTTAATTGGGGTTCTGACTCACTAAAAAGTAGTGCAGGGGGTTAATACGCCTGCTGCAGAAAACAACTACTGAGGAGATTACAAAGTGCATAGAATGTAAATAGGTCAGTTGGTTACTCCTTTTAAAAGGGACATCATTTTGTTGCTTGCAATGTATAAGTTAAAATCCAATGTCTTCTTTAAAAGCAGTAACCCATTGACCTATTTACAATCTATATACTTTGTAATTGCACTGAACTATTAACTTTTATCAAAGAACTGCATGCACGCTGCAAAGTACAGAATTGAGCAAAGATTAAGGTTGCAAAAAGGATTCATTTGGACAGAAATCTATTCTTATTATTGAAGAGAACCCCCCCCAACTATTGTATTCCTTTTTAAATTCTGAGTTTGTGCTTCTCCAGACAAAGCACTACTAAACTATACTGCCTACCAATATTGATGAGGTGACTCCTACACCTTGTAGTCCTCTGTCTTATGTAACATATCCTATATGCTGAGTTACACACGTATGATTGATTGTCTCTGTGTAATGTGTGTGTGTGTGTGATACAAAGAGCCCTGACACCCTACACTGTTATGAGTGGCGCTATATGTGCATCTGAGAGAGAGTTCTATATATGCATCTGAGAGAGAGTGGTTGTGGAGACTTGGGCACTGTTAAAGGGTGGTGGTGAGGGAATCCTTGGTGAAGGTGGTCCTTGGGGGGCACCAACAAACATTTTCGCACCAGGCACCACCAGCTCTAAAGCCGGCCCTGTCTTCATGTAGGTATGTTACTCTTCTATACCTTCTTTTTTCTTATTTTTCTTATCTTCTCGGTCTCCCTCCAGACCCTTTCCCTATCTCCTTTTCAGGTGTTGTCAATACTCTTTCATTCTTTACTCTTCATTCCTTCTGATCAACTCCTAAAAATATTTTCTTATATGTCGTTTTTTGACTTCTTTTCATACAGTCTCAATTCCATTTTCTCAACTTACTTGAACTTTCTTTGTTGTTATCAAATTTATTGGTGGTTCTTACTAACTTTTATCTTTCTCTCCTTTTGCTCAATAGAAAGCAGGGTCATGTTTCTGTTCTCTTACTCTTTTTCTTGCTTTAATCTTCTTCTTGAATTGGTTAAATATTCTTGTTATCTTTTTTTCGTCTCCTTCTTTACTGTCTTATGGCACTGAAAGTAATATCTTGAAAAGTCAAGGGATTAAACTCTCCCATCAAAAGGCAGAGGGTTTTAAGTCATCTCGCTAAGTTAAACGCAGATATAGCTTGTCTCCAGGAATCTCATTTGACAGCTGTTGAATCATTGAAAATGAAAAAGGGTTGGGTGGAGGATGTTTTTTACTCTCCAGGAGACGGCAAACGTAATGGTGTCTTGTTGCTTTGTCGAAAATCGCTTCCTGTCAAATTCATCTCGCAAACCTCTGATGAGGATGGTCGTTGGTTGAATGTTAAACTAATGGTGGGACCTGCTCCAGTCTCTTTTCTTATTGTTTATGCCCCCACTGGTGGTGACTCTTCTTTTTGGTCATCACTAGCCAAGCAAATTACTGTGTATATTGAAGACAATTTCATATTAGCTGGTGATTGTAATCAGGTTTTTGATCCATTTTTAGATAGAAACTCAAAAGTCACCTTTTTTCCTAATAAATCCCACAAATCATTTGTTCGAACAATTACCCAGCATAAACTCCTGGATGCTTGGAGATTATGTAACCCCACTACTCGTGAATATACTTTTTACTCTCCTGCCCATCATACCCAATCAAGAATTGATTCTTTTTTTGTATCCCATAATGTATCCCAAGCCCTCATGAATGCAGAGATTGGTTCTATCTTACTATCGGACCATGCCCCCACTTCAATCCAACTTGATATTTTACCAAAGGTCAATGCTCCTAGGAGATGGCGTTTTAATAATACCCTTCTCTTAGACTCGGCATTTACTTCCTCTTTTACCACTTTCTCTAATGAATTTTTTCTTTTCAATCAGAGTGATTCTATTCCCTTCTCAACTATTTGGGATGCCTTTAAGGCCTCTGCTAGGGATTTTATAATTGGTTATGTGGCTAAGAAACATAAATTAGCTTGTAAACGCACAACTGACCTCTTTCATGAAATAAAGAGATTGGAGCAGGTCTATTACTCTTCTCACTCACAGGATTCTTTGTCTACACTTATAAAAGCTAAGCCTCAGTTCAATAAGGAATCCACCGACAATGCTTCCTTGTATTTATTAAAATCTAGCGCAAAGTTTTACGGTGGCTAAAATAAGGCAGGATTTGAAAGTTAAACAAAATAAGTTAAATATTGATTCTGTTTATGACGAACATTCCATTTTAAAATTCAAAGACACTGACATATTAACCGAATTCTCTCACTTCTATAAACCACTATACACGGCAGAGACTCACCCATCAGATCATATATTATCTCAGATTTTCTCCAATATTCCTAAATTTACACATAACCTCATGGATTTAACTTCTTTAGAATCGGATCTCACACAAAAAAAACTTCTTGACGCCCTTATGCACCTTAAAAAGGATAAAGCACCTGGACCGGATGGTTTTACGGTTGAATTTTTTCTCTTTTTTTCCAAATTACTACTTCCTAAATTACATTCTTTGATACAATCTTTTTTGCTACCCAACAGACTCCACGGGCTCCTTCTCTGAGGCACATATATGTCTTATCCCTAAAGAAGGTAAAGATCCCAAATTTTGCAAAAATGATAGGCCTATTTCCTTGGTTAACATAAACTATAAGATTTTTTCTAAGGCATTAGCTCTGCGCTTAGAATCATTTTTGCCAAATTTATTAGGGAAAGAGCAATCTGGCTTCGTCAAAGGTCGACTCATTACAGACAATAAACAACTTTTCTTTGACATTCTTTCCAAATCTTCACATTTAACGCAGTAGCGCTAGATGCGGAAAAGGAATTTGACCGAGTCGAATGGTCCTACCTTTTTTATGCCCTTAGATGGTTTGGCTTGGGTCCTAGATGTATCTCTTTAATTTCTAGTCTCTATTCAAACCCCTGTGCAGCTGTTTGCGCCAATGGTTTAATCTCTCCATTTTTGACTTAGGAAGGGGAGTGCGTCAAGGTTGCCCTTTATCCCCTTTCCTATTAAATTTGGCTATGAACCTTTCCTTTCAAAAAGCCGTCAGAATGGAGATTTACATGCGTTTGAATTTAAAAATTCTCACATTAAACTCTCTGCATATGCTGACGGCATTTTGCTTCTCATGTAACAGCCCAATGTTTCTATACCTGCTTTTTTAACGGAGGTGCAGTCTTTCTGCTCCATTTCTGGATACAAATTGAATACCGATAAATGTGAAATCCTCCCCATTACCAAATATACTTTTAAAGATGATTTCGTACCTTTCTAATTTCATGTGGAATCTGAAACATATTAAATATTTAGCATTACATTTCACTTCGTCGATTTCTGATATAGTATCTTTATGCATGAATAAATGTATCCAAAAGATTTCGGAGCTAACTACTAAATGGCATCCTCTTTATTTGTCCTGGTGGGGTCGCCTTGATACGATAAAGATGATGCTCTCCCCATTAGTCCTATTCACTATTTCCAACATTCCAGTTTGTATACCTGCCAAACTGTTTCAAAAAATTAACTCCATTTTATCTTCCTTTCTATGGAACAACAAAAAGTCTCGCTTGTCATTGTCCAAATTATCTCGTCCTAAAACTGAAGTAGGGGTTAATTTTTCCAATTTTTCCATAAATCATAAATCTTTCCTCCTCCGCCAATCTCCCTATTGGCTAATTGATTCCACTGATGATTCTCCCTTATGGACCTTAGTCGAGAACTTATTTTTATCTCCGTTCTCTTTTAAAGAGCATCTCTCTTTTTCTTGCAAGCCGCAATCTTTATCCACACCTGTAATTAAACTCACGTCTTCGCTTTTGAAATCAGATACTTCTTCAACTCATGCTACATCTGAATCCTTCCTCAACTCCACTATTTGGCATAATACCTCTTTGCTAATTCGTAATAAACCTTTCTACTGGAAGATGTGGAGACAGAAAGGTTTAATCTGGATACATCAACTATTTTCTCACTCACATTTTATTCCCTTCCCTTTGCTCAGTCAATTATTTAACTTACCTGGTTCTTTTCTTCCCAAATATAATCTTCTCAGGCAGGCAGTGCTTGATACTTATCACCAATTTCCCATTTCTCCGGATGTTGATCATCCCTCTACCCCACCTGATAACCTTCACATTTTGTTGCGCGCTAGGCCTAAAGCCTCTACTCTCTACACTCACTTAGGTGGCTTTAATGACACCAGACAAAAATCTAAAACAGAAAATGCATGGGAACAGGATTTGGGATCATCATGGCCTATATCTTTTTGGGGGAAGATCTGGACCAAGATATGCAAGTCCTCAAGAGCTGCCAATATAACGCAAACATTGTTTTTAATTTACAATAGGCTTTTGCTATGCCCAACTTCCTTCAGCAAACGTTATCCCTCGGTGAAGGATGTTTGTTGGACATGCTCATCCCCGAATGCTGATTTGTTCCACATGTTGTTTTCCTGCTCATATGTGCATGACTTCTGGAGACGTATATGCTCTCAAATTAATTCAATTTTTGGTCCAAATTTTGCTTTTTCATTCACTAATGTGTTCTTGGGGAGTCCTTCTCCTATTTTGGAATAATTACCCATCCAAGACCAACATTATTGATTTGTTACTAGCAGTTGCCTTCCAACAAATTACTAAGAATTGGAAGGACTTCACCAAGATCTCTTATCAAGCTTGGTGGTACGCAATTTGCCATAACCATAGGCTGGATACTTCTTTTGTCTATCCTCCGTCTCTGGCACCAAAACGTCTGCATTTATGGGCACCTGTTACGAAGTATATTGATGCGAGTGCCAAGCTCTCCTGTATATTTCAACCACGCCAACAAGAAGTTCTTAAACCACCTTGACTTCCTTGATTATTCTTCCATTGTATTTTGGTATCAACTGCACTTCTTTTCCATTTCACTGCTTGTTATCTTTACATTATATTTTTCCAATTCTTACATTTCTTTCTAAAATCCTCTCTGAATTATGATGATTTCTGCTTAAGTGTATCCATTGTATTTTGACACCTGTATTCTCTTAATAAAATTATTTTTAAAACTGTGATTGGCTCAGGGGAGCCTGTGTGCCTGGGTGCTTCCTGCTGCTGGCCGGGACTGCAGGAAGAAGGAAGATGAAATGGATGGAGGAGAAGTGGCATCCAGCCAGTTAAAGGTAAGTCTGTTTTTCTAATTTTTCATTCCACCCCCATGCCACCACCCTGTCCGGTAGAAGTTGCTATTGTACAGGAACCAAGCTGCACCTGAAGGGCCCAAAAGGGCTGAAACTGGTCTTGGGTTGTTTGTGTTCCAGTTCAGAAAGGACCTGGTTTAGCAGTTTGGGCTGGATGTTCTTCATGAAGCACAACCACAGCTGATTTGTCTAGGGTAAGGTCTAATCTGAGGCGGTACTGTGGGCTAAAAAACTGATAGATTGGCATGCAGCCATGAATAATTACTAGTGGCTGAGATTAATTAAACCACTCCATCCATCACTTATTCTTTATTCTCCTGTGTAGGCATACCACAAAAGACCCACTGTTGCAACTGGAACATATTGACTACAATCATTACCTCTTCCATATAGGACCATCACTATGGATGTAGGTATATATTTTGAGACATTTGTGGGAGACACTCCAAGAATCTATTATTGACCTAACCACTGGAGAAGCATCAGACCTTTCCGATGTTTTTTCAATGGCAGTCCACATCAGGGGATAAGGGCAATTTGTCATTGAAGAGGGTAGCTGTGACCATTGGAGCACCTAGTGGTAAAAGTGCATGTGAGTACCACCTCCTGCGTCATGGCCACCTATAGCTTTGAAGATTTAAAGCAATGTATTTTGCTGGCCCATATAAAGTCTTTTATTCAATTAGTAATAGTTATCCATATTGACATCAGAAAATGCAGGTGAAAGGTTTATAATGAGTAGATACAGTGATGGGCCTTCTGAATAACTTGCACCTTTCTTCACAGAGATGACTGCCAAAATAAACAACGAGCCAAATCACTGTCAGTTTGTCCCTAAGGGGCCAAAGATTATCTGTAACCATATTGACCAGTTGTTAACTAAGACACCTGGGGAATTTCAGGTTACTCCTCAACCATATAAACACGTGGCCACCCATGGTCTTTCTAGTAGTACCCTTGTATAGGGGAGGGATTTAATTTTTATAACAGATGAAATTGTAACCTGGGAACATAGAGAAAGTCTCTATCAAAGAAACCACAGTGGGGACTGATGTTTCATAAATTTTACAAGTGTTAACATGTCACCTGAGTAGAGCAGAATTTTAAAATTCCCTCTTGTGGTGTCTATTCCCCATATCTCATCATACTGCCTAATTATAGCTGCCAGAGGTTCCCTCGCAAGAAGGAACAGTTGGATAAGAGTGGGTATCCTTGCCATGTTCCTCTCCAAACAGGGAGAGGATGTGACAAGAAACCCCCACACTCAATTTGTGCATTTGCGTCCTTGTATATCCATCTAACCTTGGCTAAAAACCAGGGTAAATTACTGCTCTGTCCAATGTTCAAAACAGAAATCCCCATTCAACATGATTATGCGCTTTCTCTGCATCTAGGCAAAGGGCCAATATGTCATTTGGATTGAACTTAACCTACCAACCATTTTGGATAGGGGTCTGAGATTGTTCATGTACAAGTGGCAAGGAACAAATCCCACTTAGTATTTGTGGATCAAGCTCGGGAAGATTTTAAAGGTGGTTCACAAGACTTTCTGCCAATATCTTCAATGTGAGGAGCAGGGCAGGCATCGTAGTCATTCATTGCTGAGATTCACATTGGTGGGCACTGAGGGCATTAATTAAGCAAATGTGTCTGTAGCTATTAAAAAGAATTGGGTTCTTGCCTCACTTCTGTATTAACGTTATAATTAAGGCTCTCAGTTTTCTGTTTTTACCGATTTTTACAGATAAATACAGACAGGAAACAATGGGTTTCCTGTCTGTATTTATTTTTAAAATAGAAACATACTGAAAATTGTGTTCTTGTGAGTGACTCACCATGCTGTCTTTCATGAATTCCAGGCAAAAGCTGAGCAGACAGTCAGAATGGGCACTTACAATACAGGATCAGATTTCCTTAACTACAGGCATATGCTAACATGCATTTGTACTATAACACTAATATGCACGTATGGGTGCAGTGTTTTGTTATATGTGGCTACTTAATTTGCTAAAACGCTGCAGGCATCTATGTATGAGTGCACGTCTAAGAGTTAACTAATTGTGAAATGTGAAAATTTACCATTTTACGACTCCATTTATTCCCAAAACACAAAATAAATATGGATAAATGCCAATAATATGGCCCAAAAATAAATATGGATAAATTCTGACAGAAATATTAAGAATATTAGGAAAATAAATACCATAAAACTAGGAGCCCTAATTATTATTGCCTTGCTAAAGTTGACCCCTTGACTCTGCCGCTTAAAGATGTGGTACAGGACCAATAACAACACTGTCCTATTTATTCTGTAAATTCTCAAAGGAGATGGTTTTCACTTGGTGGTCTTGCCATATGGCAAGCCTTAGATCCCTGTCTCAATCTCTTCCATCCAAATCACTCCCTCCAGTAAGGAATTGCCTGTGGGAAACAGTATTAACAATTGCATACCCTTGGATTCCCTATAGGAATGCCGTCTCATCTGGCAGATGGATCCCTGAGGTCTGAGCTATATAGCCGTCAAGAGAAATTTGTGAACATGTAGAGCCTGATTCACAAAGGTAAACTTTTGTGTAAGTTTACGATTGCTTCCTATTCACAATGGTATTTTATTGGTAGCATATTTACCACTGTGGAGTCTCCCCACACTAAAATATAGGATTGTCCTATCTTTTAATGCGCAGAGGCTCTTCAGTTGTAAGAACACTACAATGCTTTGTGAATAGATAACAATTGTAAACTTAAACAAAAGTGTAATTCACCTTTGTGATTCATGCCCGTTATGTGCTTAGGATGTGCAACAAGAAATTGTGTTTTATCATGATGTATAGCAGGTATGGTGATTTGAGCGTCACTTTTTTTGTAAGCTGAGTCACAAGTATGTGACTCACCTTCTCGCCTTGCCCTCAGTGTCGCCTCTAACGTGCAAACATTCATATTTGTAAACACAGTGTAAGATTGTTTTTTCTTACCTTCCAAGTTCTGCCTTAATTCCAGAGATGTACTGGCTGTATATCTTAGAATCAGATCCCTAATGTTGCACTCCAGATTGACCTGCAGAAACGTGCACTTTGTTTTTGCTGCTGCAGAATCTCTCATCATTCTATCTCTCACAGTCACCTTTCCTGGTGCCCCGAGGTTCTGCGATGAGGTTACAAAGACTGTGATTGTGTGTGTGCACATCTGTGTATATATACTATATTCACTGAAAAAACCATAGGTTTCACACAAGTTATAGTTAGCGGAAATTTTACTGATAAAAAACCAGTGAAATTCCCCCGTTATAGTTAGTGTAGGCAACTATAACTCACGCGACCGCAATCTTCTGCTGATGACATATGTGTCTTTATGAAAAAAAAATATTTGAAATATATGTTTAGCTAAAAATGTATGGAAGAAGACATGGGCAAATAAGTGTCTAAATACAGTATTAGCATCAGCAGAGGATTGCGGTCGCGTGAGTTATAGTTGCCTACACTAACTATAACGGGGGAATTTCACTGGTTTTTTATCAGTAAAATTTCCGCTAACTATAACATGTGTGAAACCTATGGTTTTTTCAGTGAATATATATATATAGAGAGAGAGAGAGAGCTGCATACCTATATTATTTTTTCTTTTTATTACTATTCAATCATATATGTATAAAAAAAAAAATATATATATATATATATATATATATATATTCACTGAAAAAACCATAGGTTTCACACATGTTATAGTTAGCGGAAATTTTACTGATAAAAAACCAATGAAATTCCCCCGTTATAGTTAGTGCAGGCAACTATAACTCACGCGACCGCAATCTTCTGCTGATGCTAATACTGTATTTAGACACTTATTTGGCCATGTCTTCTTCCATACATTTTTAGCTATACATATATTACAAATATTTTTTTTTCATAAAGACACATATGTCATCAGCAGAAGATTGCGGTCGCGTGAGTTATAGTTGCCTGCACTAACTATAACGGGGGAATTTCATTGGTTTTTTATCAGTAAAATTTCCGCTAACTATAACATGTGTGAAACCTATGGTTTTTTCAGTGAATTTGCAAGGTTTTTTAAATGCTAATTCCTAACTATAACATGTGTGAAACCTATGGTTTTTTCAGTGAATTTGTACGTTTTTTTAAATGCTAAGTTACTTTACGCCATTCGTGGCGTGCGCGCCCACTTAACGCAGTTCGTTCCGTGCGCGCACCGTGCGCTTCGCGCACCGTGCGCGCACAGTGAGCACGCGGTGCGCTTCGCGCACCGTGCGCTCACTTTACGCAGTTAGTGCCGTGCACGCACGGTGGGCACGCGGTGCGCTACGCGCACCGCGTGCCCACGTTACGCTAGATGGGCCATGTACGCACGATGCGCTTCGCGCACCGTGCGCACATGGAGGACATATGATGCACTTCGTTTCGAAAGGTAATATTTTAATTTTTCGTAAATGTTATAAGCCATGCACAAATGGTGACCTTCGGGCACCATTTGCACACGGGGTGGAGAGAGTGTGGATAATTTTTTTTTTTATTCTTTTTTTTTTAATATTTCAGTTTATGTCATCTCTAATAAGCCATGCACATTTGTTGCCCTTCGGGCACCAATTGCGCACGGGGTGGGGAGAGTGTGGATAATTTTTTTTTTTTATAATTTATTTTACCGTACGCGTACGGTAAGCGTAATCGGCGAAATTAGCGAAAAAATAAAAATTCCGTTTTTGGCCTTGGGGGACCTTTGGGGACTCCCTCAACATGGCTATGTGTGTGGGAGCTGTCTAAACAGCCCCTTTACATGTTTTTGTGCTTTATATTTTAAACATGACTCTCAGTGCGAGAGAGAAAATGGCGGCCGCCGCTTCCTGGTTTCGGCCGATTCGAATGTTTACTAAGATCTAAGAGCCAATCAGAATCGCGCTCGCGCACGCCACCGTACGCGTACGGTAAGCGTACCGTAAGCGCACCGTAAGCTGGCTCAGATATATATATTGATTTAAAGGCTATTTTCTCAGAATCTACTGAACAGATTTACACCAAACCTACAAAAGGCACTTCCTTGACCTGAGGACTACCTCTCTGCCAAATTTCTAGTAATTCTGTTCAGCCGTTCGGGCTGTAGCCCTGTCTAAAGGTCCTATGGAAAAATGCATGGGAAAAACGCGTTTTGGGACCCCCCTTTTATCTCAGCCCCCGCTTGACGAATCCCCCCGAGACTTTCAGGGTAGGAGCGGAGCGTAGCGCCCCACCTATTTTGAAAAATTCGCGAGGATTCGTCGACCGGCGCCAAAGTTATTCAAAATAGAATGTTGCGGATTTCCTATGGAAACGTGGTCCTAACTATAACTACCTACTGGCGACCGCCAGTAGGTAATATATATATATATATATATGTATATATATATATATATATACATTATCTACTGGCGGTCGCCAGTAGATAGTTATAGTTAGGACCGAGTTTCCATAGGAAATCGCAAACTTCTATTTTGAATGACTTTGGCGCCGTTTGACGAATCCTCGCGAAATTTTCAAAAATAATGGGGCGCTCTGCTCCGCTCCTACCCTGAAAGTCTCGGGGTGATTCGTCCAGCAGGGGCCGAGAAAAAGGGGGGGTCCCAAAACGCGTTTTCCCCATGGATTTTTCCATAGGGACTTTAGTCGCAGCTACAGCCCGAACGGAGCCATAAGGTCCATGAAGTGCCTTTTGCAGGTTTGGTGTAAATCTGTTCAGTATTTCCAGAGAAAATAGCATTTAAATCAATATATATATCTGTATGCGCGCAGCGTGCGCGCTGGGTGCGCACACCTTGCCGTGCGCGAGCGCAATTCTGATTGGTTGTTAGATCTTAGTAAACATTCTAATCGGTCGAAACCAGGAAGTGTCGGCCGCCATTTTGTCTCTCGCACTCTGAGGGGGTGAAAAACAAATGTGGAGAACGCGAAAAGGGGGCAGGGTGGACAGTTCCTGACCCCCTAGCCGTGGGCAGGGGGTCCCAGAAGGACCACCAAGGGCCAAAATTTTTTTTATTTTTTTTTCGAAAAATCGCCGAGTGGGCGCACCCTGCGCGCACCACCCAAACAGACAAAATTCTGCGAAGTTCGGGCAGCGTGCGCGCACTCCACGATTTATCGAAAAAAAAAATGTATTTGGCCCTTGGGGGCGAAGCGCTCCGTGCGCGCACGGCACGAACTGCATAAATTGGGTGCGTGGTGCGTGAAGTGCACCGTGTGCCCAACGCATGCGCACGGCGCACGGCACGGCGCACGGCACGGCGCACGGCACGAATTTGAGATGTCATCAGTGATGTCATGAGTGATGTCACTGACCATGTCATGAGTGATGTAATATGTGACGTCATCAGCAGTGCATTGCGGGCGCGCGAGTTATAGTTAGCTGAACTAACTATAACGGGGGAATTTCATTGTTTTTTACGAGTAAAATGTCCAGCTAACTATAACATGTGTGAAACCTATGGTTTTTTCACTGAATTTCTAAGGTTTTTTAAATGCTAATTCCTAACTATAACGTGTGTGAAACCTATGGTTTTTTCACTGAATTTCTAAGGTTTTTTAAATGCTAATTCCTAACTATAACGTGTGTGAAACCCATGGTTTTTTCAGTGAATTTGCAAGGTTTTTTAAATGCTAATTGTTTTTTTTTCTTCTATTTTTTTTAACATATTTTTATTTTAATTTTCTTACCTTTTATAAAGACTATGGTTAAATTTTTAAAATTCTTTAATATGTTTTTTTTTAATATATTTTTTAAAATAAACATGTAAAATTTATTTGCAGTACATTTTTTTTTTTTTTTTTATTATTTTTTTAGTACGCGTACCGTAAGCTTACGGTAAGCGTACGGTTTACGCAACGCCCGTAATTTTTCTACGCTGCTTGCGTATAGTTACGCAATTTGCGTAGCCGCGCGTACTCCGCGTGGGACGCGTGCGCGCGTACGCTACACGCGCACGTTACGCGGAAGTGTCGGGTAGTGACTGTTATGCGCATGCGCGCAAGCGCGTGTCTTTTTTACGCGCATGCGCACTTTTGCCGTAAGCGTACCGTAAGCGTACGGTAGGTCATGTGATCATGAAACACAACTTTTGATTGGTTGAAACTACTTTCAGTTCTAGAACTCTCCTACACCACACCCATTCCTCTCATTTCTGCTTGTGATCCCTTAGGAGAAGGAGCTGGGTTGTCTTTGTGATACGATGGCAGAACAGCAGAGCTCTTCTGAGAGTGAGGCTAGCACTAGCAGCACTGTTTTGAGGCAGAGAGCGAGGAAACAAAAGCCCTCTTATGTATGGGATTATTTTACTTTTCCTGAAGCCCAGCAAAAGGTGAATGCACCCTTAGTAACTTGCAAGCTGTGTCAGCGTGTACTTTCAAGAGGTAATCCTGACAGGAAGTATTCCTTTGGGAATCATACCATGAAGAGACACCTCAAGGATGTACACAGAAGGACACATGGTCATCTTTTTGGAGGTAACTCTTCAGAAAGACAAGCAAGTACATCCACAGCAGCTCAGCCTGGACCATCATCTGCAGAGCTGACTCCTTCTTCTGCAGGTCAGGTGAGCCCTTCATCTGTGGGGGAAGCATCTCCTTTTGCTGGCCCTCTGGAAATGAACCCTCGATTTCGGAGGGTTGATATTCGATGCGCCTTTTGTCAAGATCTAATTTGCCATAGGGAGACCAGTGTTTCCCTAGTGAACAACAAAATAGATCAGCACACTTGTCGCTTTGAATAATTTTCCCATTCTTTCTTTCCTCTGTCCCTGCATGAACACAACGGTTCTTTTAAGAGCCAACCTTATCTTTCATCTTTTTTTTACATATGTTTTTAAAAACTTTTTTTTTTTTTTTTTTTTACCGTACGCGTACGGTGCGCGTAAGTTTTTTTGTTTTTTTTAAAAAAAAACCACTAAAAATCAATTATCACATTACAAGGTCCTTGAGAGACTACAATTATTATTATTGACTTACCATACCCACTCAAAAAAATATTTATTCATTTGTTTTTTAAAAAAATAGCTTTAAAAATGGTTCTAGTTTTCGAAATTTTTCTATATCAATCTGAAAAAAAAGAAAAAAGTATTAATATTTTTAAAACATTTTATAATACAGTACACATATTTACATATTTTTCAAAAAATATTTTTGCCTTATTTTTGCTGTTTTCAGAATATATTGCATTTCACTATAAATTGTAAAAGCAATTGCATTCATCATTTTACAGCGGGCAAAAAAAAATAACAATCACAAAGATTGTATTAAAAAAGCCCAGAATCTCTTTTTACTTAAACTTAACATTATAGAAATGCATAATATTCTAAAAAAATATCATCTAATACCAATACTTATTACTTTAAAATACCGTCTGATATGTTTGTTTCAGAAGTATAATCACAATATTATATCTCAAATAACTCCACAATACATCTGATTCCATTTCCTTTAGGCCAAATAGTAATTTTAAAATTTTTTTGGGAATAAATTTCCAACGGTAATCCAATAAAATTCTAAAGTTTAATTTGTCCAGATCTCACCGATTCTCTGTAACATTTTGGTTCACGAAAATTTTTTGAATAATTTATCAAGTCCACAATAGAATTGGTTACTTTTCCACATGGCCAAATAGTAATTTTTTAAATCATTTTTGAAAAAATTTCCAATGGCAGTCCAATAACATTCCAAAATTTAAATTGTGCAGATGTTACCGATTATCTCTAAATTATTGGTTTTTGAAAGTTTCATTAAAAATTAAAAAAGTCCACATTACAATTGGTTATCTTTCCATTAGGCCAAATGATAATTTAAAAAATCTTTTTTTTACAAAATTGCAATGGTAATCCAGTAAAATGGTAAAATTATTTTGTCCAGATCTTGCCAAATCTCTCTAAAATTTAGGTTTCAGGAAGATTAGATAGGAATTTGCTAAATCAAAAGGCAAACGTTGTTTGAAAATCAATTGGGAATCATTACACAGTGTCCAGCCTTTTTCACATTTAAGATAAACTGTGTAATGTCCAGAAGTAACAGTAGGTCCATCATGGAAAATTATTGCAACAGTTACAAAAGTTTTTCCTGAAATTGATAATTGCTGTCCTGTAAACTTCTTTATTAAAGTATCCAATTTTGAACCATCAGCTCTACATCGTTGCATCATTAAAATTACATACTGTCCGTATTCCTTTAAAATTAATGTTGAAAACATGTCAGATTTACACTCACCACATTTCATGCTATGATTAGCATCTTTAACTAATTTTGCAAAAGTGACTGTTTTACTCTCTGGCAATGTCAAATAAATAAACCTTTCATTATCAACATTAGAGCCACATATATTATAACAATTTTCACAACTATGTTCCCATTTATAAGAGAGACCAAAAAACAAAAAAAATTTCAATGGGAACTCCTTCTTCTTCCACTACCTGAAGAAAATACATCAAAAATTCGTGTGCATCTTGCTGTTCATTTTGAGAAAACTGTGTTCGTCCTGAACATATATCTAAAAGTTTTCTAATTTCAGTAGCACTTTCTATTTGAGTTTTATCTTTACTCAGCTTTTGAAAAAGGAGACTCAGCTCTGAACAGAATCTTTTTCCCTGATTTACTATTATCTGCTCTTGCAAACTTTCCAGATAAAATGCAACATTCAGCACTACATTTGCGTAGCAGTTGACACCAGAGCTATTTTCAAAATGACATCCTACAACCTGTTCTTCATTTTCCTTTTTCTTTTTGCTTGCAATTACATCACTCCTCTTTTTTTTCCTCTTCTCTACATCTTCATTACAGATATTCTCATTTTTTCTTTTACGAGAAACTACACGTTTCTCCAACACAGGATACTGACCTAAATGAGGAGCATAGCTTCTTCTTAATCTATTATACTCCTTTACACAGTTTGTATCAGCACTAACTTTTGAATCATCAAAGTCTATCATGAATAAACCTGATAATGTTTTCACTCGTGACAAAGCAACATATGCCATACCTTCTTTGAACACAGTTGAACCAATGTTCACAAAAGCACAATCTACAGTCAATCCTTGAGACTTGTGAATAGTTACAGCATATGCTAGAGAAAACGGAAACTGCTTCCTACGTACATATAAGTCTTTCACAAGCATGAAACGAACTGTACAACGACAAATATCTTTAACTTCTTCTATCTGATCAAATTTTATTTTTAAACATTCAATTCCTTCTTTTTTCTGATAATTAATAAAACCCACAACTCTTCCCATAGCTCCATTAACTAAACCTTTTTCAACATCCAAATTTCTTCTTAAAAATACTCTACAGTTCATGCAAACATATAGATTTTTTTCTAATCCAGCTGTTTTGGAGATGTTCTTCTCTAGTGAGTCCAATTTATTTTTCAGTTTGCCTTACTGTGACAGTAATTCTTCCATCCTCAATTTTGTCCACTGCTTCCAATTTCCTGATCTCTTCCTTTTCCAATTTCAAAAGCTCCTCATTAAATATTGAGCATTCACGTAGAGTTGGCATTAAGCAGATGACACTTTTGTTTTCTGCAATATTCTTGTATATTTTCTCTGCAACTATTTCTTCCTTTGGAAATAAATTATGTAGCAGCCGACTCTGTAATGCTTTTTTGCCAACTTCTGTGAGTAGTCCAATTCTGATATCTTTCAGAATACTTCCATATTCTTCATCGCTTGCTTGCCTCATATTAGTAGTAAGTTCCTTGTACTCAAAGAAGGACCAAATATTTGTATTTCCGATGCTTCCCAATGACTTCTTCGTGTCTTCATGTGTGACAGTATTAAATACTGGTTGTCCTTTAACTGGAGTAAGCTGCAGAAGATCTCCAAAAACTATGACGTGTTTTCCACCAAATAACATGTCATAGTCTGTCTTCAAAATTTGCTGCATTCTTAAATGCACAAAGGCAAGCATTAAGTTTGATACCATGCTCACCTCATCAATAATGAGAACTTGCATCTTCTTCAATACTCTTGAAACTTCCAAGGATGCTTCTCCAGTTAGCTTGTTGTATTGTATTTTGTTCTCATGCTCCACTGGTAACATTAGCAAACGATGTAAAGTGATTCCTTTTATGTTATATGCTGCTAACCCAGTTGGAGCAGTAACCACACAAGACAAAGTAGAATCCGTTTTTTGCTGTAGGTAGCTTCTGATGACTTTTATTAGGAAACTTCTTCCAGTTCCAGCTTGTCCGCTTACATACATCCTGATTGGATGAAATGATGTGCATGAGCACTCTTTTTTTCATGTAGAAATCCGTGATCAATTTTGTTTTTGATCTCTTCATAAATTTGTTGCTGCTCTTGATTCAGTTGTCTTTCCAAATTTTCTAAGTCTATAAATTCTTCTTGAGCTTGATTCATAGCCGTTTCCACTTCATTCATGGCTATTGATGCTTCATTTTCAACGATTGGTTGTTCTAGGGGATCTTGACTGAGTGTTCCTGAACTTTGGCTGTCCTGAGAACTGTCTCTAGCTATTTCTGCTGCAATTGTAGTTTCCTGTTCAATTTCTTCATTTAACATTTGCAGATAAGTTGAGAATGTACTGCATTGTATGCTGTCTTTGCAAGCATTAAAAGAATCTTCATAGCTTTGAAATTCTCCCAGTAGTTCATCCTCTGTACGCCATGGTTTAAACAACTGTAAAAGAGCCAAGTAGTAAAATTCCTTCTTGTCAGTAGTGTCACAACTCAGCTTCCGGTGATTTATCAAACTTCCTTTTGTTTGCTTCACCAAACATCCTTCTTCACCAACGACTTTATATTTTCCATTGTTGATGTCTTCTGCGGCTTTCCGTGAATAAATGTAGTTCTGCAGCACTTCATAGAGACACATGTTCTCCAGATGATGACTTCTCTTGGGATAATAAGTGTCCAACATGTTTGATTTCAAAATATGTGTACTTTCTGGGTCATTCTCGGCCAAATATTCAATTTCTCCTACAGATTTCAGTACCCGATTTCTCATTGCTGCAAGGCCTAAACTTGCCCAAATTATTCTTCTTGACTTCGAGTAGAGACTTGCAGAAGATAACCTATCTGAACATTCGTAGGATCCAATTTCTCGATGCGATAACATCTTCAAACTGAAACTGTACAGCTTCTTACTGACAGTCTTCTCGTGAGAAATCTCTTCCCACATTTCCTTCAATTCTGTTTTTTCTGATTTCGTAATGTAAGACGTTACATATCAAGCAACAGCAATGGAATTGTCAGCTACATACTGTATATCCATGTTAGCGTTCCACATGGATAAAATGACTGGGTTGTAGTCATTTATATTTTTTGATTCTTCTTTTCTTTTAAGGTTGTAGGTATTCTTAGGTGATTTTCTTGTGATAGTATGTCTCACAGCTGACATAAAACTGTTAACTCTTCCATTTGAAAGAACAGGTCTAGGAAATCCAAATCGACATTTAGTGTAGTATTTTTCTTTGCTCTTGTATTTCCGTCGACAGTATTTTCCACACCGATGACTTTGGAAACGTAAAACTTGCTCCTTTAACTTTTTCTCTTCTGTGCTTTTTGGTATAGCACATGTTGCATATTCTTCAATGTAAGATAACACTGCTTCATCAGTATCTGTTCCAAACTTTGGGGCATCCTTGATCCACAACAGCATATGAATATGAGGAGCACCTCTTGCCTGGTACTCTTTTCTCCAAAAGAAATCCACTACTTCTCCAAGAGGTGGATTTTTTTTATTGCAGATGAAGGACATCATAGCCTCAAATCTATGATTGAAATATCTGCAAACATTAACCGGATCCAATGAGCACAGTTCTCCTGCTGTCTTGTATTCGATGTTTTTAATGTTTGAATTTGCCTCTCGTAGAAAATCCAGTAAATCATCCCAAGCGTACTCGGCACAGCTTAGGGTAAGGAACCATGTTGGAGTTCCTAAATTCCGTAACATGCATTTTAATTCACCATGGCGTCGGTACCAATATTCATTTGTCCCACGCTGACAAGCCATCAGATTGATCAGTTGTGTTTCCAAATGATCATCTCGGTGCTGCACTTTCTCCATAAAATCCTTAGCAGACACATTTTGTAAATGTACTCCACTTTTTAAAATGTGATTTACTGCATAAGACAGTGCAGACAAGTCGCTTTCAAATAAAAGATGGAACAAATAAGGAATACTTTGTCGAAATCTGGGATCTTCAGCATATAGTCTTGTAGTCCGATACTCAGAAGCTGGAATCTGTTCTGGACGTTCATCGTATCGTCCTCCTTTTCCTTTAGGAAACAGCTGGGGAAAACATCGAGCTTCCAAGCTCTCCTCCCATACACTCACGGGAGTCCCTTTTGCTTTCTTCATCTGAAAGAGATCAATATTGTCTCCCATAACTTCTTTTGAATGAAGAGGATGTATGCTAAAATGTTCATAAATTTCTTCTTCCTTTGACTTGTCCACTTTTTCAATTTGTCCAGTTGGTGTTTCTGTGTCTTCTTGTAAATCTTCTTCTTCTTCTTCTTCTATATAAATTGATTCATACTGTTAGACCTGTCAGCCCTTTGGGTGGTCCCTCCTCATCATTATTTATTTTGTCCCACTTTTGCCTCAAACCCTGTTTGAATTTTTCCTTTTTGGGAACCACCAGACTTTTTAGTGTTGCTGCAGATTCAGGGAGCCATTTTAGCTACCCCTGAAACTTCTGTCTGAGGGCCTGGAGCACAAAATGGTGGCCACCTGTGACATCACCAGCATCCACTGGAACCTACCAGCACCTTCCAGAACATTCCGGGAGATTCCAGAACTCTGTGACAGTTGGAGACCGTTTAGAATGTTGGGAGGATAAGAGAGGCAGTTGGCAGTTGGAGCTGGCAGTTGGCACCTGACTGGTGAAGAGAGAGGAGCACAACAGTGAAGGAGGAAGGAGTGAAGCAGCAGGGGTGGAAACTTGTGCCTGGAGTGGGGTCCATAAACCCACCCTTGATACTTGTCCCTACTGATGGATCCCAGCCTATAGCCCTGTGTGGGAGGAAGACAGAAGAAACTTATCCTAAGGACCTGGACAGCAGGAACAGGCCTTAGAACCAAGAAAACAGCAAGATTCTGACCTGAGAACTGGTTTCCCTGGAGTCCGGCGTCGAGTAGCCTGAAGACCTGGAGCCCGAGGTAGAGAAGCGGCGCTGACTGAAGTAGCAGACGTCGTACCCGGAGCCGCCTGAGGTCGTGAGAGGGCGCCGACGGAGGTCGTGAGGAATACCAGAGGTCGAGGAGGAAGTGAACCGAGGTCGAGCGAGCGGCGTCATCGGAGGAGTGAAGTCCGCCCTCCGGAGTCGTCGGAGACCGAGGTAGAGGAGCACCGGAGGTTGGGAGTGAGGATCGCACTCCGGAGTCGCCCGGAGCCTGTGAGGAGGAGCACCGGAGGTCGGGGGTGAGGATCGCACCCCGGAGTCGCCGGAAGTCGACATCGAGGCCAGGCCGGCCGACGTCATCGGAGCCGAGAGCGCCATCGGACCGGAGCCGCCCGAAGTCGACATCGTGAAGAGACTGCCCGACGCCGTCGAATCGGAGGTCGAGATCGAACCGAGGCCACCGACATCGGACCGGAACCGCCTGCCGGCGTCGTCAAAGAACTGACATTGTGCCGAGGCCGCCGAGACCGAACCGGAACCGCCTCACGGCGTCGACACGACTCCAGCGGCGTCGGAACATCAGAAAAAGGGCAGTAAGTGGAGTAGAGGGCGCCTAAGGCCCTGTGGAGACCTGAGAGACTGCTCTAAGGGGCTAGGGAGGTGCTGAAACCAACCTGACTGTGCAAGGGGTGAACTGGGACTAACCTAGAGAGGTTGTGTGGGGAGAGAAAGCCAGGGCACTGGTATTCCCCCCTTTGATCTACCTCAGATTAGGCCTCAGCCTTGTCCCAGCCAGGGAGTAGCCCCCCTCAAGCCTTCCACAACCCTACAAGCTGTGCCTGGGCCATATCAGCCCTTAAGAATTGAAGTGTCATCTGATTATATGAGGGTTGCGGTATACTTTTAATTATTTATTGGGGATACTGTATTTATTGAGTTTTTACCTATTTATTGCTGCACTATATTTATAGGTCCACAGGACTTGTTGGTGTACAATATTTATTGGTACAGTATTTATTGCCTCAAAGTATTTAATTGTCTGTATATATTGCACTTGTATTTATGCCCTGTTATTTATGATCACCCCTATTTATTTCATCAAACAGCCAATATTTATTTGACCTGCACTAATTGAAACTTGTATATTGTGATTGACCTATTTATTTTTCCAATCAGCAACTAAGAGAAAAAGATAAAGAAAGAATATTTTCATAATTTTTACGGTGTAGAGTCGTTTTTGGAACGGATGCACGCATGGTTATTGTATGGGTATATTGTATGCTTAGCACTGCGCCTGTTTCCTGACCACTCGAGCCAAGCTACCACAGTGTGTTCGGGGAGTCCACCACCACCCTGCGGAGTGGGAGTGGGCTGTTTCCAACATAAATTGGTGTTCAGTGGTGGGATAGAGCTGTGCCTACATATACTCAACAATAACTGTGGGTAGTCCATAGGCCTACACCGGGAGTTTTCTCACAGCGGCCTTCCTGATTGTGGGTTTTTGTTTTTTTCCAAATTTACTCTGGTGGTGGGAGGAGGTATTATTAAAGGTACCCCCCTGCATTGTTACTGCACAAAACCTGTCCTCTAACCTGAGTGGGCAAGATGGAGTTTGTACTAGAAGATTTAGAAACGTACACTGTGGCCCAACTCAGGGAGTTTTGCCAGCGGGAGGGGGTGTACTGTCCCCCAGGAGCAAAGAAGGGTGCACTCCAAACCAGCTTAAGGGCTTGGGGGGAGGCACGCAGGGAAAGCAAGGCTGAGGAGGAAGACAGGGATGGAGAGCCTGACCCCGAGGGGGCTGAGATGTACCAACCTGAGGTGGGGAACCTGTCAGCAGGGCCCAGGACACTTTCTAGGAAGGGCAGCACTGTCTCTAGTGGGGGCTTATCCGAAGTGGAGTTAGCAGATCGGAGGGAGAAAAGACAGCTCACATGGGACTTAGCAAAGCTGGAGAAGGAGAAGGAGGAACAGAGGATGGCTCATGAGACGGAGAAACAGAAGATGGCTCATGAGATAAGACTGAAAGAGATAGAGCTTCAGATCCTAAGAATTGGGGCACCAACTGTTCCTAATGGTGGCAGCCAAGACCAAGAAATCACCAGGGAATCCAAACCTTACCTGCCAAAGGACATAGTAGCTAGCTATGGGGCGGGTGACGACATCGCCAAGTGGCTAGCAGCCTATGAGGTCTCGTTGAGGGCCCATGGGGTTCCAGTGAAGTATTGGGGAGGAGGATTGTATAGGTACATGCCTCCAGCTGGTAGGGATGCTTTATTGGCCCTCGAAGAGGATGAGCAGACCCACTACCCCACCATGAAACTGGCGCTCATCAGAAAGTTTGGACTAACACCTGAAAAGTAGACAGAAGTTCAGGGGTAGTCACAAGCTGGGCACACAGAATTGGGTGGACTTCCTGGACTATGCAAAGAAGGCACTGGAAGGTTGGATTCAGGGCAGTGAAGTAAGGAACTACGAGGAGCTGTTTGACCTAGTACTGAAGGAACACCTACTCGAGAAATGTTTCCCTGAACTGCGGCAACACCTGGTGGATAGCAAGCTGACCAGCCCCCGGAAGCTTGCTGAGGAGGCGGACATTTGGGCCAGTACCCGGGTGTCCACAAGGGGGACTGGAGGGGATACTCAAAAGGCCGGACAGGGCGCCCCCCAGAAGAAAGAGGGAGGGGAAAAGAAAAAGGAGTTCTCCAAAGGCCCCCAAAATAACTTCCAAGGGAAGGGAACAGGATTCACCTCTAAGGCTAACCCACCCAGAAACCCTAATCCTGGCCAGAGTCAGCAGCCAAGGGTTGTCCATTGCTACGAGTGCGGTGGCGTTGGACACTATAAAGGAGATCCGAAGTGTCAGAAACGATCACCCCCTCCCACTGGAGGAAAGCCCCCCGGAGTAGCTAGTGTAGTGCTCGGGGAGGAGATGCCCTTAACTAAGGGAAGGGAGTGGGCGGGTGTCACTTTAGTGTCCCTGGGAGAACGGGAGATGGTTCCTAAGATCCAGGTGCCCGCAAATACCGCAAAGTATGGGCAGTGGATCACCATCAACGGCCAAAGAGGGGAGGCTCTGAGAGACACAGGAGCCAGTATGACTATGGTGCGTAGCCAGCTGGTGTCTCCAGAGCAGGTAATTCCCGATGTACTCCACCCAGCCGCGATGGCTGACGGCAGAACAGGTCACTATCCCGTGGCCGAGGTTCCCTTTGAATGGGGGGGGGTTGCAGGTTCACTTCGAGTTGCCGTAAGCCCTGCCGTGCCAGTCGATTGTCTGCTGGGCAATGACATGGAGCACAACGCTTGGAAGGAGGTGGAATACCGGACTCACACCGAGATGCTGGGTACACCTGACTGGGCCTGTGTTAGCACAAGGTCCGCGACTACCCGAAGAGGGAGTTCATTCCGGCTGGAGCCTGGAACAAAGGCCCAGCCAGCTGCCAGTCAAGGGAAGAACCGAGGACAGGAGGAGCCTGCCTCGGCGTCTCCACCCCGTAGGACGGATAGGCCACCGGAGGTGGTGGACCAGGAGTCTGCGGAGGGGGACGTTACCAACCTGGAGGACCTACCCATCCCGGCCGAGTGGCACGTGGAGGGAGGCCCGTCCAGGGAGGAATTCTGCCAGGGCCAGAGGGAGTGCCCTACCCTTGAGGGGCTGAGGCGACAGGCCGAAGCCCAGGCAGCAGGGAACGTTGAAGGGAACTACAGTGTTTACTGGGAGGATGGCCTCCTCTACAGTGAACCCAAGGCACCCCTACATGGATCGTCACGAGCCTTGGTAGTTCCTCAACGTTATCGAGCCTTCCTTTTGGAGTTGGCTCACGAGATACCATTGGCAGGACACCTGGGGCAAGACAAGACCTTCGCCCGTCTTGTCCCACACTTTTATTGGCCTCAGATGAAAGTGTCGTCCGATACCTACTGCCGGACATGTGTGTCTTGCCAAGCCAGTGGGAAAACAGGGGTGAAGCTGAAAGCTCCCCTGGAACCACTTCCTGTCGTTAGCACCCCCTTTGAAAGGGTGGGCATCGACATTGTGGGTCCATTAGATCCGCCAACTACAGCTGGTCACAGGTTTATCCTGGTTCTGGTGGATCATGCCACACGATACCCAGAGGCAATACCTCTGAGGACCATAACAGCACCTGTTGTGGCAAGGGCCCTGATGGGAATCTTTACCCGAGTGGGTTTTCCCAAGGAAGTTGTGTCCGACAGGGGGACCAACTTCATGTCAGCGTATATGCGGGCAATGTGGAAGGAGTGTGGAGTGACCTACCGGTTCACGACTCCTTACCACCCCCAGACCAATGGTCTGGTGGAGAGGTTTAATAAAACCTTGAAAGGCATGATCAGAAGTCTGCCTGAAAGCCTGCGGAGGAAATGGGACGTCCTCTTACCCTGTTTACTTTTTTCCTACAGGGAAGTGCCACAGAAGGGAGTGGGCTTCAGCCCCTTCGAGCTTCTGTATGGGCACCCTGTACGCGGACCTCTTAACCTGGTGAGAGACGGCTGGGAAAGAACTCCCAGAAAGCTTCCCCAGGATGTGGTGAGCTACATGCTGGCCTTCCGGAGCCAAATGGCTAAGTTGTGGAAGCAAGCTTCTGACAACTTGGAAGCCAGCCAAGCAGTGATGAAGGCGTGGTATGACCACAACGCTCACCCGGTGGAGTTGGAGCCTGGCCAGAAGGTGTGGGTGATCGAACCCGGAGAGCTTAGTGCCCTCCAGGATCGCTGGTCAGGACCCTTTGAGGTGTTGGAGAAGAAGGGTAAGGCTACCTACTTGGTGGACCTGAAGACCCCTCGTCAGCCCCTGCGGGTGCTGCATGCCAACCGCCTCAAACCCCACCACGAGAGGCCCGAAGTCATCTTGATGATGGTGACTGACGGAGGAGAGGACGTGGAAAGCGAGCCTCTCCCTGATCTGTTTGCGTCTCAAGAGAAGGATGGGTCGGTGGAGGGAGTGATTCTCTCCCCATCTCTAACTCCTGAACAGCAGGAGGACTGTCGCCAGGTCCTGGGGCAGTACTCCTCGTTGTTCTCCCTTGTCCCGGGTAGGACTCACCTGTGCGTCCATGACGTGGACACAGGAGACAGCCCACCTGTGAAGTCCAAGATCTACCGGATGTCAGACAAGGTGAAGGCCAGCATTCATAGTGAAGTCACTAAGATGCTGGAGCTAGGAGTGATTGAACCTTCTAGCAGCCCCTGGTCTAGTCCGGTGGTGTTAGTACCGAAAGCTGCACCACCGGGTGCCCAACCAGAACTGAGGTTCTGTGTGGACTACCGGGGACTGAATTCAGTGACAAAAACTGATGCTCATCCGATCCCTAGGGCGGATTAATTGATTGACCGGCTGGGAGCTGCCCAATATCTAAGTACCTTTGACCTTACTTCAGGGTACTGGCAGATCTCGTTGACTGATGGAGCAAGGGAAAGGTCAGCCTTCTCCACGCCCAATGGCCACTACCAGTTCTGTGTGATGCCCTTTGGGCTCAAGAACGCACCTGCCACGTTTCAGCGCCTGGTAAACCAGATCCTCACCGGAATGGAGAGTTTCTCTGCTGCTTATCTGGATGACATAGCCGTCTTCAGTAACAGCTGGGAGGATCACTTGCGTCACCTGCAAGCTGTTCTCCAGGCCCTGAGAAAAGCTGGATTGACGATCAAGGCCAGCAAGTGCCAGATCGGGCAGGGGTCGGTAGTGTACCTTGGACACTTGGTGGGTAGGGGAGCGGTGCAACCCCTCCAGGCGAAGATCGAGGCCATCATGGCCTGGGAACCCCCCAAGACACAGACTGAGGTCCGAGCATTTTTGGGCCTCACGGGATATTATCGCCGCTTCGTGAGGGGGTACGGTACCATCGTAGCCCCCCTCACGGAGCTCACGTCCAAGAAACAACCTCGACGGGTAGTCTGGACGGAGGCTTGTCAGCAAGCCTTTGAGAAATTGAAGAAAGCCATGTGCGAGGCCCCGGTCTTAAGGGCCCCAGACTTTTCCAAGAAGTTCATTGTCCAGACAGATGCATCAGAACATGGCATTGGGGCAGTGTTATCGCAACTCAACGAAGAGGGTCTGGATCAACCCGTGGTCTTCCTATCCAGGAGACTACTTCCCAGGGAACAGAAGTGGAGTGCAATAGAGCGTGAAGCCTTTGCAGTGGTATGGGCTCTGAAGAAGTTGCGGCCATACCTGTTTGGCTCGCACTTCCTAGTTCAGACCGACCACCGACCCCTTCGTTGGCTGATGCAAATGAAGGGGGAGAATCCCAAGTTGTTGAGGTGGTCTATTTCCCTACAGGGGATGGACTTTCAGGTGGAACATCGGCCTGGAGTGGACCACGCCAATGCAGACGGTCTCTCAAGGTATTTCCGCCTTAGTGATGAGAACTCCCAAGGGGTTGGGTAGCTCTCCCCACTTTCAGCTGGGGGGGACGCGTGTTAGACCTGTCAGCCCTTTGGGTGGTCCCTCCTCATCATTATTTATTTTGTCCCACTTTTGCCTCAAACCCTGTTTGAATTTTTCCTTTTTGGGAACCACCAGACTTTTTAGTGTTGCTGCAGATTCAGGGAGCCATTTTAGCTACCCCTGAAACTTCTGTCTGAGGGCCTGGAGCACAAAATGGTGGCCACCTGTGACATCACCAGCATCCACTGGAACCTACCAGCACCTTCCAGAACATTCCGGGAGATTCCAGAACTCTGTGACAGTTGGAGACCGTTTAGAATGTTGGGAGGATAAGAGAGGCAGTTGGCAGTTGGAGCTGGCAGTTGGCACCTGACTGGTGAAGAGAGAGGAGCACAACAGTGAAGGAGGAAGGAGTGAAGCAGCAGGGGTGGAAACTTGTGCCTGGAGTGGGGTCCATAAACCCACCCTTGATACTTGTCCCTACTGATGGATCCCAGCCTATAGCCCTGTGTGGGAGGAAGACAGAAGAAACTTATCCTAAGGACCTGGACAGCAGGAACAGGCCTTAGAACCAAGAAAACAGCAAGATTCTGACCTGAGAACTGGTTTCCCTGGAGTCCGGCGTCGAGTAGCCTGAAGACCTGGAGCCCGAGGTGGAGAAGCGGCGCTGACTGAAGTAGCAGACGTCGTACCCGGAGCCGCCTGAGGTCGTGAGAGGGCGCCGACGGAGGTCGTGAGGAATACCAGAGGTCGAGGAGGAAGTGAACCGAGGTCGAGCGAGCGGCGTCATCGGAGGAGTGAAGTCCGCCCTCCGGAGTCGTCGGAGACCGAGGTAGAGGAGCACCGGAGGTCGGGAGTGAGGATCGCACTCCGGAGTCGCCCGGAGCCTGTGAGGAGGAGCACCGGAGGTCGGGGGTGAGGATCGCACCCCGGAGTCGCCGGAAGTCGACATCGAGGCCAGGCCGGCCGACGTCATCGGAGCCGAGAGCGCCATCGGACCGGAGCCGCCCGAAGTCGACATCGTGAAGAGACTGCCCGACGCCGTCGAATCGGAGGTCGAGATCGAACCGAGGCCACCGACATCGGACCGGAACCGCCTGCCGGCGTCGTCAAAGAACTGACATTGTGCCGAGGCCGCCGAGACCGAACCGGAACCGCCTCACGGCGTCGACACGACTCCAGCGGCGTCGGAACATCAGAAAAAGGGCAGTAAGTGGAGTAGAGGGCGCCTAAGGCCCTGTGGAGACCTGAGAGACTGCTCTAAGGGGCTAGGGAGGTGCTGAAACCAACCTGACTGTGCAAGGGGTGAACTGGGACTAACCTAGAGAGGTTGTGTGGGGAGAGAAAGCCAGGGCACTGGTATTCCCCCCTTTGATCTACCTCAGATTAGGCCTCAGCCTTGTCCCAGCCAGGGAGTAGCCCCCCTCAAGCCTTCCACAACCCTACAAGCTGTGCCTGGGCCATATCAGCCCTTAAGAATTGAAGTGTCATCTGATTATATGAGGGTTGCGGTATACTTTTAATTATTTATTGGGGATACTGTATTTATTGAGTTTTTACCTATTTATTGCTGCACTATATTTATAGGTCCACAGGACTTGTTGGTGTACAATATTTATTGGTACAGTATTTATTGCCTCAAAGTATTTAATTGTCTGTATATATTGCACTTGTATTTATGCCCTGTTATTTATGATCACCCCTATTTATTTCATCAAACAGCCAATATTTATTTGACCTGCACTAATTGAAACTTGTATATTGTGATTGACCTATTTATTTTTCCAATCAGCAACTAAGAGAAAAAGATAAAGAAAGAATATTTTCATAATTTTTACGGTGTAGAGTCGTTTTTGGAACGGATGCACGCATGGTTATTGTATGGGTATATTGTATGCTTAGCACTGCGCCTGTTTCCTGACCACTCGAGCCAAGCTACCACAGTGTGTTCGGGGAGTCCACCACCACCCTGCGGAGTGGGAGTGGGCTGTTTCCAACACATACCATTTGTTATTCCTTTTCAAATACAAATTTGCTCTTTGTACTTTCCGTACATCTACCAGCTCCTGCCAAATCTTCTTATTCTTTGTAGGTACACCATTAACCAGAATAACTAATGGTTCAGTTTCCAAAGTATCCGCATCAATAGTTTCCATATTTTTTTTCAAATCCAAGGGCAAATACACCACTCTACCTTTTAAACCTCTCAGTAAATCAGAAGGAGGTAATTTACCAATTTTGGGCTCCATACGTACTATGGTCTGGAACGGATGAACACATTGAATGAGTATAGACTCATAAGTATTTAATTCAGAAAGTTCAGCAGGAATAGCATCCAATTCTAAATTATTATGTACAGCTCTGGTCGGCATTCTATTTTCCTCTAACTTGTTGTAACAGTATTTACAAATACGCTGAACTTCACCCAATTCAAAACAATTTTCAAGAAATATATATGTGGCAAAATCCTTCCACTTATAATTATCTTCATTTTCACTCTTTCTGTACAGATCAACATACCTGGTTTGTTTTCTATAATGAGTTCTGCGGCAACAAATACAAGTAATATTTGGTCTTTCATTAGAGATTTTTTCAAATTTTGTTATGTGATCATTAAATGTCTTACTTACAAATGGTTGTACATTCTCTTCCACTTCTTCCTCATTTAGTGTGTCCTTCTCTGCACTGTTTTGTTCAGGACCAAAGTAACAAAACTGAATTTCATCAACAACCTTCTCTACATCTGATACCGTTCCTCGGAACAGAGCCCTATTCAATTCATTTAACTTTATTGCTGGACTTTTAGCAAAATACAACCGTCTCACAAACTTTCTCATTTCAGTATGATGAACAGCCAGCATCCTAAAATGATGGAAAACACTATTGCACACTTTTCTAGATAGACAAGCCAGAGAATGACCCTGCAAACCAGTATTCTCTCTCACTCTGCATGGATCCAGACTTTGAAGCACCTTAATCTTCTGTTTTATACTTTTTTTACTATATTCTCTTAGAAACTCTCGAAATTTGTCAATAGATTCCTGACGCACAGTGCAAATACTACTACAATTCCAAGTGTACACTGGGGCTTTAGGACGTCTCCCCATTGCCTCATCTGCCATCACTTGTACCTCATCTCTTGGAACCATTATCTCCTTCTCCATTATGCAACCATTTTTTACTTCGTATGAACGACCTCTGGTGTCAACTGCATGCAGCAAACTATTACTTTGAAAATAGCTTTCTTCATTAAAAAAAGGTTCACTACTTGAACTATGCATCCACTTGCCTAAAAACACTTTACAAAAGTTTGTTCGGTTCACTACTCTTTTCCTTTTGCTATGTGATTTCAGTACATTAACCATTTTGTCTAATGTACGCATCCTATTCAAAATTAATATGAATAGTTTCCTTTTTAATTCTAATGCCTTTGCTGCAATGGCTTCTATTTCTTTTTTTCTTTTATAAAACTTTGTCTTTTTCTTATATTTCTTCACATCCTTCATCAAATTAGACATAACTCTTCTCTGAAACATTTTTCTACGTATCTCTTTAAACGCTGTTTTTCTATTTATATAAATCTTTTCAGTTGCTGAAGGTATATTTGCATTAACTAAATTGTCAATTTTTTCCTCTCCTTTTTTTTTAAAAACATCCTTTCGAGTACAGACATTTTGTACATTTTTCATTCTTTTGAATATATTTTTAAGAAATTGTTTTTTGTGCTTACCAGAAGATTTTTTCTTTTTCCCAACATCAGCATCTTCTACTAACTTTGGTCCTCTAGTTGTCTTCAAATATAGGGTTTTTTTTAGCGTTTTTTGAACTCTGGATTTTGTAGGCATCTTAAATTTTGTTCACTGCTCTTCAGCAATACCTGAAAAAAACTAAAAAAAAAATTCCTTTATTTTATTTAAATATATTACTACATTTCTTTTCACAATAGTCACAAAACGAAATTTCTTTGCCAATTTGAATGCACACTTACTGCTCTTTTTTTTTGGCAAGTGAAAATCACTTTTACAGACTGACACATTATGAAACCACTTTTCAGATTTTTTAAAAAGCCCATGTCCAGACTGCTACACTCCAGCAAGGGCAACCAGCCTTAGTGATGCTGAATGTATTTGCATTACAGACTGAAACCTCAAAACCCCACTCGCTTCTAAATACTGTGCATGATTATACATGGAAAGGAGCTGGGTGTGTGCTAAGAGTCTGCTTCTGCACCAAAAAAATCGCTCCCCCTTTTTCCTACTAATGCAACTGTGAAATCACCAGAGCAAAACGCAATAAATCTCTGCCTGTAATTCCTATTTGCACACAGAGTCATGTTTTCACATTAGTCCCAAAACGAAATTTCTTTGCCAATTTGAATGCACACTTACTACTCTTTTTTTTTGGCAAGTGAAAATCACTTTTACAGACTGACACATTATGAAACAACTTTTCAGTTTTTTTAAAAAGCCCATGTCCAGACTGCTTTTTCAGACCACCACCATGTGTATCCTCGGTGACTACCTACACTCCAGCAAGGGCAACCAGCCTTAGTGATGCTGAATGTATTTGCATTACAGACTGAAACCTGAAAACCCCACTCGCTTCTAAATACTGTGCATGATTATACATGGAAAGGAGCTGGGTGTGTGCTAAGAGTCTGCTTCTTCCCCCAAAAAATCGCTCCCCCTTTTTCCTACTAATGCAACTGTGAAATCACCAGAGCAAAACGCAATAAATCTCTGCCTGTAATTCCTATTTCCACACAGAGTCATGTTTTCACATTAGTCCCAAAACGAAATTTCTTTGCCAATTTGAATGCACACTTACTGCTCTTTTTTTTTGGCAAGTGAAAATCACTTTTACAGACTGACACATTATGAAACCACTTTTCAGTTTTTTTAAAAAGCCCATGTCCAAACTGCTTTTTCAGACCACCACCATGTGTAACCTGGGTGGCTGCCTACATTCCAGCAAGGGCAACCAGCCTTAGTGATGCTGAATGTATTTGCATTACAGACTGAAACCTGAAAACCCCACTCGCTTGTAAATACTGTGCATGATTATACATGGCAAGCAGATGGGTGTGTGCTAAGAGTCTGCTTCTTCCCCCAAAAAATCGCTCCCCCTTTTTCCTACTAATGCAACTGTGAAATCACCAGAAAAAAACGCAATAAATCTCTGCCTGTAATTCCTATTTCCACACAGAGTCATGTTTTCACATTAGTCCCAAAACGAAATTTCTTTGCCAATTTGAAAGCACACTTACTGCTCTTTTTTTTTGGCAAGTGAAAATCACTTTTACAGACTGACACATTATGAAACCACTTTTTTGATTTTTTTAAATGCACATGTCCAAACTGCTTTTTCAGACCACCACCATGTGTAACCTGGGTGGCTGCCTACATTCCAGCAAGGGCAACCAGCCTTAGTGATGCTGAATGTATTTGCATTACTGAGTCCAACCTCAAACCCTTAAACTATTCTTTTTTTTTCCAGTACACCTTAATTTATCGTGAAAACATAGTCCATATTATTTTACATGTTCCTCACATTTAAATTTCTCCCAAAACAGAAAATGATAAACGCAACTTCAACAAAAAGAATTTCCATTTCTATTATTCATTTCTTAATTTACCATATACATCTCCTCTCAAACTCTAACCTCACCTTTAAAATTAGTTAGTTGTGAAAGAAATGTGGCACTCAAACAGCAGATTATCAGAGCCAGGATCTCTGTTCTGTTCACCTCTCTCCTCTCAGCAGAACCAGATAATGGCAAACTTTCCCTCTATTTTTCCACACATATACATGTAAGTTTCAAATCTCAGTGCTTCCCCCTTTTTTTCAAATGTAATCACACATTTCTATTGGTTGAAAACCAACCCTTTTCCAAAAGTACCCTGCCCCCAACTTGACTTCTGCCTAGTACCCTTCCCCCAACTTGACTTCTGCCTGCTACCATAGCAACAGCTCATGGAACACTGCTGTGTGGAGTTAGGTCAGAAGTTCGCCACACAATGTTTCAATTCCACAGAGCAAGAGTGCTTGACTTTTCAAACCTAACAGCAAATCCATAGTACTGTTCTTTGGTAACACATTTTTTTGTACCAATACAAAACATGCTTCTATTAATTTACACATACAGCCTAGTTTTTATTCTAGAATGGTATGAAACAGCCAATCAGTTATTTTTGTTTTGAAAAAAATATGTATGCCTCCATTTCCAAACTGTCTTTCTTTTCATATTGCCATTCTACTGAAAGACACCTCCTGAGTGCATCCAGTTCTCCTTTGAAGATGTTCACAGTGTGGATTGTAGGGCACAGCTATGTCTTCTGGAGTGAAAAGTTTGCAGAGAAAACAGATATGGTGAGAGACCTTGCTTTGCCAAATGTAGACATTAAATGGATTGGTCAGAGAGGGTTAAAGTGGCACCAATTGATGCCATTGGTGAAATCCTTCATGCAAATCCAACACCCTGACCTCATAATAGTGCACTGTGGTGGCAATGACCTAGGCACTTTGACTGGGGTAGGTCTGGAAATGCTTATGAAGGACACCTTTGCACAACTGTTTTCACTTTTCCCTAAAACTGCCTTTGTGTTTTCCAACATATGCCAAAGGCAAAAATGGAACTGGTCCAATCATTTCTGTCCGCAGATTGACAAAGCAAGAAAGCACGTCAACAAATCTGTTTCTGCTTTCCTCCGTGACTATGGTATGGGTGCCATTTACCACAACAACTTGCGTTATGACATGCAAGACATTTATAGAGGAGATGGTGTGCACTTCAATGATGAAGGGAACAGAGTCTTCCTCTTGAACCTTAGACTCTGCATCGGTACTTACTTGTAGGTACCACTAACAAAATGACTTCATAAACACAACAGCTCCTTTTAGAGCTCCCTAATATCTAAACTCTTAAATCTGCATTTCATTTCTTTTTTAATTTATTTTTTCTTCCGTACGCTTACCGTAAGCTTACCGTACGCGTACCCCGTGATTTTTTTAAAAATCAATAAATGTTTTCTTTGTACTTTACAGTCCTTCTTTGACCCCCTCACAAATGTAAGGGGGTCTGTAACTCTCCTCATTGCCCCCTTTTCTTGTTTTCACTCTTTTTTTCTGAGTGAAACACACAAAATGGCGGCCGCCGCTTCCTGGTTTCGGCCGATTCGAATGTTTACTAAGATCTAACAGCCAATCAGAATCGCGCTCGCGCACGCCATCGTACGCGTACCGTAAGCTTACCGTAAGCATACGGTAAGCGTACCGTAAGCGGGCTCAGATATATATATTGATTTAAAGGCTATTTTCTCAGAATCTACTGAACAGATTTACACCAAACCTACAAAAGGCACTTCCTTGACATAGGGACTACCTCTCTGCCAAATTTCTAGTAATTCTGTTCAGCCGTTCGGGCTGTAGCTCGTTCTAAAGGTCCTATGGAAAAATGCATGGGAAAAACGCGTTTTGGGACCCCCCTTTTATCTCAGCCCCCGCTTGACGAATCCCCCCGAGACTTTCAGGGTACGAGCGGAGCGTAGCGCCCCACCTATTTTGAGAAATTCGCGAGGATTCATCGACCGGCGCCAAAGTTATTCAAAATAGAATGTTGCGGATTTCCTATGGAAAAGGGGTCCTAACTATAACTACCTACTGGCGACCGCGGTGGGGTAGCGAACCCCTATCAATTCAATAACAATGTGTCACCAGTTCCACCGAACACAAACTTCCCACAGCCCAAATTGCTTTCCATTGAAAATAATGGGGTAACCCAGTGACCCTCAGAACCTGGGTAAGTACATAGAGCAGAAACAGTGGTTCTGTTGGGAATATGCTTAGTTTAAACAGCACTACATGCATATGATAACTGTTCCAATATTCCTTAAGTACAGTTATATGGACACACACATATATACCAATTTAAGAGACACAAGATAATTTTCTTTTTGCTGTATTTAAATCCAAACAAATATTGCTACTGTACAGGACTGACCAACAGTAACTCAAATATAACATAAGACACTTAGTGACTGATCGTGCATCATTTCCTTTGGTTTTTGCTTTGTTCGCCATAAGTTGGCAGGGTATGCTCAGACGTGAGTCCCTTGCTCACTTTGCCACTGGATTCAAGCAAGCCTGGCTGAAGACGGCTGAAATGCCAGAAACTGGTCCTAGGAAGCTTGTTTCCGGTCCAGGAAAGACATGGCTTGGCAGTTCGGGCTGGACTGTTCCCATGAGGCACAGGGTCAGACTGATTTGCATATGGCCATGTCTGAACTGGGGTGGCAGAGTGGGCTAAAGAACGGTGATGGATTAAACCCAGATCAGTTGACTGGGGGTGAGTGCTTGCAATGTTCAACACTCCGTCCATCATTTCCTTTGGTTTTTGCTTTGTTCGCCATAAGTTGGCAGGGTATGCTCAGACGTGAGTCCCTTGCTCACTTTGCCACTGGATTCAAGCAAGCCTGGCTGAAGACGGCTGAAATGCCAGAAACTGGTCCTAGGAAGCTTGTTTCCGGTCCAGGAAAGACATGGCTTGGCAGTTCGGGCTGGACTGTTCCCATGAGGCACAGGGTCAGACTGATTTGCATATGGCCATGTCTGAACTGGGGTGGCAGAGTGGGCTAAAGAACGGTGATGGATTAAACCCAGATCAGTTGACTGGGGGTGAGTGCTTGCAATGTTCAACACTCCGTCCATCATTTCCTTTGGTTTTTGCTTTGTTCGCCATAAGTTGGCAGGGTATGCTCAGACGTGAGTCCCTTGCTCACTTTGCCACTGGATTCAAGCAAGCCTGGCTGAAGACGGCTGAAATGCCAGAAACTGGTCCTAGGAAGCTTGTTTCCGGTCCAGGAAAGACATGGCTTGGCAGTTCGGGCTGGACTGTTCCCATGAGGCACAGGGTCAGACTGATTTGCATATGGCCATGTCTGAACTGGGGTGGCAGAGTGGGCTAAAGAACGGTGATGGATTAAACCCAGATCAGTTGACTGGGGGTGAGTGCTTGCAATGTTCAACACTCCGTCCATCATTTCCTTTGGTTTTTGCTTTGTTCGCCATAAGTTGGCAGGGTATGCTCAGACGTGAGTCCCTTGCTCACTTTGCCACTGGATTCAAGCAAGCCTGGCTGAAGACGGCTGAAATGCCAGAAACTGGTCCTAGGAAGCTTGTTTCCGGTCCAGGAAAGACATGGCTTAGCAGTTTGGGCTGGACTGTTCCCATGAGGCACAGGGTCAGACTGATTTGCATATGGCCATGTCTGAACTGGGGTGGCAGAGTGGGCTAAAGAACGGTGATGGATTAAACCCAGATCAGTTGACTGGGGGTGAGTGCTTGCAATGTTCAACACTCCGTCCATCATTTCCTTTGGTTTTTGCTTTGTTCGCCATAAGTTGGCAGGGTATGCTCAGACGTGAGTCCCTTGCTCGCTTTGCCACTGGATTCAAGCAAGCCTGGCTGAAGACGGCTGAAATGCCAGAAACTGGTCCTAGGAAGCTTGTTTCCGGTCCAGGAAAGACATGGCTTGGCAGTTCGGGCTGGACTGTTCCCATGAGGCACAGGGTCAGACTGATTTGCATATGGCCATGTCTGAACTGGGGTGGCAGAGTGGGCTAAAGAACGGTGATGGATTAAACCCAGATCAGTTGACTGGGGGTGAGTGCTTGCAATGTTCAACACTCCGTCCATCATTTCCTTTGGTTTTTGCTTTGTTCGCCATAAGTTGGCAGGGTATGCTCAGACGTGAGTCCCTTGCTCACTTTGCCACTGGATTCAAGCAAGCCTGGCTGAAGACGGCTGAAATGCCAGAAACTGGTCCTAGGAAGCTTGTTTCCGGTCCAGGAAAGACATGGCTTGGCAGTTCGGGCTGGACTGTTCCCATGAGGCACAGGGTCAGACTGATTTGCATATGGCCATGTCTGAACTGGGGTGGCAGAGTGAGCTAAAGAACGGTGATGGATTAAACCCAGATCAGTTGACTGGGGGTGAGTGCTTGCAATGTTCAACACTCCGTCCATCATTTCCTTTGGTTTTTGCTTTGTTCGCCATAAGTTGGCAGGGTATGCTCAGACGTGAGTCCCTTGCTCACTTTGCCACTGGATTCAAGCAAGCCTGGCTGAAGACGGCTGAAATGCCAGAAACTGGTCCTAGGAAGCTTGTTTCCGGTCCAGGAAAGACATGGCTTGGCAGTTCGGGCTGGACTGTTCCCATGAGGCACAGGGTCAGACTGATTTGCATATGGCCATGTCTGAACTGGGGTGGCAGAGTGGGCTAAAGAACGGTGATGGATTAAACCCAGATCAGTTGACTGGGGGTGAGTGCTTGCAATGTTCAACACTCCGTCCATCATTTCCTTTGGTTTTTGCTTTGTTCGCCATAAGTTGGCAGGGTATGCTCAGACGTGAGTCCCTTGCTCACTTTGCCACTGGATTCAAGCAAGCCTGGCTGAAGACGGCTGAAATGCCAGAAACTGGTCCTAGGAAGCTTGTTTCCGGTCCAGGAAAGACATGGCTTAGCAGTTTGGGCTGGACTGTTCCCATGAGGCACAGGGTCAGACTGATTTGCATATGGCCATGTCTGAACTGGGGTGGCAGAGTGGGCTAAAGAACGGTGATGGATTAAACCCAGATCAGTTGACTGGGGGTGAGTGCTTGCAATGTTCAACACTCCGTCCATCATTTCCTTTGGTTTTTGCTTTGTTCGCCATAAGTTGGCAGGGTATGCTCAGACGTGAGTCCCTTGCTCGCTTTGCCACTGGATTCAAGCAAGCCTGGCTGAAGACGGCTGAAATGCCAGAAACTGGTCCTAGGAAGCTTGTTTCCGGTCCAGGAAAGACATGGCTTGGCAGTTCGGGCTGGACTGTTCCCATGAGGCACAGGGTCAGACTGATTTGCATATGGCCATGTCTGAACTGGGGTGGCAGAGTGGGCTAAAGAACGGTGATGGATTAAACCCAGATCAGTTGACTGGGGGTGAGTGCTTGCAATGTTCAACACTCCGTCCATCATTTCCTTTGGTTTTTGCTTTGTTCGCCATAAGTTGGCAGGGTATGCTCAGACGTGAGTCCCTTGCTCACTTTGCCACTGGATTCAAGCAAGCCTGGCTGAAGACGGCTGAAATGCCAGAAACTGGTCCTAGGAAGCTTGTTTCCGGTCCAGGAAAGACATGGCTTGGCAGTTCGGGCTGGACTGTTCCCATGAGGCACAGGGTCAGACTGATTTGCATATGGCCATGTCTGAACTGGGGTGGCAGAGTGGGCTAAAGAACGGTGATGGATTAAACCCAGATCAGTTGACTGGGGGTGAGTGCTTGCAATGTTCAACACTCCGTCCATCATTTCCTTTGGTTTTTGCTTTGTTCGCCATAAGTTGGCAGGGTATGCTCAGACGTGAGTCCCTTGCTCACTTTGCCACTGGATTCAAGCAAGCCTGGCTGAAGACGGCTGAAATGCCAGAAACTGGTCCTAGGAAGCTTGTTTCCGGTCCAGGAAAGACATGGCTTGGCAGTTCGGGCTGGACTGTTCCCATGAGGCACAGGGTCAGACTGATTTGCATATGGCCATGTCTGAACTGTGGTGGCAGAGTGGGCTAAAGAACGGTGATGGATTAAACCCAGATCAGTTGACTGGGGGTGAGTGCTTGCAATGTTCAACACTCCGTCCATCATTTCCTTTGGTTTTTGCTTTGTTCGCCATAAGTTGGCAGGGTATGCTCAGACGTGAGTCCCTTGCTCACTTTGCCACTGGATTCAAGCAAGCCTGGCTGAAGACGGCTGAAATGCCAGAAACTGGTCCTAGGAAGCTTGTTTCCGGTCCAGGAAAGACATGGCTTGGCAGTTCGGGCTGGACTGTTCCCATGAGGCACAGGGTCAGACTGATTTGCATATGGCCATGTCTGAACTGGGGTGGCAGAGTGGGCTAAAGAACGGTGATGGATTAAACCCAGATCAGTTGACTGGGGGTGAGTGCTTGCAATTTTCAACACTCCGTCCATCATTTCCTTTGGTTTTTGCTTTGTTCGCCATAAGTTGGCAGGGTATGCTCAGACGTGAGTCCCTTGCTCACTTTGCCACTGGATTCAAGCAAGCCTGGCTGAAGACGGCTGAAATGCCAGAAACTGGTCCTAGGAAGCTTGTTTCCGGTCCAGGAAAGACATGGCTTGGCAGTTCGGGCTGGACTGTTCCCATGAGGCACAGGGTCAGACTGATTTGCATATGGCCATGTCTGAACTGGGGTGGCAGAGTGGGCTAAAGAACGGTGATGGATTAAACCCAGATCAGTTGACTGGGGGTGAGTGCTTGCAATGTTGAACACTCCGTCCATCATTTCCTTTGGTTTTTGCTTTGATCGTGCTAGGTGACATAACATTTAAACATAAATTGACATGAAGAACATAAATATACAATGACAAAAAATGTTCCTTAAACATAGGTGGTCCAAAATCAATTGCATATAACACCACAGCATATATCATTCAGTATTCAAATGGTGGAATTGCATTTGTTATTTTTCTTTGTGTGTGCACATGTTTGTAATGATTTTAATTAATCAACAAATAAATTACTACTCTTGTGTTCAGTTTAAAATGCCGTGCCACAGGATAATTGGGATCAGAATTCACAATCGCTCTCAGATGTTGTAATATTCTGTTGAACACCTGCAATTTAGTGCTGCCCACATAAAGTAAGTGACAGGTACATTCTAGGACATAAATAGCGAAGTCTGTTCTACAAGTATAGTGACCTAGCTAAAAGCTGTGACATATTGTGAAACATTTTTTCCAAATTTACAAGCTCGACATGAGCTGCACTTGGAGAAACCTGATCTTGCCGAGAGCCAACTATTAGAAGTTATAATTTCAGGGCTATTTCTTACCAATGCATCCCTCATTGAGGGTGCCCTTCTAAATGTTAGGCTAGGTAGTTTAGGCATGATTCGAGACAAAGTTAAATCCGATAGAATGATTGGCCAATTCTTATATAAAATCTTACGGACTTGTCTCTCCTGCCGACAAAAATTTGTAATTAGTCTTATATTGTCAACAGACTGAACAGCCAGACTGTCCGTGCTTTCCTTCAACTGCCTGGATGAGCTTGGGATATCAGGTAAAACATTCACATCAATTACTTCATTAGCTTTGTCACGAGCTATTATCAGATCAGTAGCTTTATACCCTCTATTTAAGAACCTTTCAAACGCTTCTGCTTGACATTGTTTAAGGTCCCCTTCATGACTGCAAATGGGCTTAATTCGCAAGAATTCCCCATAGGGAATACTTCGTATAAGATGTTGAGGGTGTGAACTAGTCGCATGTAGCACTGAATTTCCAGCTGTTGTTTTTCTATGTAATTTGGTATGGATCATGTTGTCTTTTACAAAAATTTCAACATCTAGAAACTGTATCTTACTGTCACTGATATCTGATGTAAAAGTGAGATTTAGGGCATTAATGTTTAAATCATTCACAAATTTTTGAGCTGTTTCAATAGAACCTTTCCAGATAATACACACATCATCTATGAATCTCCACCAGTGAAGCACATGTTGGTCATAAATATCTTGATGCGTAGTCCTCAGGACATGTTCCTCCCACCAGCCCATGTGTAAACACGCGTAACTGGGGGAGAAACATGCCCCCATCGCCACTCCGCGTAATTGCTGGATCACTTCCTTATTAAATAGGAAAAAAGTCAAACAGATCTCTATTATTTTTACCAACATTTTGGTATGTTCAATAACCCTGCCAGACTATATATATATACACACACATATCTGGTCACGCTGAACCGGGGCAAAGTCACAAGTTCAGGCCGACCGTGATGGAGCACAGGCTGGCTACAGGGACCCAGTTGATCCATTTAACAGAGTATCTTAAAACCTGGCTGCCGAGTGTAGCATGGATCCGCGTCAAAGATGTGTTGCGCAGCTGAAGTGATGGGTAGGTTCTGAGATGTGGCGAGGCTGTGGTGTGAGGTCCTGTTGTATCATCGCCAATAGCCGAGGATTGCAATACAAAGTCCGGCATCAGGGATGCTGCAAGCAGCTTGTGATGCATCGTTTCCGAGGAGCTGCAAAGCTGCAATGCGGAGTCCATCATCCTTGATGAGGCTATAGTTGGCAAGAGATGTGAGGACCTGTGCTGTGCTGTGCTGTGAATGTGCTGCACCATCAGGGCGATGCGTCAGTTCTGAGGACTGGGAGGTGAAACGGGTCTTTTCGATGGGTCCAATCTATGCAGCGATGCTTTGTTTCTGCTCTGGGATGCACTGCTCGGCTGAGGAGATTTGTCAGTGCTGCTCAAGGATGTGTAGTTCAGTAGAGAAGATGCCTCAGTTTTGCTGGCGAGCACCTTAGGCCCACTTCCAAGTGTCCAGGACTGGGGTGCACCACTTGGCAGGGTAGACTTACAGATGGCAGAGTCATTCGAAGCCTGTGATGTCCCCGAGGCTTCAGATCAGGAGGCCAGCCAACTATCCTTTGGAGTCACTCTGGGATCTGGGTTCAAGAGTTGCAGGTCAAGTCCTTCTCACCCAGGCAGGGGGGCAGCAGGCAGCAGGTCAGCACCACAAAGCAGGATTCCATCAGAATGCAGTCCAGCAGAGTGGCAGTCATGCAGCAGCATACCAATCCTTCTCCCTGACAGAGTATCCACAGCCTCATTAACACCTGAATAGGCTGTGTCCTGTCTCCACACAAAAAGCTGGATACCCTCTGTAGTTAGTAAGGAACCAGGGCAGGTAAGGCAGGGCATCTGTGCACTTTAAAGATAAATTACCTCTAGAAGCTTATCCTCACTTCAAAGGCGCAACTTTGTATAAAGAAGGACCTCAGACACCACCAATTCTGAATATGATAATGACTACCCTTTTAACTCTGTGGCGGCAACTGAAGCCTCCCTATCAGTTCACTTCTCAATTAACAATCCACTTTCTAGATTAGGGTTCTGTGAAGTTTGCGTAATTTGATTTCATGTAATTACACAAATTTAAATCCATCTTTTAGTGCTAAATTTAGCACAAAACGCATTCTCTCATCAATTTTTCTCAACAGAATGTATATTGTGGTAAACAAATTGTGCACCATGAACAACAGTCACTCGTATTCTGTTGTTCTTGTATGTTGGCAATGAAAGGTTACTGAGAATGGTGCATTCATGGTAAATCTTTATTACAAATGGTGCGTAATTTTGCAAACTGACTTAATGGTACAGTTCTGGGAATTTCAAATAGTAAGCATAATATGACATTGATGGAACTAAGTGAATTAGTAGATTTGACCCTAGGTTCTCTGCACAATAGTGAACCAAATCTCCTTCCCACAATAGTCCAGCACATTGAGGGGCATATTTATAAGATGAGTTGTGTGGCTCTTGCACCACTCAACGTGGTGCAAGTACGACACAAGTCCAAAATGCAATATATGAAGCCATGCAAGGCCAGCTTGTGTGGCTACATAAATCTGGAGTAACGCAGTGCAAACTGCAGCATTGCGTTACTTTACCTTGGTAAGGCATTCCATGGGGTCTCCCAGGTAACTCTCATGGTTTTTGACACATTCCCAGATTTACTAAAAGTGATAGACCTGGGAATACACCATCAGGATCCTGCTAGACAACAGCGAGATGGCGGCCCTCATCCTCCTGGACCTCTCCGCCGCCTTTGACAGCGCCAGCCACCGCACACTACGCACGCGCCTCCACGACGCAGAGACAAGGCCCTGGACTGGACCACCTCTTTCCTCTACGGCAGAACTCAGAGAGTCCGCCTCCCCCGTTCCGATCCGATGCCTCCGAGATCATCTGCGGCGTCCCTCAAGGATCTTCCCTCAGCCCAACGCTGTTCAACGTCTACATGGCACCACTAGCACGCATCGCCCGACAGCACGACCTCAACATAATCTCCTACGCCGACGACACTCAGCTGATCCTCTCCCTCACCAAGGACCCCCTCACCGCCAAATCCAACCTCCACCAGGGAATGAAGGCCGTCGCAGACTGGATGGAGGACAGCCGCCTCAAACTGAACACAGACAAGACGGAAATCCTCATCCTCGGGTCCAACCCCTCCGCATGGGACGACTCTTGGTTGCCCACGTCACTGGGGTCCCCCCGGCCCCCACCGACCACGCACGCAACCTGGGAGTCATCCTCGACTCGAAACTCTTCATGACCAAACAAGTCAACGCAGTCTCCTCCACCTGTTTCAACACCCTCCGCATGCTCCGCAAGATCTACAGATGGATCCCGACAAACACGAGGAAAACAGTCACCCAGGCCCTAGTCAGCAGCAGACTCGACTACGGAAATGCCCTCTACGCCGGAGCCTCGTCCAAGCTCATCAACAGACAACAGAGAATCCAGAACGCCTCTGCACGCCTGATCCTCGACGTCCCACGCCGCGACCACATCACCCCCCACCTGAGGAACCTGCACTGGCTCCCCGTTGACAAAAGAATCTCCTTCAAGCTCCTGATCCACGCACACAAGGCACTCCACAAAACCTGCCCAGCCTATCTCAACAATCGACTCTCCTTCTACGTACCCAACAGGAAACTCCATTCCGCTGACCACACCCTGGCCACGGTCCCACGCATCCGGAGAACTACTTCCGGAGGCAGATCCTTCTCTGATTGCGCCGCCAGGACCTGGAACACCCTCCCCCTCTACCTGCGACAAACAGAAGACCTGCTGACCTTCAGGAGACAACTCAAGACCTGGCTCTTCGACCAATAGCAGCAGCACCCCCCCCCCAGCGCCTTGAAACCCTTACGGGTTTGTAGTGCGCTTTACAAATTATGTGATTGATTGATTGATTGATTGAACAAGATACGCTTTCCCAGGAGGTGTAATGAGGAAATATCTTTATTTCCCATTGTTCCTTCCGCTTTCTATGTATGCTGCATTCTGCAGCACAGATAGAATGAGGAAAATGACTCTCAGGATTGTTGTTGTGCAGGAAGGGGCCCCTTCCTACTCAAAAAAAATCTTGCAACACAGGCCACCTTGCACCATGGGGCCAGGGTGCTTGCACTGGCGCTAGGCAGCCAAGAAGGCACCAGTGCAGGGAAAAAGGCAGGAATGCACCACATTCTTTTACCTACAGTGCATTCCAACCCTTTCCCTGTAAAGCAGGGCAGAAATGTGACCTACTGCACTGTGTTGCATTACTTTGCCATGAATATGGCCCTGAGTTCAGGGACCCCAGTGATACCAAGGCAGATTTCCATGGTGTTGTCTCCATATTTTTGGGTTACCATGTGATGTGGCCCCTTTAAGTTCAGGGATTATCTTCAGTTCCCCTCCAAGGCAGTGGCCCATGTCCCTTGCGCTCTTGCAGATCTGAGCGGCCTCTACTGTCTCCCCTTTAACCAGGGTCTGCATCATTCGCATGCTCCAGTGGTACACAGAAGCCTATGTCCCTTGGCAGGTGAGGGGCATGAGGAGATCACTAGGCACATAAGAGTGTGTCAGGAGTGCCCCAGCACAGGCACACACCACAAGGCAGGGAGGGGCTTCAGGGCACCAAAAGGTCACCATGAAGCAGGTCATCCTAACCCCACCTGGTCATCCAATGTGCGCATCCAGGTTTCAACATCGCTAGGTCACCATCAGTGGTTCCCAAGGGACAACGGAGCATGCACCGAGGACAGGAGCTTCCGAAAAAGCAGGTAGGTTGTGATATGATGAGTAGCTTGAAAGGAAAGCCACGCCTCTTGACAGTGTCAAGTCCCTCCTCCAGCCCTAGTTATTTGAGGCTAGGCTTGTTTGAGAGTTCTAGGGGCTACATATCTGAAGCAACGATGTCAGCAATATGATGTAATCGGGCTAGAAATCAGTGGGAACTAGGGGAGATTTCCTGTTCATGATGTGTCCTTCACCAGATATTCAGTGGTGGATTTGGCGTGTAAGGCATTGAGTTGTGGCTGCTTTGCCCCCTCCACTATGCTCTTCTCAGTGAATTAGGTGAGGTTGTTGGTAAAACAACAACATAACTCACTTTCCCTGTCTTGGGGTTGAGGAACTTCGATTTCCGATCGCGATCGAATCGACCCGCCATTTTGTGCTCCACCGCCATTTTATGTTGCCATCACTCAGGCAGCACGGCGAACAAAGTCTATTCTGCTTTTTCTGCAGCTTCGTGTCAAAATTGTCCTTCTGCCTCTATTTGCAAAGCTGGTGTTAGGTTTGGCCGAGTACACTAATCCCTGTCTGGTTTTTCTAATCCCCGTCTCAACTATCTGTTGGTTCACACTATTCTTTTCCGACTTTATCTTAACGTCTGGCCTTCACTGTCCTCCGCTAGCATTCTCTCGTTTCACAACTGTCCTCCAACACACACAAACGTATCTCGCCACCTGCAAGTTTGTTATAAATCCGTTAATAAATTAGTTTGAGGGAGGGGTGACAAACACAGTTGGAGGAGAGGTTTCTTCGAGTCATCTGACACTTTTGTTTTCAAATCTCTCCTATTGGTTCTGTCCTGTTTTTCAACTTTCCTTATTGGCTCTTTCTTGTATTTGTTGGGTGTATACTTGGTTAATGTATATGTTACCTATATGGTATAAAAGTTTGTGCACCACAGAGTGAAGTGGCAGTCTCCTGAGAACCTACCTTGTGTACTTCTGGGATAACTGTAATAGCTGCAGCTAATAAATCTGATCTTCTAACGCCTAACAGAGTGTCCCGTGTCTCTGTGTAGCTGAGCAGGAGAACCCAGGAGATTAAGGCGAACCCTGCACCGCCAGGCCCAAAAGGTTCTGGTTCTTCAACGTGAATCATATCTTGTACTTTAACTTCTAGAAGATATTTGAACGGACTGTGTGATATGGGAAGCGTCTCTCAGGTCCATCACGGGGCCCAGAATTCTAGGACCATTTGGGTGAGCTCTTTCTATTCATTAAAATAGTTGTGCTATGTTCTATAAGTTTTACTTATATCTGTCAACAACTTACCTTTTGGTATACTTCACTGTGTACTTATTTAGATGTTCTGGGTTATTTACTATTTATTTTGAAGGAACTATAAATATAATTGGTAACATTTTTGAGTCAATGCCCAGTTAAAAATAATTGGTATCTTTTGCATCTTGCATATTCTTGTTTTCTGTGATCTCAAGATCATGCTTAGCTTTTTGGATACACAGAAGTCTAAAGGTTACCTTGGTTTGCTAGCTGCCTCTTACAGTATTGCCTTAGAGGGCTAGCGGGGGGAGCTGCCATGCCTAGAAAGGACAGGGAAATCAGGAAATAATAAAACACACCCTGAAGTTGACTAAACTTGAAAAGTCAGCCTATAATGCTCCTTTTCAAAGTTTGGCTTGATGGTGCTATTGATTTCAATGTGACACCGACTTTCATAAATCTGTAGCAGTTTCTTAAAGGTAAACTCACCACTTCCATTTTCTAATTTCACGATCATTTGAGATTGAACGTCCTCTTGCCCCTCCATGTGGTAATGTTGCTATTGGGGAGGATTTGAAAGAATTAGGGCCTGTGCATGATATGACTTGTGCTAGTCCACCTTTTGAGAGCCTTTGATAGCTTGAGAGGGGTTTGGGGCTTGAACCCCTGCTCAAACGTTTGGCTATTTTGGCTTAAATCTGCCTTGAAGGAGTATGTGAAATCTCAGACTTGTAAAGACTGTGGGGCATATTTACAAGGCGGCGATAGAAAATTATCGCCGCTTTTGCGGCCGTTTTCGGACGAAAAGCGGCGATAATTCTATCGCCTAATTAGCAAGGTCACGCTAACGCGTGAAACCTTGCATTAGCGCACAAATTCTTAACACCCAGCTTTGCATTTCTAATGAGATGCAAAGTGGGCGTTCCTGACTTGACATGACATGACAGGAGAAATGTCGGTAAGCGACATTTCTCCTATCATCAAGCCCCACGCTATGAAGCATAGCGGCAAGAAAAGTAGTGATAACCTCTGTTATCGGTACTTTCCTTACGCCTGCTTCAGGACTGACTTAGCCATGATATCCTATGGAAGGTGGATATCATGGCTAAGTTTGTGAGTCCCTATCAACAAGCTAACGCCACATTTCGTGAGATTATCGCTGCATTGCCAGCGATAATCTCACGTTAGGAAGTTAGCGCTAGGATTTTTATCGCTGTTGAGATAAGCGTTGCTAATAGCATGCTATCTTAGCGATAAAAATCCACGTTAGCCGGCGATAATTATTCTAGTGCTAAGTGCGCTTGCGATAATTATCGCCGGTTGTTGCTGATATGCCCCTTGTTTGCTTTCATCTCAGGTTGCCAGTCTTGAGTGCTCTTCCACTTTCTTCCTCCATCACTGGTTGTATTTATTCAACACTCAGCAGTATTCCTCCCTTTAAAAATACCTAAATAAATCAATAAAATGATTCATGACTACTGCTTATGTCACCAATTCCCATTCTAGCCCTTTCGGTATCCTTTTACTTATTATACAGCTTCTATGCCTGCCACATGTTGCCGTTGAGATTACTAGGCCAGCTTACATTACCTCACTTGTATTGGGCACAGGCACACAGCGTCCTTATCGCAATGATAATTTGCACGTTTATTTCTCACATATTCTCACCCATCATACTGCCCAGGGGCTGCATTCCATAAGACAATAACACGTCCTTGGTGATCATCACTAAGATACTGAACATACTTCCCACATAGTCTCAGAACAAAAACAACACACTTCCAGCCACACACCCTACATGGTGTATCTTGCTATCCACATAGACAAGCTCTTAGGCGCTCCCACATTGTTGTTGTAAGCACTGTTTAAATGGTACAGTTAAATACAATCCAATTATCGTATGAATTCCAGGAAAATATACTCCACAATTAAATGTGGTAGCCCATGCACTTACAATAACGTTGTCTTCCATCTTATTTTCGCCTGTTAGATGTAGATGTTCCTTCTAGCTTTGATAAACCTTGCCATATCCTGGAAGAATTTATCATTAGTTTTTCTCCTTTTTTAGCTAGTGCTTCATAGTATTTCAGTGCAGAGGTGACATGAAACATACTTTTTTAGCTTTACACTTCCAACTCATTGAAATGTGTGGCTGCGGCTCTAACCTGAAGCCAACTGACAGACAAGGTGACTTTTCTCCTAAACGCCTTCTATGACAAAATGCTTTCTTTTTGGTTAAATACAGATGAATGTCTCTTATTTCTGTGCAGGACACATTACTTTCTTGCATGTGCCCTTCCTCTGCTTAGAACTGCTATAGGATATACAGTTTTCTATGATTACGTATAGGTGCTGCACATGATCACATAACATTGACCTCTTCCGTTGTCTATCTTTACAATTAGTTTGAATGTTAGTGATACCGGGCCAGTGCTACGCATGGCCACAGGGTGCTGTGGAAGGCCCCGCAGTTAGCCCACCAACATCGGGCCCTGTGCTGGTGTGCCTCAGCCAGTGCACAACTTCCTACATTTCCCTTTCCTCACACTGCTCTTCCTATATACCCCATTCCCCATTTGAGTGAGGTGAGTCTCAACTTCGCACTACAAATACAATTACAATTGGGCCCAGGCAAGAGAATTGGGGCCTCTTCCCTGCAACTCACATCCTTTCCTGGGCTTTGCAGCTCTTGACCATGAGTACAAGGCACAGGGGAGTGGGCCCTCTCCCCTTGGTCCTGCAATGACTGACCTTAGCTGCGAAGCCTAAGGTAAGGGCACTCCCCCCTCTGGGCTTCCCCGCTCTGGATCATGGTGGTGAGGCCCAGGGAAGTGGTCATCTTGCCTCCTTGGGCCTTTTAGCTCTAGATCATGGTTGCGAGGCCTATGGGAGTAGGGTCCGTTCCCTTCAGCCTAATAGTGCTGTACCATGGCATTGTGCAGGAGCCGGTGTCAGGGGCATAATCATCAGTAGTGTATCAGTTGCAATGGAAGCAAGCACCAGGGGTATGAGATACCCAACACACCCAAAATATTATTTTTGGAGTGGATGTATTTACTTTGCACAAGAGCCGACACCATTGCCATGCTACTTGCCGCCCTCCCATGAGTCCTGCAGCCATGGTCCAGTGTTGCGAGGCAAAGGAGAGGAACTTCCTCCCATGGCCTCGCAGAAAGGATCTAGTATTGAGATGGGGAGGAGGTGCAGCACTAGGCCATGGCTGCAATGTACATAGCCAGGCACTTGTCAGATGTGTAGCAGTCACTAGTGCAGCAGGTGCAATGGAATCAGGGATCAGGATTGTTGGGGACCCAATGCGCTCAAATTATGGCTGTGCTTTGTTGTCCAGCAAGCGAATAGAAGGAGGGAAGATGACCTATTTACCTTCCTTACCTCAGATCCCTGCGACCATCGTTACGCCCTGTTATGCTACTCACCCCTCTCTCATGGGCCTTGTAGCCATGATCCAGCATTGCAAGGCCCACTCCCCTGGGTTTCACGGCATGGTCCAATTCTGTGATTTCTAGCAGGTTAGCGCGGCAGGGTGCATGGTTGTTTCTCGTTTTATACGTTTTCTGGCTCTGCAGTGAACTCCTGCAGGTAGGCAAATGTCATATTGTTTTTGCTTCCCAAAGGACTGATGCATGCAAGCAGGCTAATCTGCAGGGGATGTTAAAACAGAGCTGATAGGAAAGCCAAGTCCAGTGGGATGTCCCAGCACTAACACTGGGAACTACCTCTACGCAGAGGTGTGAGGGGCCAAAATTTGATAAAATGGTAGCTGGGAGGGAGGACGTGGGTCAGGAAGTGCCCTTCACATACCACTTTATTAGAATGTTTACATTAGAGGTGCTAAAAAGGAGGACTCTAAAAACTGAGAATGAAACAGCCCTAAATAAACAGGCACTCATCCTAAAATCGTTACGTTCAAATATTGGCTAGTGTGTAGGCCTGGGCTAAAATTTAGTTCCGTTTGCGGAAATTGCGAAAATTTGACATTTTCGCGTTCCGCGGAAAGCGCGAAAATGTCAAAATTTTTGCATTTCGCAGCTTGGCAATAATTTGTTTCTTGCTCGCGCTGTAAAATAATACATTCTCGCGCGCGCGCGATCGCCTTACCTGAATCCCTGCGTTCGTCGACAAGTTTTCTTGATCCGGTCGCGTTCTCCATGAGATGTTGTATTGTTTTTAGCCATTTGTGCAGTCTCGCGACTGTTCGCACCCGCAGTGACTTCATGCGTCACGCGATCACGTCTTTCTTCTCGCGATCATGCACCGCGAGACAACTGAAAACAAGATGGCCGCGCCCGCGAGCAACCACATGGGTAAGTTGGCGAGCCGCAACCATGCAGAAAATCTCGCGAACATGCGGGAAAAAAACTTCTGCATCTTCGCGATATTTCCGCATGTTTGCGATCATTTTTAACATTTTCGCGATAATTTGCGAAAGTGGATTTCGCAAATTCCGCCCACCCCTACTAGTGTGCTGATGAAATAGTTGCAGATAAGGAGAAAAGGACACTGGGAGAACATGATTTGCCCATGATTAAACACATTTGATCAAGTAGGGGAACCAATACTGCCACACAGGACTGATTGTTTCAAGACCCATCACTTTCCCACTGTGGCACATGCTCTATGTGTTTAAGTGATTAGGGTCCTGATTTAGGATAGGATGTAATAATATGAAAACCCTAAAATGAGCTGCACAAATGTTGGTAGCTCCTATATGAACATCATCTAGATGAAAGCACAAACATGCCAAGTGACCTGCAAAGTGATCATGGAAAGTTTGCTGCTGTACTGGAAAAGGATAGAGTGGGCGAGGGTGGAGCTGCTTCTTCACTTTTAGAAGTTAGGAATGGAGTCTTCAAGAATCGATTATTGTAATTGACCCTTAGCTATGGTCTAGTGCTGTGAGGCCCTTGGAAGAAGGTCCCTCCCCCGGGCTTCACAGCACTGAACCATGGGTTTGAGATCCATGGGATGGCTCTATCTCCATTGAGCCTCCACACATGCTCATGCACTCCTAGATTTGAGAGGGCCAAACCCTGGCCTCACAGCACTGGACCATGGGTGCGAAGTCCAGGAGAAACTCACACTTCCTTGGATTTCACAGCCTTAGTCAAGCACTGTGAGGCTCGAAAGTGGGGTCTCTGGTTCAAATCAATACTTTCTTTCAGTTATGTTCCTTCTGGTGTCGATGCTCTATAGCACAGTCCTCATGTGTGCAAAATTCCTCCGTTTGTTGCACAGTGACTTTTTAGATTGTGCCTGGCCAATCCATTCAATGAGTATCTGCTTTGTTTTTGTGCATAAGTAACTAATCATTTGTTTTATGCTAAAAGACAATCCACCGATTTCTGCTAGAAATGGCTGATTATTGCATCAAGCATGTGCCTTAAATTGAATTAATGACTTAAATAGAACAATGACATATCCAGTCTTCCTGCTTCTCATTTCATGTTTACTTAACATATGTAATCTTCAGTCTTAACCTTGCTTTCTCACTTGCGTTGCACCCAGGTCTGGAGATAAAAACAAATGTTATGTTGTGCTATATTTATATTTATTTGATGTTAAAGCTAGTAACATAACTAGCCTAAAAATAGAGAAATAGAGGCTACCGATTTAAAAGCCAGTTTTGATTGCTTTCCTGAATTTAAATAGAACAGGTTATGAGATAATGGCAGCTAGAAAAGAGGTTCACAATTTGGCAGATCCAGTGGGGAAGAAGCTGTCTGCATTTGTAATTGTTACATTTCGTACACAGTTAGTAGGAACTGATTTGTCTAGTCTAAGATTTTATGTGGCTGAAGTAAAAATTTGGAAGATAAAAAAGTAGGACAGTGGTGATAGAAGATTCTATGTACAATCATAAGGGCTTTGAACACAACCCTAGATTAAATAGGTAGCCAAAAGCAAGGTTCCCAGGAATTGTGGTATATTGTAGTGTTTTGCAATGTTGAATATGAGGCAGGCAGTGGCATTTTGCATGATTTGAAGCCAATAGAGCTTTTTTACGCATGGCTAAATAAATGTCCTTAAGGTAACCAAACCTAGATTGACTACTGCTGTGGGCCAGTTGCTATGAATGTAAATGAGTATTTCTTCAAAGATCTTGAGTTGTCCAAAGCACATACTGGCACCTATATCACTTGTCTGTTGAGTCATACAATGGTGTCTAGATGGATGCCCAGATTGCATTTTTCCTTGGGTGGGGATTGAAGAGGTTGCGTGAAGTTAGAGCAGCAAACCAGGAAGGCGATGTTTGGGAGTTAGCCACACCTTGGTTTCAATGTTATTTATCTTCAGGAAATAAAAAGACATCCACTGGTGTGTTAAAGTATGCATATTCGAAAAAGTATTTCAAACGTGTGCAAGTTTCATATTTGCACTTGGATGAGACGAGTTCAATATGATTTGAGTGTCATCCACATACATATAGAAACTGACTCATAAGTGATGTAGCAAAGTGGATTTAAAAGCAGTAGGGACAGGATTGGTCCATGAAAGACACCACAGTTCAATCGCTTGGATGAGGAAGGAAAAGGTATATAGCAGGGATGAGTTAGTCGGAGCATCGGAGTGCCACCCTCTCAACTTTTCATGCCGTATACACTTTATTTTACTGCTGCCACAGAGATACGGTTTTTGTTTATGTCTGTCGTGCCCTTGTCCATTATGAGCATCAGACAGTGAGGCACATTTGAAAGGCACATGCTATAGTGCGCATGTGCCAGCTGTTGCATGTTCTGCAGGGCTTGCATGTCTTCAGCCCTGACTCACTGTGGTCTTAAAGGATGTAAAACTATGCCCTTACGTGAAGTTGAGAAGCCTTCCCCATTGAACACCCCATTGATCACAGGCCGGGGGCTTTAAGCTTCAGCCCGTGTTACCAGGCGCTGCCGGTACAGGTAAGAGCAGTGAGGTGGGGGGGATGAGGTGAAAGAGGACAGGATAGGGAAAATAAATAAATAAAACCACTTACCTTCACCGACTCAGCCTGGCTTTAGGCTAATTATGTGCTATATAAATATTATATACATACATAGATACATAGCTACATACATACATACATGCATACATACCAGTAGCGCCAGGGCGGGCAGACGAATGGGCGTAGGGGTCGTGAAGGGAGGGGGGCAAAATTAAAATGAATCATAATTTTAAAAAAATTACCTTCAGCCAGCCGCATCATGCATTGCGCTCCTCTGCACCTCTTCTTTGGCACAGGCTCCCGGATTACCCTGCGGCCAATCCTGAAGCTGCTCTCGCATGAGAGCAGCTTCAGGATTGGCCTGAGCGCCCTAGATTAGCGCTCCAGGACACACTGGGAGTCTGTGCCTGCTCTCTCCAACCCCAGCAATGCAGTTGGGGTTGGAGAGAGCTTTACTGCCCATGACGGTTTGGCCGGCTTGAGACGGCAGGCCAAACCGTCATGCACAGTGAAGGGAGTGCACTACCACTCCCCTTAGTGCTGTCAACCCCCAGGCCCTTCCCCCAAGACTCGGCAGGAAAGGTGACATAAAAAGAGTGTTGTTTTATTTTTCCTTTCCTGCTGGTTTTTGGGGGGATGGGGTGACGCTCCTCCGCCATAGAGGAGGAGCCGCCTCTGATACATACATCCATACATCCATACATAACTCACTGAAATGGAAATACTTTGTTGACATTTGAGTAAAATACATGTTTGGGAGAGACCTAGGCAATTTATTTCCAACCAATGTGAATAATATAATGCATTTCCACTCACTAGAGCTTTAAATATGACTGTCAGTCATTACTTCCTATTTAATTGCATCACAGCCATTCAAACACACACCTGCCCATGAATATAAACATAGATAAATATATAGTTATTTTTAATGATTGTAAAATAATAATTAAATACTAATCTAATATTATTTTAAATAACAATAATATTATTTTTAATTGAATATTTATTTTTATTGATTTTAAAATATCCACCCTGAACCCTAAAAACTCCTTACTGCCCCTATGCTCTACCCATCTCTGAACCCTAAATGACCATCTCTACAACTATTTTCCACTAATCTCTAAACCTTAAAAACTCCTTACTACTCCTATACACTTGCCAGCCCCGACTCCTAAGAACTTTTTAAAAACCTCATATTGCTCCCGTCCCTGAACCCTAACCCTAAAAACCCTTTAAACACACACATATATATATAAAAATATATAAGACTAAAGACCTGCGAAATAAATATACTGAACTGAAAACTGAAACTGTACCTGCATTGTGCAGACTTCCAATATAGCTTCCGCGATGTAATAACTCCTGATATAACATGGCACCAGCGAGGTAATAGTACCATACCTTACAATATGGGCAATCATTTTATTATGGTTGTTAATTATGTTATTATTGTTTTAGTAATATCAGCACCAGGAAAGTTGCTTCTTGCAAAGTCTCCTCGATGATGTCCGAACTCTAATAGTCAATTTATGACACCTCCTGTGATGTTATTTCCTGTGATGTCACATTGTATGCAAATTGGAAACACCAGGCACATTCACTTTCTGCCCAGGGCCAGTTCTAAGTAGTAATGTTCAGTGTCTCTGATGTTTCCACCGGGAGGTAGGTCTTGGATTCTGCCTTCTGACAGCTCTCAGTGGGTAGCAATCTTACCTCGCCTGCAATAAAACGTTCAACCATTAACAGAGCCGAATCCAAATGGCTGCTCCCTGCTATCTGTGTGTGCAGGGATGAATGTTTGCTAATGCTGCACTCCAGTCGGGAGCTGCCTGACACCTGAAATACCATCTTTTTTAATCAACGCCGCGGTGACATTTTTACATGCAGCTGATTAAATATTTATTCTCGAGCTGCTTTTCCCAGTCAGGTGTACGGCCTGAGCCGGAGTCGCATTCATCAGTTTCCTGCAAGGATTTGGTTTTGCTGTGAGAGCCTGCAAAGCAGCAGGGGCAGGCTGAGGAGGAAGGGATTTAAGTGGCTCCTGCGTGGCATCGATTCTGGGTAATTCATTCAGTTTATTCCAGGGTGTCTGGTTTCCTCTGCTGCTTTCTTCTCCACACCACTTTCCTTGTGCAGTGGAGTAACGCAAAATGAAGCCCCCACCGCCGAAGAACGTGATGAGGGCTTCTGATTCTCCTATATTTTATATGTATTGGCATTGGGCTGAATGGGTTCCGTCCTGAAGATTTCCCCTTGCACCTGTCCTTGGTAATTTTGCTCAAGTGGAAGTGAAAATCACATCTCAGGTTGTAAATTACAATACAATAAATTAGCCAAAACCTCTGTTCCGCATCATATGGGCCTAAACTCAAGCTGATACATTAAATTTTCCTATGCATCTAATGTGTTACCACCATTTACCCAGACTGGGTAGGTGGGGTGTTGTGGGTTAAAACACGCTGGGGCAGATTTACAAGCCCCTTGTGCCCCTTTTACACCACCGGTGCATCAATTTTGTGACGCAACAGCGTCATAAACAATGCGCCACGTTGTGACACATTTACAATGTGACACATCTAGGAAGATGAGTCATGTTGTAAAGCCCTGCCCTACATTATACCTGTGCCAGGTATGAAGTATGCAGGGTGGCCATTCCGATGTAAGAAAGTCTCATAAAAGTGACTCAGTGAAATCTACAAGATTTCGATCTGTCACTTCTACGACGCCACTGCGTCAAAACCTTATGCCTGCATGAAGCAGGCGTAAGGAGTGATGCAGCGTAATAGGAATAGGCATTCTAAAGCATTGCTGGAGTTGCGTCGTGCTTGCGACACGACTCCAGCAATGCGTTGCCTTTACGGCAACAGATGCGTCACACTTTGGCAATCCTTGCGCCACGGTGCGCCGCATTGTAAATGCAACGCATCCATGGTGGGGCAACGTTTTTTTTGCAAGACGCAAATTAACTGACGCATCTCTGCTAATATAAAGAGATGGGTCAGTTCTTGTAAATCTGCCCCAATAGGAATAAGGCTTTTTTTTATTTGTGAAGAAACACGGGAACCCAATGGTCATTAGGGACCTTAGTTGGTCGTACTATATTAGAACAGTGGTCCCTAGACACACAAAATCTTCAATCTTCAATACCGAATGATTGTTGATTTGTAACAAAAGGAAAAAAATAAAAGGGAAAATCAAACTTATTAACAACTGTGCAGTGTGTGAAGGTGACAAAACATGCTCGGTGCTCTCATTTAGATGATGCACACGTGATGATACAAACAAAAAACAGTACAGTCCGTTACAAATGAATGAGTAGTGCAAATAGGGTCTGTAACGGCGGTCGGCGTTTCGATCTCTTGACGTCCCTTAAGTAGATATCGGGATCATCACCAGGCCTCAAAGGTTTCTTAAGAACCTGAAAGTTAGCTAAAATCACACAAAGACAAAAATAGAGAAAACCTGTGATCAGAAACAGATATATATCGAGAGGATACAAAGTACAGAGAAATCAGAAAGATCTTCAAGGCACCGAAAAAAAGACAATGCATCTTGAGAGAGACTGGGTAAAGAAATTAAACCACAGTAGAGTGTAACGTAAACATAATTCACCTCGGGGTAGAAATACTGTAGATACGTGTGAAAAATCCAGAATAGGAGGAGCCTAGGGAGAGTAAAAGTAATAAGAAACTTGCTGCCAGAATGGAAGTTAAAACAATTATAAATTATAGATTCGAACTGACCGGTATCACCGAGTGCCTACAAATCGTAGAGCTCCCCTAGGGACCACGGTGTGCTCCAAATGGAAGGTGCAAACCATCAGGGGGCAGCAGGAGCTAGCAACACTAGAATAGGAAGCGCCCTGCTTGGAAGAGTGCCCTGGAGGAGAATGTGAAGGGTAGCAAGGAACTGCTGATCAGCGGTCCTTAAGAGAGCTTGGGCGAGCAATGAGCAGTGGGCAACAGTATGTGCATGTGTCTCTGTGCTAGGGATAGAAAAAGTAATAGAAACAGAGGAGGGACAACAAAAGGCTGCACATCCAGAAAAAGAGAAAGGAAGGCTGTCATATTGGAGGTGTTATGAAGAAGTGAACCTCTAATCACAAAATCAATGAAAACAGGAGTAAAGAGTTGGAGGGAAACAATGATATCAGATCACAGTCAAACACAGTTTGACAAACGGGCCAAATAATTCTGCAGGGGGACCACAAGCACAAAGCCACTGCATGGAAAAGCAAACAATAGACTAATGAAGGCATCCAAAGAGAGTCAGCCATTTTGGAAGTAGAGAAGGACCACATAACACAATGGGAGTGGTATGCTAATGCACACGCTCTGTAGTCCTCAAAATAAAAACATGAAAGTGCCATGGCCAACTGTAAAAAACCAATTTTGGCCCCTGCCAAGTTTGTTTAAAAAAAATATACTAAAAGTAAGCCCTATTTGCGATTGCAAGGAAATATATGTCCTGATCCAAGAGTGGCAATTGGGTTAGATGAGGAAGCCTCACCCAATAGTTGTGTCATGCTTCATCCTGTGTGACCTCATCCCACCCTGGTATTGTATTGATCTTTGTCTTTTGATTCCTCTAGTCTATGAATTAAGTCTTAAACAACATCACATTATTACCTAGACCAGCTACCACGCAATGCAATACTATAAAACATTTTAGACATGCAGATCTTTTAACAACTATATTCTACTTTTTGTTACAACACTCTTTTACCTCATTCATCTTTTTCCTTTTTCTCTCCTTTTATTCATAAACAAATTTCCTTATATGTTGGTTGACTTTTGAGGAATACAATCAACAGATTTTGAGGAATACAATGAACACAATAAATAAAATTAACAGTTTATATTATTCTTGTTTAACTTTTTTTATATATATTTTAAAATATATATTTATATGTTTTTGGATTTACTTTTGAATGTTAAAGAAATTGCAATTTGTCACTTTTTGCGTGCAACTGACCTAGATATTTAGGGATAAAATAATTAAATATTGCACTTATGACTTTATTTTAGAACATTTATTTGTGTATGAATGTATTTAACTTAAATTAAGTGTTCTCCCCTTTTAGATGGTCACCTCTTCGGTCTCATTGATTATTTTAACTGTTTGCCAGTATGAAAACTGCCATATTGTTTAATATTGAAGAAAATATTCCTATTCCTTTAAACATTGTACTTTACAGTTAATATTGAAGAGTTACTGGGAATAACATGCACAAATTTTATTAGGCATGAATACAATATCATATACATTCTCTCTGCTTGTTTTTCAAGCAATCTCTTCCATTGAGTAATGTACTTTACAAGCATTTTTTGGAAAGTCATTGAAGATTATGCATAAAAATTGCACACAAATTGTACAAAAAATTGCACAAGGATCAATAATAACATTGAACATAAGTTTACTGTTGGACTTGGCCCTTTTTGCAGGGTCATCCCTAAACTTTCTGCCTTCCTCCTTGTTGGAATTGGCCCTTCTGGCAGGTTCACCCCTAAAACTTTTTGCTTTTTATTGTGACCTGGTGTTAGTGATTTTTGGCTTCTGCACACTTTACCACTGTGTCCCAGGGTAAAGTGCGTGCGTGTAGTGAGATTGGCCTGCCCTCCCATAGGAATGGATGGGGGAATGTATGTGTCCCTGATAGTTCCTGATGCGTGGGGAGTGCAGGTGCGAGTTTGGTATGTGCAGATTCGTGTGATGAAATGCTGCACGATGATGTGTGCGGCGTCAATGTACCTAGTGTAGAAGTGCCACTTCTAGAAGTTGGCATTTCTGTGTGCAGTGTGAGATAAGTGCCTTGTCTGGCTATTGGCTGGCTGAGGTCATGTGATGGGCTAGGGAATCCCCAGAGTCAGGAGGAGTCACCCAGTGGTGAATGGGGAGATCAGCTGCCAGATGGGTGGGAGGAGTACACCTAGGACCTGAATAGGGCTGGGCTTTCCCTACACAATGCTGGCTCCGCCCCCTGTGGTGCGACTGATGACCCTGGCCTGTTCTGTGAATAGGGAAAGGGGCTGAGCAAAATAAAGTGCTCAGGAACCAGTTGTAACTGGTTCGCCCCTTCCCTGCACCTTGAGACAAAGGAAACCTGTGTATAAGAAGGAGCTGTGACCCCATGTAAAATGTTCTCTCTGCTGATCCTAACTGGGGGGACCTGCTGCTGCTGGGCGCCAGGAGAGACAGCCACTGGGGACTGCCTCCCTGCCTGGAGGGCCCTGTGAGCTGGCCCCTGGGCCCAGCCCTTGCCCCCCTGCATTTCTCTGGGCCTTGCCTTCAAGCGCATGGGAAGCGCTATACCCTGATTTACTGAGAAGCACCTGCATTTGTGGCCAGCAGCACGGCTCTACGATAATTTGCAAGGGAACCCCGACGTAAGGATTCCCCCGCTTTTGCCGTGTTTATTAGCGGGTGCCCACCCCGCATTGTGGTACTTGTTGGCGGGTGCCCACCCCGCTTATAACGTGATTTTGGCGGGTGCCCACCCCGCAACCATCTGCATCCTCCAAGCGGGTGCCCACCCCGCATTTGTTCTATCTTCGACCGGGAGCCCACCCCGTGAAGAAAATCACCGCCGCAGCCGGGCTTCAGCAGGAAGTCAGGCAGCCCTTGCAGAACGTGGGCGGGTCATGAGCAGGAAGCCAGAGGGAGCCTACCCCGCGCTCCTGTAGCCGGAAGGAAGAAGAAGCACGAAGTCCGGAGCTCGGCCGGCTCCAATACTAGTCCCGGGTCCCAGGAGGGGGCCCGGGTGAAGAGAGGTCCGCGCCGCAGAGGGGACACCCTAGCGAGGAGAAGCCGCCTCTCAAACCGAAGGTAAGTGCAGGCATCCCCGTGGGTCCCTCCGCTGTAGTGCACGGTGTTCCCTGCTGCCCGGCCCACAGCGGCAGCTCCACCGACGGGACCGCATTGTTTATTTAAGAGCGATAGTGCGCTCCAACGATGGGGGCACCTTGTTTGAAGAGCCTAAAGGGCTCCAACGTACGCCGCATTGTTGTTTCAGAGCCCAGAGGGGCTCCAACGTTTAAGGGGGCAGTAGTATTCAAGAGTCCAGCGGGACTCCCACGTTAAGGCACATTATTCCTTCAGAGCCAAGGCAACGTCGGGGGCATTATTTTCTAGAGCGCCAGTGCGCTCCAACGTGGGGCATTCCAGAGCCCAGAGAGGGCTCAACCGGCACAGTGGTGCCCAGGCTAATTTCTCCAGCTGCCCAGCACTTAGTGGGCAGCTGCAACGTTTAGGTTGTGGCCTTTACGCTTGGGCTTGTGCAGCCTGCGCAGTCCAGCCCTGACTCTGCTGGACAAAGGGCGTTTGAGCCCCTGAAAGGCCAGGTTGGCCTTGCGTTGTGCCCTCACCTAGGGTACATGATTGCCTTTACCTGTGTGCGTTTGCGCAATATGCATTGCCTTTATGCTAAATTTATGCCTAACTGTGTTTATGCATAGGAGATTGTTTTTGCTAGACGAGATTATGCTAGTGAGTTCATGGTCCCCTGCGTGATGTGTACCTAAGGTGTTTTAGGATTGCGTAGGGTGTACTTACCTGTTACCAGTGGTTACTGGTTGTGCGCTACATTTATTATTTGTTCTACCTTTCTACATTTACAATTTGGTGATTTGTGATAATTCTGACAGTGGTCCATGTGGCCCTGTCTTGTGTAAATAGTCCCCTGTAAATTCCGCCCAGTGCCAGTTGGCCCAGTGTAAATTGTGTGAATATTATCTAATGTGTTTTGGTATAATACAAAGGCTATTTTTATATAATACCTTGTGTGGAGTTTCTTTTGTGGTGGGCCTTGGGTGTTGTTGCTGGGTGCGTGTGCAAACGCTTTACACATTGCCTCCAGGATAAGCCTGACTGCTCGTGCCAAGCTACCAAGGGGGTGAGCAGGGGTTATCTTTGGCGTGTAACTCCCCAGCCCTGACTAGAGTGGTGGTTTCTGCCTGGCTTAGGCGCAAGCCCTAGCCAACCAGAAATCCCATTTCTAACACTCCTGTATTGTTTCTGACCTGTTTTTGTTGGTTTTAGGACTCTGGGCACTTTACTACTGCTGATCATTGCTAAAGTGCATATGCTCCCTGTGTAAACTGTTATGGTAATTGGTTGTCTATAATTGGTATGTTTGTCTTACTAGTAAAGTCCCTAGTAACGTGCACTATGTGTGCCAGGGCTGGTAATGCAAATGCTACTAGTGGGCCTGCAGCTCTAAATGTGCCACACACATAAGTAGTCCTAAAAAGAGATCTCAGGCCTGCCACTGCACTGCCTGTGCACAGTTTGTTAACTGCCTTGTTGCCCCACTTGCCAGGCCTTACCCTTCCCTTTTTATGCACATCAGACACCCCTATAGTAGGCCTAAGGTACCCCCCTGGGCAGGGTGCAGTGTATGTCATAGGTAGGACATGTACTGATGTGTGTACCTTGTCCTGACAGTGAAATACTGCCAATTTCGTTTTTCACTGTTGCAAGGCCATCTTGCCTATAGGACAGAATGGGGAGTGCTGTGTCACATGTTTCCAGCATATTTTCCCATCGGCATAAGATGGAGTTTAGTGTGCATGAACTCAGAATTTAATAACACATCTTTTTGTGATGATGATTTTTAAATTGTATGTTTAGAAACCTCACTTTTAGAATTGGCTGGTTTCTTGTCCTAACCATCCTGCGTGCCTCTACCTGGTTGTGTATTTAATGTCTGGTTTGGATGTGACTGTGTCTGGGGAGGTGTCCTGACACCATGGAGGAGTAGGTGAGAGAGCAACAGGCTGGCCTGCATAAGGTGTGATGAGAGGTGTAGCCCCCTGGATGTGAAGAGAGCTGTGCTACTGCCACAAATGGATGGCTCCACCTCCTGCAGAGTGTCTGAGGCCCAGACCCTCGCTATCAAAGGAAGAGGATGTGTACTGGCTTAAGACACCCAGAACTGGTTTGGATCGGGCTCAGAGCCCCCTGAACACAAAGACTTCAAATGCATTTAGGGGTATAAATGTGAGTGCTGAAACCCCTGAACTCAAGACTGAACTCAAGACTGAAAAAGGATTGAAACTACTTGGTGATCAAGAGGAACCTATGCCAAAGAAGAACAGCTGAAGTGACTGAAGAGAACGACTGCCCTTGCTGTGTGTTCTGGGCCTGGCCTGCAGTTTGCTGATTTGACTAAGGAGAGGACAAGGAACTTTGCTGTGTGCTGTGTCCCCCTTTATGAAAGGACTTTGCTGTGTGCTGTGTCCTGAAGTAACTTTTCTCTAAGGGTCCGAGGTGAGCTGGTCCCCTGTTGTGGAAACTCAGGAAAATCAAAGTTTCCAACCGTGTCTCAGCGACGCTTGGTGCGTGTGCTTTTGCACGCCTGGAACTACCGTGTGGTCTGTGGTGCTGTTTACGAGGTGCCCAGTGACCGCATTGCCCCCGCAGCGTGAAACATCGTCCACGCTGCTGCATTGCTGTTTTTGGCCCGAGCCATCATCGTAACTGAGGCTGTGAGTAAGGATTGCCGCCGCCGCCCCGAACCGCAACGTGCTAAAGGATTTCTTGAAGCTAAGGAAGCTGCAAGGTTAAAGGGATCGTGGTCATTGTTCGCCAAGAGGAATCTGCCCAAGATCATCAATGAGGGAGAAGGCAGCACCGTGACCCATCTGGCTACAGTGTCGCCTAGCAACGGAGCTGCAACGTCATCAGGACCGCCCAGCAGGACGTCCGACGAGGGGGGAGAGAGAGAGAGAGAGGCAGCGCACCCTCCATGTAAGGCTTGGACTCCGGTCGGGAGCAGCAAGCATGTGTGGCCTGGGGACGCGTGCAGAAGGAGTACAGGAATGCTCCGATCTCTCTCCCGCTGCACCGCGTTAGACGCGCTGAGTCCCCGAGCGGCCCGTACCTGCCCAGCAGTACCGGGGCTGCCCCTTTAAGTTTAGGACCATTGTCTCTGTTGTTGGGGCCTAGTGGTGCCCGAGCTGACCCCGCAGATTGGCTTATAGCATTATTCCTTGCCCTAAGAACTGCATTATTCTTGAATTAAGAACTGCATTATTCCTTGCATTGCAAACTTCCTTAGTCTTGCACTAAGAACTGCATTATTCTTGCATTAAGAACTGCATTATTCTTGCATTACGAACTGCATTATTCCTGCGTTACGAACCGCATTAATACTTGCATTAAGGATTGTCTTATTTCTACATTACGAACTGCATAGCATTGCATCAGGACTGCAGTCTCTCATCGTGAACTGCTCATTAATACCGCAAGAACCTACAAGTGATTGTTGGCCTAATAACCGCCAAAGTGAAATATTACGAATACACATATGTTGGATTTCTATAGTTTGGTCTCATCGTATTTCTTTTGATAAAGATACCGCTATTTTTATAAAATCAGTGTGTTGTCCATTTGTGGTGTTATCACTGTGTTACTGGGGAGTGTGGGTGCAAATACTTTGCCTTGTAGATAAGCCTGGCTGCTCGTGCCAAGTTACCGGAGGGTGAGCAAGGGTTATCTAAGAGTGTGTCCCTCCTTTCCCTAACTAGAAGCAAGGGTCCCTATTTGGACTAAGGTACCTACCTCAGCCAACTAGAGACCCCCAGTTCTAACATTTACTGTATAAAATGGTAACCACGATGTGACAGTAAGCAACAAAATATTGTAACACGTTCTAGCCTATCTTCTCTCTCATGTAGATAGCGATGACAGACTATTTTGGTTGGGGGCATTTTAAAACAATGTCTAGGTGTATGAACTGTATGGCCAAGTTGAAGGCAAACACTGAAACACCTCTGCCATCACACCCAGGTCCCTTATGTCCTTGTCCCATTCATTAACAAAGTGGAGATGACCATAAGTCAACCGGCGCCAAAGTTATTCAAGTTATTCAAAATAGAATTTTCAGATTTCTATGGGAACTCGGTCCTAACTATAACTATCTACTGGCGACCGCCAGTAGATATATATATATTATCTACTGGCGGTGGCCAGTAGATAGTTATAGTTAGGACCGAGTTCCCATAGGAAATCTGAAAATTCTATTTTGAATAACTTTGGCGCCGGTTGACATTTCTTCGTGAAATTTTCAAAACTAATGGGGCGCTCCGCTCAGCTCCTACCCTGAAAGTCTTGGGGTGATTCGTCAAGCGGGGGCTGAGAAAAAAGGGGGGTCCCAAAACGCATTTTCCCCATGCATTTTCCCATAGGACCTTTAGTCGAAGGTACAGCCCGAACGGCTAAACAGAATTACTTGAAATTTGGCAAAGAGGTAGTCCTCAGGTCAGGCATGTGCCTCTTGCTTAAATGGTGTCAATATGTTCAGTAGTTCCTGAGAAAATCAAAAGTAAAATCACATATATATCTGGGCGGAGCCTAACCACACATCTCATCGTGAGATCTGATTGCCTGTCAGGACTTCATCCAAGAAGTGTTGGCAGCCATCTTGGGACCAATATACATGATAGCACCTCATTAAAAAGCATTGCAGTTAATAGAAGGTTTTAAGACTTTAGTTACATTATAAATCATTTGTTGATGGTACCATACTCATTTTAGGAATTGTGGTGTGTTCTAAGGTGATTTTATCATGTGAAAAAGCCTTCTGCTGTGATATCATGAATCATGCTTGAGAGAAAACTATTTTCTCATGCTTTTCCCAAAGAGGTTTGGAAGGTGAGCTATAAGCTAAACTGAGAGCATATTTTCTGTAAATTCACATTATCTTTCTCAGGCTTGTGAGAATGAAGTCTGACATTCTCAGTAAAACATGTACATCCAACAAGGGCAGAGACTGTCAGTTGATTCCTTTGTGTTCTACTGCAGCGTCCCAGAGTGTTCTAAAGAACAACTAGAGCGCTAACAGTCCTACTTATGACAAATGTACGGCACACCTGAAGCCATCTTGGTTGGAATAAAGTGGTAACTCTTAAAACATTTAATTTAAAAAGGAACAAAAGGAGGGGGTTCATTTTGCCATAGAAAGTATGATTAGTGCTGCAGAAAGAAAAATTAGGGCACATTTTGAGTGACTTCTCAAATCCTCTTCCATTTCATTAACAAATTCTGACATGCAGACTGAAACATGCACTTTCAATACCAGCAGCAGACTTCCCTGGTGACCAGTAGCTTTACTACAGTGATCTAATAGGCAACTAGAGTGCTAGCATTCTGAATTTATGGCAAATGTGTGACACATCTGAATGCCTTCTTGATGGAATCAGAGTAAAAAACTGAAAGTATTTCCTACTGAGGAGACTGTAGTAAGTGAGGAAATTAGGAAACATCATAACAAACAAGTCTCCCAAAATGGCCACCAGAGACAAAAGAGCCCAAATGTAGCCCAAATATCACCCAGATGTAGCCCAAGTATAGCCCAATAACAGAATGTCCCAAGGTGCTCTAACGAACAACTAGAGCGCTAACAGTCTTACTTATGACAAAAGTATGGCACACCTGAAGCCATCTTGATTGAAACAAAGTGGTAACACTTAAAACATTTAATTTACAAAGGAACAAAATGAGGGGGTTCATTGTGCCATAGAAATTATGATTAGTGCTTCAGAAAGAAAAATTAGGGCACATTTTGACTTCTCAAATCCTCTTCTATTTCATAAAAAAATTCTGATATGCAGACTGAAACATGCACTTTGAATACCAGCAGCAGACTTCCATGGTGAGCAGTAGCTTTACTACAGTGATCTAATGAGCAACTAGAGTGCTAACATTCAGAATTTATGGCAAATGTGTGACACATCTGAATGCCTTCGTGATGGAACCAAAGTAAAAAACTGAAAGTATTTCCTACTGAGGATACTGCAGGAAATTAGGAAACTTCATAACAAATAAATCTCCCAAGATGGCCACCAGAGACAAAAGAACCCAAATGTAGCCCAAATATCACCCAGATGTAGACCAAGTATAGCCCAATGATAGAATGTCCCAGAGTGTTCTAACGAACAACTAGAGAACAATTAGAGCGCTAACAGTCTTACTTATGACAAATGTATGGTACACCTGAAGCCATCTTGATTGGAATAAAGTGGTAACACGTAAAACATTTAATTTACATAGGAACAAAATGAGGGGGTTCATTTTGCCATAGAAATTATGATTAGTTCTGCAGAAAGAAAAATTAGGGCACATTTTGACTTCTCAAATCCTCTGAAACATGCACTTTGAATACCAGCAGCAAACTTCCCTGGTGAGCAGTAGTTTTACTACAGTGATCTAATGAGCAACTAGAGTGCTAACATTCAGAATTCATGGCAAATGTGTGACACATCTGAATGCCTTCTTGATGGAACCAAAATAAAAAACTGAAAGTATTCCCACTGAGGAGACTGCAGTAAATGAGGAAATTAGGAAACTTCATAACAAATAAATCTCCCAAGATGGCCACCAGAGACAAAAGAGCCCAAAAGTAGCCCAAATATCACCCAGATATAGCCCAAGTATAGCCCAATGACAGAATGTCCCAGAGTGTTCTTAAGAACAACTAGAGCGCTTACTGTCTACCTTATGACAAAAGTATGGCACACCTGAAGCCATCTTGATTGGAATAAACGGGTAACACTTAAAACATTTAGTTTAAAAAGGAACACAATCAGGGGTTCATTTTGCCATAGAAATTATGATTAGTGCTGAAGAAAGAAAAATTAGGGCACATTTTGAGTGACTTCTCAAATCCTCTTCTATTTCATTAAAAAATTCTGATATGCAGACTGAAACATGCACTTTTAATACCAGCAGCAGCCTTCCGTGATGAGCAGTAGCTTTACTACAGTGATCTAATGAGCAACTAGAGTGCTAACATTCAGAATTTATGGCAAATGTGTGACATATCTGAATACCTTCTTGATGGAATCAAAGTAAAAAAAACTGAAAGCATTTCCTACTGAGGAGACTGCAGTAAATGAGGAAATTAGGAAACTTCATAACAAATAAATCTCCCAAGATGGCCACCAGAGACAAAAGAGCCCAAATGCAGCACAAATATCACCCATATGTAGCCCACATGTAGCCCAATGACAGAAACGTGCAAAACACTCATTTTTTGTGTATTTGCAGTTTTATATAGTGCAGACTTTTCAGGTATTGGAGTGCTTTACATGAGCATTGGTTACATCACACAAGATCAAATTCATTTTGGTTGTAGACATGGGGAGATTAAGTGATTTGACCAGAATCACAGAATGTTGAGCTGAAGCAGAAACTCCAACCTGGTTCCCCAGTTGCAAAGTCTGCAGCTCTGGAAGTAACACCACATCCTCTCCCCTAGGTGCAACATTTAATCAAGTGGTCAACTGGATAAAAAAACATAAAGATTACAAATAATTTAAAAGTTCTTTGTCGCTATTTGAAAACTCAGAAAATATGTCCTCATTTTAGTTTTTTAGAGCACTAACCATAATTTTGATGCAAATAAGACCCTCTCATAAATGTAATTTCTAAAGGAAATACTCTAGGTATTACAGTTTTGATTACATCAAGATGACGTCAGGCGTTCCACACTTTTGTAATAAATATAGAATGTTAGCAATCTAGAGGTTCATTGGGATACTGTTGAGAGGCAGAGGCCAGGGGCACGGACTCTGAAAATTGAAGGCAGGTAGGAGAGTGCAGAGGCAACAATTTGACCACACTGGGCAGGCAGGAAGGGCAGTGGCAGCACAACAGACTATGGAGGGCAGTGGAAAGGGGGGCAGGGGCAACAAACCAACAATACAGGACTGGCAAGAGAGGCTGTGGCAATATAATAGACCATTGTGGGCAGAAGGAAGAGGCAGTGGTAGTACAACCATACATGCCAACAGAACTGTTTCAGCCAGGAAACGTCCAATGTTTTTAAGCTCAAATGGGCTTTATTTGATCTGTCTCCTGTCTACAATCTCCACTTTTTCAATGTAACTCAAAGGGGAAAATCAATGCCCCAGTTTTTTTTCAAAATCTCCCTCTTACCAAGTTCAAAATGTTCGCACGTATGGTACATTGGATCATGGCAGGCAGGAGGAATTGGGGTAGGGACATGGACTCGGATAACAGAGGACAGGAGGGACATGATGAGGTGCACCAAACTGACCCTACAGGGCAGGCATCAGGGTTTGCCGCAGCACAATACACCACACAGTGCATGCGAGACAGGAGTGCAGCACAACAATCCACAGAAAGCAATAGGGAGGGGACAGGACCATGCACATGGACAACAGAGAACAGAGGGGAAAGAGGCAATGGTAGCTAGCTGACCATAATGGACAGACAGGAGAGAAAGCTGCAGCATAACAGACCATAAAGGGCAGGAGGGATGGATCAGGGGCATTACAATGGAGCAGACAAGCCAGGAGGGAGGGAATAGGGGTCTGCACATGGAAACAGAGGGCTGGGGGCAAGGGGGCAGGGCAGGAGCAGCAGGATGACCATGGAGGTCAGGCAGGTTGGGCACTAGAAAAAAGACACACCATGGAGAGCAACAATGAGACTATGATGGCATACACACAGACCATGGAGGGAAGGTGGGAGGGGGTCAGGGGCAGCTAGCTGACCACACAGGGAAGGTGGGAAGGGCCATGGCAGCACAGAAGACCATGCATGGCAAGCTGGAGGGTTAGTGGCAGCACAATGGCTATGATGGGGAAGAAGGAAGGTGCAGGGGCATGCACAAAGGACCATGGAGGATTGAAGGGAGGGTCAGGACCTGGGCACAGACAAGAGAGTTCAGGGGAAGGGGCCTCACAACAGACCGTGCGGGGCAGGCAAGTGGAGCAGTTGCAGCACAACAGACCAGGGAGGGCAGAAGGGTGTGGCAGTAAAATGGACCATGGAGGACAGGAGGAAGGGGATAGGGGCATGGCATATGTACAGGCAGGGTGGAGGTGGCAGGGACAGGTTACAGTCATCTGACAATGCTAGGCAGGTGGGAGAGGAGTGGCAGCTCAACAGAACACTCAGAGTAGATAGGAGTGGCAAGTCCATGGAACATGGTGGGCAAAAAGGATGGAGCAGGGGCATGCACAAAGACATTGAGGGCAGGGGGAAGGAGAATAGGGGCAGCAAGCTAAGCACAGAGGCTAAGCAGGAGGCCAATGATGGGCCATAGAATTGGGCAATGGAGGGCAGGAGGAGTGGACTGGTACATCATGCTAAATGG